>NC_092340.1:244875000-246075000 GCF_046630445.1 Rutidosis leptorrhynchoides | reverse complement strand
TCAAACTGCGCACGCGCGTAACTTGGAGACCAAGAAAAGTTTTCAAATCACTATACACTAGATTCGCATGTCATCATTTTGTCAACGTTTAAGAATTTACAAGTCATACACTGCAATTGCGCAAGTCAAATAATTGCAAGTCAAATTTTGAATGAGACTTTATCTCAACTGTATTACAAATGTTCTATTTTTTTTTTCTTTTTTTTTTTTTTGAAACAAAATTATTACTTTAAATATTTTTATTTATTTTATAGATGTTTTAATTTATATGAATGAATTTGATTTTAAATGTATTTTTATCAATATAATAAATTTTATCAATTATTATATTAATACAAACAAAGCAATTTAAAGTCAAAGTTAAAAAAATGTTCATTTTCATAAATAGATACTCGACACTTGTTGTGTCGGAGGCAGTATAACACATTTTTTTGAGTAAAGAGTTACCCCGATGAACTTTTATTAAAAATAATAAAAGAATAATTTACAATCAATGAAGCACAATTGCTTTAGACGAGAACTAAAGCCAAGCAACAAAACCAGCCTAAACAAAGGCATACAAAAGGAAACAACCAAAAGAATGAAGCCGAATCCTCATAGCTTCCAAGCGATTCTTAGCTGCTCAATTTGACGTGACTCCTTAAAACGCACAGGCAATAGTTTTAGCCTAACTGAAGAATAGATAACACCAAACAAATCCTTCGCATAACGTCTTTTTGAGTTAAATAACCTCGAGTTTTTTTCTTGCCAAATGAAATAAACTGCAACGGCAAATAATAACTTGGCTACCAAAGAAGCTGCACTCTTGTCCGATCTACGACCCACAATGTCACTAGCCACCACCGCCCATTCGTAACTATTAGATATTAGCATATACTGAAGTGCATAGTTCCAAAACGTTGATGAGTAATTACATTCGAAGAAAAGATGAGGGTGAGAATCTTGACACTCCGAACATAAGGGGCAAACAAGGATCTGCACATTTTGAACTTCCCAATCTTTAAGTTTGTCTTGGGTTTTGAGTTTCTGTTTCATTAGAAGCCATAGGACAAAATTAATGTCTAGGACGACTATTCGAATACCAAACAACATCGAACCATGGGACTATATTAGCAGCTGGCCGAATTGATTCGTATGCAGTGCTAACAGAAAAATGTCGAGCATTTCCTTCATTATTTTGCCACTGTAATCGGTCCACGTCATCACAAAAATTTGGAATCGAGATTGTCTCTAACTGTGGGTACTTAGATAGCCACGTTGCAGGCCATTTCCAGCTATCACCCTCAACCAAATCTCTCACACGAGCTTAGCGATTAAAACCTGCTACATTTATGTCACGCCACGAAACAAAATCAACCAACGGGCCAACATTTGACCATTTGTCGAACCAAGCCAAAGCTATCATCCCATCTCCAATGTAATAAACCATATACCTATGGATTGTCTCTCTACAGTTTAGGAACTTTCGCCAACTCCAGCTTGTATCCGGTTTGATTGGAGCATCCCAAAAAGAATGATTCTAAAGGTGATGGGCATGCACCCATTTGACCCATAAGGATTCCTTATGGGTAATAATACTCCATATATGTGTAGAAATAAGCGCCACATTCCAATATTTTAAACGTTTAATTCCAAGACCCCTTCTTCCTTCAGGAGACAGATGTCATCCCATTTAACCTTTGTTTTTCCCTTCTTCATTTCACCTTGGCACCTTAGAAACCCACACAATAGTTTCTCGATATCTTTAATGATAGCTTTCGGAAGAATAAAAATTGAAGCCCAATAAACATGCATCGTTGTAAGAACCGAAACAATAAGTTGAACTCGCCCAACAAAGGAAAGAAACTTATTTTTCCAGTCTTCAATTTTCCGTTTAACACGCTCAACAAGAATCTTAAAGTCTTGATATAATAGACGAGATGAAACAAGAGGAACACCCAAGTATCTAATAGGTAACTGACCCTCTTCAAACGTAAGAATATCAAGTAATGCTTCTTTTAAAGCATGCAATACATTAGAGAAAAAAACTGTACTTTTCGGGAGACTTGGAGCCAAGCCCGAGGTACACTTAATTTCCTCTAAAGCATCCCAAATAATCAACACTGAGCTAATATCAGCCGCTGCAAATAGGAAGAGGTCATCAGCAAAATAGAGGTTAATAATTTTCAATTTGTCACATTTAGGATGTAAACGAAATTCATCACTACTTGAAGCTCTTCTTTTCAACATTAAGGATAACACCTCCATAACCATCGTAAAAAGATAAGGGGACAATGGATCCCCTTGCCTAAGGCCACTGTTATCAGAAAAATAACCGTGTAAATCGCCGTTAATACTTATAGAATATGAAGTAGTGGTAACACAAAGCATAATCCAATCTATCATTTTCGATGGGTAACCAAATCCAATCAAACAAGCCTTTAAAAAATCCCAATCAACAGTGTCATATGCTTTCTGAATATCAACTTTAAAGGCACATCTCGGCACACCCCGATTCAGATGATATCCCTTCATTAATTCCCGTGTAAGGAGAATATTATCTGATATTCTTCTTCCAGGAACGAACGCAGACTGATTATCACTCACAATTTCATCTAAGCTAGATTTAATCCTGTTAGTGATAACTTTACTAATGCACTTGTAAATAACATTGCAACAGGATATGGGTCGAAACTCTGTCACCATCGTTGGGTTTTGAACCTTCGGAATTAAACCGATGATAGTGTGATTTAGCTCCTTTAATATTCGACCATTCTGGAAGAAATGTTTTACGGCTTTGACAATATCATAACCAATAATGTCCCATGCTTTTTTGAAAAACGCCGCGGAGTAACCATCTGAGCCTGGAGATTTTAAATCATTGATATTGATCACTGCTTGTTTAACTTCTTCAGTCGAAATAGCCCTGACCATAGTAGTAGCTTTCTGGGCATCTATGTGCTTTGTGAACAAAGACTCTGGATTCAATATAGTATTACACATATCACGCTTGCCTAGAAAATTCATGTAATGATCTGTAATTATACCACAAACATCAGGTCCCTTTACCAGCTCCCCATCGTGATTTTTAATGGCATGAATTTTACTTCTATGATTACGCCCTTTAACCACATTATGAAAGTATCTCGAGTTATTTTCACCAACACGAAGCCATTCCGCTTTAGCCTTTTGTTTCAAACAACACTCCTCTTCATAAATAGCATCATTATATTTCTTTAGAATAAGACTTTCATGCTTACGAATGTCTTGAGAACCAGGATTCTTGTCTAGAGATTCTTGAACCGCATCCAGCTCACTACGAAGCTTCAAAACACTATCATGAAGGTTGTCGTGAAAGGACCCGTTCATATACATTATAAACGATTCACAATAGTTGATTACATTGCGAGGTATTTGACCTCTATATGATACATTTTACAAACATTGCATTCGTTTTTAAAAGACAATCTTTCTTTACATCAAAAATTGACAGGCATGCATACCATTTCATAATATCCACTATCCAACTATAAATTGATTTAATAATAATCTTTGATGAACTCAATGACTCGAATGCAACGTTCTTCGAAATATGCTATTGAAGACTCCAAGTAATATCTTTAAAATGAGCAAATGCACAGTGGAAGATTTCTTTAACACCTGAGAATAAACATGCTTTAAAGTGTCAACCAAAAGGTTGGTGAGTTCATTAGTTTATCATAATCATTTATTTCCATCATTTTAATAGACCACAAGAATTTCATTTCCAGTTCTCATAAATATACGTCCCATGCATAGAGACAAAAACAATCATTCATATGGTGAACACCTGGTAACCGACATTAACTAGATACATATAAGAATATCCCCTATCATTCCGGGATCCTCCTTCGGACATGATATAAATTTCGAAGTACTAAAGCATCCGGTACTTTGGATGGGGTTTGTTAGGCCCAATAGATCTATCTTTAGGATTCGCGTCAATTAGGGTGTCTGTTCCCTAATTCTTAGATTACCAGACTTTAATAAAAAGGGGCATATTCGATTTCGATAATTCAACCATAGAATGTAGTTTCAATTACTTGTGTCTATTTCGTCAAAACATTTATAAAAGCGCATGTATTCTCAGTCCCAAAAATATAAAGGGTAAAAAGGCAAATGAAACTCACCATACTGTATTTCGTAGTAAAAATACATATAACGTCATTGAACAAGTGCAAGGTTGGCCTCGGATTCACGAACCTAAATTAATTATATATATTTATGTGTTGGTCAATATTTGTCTAACAAATTAGGTCAAGTCATAGTGTACCACAATCCTAATGCTCGAGACTAATATGCAAAAGTCAACAAAAGTAAATTTGACTCAAAATAATTTCCAAAAATCTATACATGATTAATATATAGTTTAAATATCGTCGTTTTATATTTTTAAATATTTTTAAAAGATTTATTAGAGTAAATAATATAATTTATTTATTAATAAATAAAATTTTATATTATATTTATATAATAAAATATATTTTTATATATATTAAGTAATAAAATTTATAGGGTTCATTTAATATTATAAAGATAATATGATAGGTATTATTAAAGTAAGTTATTACACGTAGTAAAATATGTTTGTATCAAATATTTATTTGATAAAATAATATCTATAATGATAGTAAGTAAAAGTTGTATTATTTTGTAATAATAATTATTATTATAAAAATATCAATATTTATAATTACTAAGATGACATTATGATAAAATGATAATTCTAATTATGATAACTTTAATATTTACGATAATTTTTAATATTATCTTTAAAATAATAATTCTATTTGAAATAATAATAATAATGATATTTTATAGTAACAATGACATTTCTATTAAAATGATAATTTTTGTTAAAATGATAGTTTTAATACTAACGATAATTTTAATAATAATAGTAATGATAAAAATAATAAGAACGATAATTTTATCTAAATCAATATCTTATAATATTTTAATTTCATCATGATACTCTTACCCATTATTTCCTAATCGTTTCGTTTAATTGCTTTTAATCGACTTTTATATCATGTTCGTAATAATGATAATAATAGTAATCAAAATAATTAGGTGTTACAAATATTTGTTTTAATTACACTAATATTAATAATGATAGTTACTATAACATTATTAACGATAATACTAATAATTATCTTAATGATAATATAGTAATAATAATATTAACAATAACAATAACCATTTTTAAATAATGATATATATATTAATAATGATAATAATAATAATAATAATAATAATAATAATAATAATAATAATACCAATAATAATAATAATAATAATAATAATAATAATAATAATAATAATAATAATAATAATAATAATAATTGGATAATAATAATAATACTAATTATAACTTTAACGATAATAACGATAGTAATAATAAAAAAATAATAATTTTTTTTAATGATAAATCCTTTTATTGATAAAGATAATAATAATAATAATAATAATAATAATAATAATAAGATAAAACTGGAACGACGATAATAACGATGATAATAATAATCATTTTTAATAATAATACAAAAATTCGATGGACTATAACTTCAAATCCGTTCATCGAAATCATTCGATATCTAAATGAAAAGTTCTTAATTTTTCGCTAGCTTTCCAACAACATGCATATCTTATACCTTATCTCAGTCGCATATATAACTAATTCAGGATTCAACATAACCTAACTAAAGGCAATATCAAAAGTACAAACATGCATAATCCTATATACTCGAGCACTAGTCAGGGATACACTATTAGTATGTAAAAGTTAAATTATGAGTACTCACGTATCAATATTGAGATTCAATATTGCAGGAAAGGTACGTAGACGCAACGGAGATGATAAATACTATATTGACCTCGCGAGCATACCCATGAACCATACCCAATCACCTCTATAGCTATAACCCATAATTTCCTTAATCCAATCCCACTCGAAAAACAATTTCGAAATCACTCGGACAGTACTCTGACGTAATATTTATGTATACTAATAATATCTTGAAATAATATGGAGTAAATATATATATGTAAATCGATTGAGAGAGTTTAGAGAAAAATATTTTCAAGTTTCTATGAAATAATGAAACCTATTGAATTCTATTTATAATAGATTTTTGAATTATTAAAGTGAATTATTAAAGTATGAATTATTAAAGTGAATTATTAAAGTATGAATTATTAAAGTGAATTATTAAAGTATGAATTATTAAAGTGAATTATTAAAGTATGAATTATTAAAGTATGAATTATTAAAGTGAATTATTAAAGTTAAAGTTAAAGTAAAGTAAAAATAAAGTAAAGGTAAAGTTTAAGTATAGTAAAAGTATAAAACTACATAATACGTATAATACGCGTATAAATATATATAATATTAATTTAAATCATTATATATATTTAATAAAATATAAATATCGTTATCTTTATCATACTAGTTAAGTAATGAGTTGTCAAAAGTGGTTCTAGATATTTATAAAAGTTATATACGTTTTAATAATAAAGTTCTTTTTAAACTGAAAACGTTTTTGTACGTTTGAAACTAAATAGATCAATCGAGTCTTTATGAGATTCAATCTTCCACTATCCTTTGTCTAGTTCTCAATGATTAACAATTTGTTCTTATTTATAAATCACTTTACCATTTTCTGAATATTGTTAAAATAGAAAGATTTCTCAAATCAACGTGGGCTTTTCAACAGAGACTTGTAATCATAATTGAATATATCTGATAATTCAATCATTTGATCTTATCTTCTAATTCCATTGATAAACATTTTGAAACAGATACAATCATATAAAGTATTTAATCTAATATTTTGTTTACGTTTCAAGTTATAATATATATATACACATATACATATATAATCATATTCATTTAATGGTTCATGAATCGTTGGAACTTGGTCGAGGTCGAATGAATGTATGAACATAGTTTAAAATTCTTGAAATTTAACTTAACAAATATTGCTTATCGTGTCGGAAACATATAAAGATTAAAGTTTAAATTTGGTTGGAAATTTCTGGGTTGTCACAGTACCTACCCGTTAAAGAAATTTCGTCCCGAAATTTGAGTGGAAAGCTCGTGAATGATAATAAGTATGTTTTCATGATGCATACGGGCTGAAAATTAGAGTTTTATTATCAGCGAATAATTTAGATAAACAATCCATTTATATGAAGAGTACGAATGAAGCTAACATAGAAGAGTGAAATGAGTAAGTGTAGATTCATCTTATCATTTGACGTAGATATGATTGATTCCCAGATTTCAAGGGATTTGAAGAAAATCTTCTTAATAAGATTTGACTCTCCGGTAATCAAGGGAATTAGGATCCGCTTTAAATGCGATCGTCCATTTTAATTGTTCTGTCGGAGATTTTCTTATAAATTCACCTCCTTCGTTTCCTTACAACTCAAACCTTCTGTTGATGCATTTTATGCAAGTCCCTAGACATCTACCCACGTCCATTGCAGGTACAACAGTTTACAGGCCACCATGATTGTTCGTTATTATACTATCCGTGTTTGTATGTGGTTACAGGAACTGCAGGAACGAGATTTGGATGTTTGACTATGTTAGACTTAGTCAGACGTCCGAGTGAAGCCTCACTCGTACGGCTGATAGGCTCATACGCACGGTTGATACTGAGCTAAGTCACAGTTACAACCTAAATGAGAAGACACGAGTGAGTGATCACCCGTACAGCTGATGAAGCCAACTCGTATGTGTGATGGATGAATCGTACGGGTGAGTCAACAGCAGGGGTATATAAAGTCTTATGTTCTTCATTTTAGGTTAAGCCTCTCATTTGTTACACACACTCAGATCTGGTGAGCTCCTCCGATTCTCTCTCAACCCAAATCACCCAGGTGGTGAATAATAGCTCTAGGTGTTGATCTAATCACACTTGATTTAGTTATGGTATGACTAAATTAATCCCAAAACGCTTAACCTACTTACTAGAGGGTTTGATTCACTTATTCCGTCATTGTGTGAGTTAAATCTGTTGATTTCTAAGTTCCTAGTCATGTTTCATCACCTTCTATTCTTTCCCCCTCAACTCATATTTTAAAGTGTTCATCAATATGCTCCATCCAGTTCTGATTCTCGATATACTTATAACTTTCATATCGGTCATTCTTCTTTTTCATCTACCGCCAGAAGAATCTATTTACTTCTACTATACTCTTGGGTTTATAGTGTTTCTAGTTCTCCCGTATCTTTATATTGCTATATGCATCGATATATATGGTTTATAATTTTTGGTTTGTCGTTGGGATTTATATCTTCCCTTATATTTCAAAGTCTCTGTTTCTATTTTCTATAATCATTGTCATCCACAGTTAATGCTCTCTTTTATTTACTGCAATTTATACCCCAATTTCTATTTCGGAGTTTTGTCCTTTCGTTTCTTCTTCTTGCGATTAAGCACCGCTTGTAATGGTCCAGAATTCACAGATATGAATTTCGGAATGAACATTGTTAATGTTCTAGGAAGGAAATTGTGATGGCACGATCTTGACTTGTCAAATTACTAGAATACCTTGGAAAAGGCCGAATCATCAAGAAATATTTTCTTGATATTTTAGAGGTTAAATAGAATACAAGAGTCGTATAACATGGCACATGATGATGTTATGATCTGTGAATCATCACGTTCCATTTAGAAACTCAGCATGAATTACTGTAATATAATCACGTTGATCAAGTGTCATTATATTATACTAACTCATGCTTCAGTTTCCAACACTACTTCAAAAACATTCATAGTTTAAACTCAAAGGTTTACAGAGTATAGGAACTAAACAGTTTCCTTTTTGATGTAATCCAGATAGCGCAAAGAGATAAATGATTCCAGATAAGAATAGGTAAGAAAATATCTTCAGAAATATGGAGGATATTTATAATGAAAGATATGATGATATTTTAGAATATCTAAGATCAGAGGATGATGAAGAATATTATTCACAAGGGTTTAGAGTCAGGAGTAAGGTATTTAATAATAATTTCAGCAGACACTGAATCATTTGGATTCTTTGAAGGCAGGTTTAGTCTTTGTGATTTGTCCATAGCCTCCTTCATGGTTTGCTTAATCCGTTTTCCAGTTCCAAACCTTCTCTTTTTCTAAGCTTTTCCAACACACTATCCTTTATTATCAAACTTTTGACTGTTAAGGTCGTTTACAGTTTTTGCTGCTTCATCAGCATTTTCCAAACTTCGGAGAACTAGTTCGCAGTTTAGGGTGTTTTTCAGAAACTTCACATTCAAAGTATATAAGTCTAGGAGATAGACGTTATATATACACCTATAACTGTTGGCAGAGACATGCTGCAAGATTTCAAAATACTAATTGCTGATTCCCAGTAATTGGCATGACAATTCTTGTTACAAAATGCGGATGAGTAAATGATGGGGTTTCGATAAATATAATGACTTTTCGGAAAGTCAAAGATCAGTGAAGTTGTTGGTAAGTTTATTTTTAATGTGGTGAGACATAAAAGGTTCTCCGGTAACAATGACGAAAGGGCAACGTCTATATCAAGGTTATAATAAGACTGTTTCAACTGAAAAGTCGAAGTTGACTTGCTAAAGCTGTGACAAAACTGACTAATTTGAAAAGGAATCGCAAAGTTATTTTTGCTAATAAATGCCAAAAGGTCTGACACGGATACGTGTTAAATTATGACTCTGGTTTCGAGAGCTTTTCAGATGCAAGACTGTGGTTAATATGTGGTTGGATCATTATCTCGATTGTTTATTATTTGAAGTGTCTTCAGGAATTTTGAAGGATTTTGAACACAGATTGTAATCGTTAATATACATTTGATGTTCTAACACACTTTTGAAGTCAAAGTATAGCTTTGAAAGATGTAGGAATCTAAAAGTGATAGTACCGATTATATCTCGAATTAAATTCTGAGATTTTAAAATCAGAATATGTAATTGGGATTGAATTAGTATGGTTGTTTTAATTTCTATGAAAGAATGTATATTATTGTGAAAGTAGGAAGTATAATTGATAATTTGCTTAATCTGATTCGAAGAATGTAACATATTAATTGTGAATTTATATATATCTCTCGGGTATTACCTACCCGTTAAAAAATTTTCACAATTAATATTTTGTACATAAGAATTTTATTACAGTTTTTATGAAAATATATATGTATATATTCTCCTCAGATGTAACATAGATTTTAATGAGTTAATACTAAATTAAACTCATCCGATTTACGGTTGGAACTAGAATTGAATAATTCCTTGAAGGCTTTAGAGGTTACATAAGTATTTCTTCAATAATATTGAAATTATGAATCAATACTTCGTTATTTGTTGAGATGTGATGTTGGTTTTCGTTAAATTCTTGTGAACTTCGCAAAGTACGAATGATGTTATCTGAAAAGTTTCGGTTACATCAATGATGAAGTGTAAAATCAAATATATACTTGATTTATTAGGAATTGGAATTTGTTGAATTGAGACAGAGATTGTAGTTAACGATGGTTAAGTCGCGGGCGAGGGACGTACATTATTGCATATTTATAATATGAATTAACCGAGTAGTTAAGATTCACACACAATAGCTTAGCACGGAAAGATTTATTTTTTATTTCAAAATATATATATATAAAATATATATATATATAATTTCTTCAGAGGGAATGAGTTAATTCTTCATAACTTGTTGATACAATATACACGTTATTGATTCGTAATGATGTCCACAGTGATTCTTGAACTGACGGAGTTTGTGATATTATAGGTATTGTTGATTCTGATGTTGACTGTACTGACGATGCTGGTGACGTTGACGGTACTGTTGATGCTGTTGTTAAAACAAGTTTAACTTGTTAATCACACACCATTTTTGTCAGGGTTTCTACTCTTCCTTCTATCATTTTGGTTCGCTTAACTGATTTATGGTTAGGGCTAGATTAGATAATCTCTAAGACTTTAGAGATTATATAATCGCCGCGGAATGTTTCTCCAATGAAGTTATGAATTAATACTTCGTCAGTTATTGTTGTTGGTACTCCTTGGTATCTATGGTGCGTATGACGTTGATGCTAGTGGGACAGATTGTGAAGTTGAGGTTTACAACGCGGTTGTGGTTGGAGGTGGTAATGGTACTGTTGGCGTTGATGATGGTGGTACTGGTTATGCTGCTGGTGCTGCTGCTGGTGTTTGTAATCTCTGCACCATATTCTCCAAAGCCACTACCCGAGCGCGAAGTTCGTTGACTTCTTCTATTATTCCAGGATGATTGTTGGTCGGAACGAGCGGATAAATAAAATCTAGAATTTGATGTAGTATATAATCGTGACGAGATACCCTGGAAATGAGAGAGAAAATGGTGTCTCGAACAGGTTCGCCGGTAAGTGCTTCAGGTTCTTCGCCAAGAGGGCAATGTGGTGGATGGAAAGGATCGCCTTCTTCTTGTTTCTAATGATTGAGGAGGCTACGAACCCATCCCCAATTCATCCAGAATAGGTGATGACTGATTGGTTGATCCATTCCGGTCACACTGCTTTCGGAGCTTGAGTGAGATTCCATTTCGGAATCCGAGTGACTTGAACTGATGACAAATTCCATTTCGTACGATTGGATAAAGGATTTTCGATATAAAATGATTTTTCGGCTATCGGGTGGTATTCTATTTACATAGGATATCTATATATAGAGATCAAAAGATTTCATAGATTACGGAGGAATTTGCGGGATATGTCAGGCAAAGTTTAAAGTAACAGATACGATAAGATATGATTTAGCAGATACGCTAAGATATGAATTTTGTCTATACACTACTCATGCAATTAATGTAGCAAGACGTGTCTAGACTAATAATGATAAGTAGATAATTTCCTATGGATGATAAGCAGATGATTTCCGACTAGAAATGATAAGCAAAACTTTTGACATGCAGACACGGTCGAAGTCCAGACTCACTAATGCATCCTAACGACTTATCAGTTAGACACACTAATGCAGACCTGGTTCGCTAAGACCACCGCTCTGATACCAACTGAAAGGACCCGTTCATATACATTATAAACGATTCACAATAGTTGATTACATTGCGAGGTATTTGACCTCTATATGATACATTTTACAAACATTGCATTCGTTTTTAAAAGACAATCTTTCTTTACATCAAAAATTGACAGGCATGCATACCATTTCATAATATCCACTATCCAACTATAAATTGATTTAATAATAATCTTTGATGAACTCAATGACTCGAATGCAACGTTCTTCGAAATATGCTATTGAAGACTCCAAGTAATATCTTTAAAATGAGCAAATGCACAGTGGAAGATTTCTTTAACACCTGAGAATAAACATGCTTTAAAGTGTCAACCAAAAGGTTGGTGAGTTCATTAGTTTATCATAATCATTTATTTCCATCATTTTAATAGACCACAAGAATTTCATTTCCAGTTCTCATAAATATACGTCCCATGCATAGAGACAAAAACAATCATTCATATGGTGAACACCTGGTAACCGACATTAACTAGATACATATAAGAATATCCCCTATCATTCCGGGATCCTCCTTCGGACATGATATAAATTTCGAAGTACTAAAGCATCCGGTACTTTGGATGGGGTTTGTTAGGCCCAATAGATCTATCTTTAGGATTCGCGTCAATTAGGGTGTCTGTTCCCTAATTCTTAGATTACCAGACTTTAATAAAAAGGGGCATATTCGATTTCGATAATTCAACCATAGAATGTAGTTTCAATTACTTGTGTCTATTTCGTCAAAACATTTATAAAAGCGCATGTATTCTCAGTCCCAAAAATATAAAGGGTAAAAAGGCAAATGAAACTCACCATACTGTATTTCGTAGTAAAAATACATATAACGTCATTGAACAAGTGCAAGGTTGGCCTCGGATTCACGAACCTAAATTAATTATATATATTTATGTGTTGGTCAATATTTGTCTAACAAATTAGGTCAAGTCATAGTGTACCACAATCCTAATGCTCGAGACTAATATGCAAAAGTCAACAAAAGTAAATTTGACTCAAAATAATTTCCAAAAATCTATACATGATTAATACATAGTTTAAATATCGTCGTTTTATATTTTTAAATATTTTTAAAAGATTTATTAGAGTAAATAATATAATTTATTTATTAATAAATAAAATTTTATATTATATTTATATAATAAAATATATTTTTATATATATTAAGTAATAAAATTTATAGGGTTCATTTAATATTATAAAGATAATATGATAGGTATTATTAAAGTAAGTTATTACACGTAGTAAAATATGTTTGTATCAAATATTTATTTGATAAAATAATATCTATAATGATAGTAAGTAAAAGTTGTATTATTTTGTAATAATAATTATTATTATAAAAATATCAATATTTATAATTACTAAGATGACATTATGATAAAATGATAATTCTAATTATGATAACTTTAATATTTACGATAATTTTTAATATTATCTTTAAAATAATAATTCTATTTGAAATAATAATAATAATGATATTTTATAGTAACAATGACATTTCTATTAAAATGATAATTTTTGTTAAAATGATAGTTTTAATACTAACGATAATTTTAATAATAATAGTAATGATAAAAATAATAAGAACGATAATTTTATCTAAATCAATATCTTATAATATTTTAATTTCATCATGATACTCTTACCCATTATTTCCTAATCGTTTCGTTTAATTGCTTTTAATCGACTTTTATATCATGTTCGTAATAATGATAATAATAGTAATCAAAATAATTAGGTGTTACAAATATTTGTTTTAATTACACTAATATTAATAATGATAGTTACTATAACATTATTAACGATAATACTAATAATTATCTTAATGATAATATAGTAATAATAATATTAACAATAACAATAACCATTTTTAAATAATGATATATATATTAATAATAATAATAATAATAATAATAATAATAATAATAATAATAATAATAATAATAATAATAATAATACCAATAATAATAATAATAATAATAATAATAATAATAATAATAATAATAATAATAATAATAATTGGATAATAATAATAATACTAATTATAACTTTAACGATAATAACGATAGTAATAATAAAAAAATAATAATTTTTTTTAATGATAAATCCTTTTATTGATAAAGATAATAATAATAATAATAATAATAATAATAATAATAATAATAATAATAATAATAATAATAATAATAAGATAAAACTGGAACGACGATAATAATGATGATAATAATAATCATTTTTAATAATAATACAAAAATTCGATGGACTATAACTTCAAATCCGTTCATCGAAATCATTCGATATCTAAATGAAAAGTTCTTAATTTTTCGCTAGCTTTCCAACAACATGCATATCTTATACCTTATCTCAGTCGCATATATAACTAATTCAGGATTCAACATAACCTAACTAAAGGCAATATCAAAAGTACAAACATGCATAATCCTATATACTCGAGCACTAGTCAGGGATACACTATTAGTATGTAAAAGTTAAATTATGAGTACTCACGTATCAATATTGAGATTCAATATTGCAGGAAAGGTACGTAGACGCAACGGAGATGATAAATACTATATTGACCTCGCGAGCATACCCATGAACCATACCCAATCACCTCCATAGCTATAACCCATAATTTCCTTAATCCAATCCCACTCGAAAAACAATTTCGAAATCACTCGGACAGTACTCTGACGTAATATTTATGTATACTAATAATATCTTGAAATAATATGGAGTAAATATATATATGTAAATCGATTGAGAGAGTTTAGAGAAAAATATTTTCAAGTTTCTATGAAATAATGAAACCTATTGAATTCTATTTATAATAGATTTTTGAATTATTAAAGTGAATTATTAAAGTATGAATTATTAAAGTGAATTATTAAAGTATGAATTATTAAAGTGAATTATTAAAGTATGAATTATTAAAGTGAATTATTAAAGTATGAATTATTAAAGTATGAATTATTAAAGTGAATTATTAAAGTTAAAGTTAAAGTAAAGTAAAAATAAAGTAAAGGTAAAGTTTAAGTATAGTAAAAGTATAAAACTACATAATACGTATAATACGCGTATAAATATATATAATATTAATTTAAATCATTATATATATTTAATAAAATATAAATATCGTTATCTTTATCATACTAGTTAAGTAATGAGTTGTCAAAAGTGGTTCTAGATATTTATAAAAGTTATATACGTTTTAATAATAAAGTTCTTTTTAAACTGAAAACGTTTTTGTACGTTTGAAACTAAATAGATCAATCGAGTCTTTATGAGATTCAATCTTCCACTATCCTTTGTCTAGTTCTCAATGATTAACAATTTGTTCTTATTTATAAATCACTTTACCATTTTCTGAATATTGTTAAAATAGAAAGATTTCTCAAATCAACGTGGGCTTTTCAACAGAGACTTGTAATCATAATTGAATATATCTGATAATTCAATCATTTGATCTTATCTTCTAATTCCATTGATAAACATTTTGAAACAGATACAATCATATAAAGTATTTAATCTAATATTTTGTTTACGTTTCAAGTTATAATATATATATACACATATACATATATAATCATATTCATTTAATGGTTCATGAATCGTTGGAACTTGGTCGAGGTCGAATGAATGTATGAACATAGTTTAAAATTCTTGAAATTTAACTTAACAAATATTGCTTATCGTGTCGGAAACATATAAAGATTAAAGTTTAAATTTGGTTGGAAATTTCTGGGTTGTCACATGTCGTTACTCCACATAAGTCTCCTCCTTTGTTTCTTAAGAAGGCGAAGACGCTTTACTACTCAAAACATCATATGGCCTTTGATTTCAACCTTCCATCCATATGAGACAACTTGCTTAAACTTTTCATGATCCATAATGTAATTGCTAAATTTGAAAGGCTTTGGTTTGGTCTCACCAGATTGCGCAAATTTCAAAATATCCGGACAATGATCTGAAATACGGTATGCCTGAAAAATAACATAAGCATCAACATACCGAGAGATAAAAGCATCATTCGTCATAGCCCGATCGATATTTTTCAACAATCCCACTTCTGCATTTGGTCTTTGGTTCCAAGTATACCGAAACCCCATGTGATTTATATCTACCATATGCATATTATCAACGCACTCTTGGAATTCCCGCATAGCTATAGTAAAGCGTGAAGTACCTACTGATGAGTCTTCAATATTTAGGGAAACATTAAAATCTCCCATCATAACCCAAGGGTTACCATTAACAAAACGATTATGTATTTCCAATTCCCTCCACAATGGCCTTCTCTGAGTATATTGATTAGCTGCATAAATGAAAGAAACAAAAAACTGTTGGCTATCAACAATCGATCTAACAATGCATGGCTTGATCAGAGACAGCAAGAACCATAAGTTGAACAACATCCAAATCCCATCCAATGATAATTCTGGTACCCCGAACACAAACACTATTATTTGACGTTCAATTCCATCTAAGAAATACTGAGCTACAAATCCGATTCAGTTTATCAATAGCTACATGTGATTCCAGTATTGCACAAATACTAAGCTTATTACTTGAAACAATGTCTTGAACCTCGCTTTGTTTCGGGGTGCGGTTCAATCCCCGTATATTCCAAGATGCAATATTAACCATTTAAACTGTCTAAACCGGGTGTGCTTGCACCCTCAGAATATTTCTTTTTCGCCATAAAAATATCAGTTTCATTGTTCCCGGGTTCAACCTCCCTCTGCTCGAGATCATCTTTATTAATGAGCAAATAATTTGGGTCCTCCTCTTCATTAACATTACGCAGAGCATCAAATGGGTTGTCCATATGCACCTCTTTTGTACAACTAGTTCCCTCTTTACTAGTATTCACAACATTTTTTATTTTTGGCCTGTAGACGAATTTGGGTTTGCATTTTTCATAGGTACACCAACAGCCCCAATCTTTTTCGTACCATTTTTTGTCGTGACTTGTTTAAACCCATCGTTAGTCTCCACCACCTTCGCTGCATCCACTTGAACAACTTTCGGGCATTGAACATCCTTATGGCCAAACACTCTACAACAAGATCATCTTGGCGGCTTCCATTCATACTCAATGCGTACTTCATCTATCGTCTTAGTGTTCGTGACCAGGTTCGGGGTATTAACCTTTAATGTTTCCTTTAGTTCAATTCCCGAGTCAGTTTCAACCATAGCACGCGCATAATTGGGTCTTTCCCATGATTCAACACACATAGTAGATGTGTATGAGTCGAACATCATTGGTTTCCCAATTTTAGAAGCAATCACGCTCAACCCAATTTCAGTAAAAGCAGCTAATGGAATATCAAATATTTTTACCCATACAGGAACCTTTGTGAGATCTTCTTTTAACAGTGATACATTTGGTGTCCATGTATTAAGAATGATTGGAACATTGTGTATCATCCATGGACCACCCTCCATAACTTGTTGCATTCCCTGCGCAGACTCAAATTTAAAGAAGTAAAATCCCTTAGCATTCATCATCATATTTTCGATCCCAAATTTCTTCCACGTGTTCATCACATAGTACTTCACCACCGGGAATGGAAGTCTTTGTCCCAAAAAATAGCCATATAAAGTATTTTTATATCTATTAGAGGCCTCTACCAAAGACTCATTAGGAATCACAACATCCAAATTATCATGGTTCTCAGATTCAATAAAGCGGAAGTTTACCTTTTTTTTATTCGTATCACCCCCAGCAGTGTGGAGATAAGATTTAGAAGGTTGAATAACTTTCTCCTCAATAGGCTTAGGGTTCTTAGCAATAGCAGGGTTAATAACTTTGCTTTTACCTCTTGTGTAACATGGAAAATCTAAATCATAATCTGAATGAACACTTCCTTCACGTGATTCTGCTTCCACAGTATGCACACTTATATTATCAATGTTATCTCCTTCCTGTATTTTGATTTCTTCATGGCCATGCACTTCATGATTACTTGTAGAGTAGTCTTCGATCGACTCTTCGTTTGGGATGACCACATTCGTAGATTCCTCTTTCTTTGATTAAATCTCAGAAGATGAATCACAACTATCACTTTCCTGAACATTTTCGATTTCATCCACTCCCACCTTGCGATTTCGAAGAACCCTAGACGTTGAAACATGTGGTTTTTTCTTCTTTTCCTTCTTACCCATACCCAACACCCAACAGAACTAAGATGTTAACGATTAAGCAAAGTACGAGATTGAAAATTAGATTTTAACTTGATCGGAAAAAATGCATGCGATTTGGTAGTATAACACATTAAAACAAATAATATATAAAAGTGTCGTTGGTGATTCTTATGTTCCATCTAACAAATATTTTGGTTAATTTAGATTTACATGAAAACAAGGATGCAGGTCGTCCCATCAATTTTATGGGCCCTGTTCAGTATGTCAAAATAGGCCTTTTATGTAAGCAAATTTTTCATGCTAAGTTCAAAAATACTAAAGAATATTGTAATCATCATGAAAAATAACTATTGTAGAGAAAGTAATATCAAATAGTTATATATAATCAATCATACATATCTACTATTAATAATTCATAATTTAATATAACAAATAATATATACTGGAGGAACGAAAACGATCGTACCTTTAACAAATATAAATGATAAATGATAGTGTTAATGAATACATACGTTTGATAATATAATAATATAAATAATAATAAAATATCTTGACAATAGTGAATAATTATAAATAATAATTAATATAATACTCCGTAATAATAATATATTATGTACTTAATAAAATAATGATACGGAGTACTTATACGCAAGAGTCATCGAATGCGCAGTATTCAAAAGACTAATAAATACGGGGAGTAATAACTGGACTATTGGCCCATCAATATAACTGGATGGACTACAAGACTACTGGGTAACCGTTAATATCCTTATATCTTAATATACTGTTGGGTATAAAATTTTGGGTCCCTTAATTTAATGGGCCCTGTGCAAATGAACTGGGTGCACAGTCCATTACCCGGGCCTGCAAGGATGAGCTGGTTATACTTAAAACGGGTTCTGAGAGTGTAGAGTGCACACCAATAAGAGTTGGCTAGACACTGTCACGAATATAGAGGGGTCAAGGGCCCCTTGCGGGGTCCAAGAGGCAGCGTCCTAAATCTAAACCCTAAACTCTAATTTCTAAACCCTAAAAACACGCTCGAAAAATAACATTGCATCACGATAAATTTTAGCAGAAACATTTATCGATGAATGTTATTTCTTCGAGCATTTTCTGGTCAAAATAATAACATTTATTACAAATTATCTTTTTTTAATGTTCATATTTTCACGTAATCTTAATGTTTGAAAGTAAAAATATTAAAAAACAAGAAAAAAAATCTACTTCCCGTAAAAAAATGTTTCTCTCTTGATCAAATATATATGTATATATATATATATACATATATATATATATATATATACATATATATATATATATATATATATATATATATATATATATATATATATATATATATATATATATATTGATTTAGTCAAGAGGGAAACACTTTTTAGAGGGAAATGAAGGAAATTTTTGTGATAAATGTTATTATTTTGAAATTTTTTATTCAAACATTAAGATCACATGAAAATATGAACATGTAAAAAAGACACTTTGTGATAAATGTTATTATTTTGACAGAAAAACGCTCCAAGAAATAAATGATAACAGATCAATCCTAGATTGAGATCAATCAAGAATCGAGTGCAATGAGGGGTGGAATAGGGTGTTGATAATGTTTATGGGACCTTATGATCGTCTTTCACTAACATCGAGTGATCAATCACAACGTCCCGGTCTTGACGGATTTACCTTAACCAAAATTGTGATGATTCTCGGGCAAAGTCACGAGTAATTCACAAAGGCTAGAGCAAAACATCCAAAATCAACAACCTAAAATGAGAGGACAAGCTCCCTATTTATAGATTTGGAATCTTCGTGGAATAAGTGTCTGTGCATTCTTTATTGAACCGCAGTAGCTATGCGGGACATCTTCGAAGTCTTTGGTTTATGCGGGCTTCTGCAATGCAGTAATATGTTTTGCGCGGTCTTTGCTATTTCACGCAACTCTTGATTGCGCTTGCCTTTGTTTTGCCTTTACACTTAAAATATATACATATACATTCCTATGTATATGATCAAGTCCTCCCAGTTTATTGTGTTACAATTTTGAAAAAAATGTAACATAATAAAATCTAAAAAATATAGTTAACAAATGATTTTTAAACGGTCCGCAAAAGAGTTTTGTTATGCGTGCAAATGCAGACGACTGATGAACTATTCACGTCCCATCAGCATTCGCCTAACGGCTCTTTTATAGCCGTTGATATTTCTCTGCAACATTATAGCCGTTGATATACCATCATTGCGATTAATCCCTTTATGCCTCTATTAGGATTATAAATAGGAGCAATAGCCGCATAATTCAATTTTACGTTTTCTCCTTCATTTCTTTTCGATCAAAAAACTCCATCGCTATAAAATTATTCTTGCATAATTCACAATTACGTTCTGTAGTTCATACTTTTAATCTCATTTTCTTAATTTTTCCTCAATTTATCATGGCTTCTCCTTATACCCCTTCATCGTCTGCAACAACAACTACGAGCCATTTTTCATCCTATATGACGGATGAAAAGATCGAACAACTGAAGAGAAACTATACACTACTGGATACGTTCTTTCCTGTTGCACCATCAGCTGAAGCTAGGGCAGACAATCCGCCCAAAGACATGATTGTGGTGTACAAAACTGAGATGTTTTAGGGCAATCTTAGATTCCCTTTAACAGACTTCTTTCTGGGCGTGTGCGATTATTATAAGATTGCCATTGCCAACTCCCCCATATGCTGTAGCGAAGATCACACTCTTCGAAATGTACTGTAGGGCGCTCAACAAACAACCCCTGGTTGATGCATTTCACAGTTTTACGCACATTTGTCTGCATGATTCGGGGTGGTTTACTTTTAAATCTCGTATGGGCATGATTACAACCCCTAAAGCATCAATTGGAAACTGGCGCAGATCCTTTTTCTTCTTCAATGCGTCAGCAATTCGCGAGTACAAGAAAATTCTCACTTGGTCTGCTGAATTGCCTGAAAATGCGAATGAATGCTCAAAGCTTAACGACATTGGGAAGGAGCTGCTAGAGGTGGTGAAGAAAGTGTACTTAGCGGTGCGCCCTTATGGCGTTGTTCTGCTTTATCTTGGTAAAGTTTCATTGTATTGGCCATGGAGCAACTATGATGGTCTATTACTAAACGTAAATAATGAAGGTACGCAATAGTTCGTGTATTTTTGTTGAGCTATTTTTCTTTTCGTGTAGTTGTTAATTACAATTATCTATCTTCTGGCGCAGAAATTGCTCTATCAGAAGTGATGAGGCTTGACGATGTAAGCGGCATTAAAGCTATCTGCCACCCCAATGAAGGCGGAAGTTCAGCTGCGGATATTGAAGAACCACTGATTAATACGCTTATTATCCTAGAATGAGCAGATAAAGGGAAACGCAAAAGTACTGCGAGTGAGCCTGCTATTCTGGAAACTAGATGCAAACGCCTCTGTGTCTCTCTTATAGCTGAAGAGGAGTTTGAAAAAAGTAAGTAGCACAATATATGCTGATCAAACCAAAATCGTAATCGTTAAATAGATTTCGGATTTGAGTGCTTGATTTGTGAAAAAGAGCGGATCGAAATTTTTTTGAAATTTTTTATTCAAACATTAAGATCACATGAAAATATGAACATGTAAAAAAGACACTTTGTGATAAATGTTATTATTTTGACAGAAAAATGCTCAAAGAAATAAATGATAACTGATCAATCCTAGATTGAGATCAATCAAGGATCGAGTGCAATGAGGGGTGGAATAGGGTGTTGATAATGTTTATGGGACCTTATGATCGTCTTTCACTAACATCGAGTGATCAATCACAACGTCCTGGTCTTGACGGATTTACCTTAACCAAAATTGTGATGATTCTCGGGCAAAGTCACGAGTAATTCACAAAGTCTAGAGCAAAACATCCAAAATCAACAACCTAAAATGAGAGTACAAGCTCCCTATTTATAGTTTTGGAATCTTCGTTGAATAAGTGTCTGTGCATTCTTTATTGAACCGCAGTAGCTATGCGGGACATCTTCGAAGTCTTTGGTTTATGCGGGCTTCTGCAATGCAGTAATATGTTTTGCGCGGTCTTTGCTATTTCACGCAACTCTTGATTGCGCTTGCCTTTGTTTTGCCTTTACACTTAAAATATATACATATACATTCCTATGTATATGATCAAGTCCTCCCAGTTTATTGTGTTACAATTTTGAAAAAAATGTAACATAAAAAAATCTAAAAAATATAGTTAACAAATGATTTTTAAACGGTCCGCAAAAGAGTTTTGTTATGCGTGCAAATGCAGACGACTGATGAACTATTCACGTCCCATCAGCATTCGCCTAACGGCTCTTTTATAGCCGTTGATATTTCTCTGCAACATTATAGCCGTTGATATACCATCATTGCGATTAATCCCTTTATGCCTCTATTAGGATTATAAATAGGAGCAATAGCCGCATAATTCAATTTTACGTTTTCTCCTTCATTTCTTTTCGATCAAAAAACTCCATCGCTATAAAATCATTCTTGCATAACTCATAATTACGTTCTGCAGTTCATAATTTTAATCTCATTTTCTTAATTTTTCCTCAATTTATCATGGCTTCTCCTTCTACCCCTTCATCGTCTGCAACAACAACTGCGAGCAATTTTTCATCCTATATGACGGATGAAAAGATCGATCAACTGAAGAGAAACTATCCACTACTGGATACGTTCTTTCCTGTTGCACCATCAGCTGAAGTTAGGGCAGACAATCCGCCCAAAGACATGATTGTGGTGTACAAAACCGCGATGTTTTAGGGCAATCTTAGATTCCCTTTAACAGAAAAACCGCGATGTTTTAGGGCAATCTTAGATTCCCTTTAACAGACTTCTTTCTGGGCGTGTACGATTATTATAAGATTGCCATTGCCAACTCCCCCCATATGCTGTAGTGAAGATCACACTCTTCGAAATGTACTGTAGGGCGCTTAACAAACAACCCCTGATTGATGCATTTCACAGTTTTACGACCATTTGTCTGCATGATTCGGGGTAGTTTACTTTTAAATCTCGTATGGGCATGATTACAACCCCTAAAGCATCAATTGGAAACTGGCGCAGATCCTTTTTCTTCTTCAATGCGTCAGCAATTCACGAGTACAAGAAAATTCTCACCTGGTCTGCTGAATTGCCTGAAAATGCGAATGAATGCTCAAAGCTTAACGACATTGGGAAGGAGCTGCTAGAGGTGGTGAAGAAAGTGTACTTAGCGGTGCGCCCTTATGGCGTTGTTCTGCTTTATCTTGGTAAAGTTTCATTGTATTGGCCATGGAGCAACTATGATGGTCTATTACTAAACGTAAATAATGAAGGTACGCAATAATTCATGTATTTTTGTTGAGCTATTTTTCTTTTTATGTAGTTGTTAATTGCAATTATCTATCTTCTGGCGCAGAAATTGCTCTATTAGAAGTGAAGAGGCTTGACGATGTAAGCGGCATTAAAGCTGTCTGCCACCCCAATGAAGGCGAAAGTTCAGCTGCGGATATTGAAGAACCACTGATTAATACGCTTATTATCCTAGAAAGAGCAGATAAAGGGAAACGTAAAAGTACTGCGAGTGAGCCTGCTGTTCCGGAAACTAGACGCAAATGCCTCCGCGTCTCTCTTATAGCTGAAGAGGAGTTTGAAAAAAGTAAGTAGCACAATATATGCAGATCAAACCAAAATCGTAATCGTTAAATAGATTTCGGATTTGAGTGCTTGATTTGTGAAAAAGAGCGGATCGAATGTTTTAACTCCAATTATTGTGCAAACCCCGATTTGAAATTTGGATTTCAAGGGTGTAAAACAATGAATCTGATTAACCTTATTCGATTGGGATCGAATAAGTTAATATCTTAGGGTAGAGATTAACTTCGATATCGATCGGAATCTTTATCGGAATTGTATTATTAGCTGGAGAGATGTTACTGTAATTAATTTGGGCAGAGTAACGTTAATGCATCCAATTTTTTTAATGAATGACTTTTTTCGTGTATTTATAGGTGCTATGAGGGAATGGTGACGTGGCACATGTCCCTTTCATGGTTACAACAAACTTTTCTAATCCCGAGGGTTGACGTGGCACCTGTTGTAGTGACCCGAACTTTTCCATGTTTATATATATTAATTGAGATTGATATTTACATGATTAAATGTTTCCAATATGTTAAGCAATCAAACTTGTTAAGACTTGATTAATTGAAATATGTTTCATATAGACAATTGACCACCCAAGTTGACCGGTGATTCACGAACGTTAAAACTTGTAAAAACTATATGATGATATATATATGGATATATATATAGTTAACATGATACTATGATAAGTAAACATATCATTAAGTATATTAACAATGAACTACATATGTAAAAACAAGACTACTAACTTAATGATTTTTAAACGAGACATATATGTAACGATTATCGTTGTAAAGATATTTAATGTATATATATCATATTAAGAGATATTCATACATGATAATATCATGATAATATAATAATTTAAAATCTCATTTGATATTATACACATTGGGTTAACAACATTTAACAAGATCGTTAACCTAAAGGTTTCAAAACAACAGTTACATGTAACGACTAACGATGACTTAACGAATCAGTTAAAATGTATATACATGTAGTGTTTTAATATGTATTTATACACTTTTGAAAGACTTCAATACACTTATCAAAATACTTCTACTTAACAAAAATGCTTACAATTACATCCTCGTTCAGTTTCATCAACAATTCTACTCGTATGCACCCGTATTCGTACTCGTACAATACACAGCTTTTAGATGTATGTACTATTGGTATATACACTCCAATGATCAGCTCTTAGTAGCCCATGTGAGTCACCTAACACATGTGGGAACCATCATTTGGCAACTAGCATGAAATATCTCATAAAATTACAAAAATATGAGTAATCATTCATGACTTATTTACATGAAAACAAAATTACATATCCTTTATATCTAATCCATACACCAACGACCAAAAACACCTACAAACACTTTCATTCTTCAATTTTCTTCATCTAATTGATCTCTCTCAAGTTCTATCTTCAAGTTCTAAGTGTTCTTCATATATTCTACAAGTTCTAGTTACATAAAATCAAGAATACTTTCAAGTTTGCAAGCTCACTTCCAATCTTGTAAGGTGATCATCCAACCTCAAGAAATCTTTGTTTCTTACAGTAGGTTATCATTCTAATACAAGGTAATAATCATATTAAAACTTTGGTTCAATTTCTATAACTATAAAAATCTTATTTCAAGTGATGATCTTACTTGAACTTGTTTTCGTGTCATGATTCTGCTTCTAGAACTTCGAGCCATCCAAGGATCCATTGAAGCTAGATCCATTTTTCTCTTTTCCAGTAGGTTTATCCAAGGAACTTAAGGTAGTAATGATGTTCATAACATCATTCGATTCATATATATAAAGCTATCTTATTCGAAGGTTTAAACTTGTAATCACTAGAACATAGTTTAGTTAATTCTAAACTTGTTCGCAAACAAAAGTTAATCCTTATAACTTGACTTTTAAAATCAACTAAACACATGTTCTATATCTATATGATATGCTAACTTAATGATTTAAAACCTGGAAAGACGAAAAACACCGTAAAACCGGATTTACGCCGTCGTAGTAACACCGCGGGCTGTTTTGGGTTAGTTAATTAAAAACTATGATAAACTTTGATTTAAAAGTTGTTATTCTGAGAAAATGATTTTTATTATGAACATGAAACTATATCCAAAAATTATGGTTAAACTCAAAGTGGAAGTATGTTTTCTAAAATGGTCATCTAGACGTCGTTCTTTCGACTGAAATGACTACCTTTACAAAAATGACTTGTAACTTATTTTTCCGACTATAAATCTATACTTTTTATGTTTAGATTCATAAAATAGAGTTCAATATGAAACCATAGCAATTTGATTCACTCAAAACGGATTTAAAATGAAGAAGTTATGGGTAAAACAAGATTGGATAATTTTTCTCATTTTAGCTACGTGAAAATTGGTAACAAATCTATTCCAACCATAACTTAATCAACTTGTATTGTATATTATGTAATCTTGAGATACCATAGACACGTATACAATGTTTCGACCTATCATGTCGACACATCTATATATATTTCGGAACAACCATAGACACTCTATATGTGAATGTTGGAGTTAGCTATACAGGGTTGAGGTTGATTCCAAAATATATATAGTTTGAGTTGTGATCAATACTGAGATACGTATACACTGGGTCGTGGATTGATTCAAGATAATATTTATCGATTTATTTCTGTACATCTAACTGTGGACAACTAGTTGTAGGTTACTAACGAGGACGGTTGACTTAATAAACTTAAAACATCAAAATATATTAAAAGTGTTGTAAATATATTTTGAACATACTTTGATATATATGTATATATTGTTATAGGTTCGTGAATCAACCAGTGGCCAAGTCTTACTTCCCGAAAAAGTAAAAATCTGTGAAAGTGAGTTATAGTCCCACTTTTAAAATCTAATATTTTTGGGATGAGAATACATGCAGGTTTTATAAATGATTTACAAAATAGACACAAGTACGTGAAACTACATTCTATGGTTGAATTATCGAAATCGAATATGCCCTTTTTTATTAAGTCTGGTAATCTAAGAATTAGGGAACAGACACCCTAATTGACGTGAATCCTAAAGATAGATCTATTGGGCCTAACAAACCCCATCCAAAGTACCGGATGCTTTAGTACTTCGAAATTTATATTATATCCGAAGGGTGTCCCGGAATGATGGGGATATTCTTATATATGCATCTTGTTAATGTCGGTTACCAGGTGTTCACCATATGAATGATTTTTATCTCTATGTATGGGATGTGTATTGAAATATGAAATCTTGTGGTCTATTATTATGATTTGATATATATAGGTTAAACCTATAACTCACCAACATTTTTGTTGACGTTTTAAGCATGTTTATTCTCAGGTGATTATTAAGAGCTTCTGTTGTCGCATACTTAAATAAGGACGAGATTTGGAGTCCATGCTTGTATGATATTGTGTAAAAACTGCATTCAAAAAACTTATTTTGTTGTAACATATTTGTATTGTAAACCATTATGTAATGGTCGTGTGTAAACAGGATATTTTAGATTATCATTATTTGATAATCTACGTAAAGCTTTTTAAACCTTTATTGATGAAATAAAGGTTATGGTTTGTTTTAAAATGAATGCAGTCTTTGAAAAACGTCTCATATAGAGGTCAAAACCTCGCAACGAAATCAATTAATATGGAACGTTTTTAATCAATAAGAACGGGACATTTCAGTTGGTATCCGAGTGTTGGTCTTAGAGAACCAGAATTTTACATTAGTGTGTCTTATCGAGTTTGTTAGGATGCATTAGTGAGTCTGGACTTCGACCGTGTTTACTTGAAAAATGATTGCTTAACAAATTTTGTTGGAAACTATATATTTTTAACATGTGAATATTATGTGATATATTAATCTCTTAACGCGTTTGATATTATGTGATAGATGTCTACCTCTAGAACAAGTCCCATTGACTCACCTAATAATAATGAAGAGTCAAATATAAATTGGAATGATTCGTGGACTGATTCACAAGTTCCCGAAGAGGAACCGGAAGAAGAGTCGGAACCGGAAGAAGAATCGGAACCGGAAGAAGAATCGGAACCGGATGAAGAAATAGAACCGGTGGGGGAAATAATAAAACGGTTAAGTAAAAGAAAATCCTCAACCAACCGACCAAGGTTAATTATGGTCGATGGTGTTTCCGCCAAGGAAGCAAAATATTGGGAGGATTACCAATTCTCCGATGAATCGGATTCCGACGAGAATTCCCATGATGTTATAGAAATTACCCCAACTGAATTTAAAAAGGCAAAAGAAAATAATAAGGTAAAGGGCATAAAAATAGAGAAATCTAATTCCAACCCCGATGAACTTTATATGTATCGTCAACCCCCGAAGTCCTTAAGTTGTAACAATGACCCGGGAACCTCTAAACCACCAGGTTTTTCTAAACTGTTGTGGAAAACGACAGCTAGTATTAGGGGAACATCATATATCCCTAGAAACTTGGTAAAACGAACCAAAACCGAAGAAGAAGAAACGAACGAGTCGAAATAAGATTGTTGTATTCGTATGGTGTAATATATGTAATATAGTGTGCTTATGCTTTATGATATATGTAAAAATTGCTTGTATTAATAAGTATTTTTTTTTTATGAATCTAACTCTTGTCTATTTTACATTATAAAAACACAAAATGGGTAGACAACCCAATATTTTAAGAGACCTACCCGGAGACATGATTGATGAAATCTTGTCTAGAGTCGGTCAGAATTCTTCGGCACAACTATTTACGGCAAATCAGTTTGTAAGACATTCGAAGAACGTTCCAAGAATGCCTTGGTTTATAAAAGGCTTTCGTTCGAAAGATGGGGGATATCACATTGGGAAATCCATAAGTTACGAGGTGTTTACTTTGACGCATATATTGCGGGGAACCCAAATGCTATTTTACGCAATGGGTTAAGAAATTATTTTGACTCAATATATCCGAATATTAGACTTCGTGATTTAGAAAAAGCGGCTAACATGCAACATAAAGAAGCATGTTATGCTTACGAATTAGTAATGTTCGCTTCTCACCAAAGTGAGAACAAGAACATCGGGCTACAACTATTAAACAAAACGTTCCCACAAGTGACAGAGTCGGTAATTAGGGTAAGAAATGAGGTTTTTAGATTGTTACGGGACTGTTGGACATTACGTAACCCTCGTCCCTTTGACGACGTTACAACACGCTGTCTTATCAACGGCCATAACAGTTATGTTCCACAAGACCAAGGATGGGAAGTAATCCTAGTAAAACCAGAATGCATGACTTGTTTCTGGACGTATGAATTACGTGTCTTTATTGCCTTTGCTGAACGACTTGTGTACTAGCTAGAATTATCTTCAAAACCATCTTGTATCAAATTTATTGTGTGCTATATTTCATGCTATATATAAAATAAGCGGTATTGTAAGTTTGTAAAATATTGTGTAAAAGTTGGAACGCGAAATATTATTATAATCAGTTTTTCATATAGAATTGTAGTAGTTGAATTGTATATTAGCTACTAAGTATGAACTTAACGGGTAGGTACTACCCGAATTTAAACTTATAAAACGCTAATATGAAGAAAAAGCTTTTATAAATGAGTTCATATTATGCTACGAAATACTATTAACTACTCTTAATATTCTGTATAATTAACTTGTTCCATTTGACTATTTTGAAGGAAATGGCACCGACTACTCGACACACCGTGAATATGAATGAAGAGGAATTTCGTACCTTTCTTGCTGCAAACATACCCGCAGTACAGGCTGCGCTACATACCAACAATAACCTTGGATCTAGCAGTACAGGAAATCGTGTAGGATGCACCTACAAAGAATTCACTGCCTGCAAACCTTTGGAATTTGATGGAACCGAAGGACCGATCGGATTGAAACGGTGGACCGAGAAGGTCGAATCGGTGTTGGCCATAAGTAAGTGTACTGAAGAGGACAAAGTGATGTACGCTACGCATACCTTCACAGGTTCTGCATTAACATGGTGGAATACCTATCTAGAGCAAGTGGGACAAGACGATGCGTACGCACTACCGTGGTCAGTATTCAAGCACTTGATGAACGAGAAGTACCGTCCCAGAACCGAGGTCAATAAGCTCAAGACAGAACTTAGAAGGTTACGTGTAGTGACCCGAACTTTTCCATGTTTATATATATTAATTGAGATTGATATTTACATGATTAAATGTTTCCAACATGTTAAGCAATCAAACTTATTAAGACTTGATTAATTGAAATATGTTTCATATAGACAATTGACCACCCAAGTTGACCGGTGATTCACGAACGTTAAAACTTGTAAAAACTATATGATGACATATATATGGATATATACAGTTAACATGATACTATGATAAGTAAACATATCATTAAGTATATTAACAATGAACTACATATGTAAAAACAAGACTACTAACTTAATGATTTTTAAACGAGACATATATGTAACGATTATCGTTGTAAAGACATTTAATGTATATATATCATATTAAGAGATATTCATACATGATAATATCATGATAATATAATAATTTAAAATCTCATTTGATATTATAAACATTGGGTTAACAACATTTAACAAGATCGTTAATCTAAAGGTTTCAAAACAACACTTACATGTAACGACTAACGATGACTTAACGACTCAGTTAAAATGTATATACATGTAGTGTTTTAATATGTATTTATACACTTTTGAAAGACTTCAATACACTTATCAAAATACTTCTACTTAACAAAAATGCTTACAATTACATCCTCGTTCAGTTTCATCAACAATTCTACTCGTATGCACCCGTATTCGTACTCGTACAATACACAGCTTTTAGATGTATGTACTATTGGTATATACACTCCAATGATCAGCTCTTAGCAGCCCATGTGAGTCACCTAACACATGTGGGAACCATCATTTGGCAACTAGCATGAAATATCTCATAAAATTACAAAAATATGAGTAATCATTCATGACTTATTTACATGAAAACAAAATTACATATCCTTTATATCTAATCCATACACCAACGACCAAAAACACCTACAAACACTTTCATTCTTCAATTTTCTTCATCTAATTGATCTCTCTCAAGTTCTAACTTCAAGTTCTAAGTGTTTTCATAAATTCTACAAATTCTAGTTACATAAAATCAAGAATACTTTCAAGTTTGCTAGCTCACTTCCAATCTTGTAAGGTGATCATCCATCCTCAAGAAATCTTTGTTATATACAGTAGGTTATCTTTCTTATTCAAGGTAATATTCATATTCAAACTTTGATTCAATTTCTATAACTATAAACTATCTTAATTCGAGTAAAAATCTTACTTGAACTTGTTTTTGTATCATGATCCTACTTCAAGAACTTTCAAGCCATCCAAGATCCTTTGAAACTAGATCATTTCTTGTCACTTCCAGTAGGTTTACCTATTAAACTTGAGGTAGTAATGATGTTCATAACATCATTTGATTCATATATATAAAACTATCTTATTCGAAGGTTTAAACTTGTAATCACTAGAACATAGTTTAGTTAATTCTAAACTTGTTCTCAAACAAAAGTTAATCCTTATAACTTGACTTTTAAAATCAACTAAACACATGTTCTATATCTATATGATATGCTAACTTAATGATTTAAAACCTGAAAACACGAAAAACACCGTAAAACCGGATTTACGCCGTCGTAGTAACACCGCGGGCTGTTTTGGGTTAGTTAATTAAAAACTATGATAAACTTTGATTTAAAAGTTGTTATTCTAAGAAAATGATTTTTATTATGAACATGAAAATATATCCAAAAATTATGGTTAAACTCAAAGTGGAAGTATGTTTTCTAAAATGGTCATCTAGACGTCGTTCTTTCGACTGAAATGACTACCTTTACAAAAATGACTTGTAACTTATTTTTCCGACTATAAACCTATAATTTTTCTATTTAGATTCATAAAATAGATTTCAATATGAAATCATAGCAATTTGATTCACTCAAAACGGATTTAAAATGAAGAAGTTATGGGTAAAACAAGATTGAATAATATTTCTCATTTTAGCTACGTGAAAATTGGTAACAAATCTATTCCAACCATAACTTAATCAACTTGTATTGTATATTATGTAATCTTGAGATACCATAGACACGTATACAATGTTTCGACCTATCATGTCGACACATCTATATATATTTCGGAACAACCATAGACACTCTATATGTGAATGTTGGAGTTAGCTATACAGGTTGAGGTTGATTCCAAAATATATATAGTTTGAGTTGTGATCAATACTGAGATAAGTATACACTGGGTCGTGGATTGATTCAAGATAATATTTATCGATTTATTTCTGTACATCTAACTGTGGACAACTAGTTGTAGGTTACTAACGAGGATAGCTGACTTAATAAACTTAAAACATCAAAATATATTAAAAGTGTTGTAAATATATTTTGAACATACTTTGATATATATGTATATATTGTTGTAGGTTCGTGAATCAACCAGTGGCCAAGTCTTACTTCTCGACGAAGTAAAAATCTGTGAAAGTGAGTTATAGTCCCACTTTTAAAATCTAATATTTTTGGGATGAGAATACATGCAGGTTTTATAAATGATTTACAAAATAGACACAAGTACGTGAAACTACATTCTATGGTTGAATTATCGAAATCGAATATGCCCCTTTTTATTAAGTCTGGTAATCTAAGAATTAGGGAACAGACACCCTAATTGACGCGAATCCTAAAGATAGATCAATTGGGCCTAACAAACCCCATCCAAAGTACCGGATGCTTTAGTACTTCGAAATTTATATCATATCCGAAGGGTGTCCCGGAATGATGGGGATATTCTTATATATATGCATCTTGTTAATGTCGGTTACCAGGTGTTCACCATATGAATGATTTTTATCTCTATGTATGGGATGTGTATTGAAATATGAAATCTTGTGGTCTATTATTATGATTTGATATATATAGGTTAAACCTATAACTCACCAACATTTTGGTTGACGTTTTAAGCATGTTTATTCTCAGGTGATTATTAAGAGCTTCCGCTGTCGCATACTTAAATAAGGACGAGATTTGGAGTCCATGCTTGTATGATATTGTGTAAAAACTGCATTCAAGAAACTTATTTTGTTGTAACATATTTGTATTGTAAACCATTATGTAATGGTCGTGTGTAAACAGGATATTTTAGATTATCATTATTTAATAATATACGTAAAGCTTTTTAAACCTTTATTGATGAAATAAAGGTTATGGTTTGTTTTAAAATGAATGCAGTCTTTGAAAAACGTCTCATATAGAGGTCAAAACCTCGCAACGAAATCAATTAATATGGAACGTTTTTAATCAATAAGAACGGGACATTTCAGTTGGTATCCGAGCATTGGTCTTAGAGAACCAGAATTTTGCATTAGTGTGTCTTATCGAGTTTGTTAGGATGCATTAGTGAGTCTGGACTTCGACCGTGTTTACTTGAAAAATGATTGCTTAACAAATTTTGTTGGAAACTATATATTTTTAACATGTGAATATTATGTGATATATTAATCTCTTAACGCGTTTGATATTATGTGATAGATGTCTACCTCTAGAACAAGTCCCATTGACTCACCTAATAATAATGAAGAGTCAAATGTAAATTGGAATGATTCGTGGACTGATTCACAAGTTCCCGAAGAGGAACCGGAAGAAGAATCGGAACCGGAAGAAGAATCGGAACCGGATGAAGAAATAGAACCGGTGGGGGAAATAATAAAACGGTTAAGTAAAAGAAAATCCTCAACCAACCGACCAAGGTTAATTATTGTCAATGGTGTTTCCGCTAAGGAAGCAAAATATTGGGAGGATTAACAATTCTCCGATGAATCGGATTCTGATGAGAATTCCGATGATGTTATAGAAATTACCCCAACTGAATTTAAAAAGGCAAAAGAAAATAATAAGGGAAAGGGCATAAAAATAGAGAAATCTAATTCCAACCCCGATGAACTTTATATTTATCGTCAACCCCCGAAGTCCTTAAGTTGTAACAATGACCCGGGAACCTCTAAACCACCAGGTTTTTCTAAACCAATGTGGACAACGACGGCTCGTATTAGGGGAACATCATATATCCCTAGAAACTTGGCAAAATGAACCAAAACCGAACAAGAAGAAACGAGCGAGTCGGAATAAGATAGTTGTATTCGTGTGGTGTAATATATGTAATATAGTGTGCTTATGCTTTATGATATATGTAAAAATTGCTTGTATTAATAAGTATTTTTTTATGAATCTAACTCTTGTCTATTTTACAGTATAAAAACACAAAATGGATAGACAACCCAATATTTTAAGAGACCTACCCGGAGACATGATTGATGAAATCTTGTCTAGAGTCGGTCAGAATTCCTCGGCACAACTATTTAAGGCGAGATCAGTTTGTAAGACATTCGAAGAACGTTCCAAGAATGCCTTGGTTTATAAATGGCTTTCGTTCGAAAGATGGGGGATATCACATTGGGAAATCCATAAGTTACGATGTGTTTACTTTGACGCATATATTGCGGGGAACCCAAATGCTATTTTACGCAATGGGTTAAGAAATTATTTTGACTCAATATATCCGAATATTAGACTTCGTTATTTAGAAAAAGCGGCTAACATGCAACATAAAGAAGCATGTTATGCTTACGGATTAGTAATGTTCGCTTATCACCAAAGTGAGAACAAGAACATCGGGCTACAACTATTAAACAAAATGTTCCCACAAGTGACGGAGTCGGTAATTGGGGTAAGAAATGAGGTTTTTAGATTGTTACGGGACTGTTGGACATTACGTAACCCTCGTCCCTTTGACGACGTTACAACACGCTGTCTTATCAACGGCCATAACGGTTATGTTCCACAAGACCAAGGATGGGAAGTAGTCCTAGTAAAACCAGAATGCATGACTTGTTTCTGGACGTATGAATTACGTGTCTTTATTGCCTTTGCTGAACGACTTGTGTACTAGCTAGAATTATCTTCACAACTATCTTGTATCAAAGTTATTGTGTGCTATATTTCATGCTTTATGTAAAATAAGCGGTATTGTAAGTTTGTAAAATATTGTGTAAAAGTTTGAACTCGAAATATTATGATAATCAGGTTTTCATATAGAATTGTAGTAGTTGAATTGTATATTAGCTACTAAGTATGAACTTAACGGGTAGGTACTACCCGAATTTAAACTTATAAAACGCTAATATGAAGAAAAATCTTTTATAAATGAGTTCATATTATGCTACGAAATACTATTAACTACTCTTAATATTCTGTATGATTAACTTGTTCCATTTGACTATTTTGAAGGAAATGGCACCGACTACTCGACACACCGTGAATATGAATGAAGAGGATTCCGTACTTTTCTAGCTTTAAACATAGCCGCAGTACAGGCTGCGCTACATACCAACAATAACCTTGGATCTAGCAGTACAGGAAATCGTGTAGGATGCACCTACAAACATCGACGCGTTTGTGAAAGGATTACTTGAAAGAATCCAAGAAGATATAAGTTCACACGAGCCCGCCTCCATACAACAGGCATGTAGAATGGCTCACAAACTAGTGAACCAGATTGAAGAAAGAATTAAAGAACAGACTGCTGAAGAGGCCAATGTGAAGCAAGTCAAAAGAAAGTGGGAGGAAAACGGTGATAAGAATCACAAATACAACAACAACAGCAATTACAACAATAATCGCAACAATTATCCCAACAATCGCAACATCAATCACAACTACAACAAACGGCCCAACAACAACAACAACAACAACAACAACAACAACAACAACAACAACAACAACAACAACAGCAACTACAACAATCATCCCAACAACAATAATAACCGCAACAACAACAACAATCAGAAGCAGCTATGCCAAAGGTGTGAAAAGTATCACTCGGGGTTCTGCACCAAATTTTGCAACAAGTGTAAAAGAAATGGTCATAGCGCGGCGAAGTGTGAGGTCTACAGACCAGGGGTTAATAGAACGAAAGGAACAAATGGTGTCGGAACGAGTAATGGCGGAGCAAGTAGTGTCGGAGCAAGTTATGCCAATGTAGTTTGTTATAAATGTGAAAAACCGGGCCACATTATTAGATATTGCCCGAACCAGGAGAACACGAATAGACAAGGCCGCGGAAGAGTTTTCAATATTAATGCGGCAGAGGCACAGGAAGACCCGGAGCTTGTTACGGGTACGTTTCTTATTGACAATAAATATGCTTACGTTTTATTTGATTCGGGTGCGGATAGAAGCTATATGAGTAGAGATTTTTGTGCTAAATTAAGTTGTCCATTGACGCCTTTGGATAGTAAATTTTTACTCGAATTAGCAAATGGTAAATTAATTTCAGCAGATAATATATGTCGGAATCGAGAAATTAAACTGGTTAGCGAAACATTTAAGATTGATTTGATACCAGTAGAGTTAGGGAGTTTTGATGTGATAATCGGTATGGACTGGTTGAAAGAAGTGAAAGCAGAGATCGTTTGTTACAAAAATGCAATTCGCATTATACGAGAAAAAGGAAAACCCTTAATGGTGTACGGAGAAAAGGGCAACACGAAGCTACATATTATTAGTAATTTGAAGGCATAAAAACTAATAAGAAAAGGTTGCTATGCTGTTCTAGCACACATCGAGAAAGTACAAACTGAAGAAAAGAGCATCAATGATGTTCCCATTGCAAAAGAATTTCCCGATGTATTTCCGAAAGAATTACCGGGATTACCCCCACAGCGATCCGTTGAATTTCAAATAGATCTTGTACCAGGAGCTGCACCAATAGCTTGTGCTCCTTACAGACTCGCACCCAGCGAGATGAAAGAACTGCAAAGTGTAAGACCCGAATAATTGAAGTGTACACATGTGTATATAAGTGTATTGTGCGGTACTCGAATCGGGATTTGGTTGTATATATTTAAAAAGGTAAAAGGAGCTGGACTGGGAGAGTTGCGCGCCGCGCGGCCTGGTGGCGCGCCGCGCCATCTGTCTGTGACAGATTCTCTCTTTCTTTTAAATTAGATATTTTGAGGGTATTTTGGTAAAATCACTTGGAGGCCGGATTTAATGCCTTAGATCAGTTTTGGGGAGTTCATTTACTCCTTCCACAACTACCAACACTTATCCAAATCAATTCTAGAGAGAGAGTGGCTTTTAGTGAGGGAAACCCCATTTTGGAGAAGAAGAAGAAGGTTTCTTGCTTAAGTCCAAGCATTAAAGTTGTTCACCTTCCCTCTAGCTTCGTTGTGATATTTGTGGTATGCTCTAATCTTAATTTCTTTGTTTAATTTGATTTAGGGCTAGGGTTTGGGGTGAAGATGAACATAAAACCCATTTTGTTAGTGTTTTGGGTGTTCTAGGGTAATTTGAGTCATGTAGACTCAATATTGGGTTAACTAGGGTTTGGAAGAGTTACTTGTTGTTAGAGAACCCTAATTAGCTAGTAAAATTGCTAGAACACCATGATTTATGTAAATGGGTGTAAATGGGTTAGTGGTTGACCCAAAATGGGTAGGTTGACTTTGAAAGTGTCAAATGGGTCAAAATGAACCTAAGCTAATTAATATGTGTGGTTAAAGCCTAAAACTAGTGTTAAAATGTGTAATGAACCTACTTTGGTTAATGATAGGGTTTTGTGATGAGTTAACCCGATTTTAGGGTTAAGGGTGCAAATGGGTCGGATTTGCACCATGGGTCAAATTAACACTAGGAGTGAGCTTTAGAGTGTTGACCAACTCGAGTTGTAATTTTGATATTGTGATAAATGTAATAGGTGCGTTACATTGAAGTGTTCAAGCTCGGTTATCTTTCACCAAGAGATTTTGAGGTGAGTGGAATAATTATGCATTCGTGTATATGGCGTGTTTATTTGTGGGTGTTATGGTATGAACCATCGAGCCGGTAGTACCATAGCATGTGTGTAAATTGATGTGAACCACGAGCCGATAGCATCGAGTGTGAACCACGAGCCGGTAGCACTATAAAATAATTGATGTGAACCACGAGCCGGTAGCATCGAGTGTGAACCACGAGCCGGTAGCACTATAAAATAATTGATGTGAACCACGAGTCGGTAGCATCGAGTGTGAACCACGAGCCGGTAGCACTATAAACAAAGTGTGAACCACGAGCTGGTAGCACTATAAACGAGTGAGACTCAATGCGTATGGTGTGAACCATGAGCCGGTAGCACCATAGCGTCATGGTTAACCATATTAAGATTTGTTGATATTTAGCATGCTAAATTATTTATGGTTGTGTTGAGTATATGCTAACTCGGTTATGTTATTGTATGACTTGTTAAGTGTTTGAGGTTGATGACATGCTTTTGTGTTACACGTTTCGTACGAGGTATCTTGTGTTGTGATTGAAAATAGATGGGCGATATATATGTATGTGTAATTATTGCATTCACTAAGCTTTGCTTACCCTCTCGTTGTTTACCACTTTTATAGGTTCGGTGTTGGACAAGGGTAAGGGCATCGTTTTGGACTAGGGATCCCGCTTGTTGCTAAGGGACGCTTTTGGTTTTAGTAGCTCTCGGAGTTTGACCGATAGTTGGGTAGTTTAATCCCAAACGCCATGCTCATTGTGTAGTTTAGAACTTAAACTTTTTGGTGGTCGAAACTCCTAAATTGTACTAAACTTGTAATTTGGGTCGTGTGGGCCCCGCTTGTAAAACTTTAATTTTATGTTTGAAACATGTTAGTTTTACATATTTGGTTGTATGGTAAAAAGCGTTTTGTCTAAAAGTACCGGGAACTAGTCAATCTTTTCGCGGTTAAAAGTCCCGGGGACAGCCAGATATGGCGCGGCGCGCGGGCCATATGGCGCGGCGCGCCGATGGTCTGCAACAGAAATTTTTTTTTTATTTCGTATTTTCACAAGGTTTTGTTGGGTGTTGGTTTGGGTTGTTACAAGTGGTATCAGAGCATGGTCTAAGGGATTTAGGTGACTTGAGATAGGCGCCTAGACTTAGACTTTTGTGTGCGTGATTATGCGGGACTTGTAGGACTTTGGGTCGGATTGGAATGATTAGTGCATAGGTTTATGTGAACTAATCATGCGCTATTTGTTTGTGTTGTGTTTAGCAATCATCAAGCGAGATGGACGTTGTACTAGCGAGTTAGCGCGACGTGCTCGCGTAGTAATGACTAGCTACCGTTACTACGGGTGCAAATCGGGTCAAACAAGCAATGTACGACGATTGTTGAGCGAGATGGGGTAGTGAGGCGTATATGTATGTAATTGTGTATATTTGCCCTTTCGTTTCGTGGTTTAACCTAATTCGTTTTATAGAATGAAGACGAGAAACGGTCCCGATCACGATAACGGAAGTACAAGTGAAGACGCCGAGTTCTCGACCAAGGTCGAGACCGTCTTTAAGAAGTTGAAATCGGATTTTCTTGCGGACATTCGAAAGGTCTTCCAAGAGTCGGTCGATGGGCAAGTGACCGAAATGATAAACGAACGAATGAAGGCCACTATTGAAGAGGCCCTTGATGCTAGAAACATTTATCCTCGAGGTGAAGGGGGTGATGGAAAGAGAGACTTCCACTACAAAAATTTTAAGGATACTCAACCTCCGACGTTTAATGGGGTGAGGGATCCGTTGAAAAGTACTTGTTGGATTTCGGACATCGAGGGGGCCTTCCGTACCTCGAAGTGTCCTCCCGAGAAGAAGACGAGGTTTGGGTCTAGCATGTTACGTGAAGAGGGCAAGTTGTGGTGGGATGATAAAATCAATTTGTATGGCGAAGAGCAATGCATGGACTTGACATGGGAGGAGTTCAAGAAAGAGTTTTTCAAGGAATACCGAACTTCATCCGATCTTGATCGAATCTGGGACGAGTTGCATCATTTGCAACAAGGTTCCATGGATTTAGTTACCCTCAAGTCTACATTCTTGGCAAAGACTCGTTTTTGCCCGGAGTATGTGGGTGATGATCATAAGCTTATGTAAGATTTTTATCGTACCTTGAATGCCGACTACAAGAGCAAGATTAGCCGGGGTATGGCTAAGACTTTTGATGAATTGTTTGAGTTGGCTTGGGGTTTTGAGCCGGAGGTGCCTAGGAAGAGTGATTTTACTTTTTCGAAAAGGAAGTTTGAAGGATCGAGCCATTCGAATTTTTCAAACAAGAAGTCCAAAAGAGGCGCCGAGAGCGTTAATAGTGCGAAGAAGGGTGGTTCCGGGAGTTTTGGACCCACTTGCTTTAATTGTAATCAAAGAGGGCACATGGCTCGCGAATGTCCTAAGGCGTCGACCAAGGTTACTTGCTTTAATTGCGGCAAGGAGGGGCATAAGAAGCCGGAGTGTCCCGACTTGCGAAATGATAATGTGAAAAGGTTGGAGAGGGCGGCGGGTACGGCTAGGGGTCGCAACTATTTGATGACTAATGATGAAGCCAAACAATCGAACGAAGTTGTCTCAGGTACTTTTATGGTTAATTCTAATCCGGCGAGAATTCTTTTTGATAGCGGTGCAAATTTGTCGTTTGTTTCTCCTAAATTTGTGCCTAAACTTGATAGACCGTTAGCTAAGTTAAGTCGCCCGGTAGAAGTCGAAATAGCGGAAGGGAAGACGGTGCTAGTGGTTGATGTGTGTAGGAATTGTGATGTTGTTTTTGGTGCCGAAACTTTTAAAATTAATCTCATTCCAATGACCTTGGGCGATTTTGATATTGTCGTTGGTATGGATTGGCTCGATCATTATGAAATGTCCCGTTCTTATTGATTAAAAACGTTCCATATTAATTGATTTCGTTGCGAGGTTTTGACCTCTATATGAGACGTTTTTCAAAGACTGCATTCATTTTTAAACAAACCATAACCTTTATTTCATCAATAAAGATTTAAAAAGCTTTACGTAGATTATCAAATAATGATAATCTAAAATATCCTGTTTACACACGACCATTACATAATGGTTTACAATACAAATATGTTACAACAAAATAAGTTTCTTGAATGCAGTTTTTACACAATATCATACAAGCATGGACTCCAAATCTTGTCCTTATTTAAGTATGCGACAGCGGAAGCTCTTAATAATCACCTGAGAATAAACATGCTTAAAACGTCAACAAAAATGTTGGTGAGTTATAGGTTTAACCTATATATATCAAATCGTAACAATAGACCACAAGATTTCATATTTCAATACACATCCCATACATAGAGATAAAAATCATTCATATGGTGAACACCTGGTAACCGACAATAACAAGATGCATATATAAGAATATCCCCATCATTCCGGGACACCCTTCGGATATGATATAAATTTCGAAGTACTAAAGCATCCGGTACTTTGGATGGGGTTTGTTAGGCCCAATAGATCTATCTTTAGAATTCGCGTCAATTAGGGTGTCTGTTCCCTAATTCTTAGATTACCAGACTTAATAAAAAGGGGCATATTCGATTTCGATAATTCAACCATAGAATGTAGTTTCACGTACTTGTGTCTATTTTGTAAATCATTTATAAAACCTGCATGTATTCTCATCCCAAAAATATTAGATTTTAAAAGTGGGACTATAACTCACTTTCACAGATTTTTACTTCGTCGGGAAGTAAGACTTGGCCACTGGTTGATTCACGAACCTATAACAATATATACATATATATCAAAGTATGTTCAAAATATATTTACAACACTTTTAATATATTTTGATGTTTTAAGTTTATTAAGTCAGCTGTCCTCGTTAGTAACCTACAACTAGTTGTCCACAGTTAGATGTACAGAAATAAATCGATAAATATTATCTTGAATCAATCCACGACCCAGTGTATACGTATCTCAGTATTGATCACAACTCAAACTATATATATTTTGGAATCAACCTCAACCATGTATAGCTAACTCCAACATTCACATATAGAGTGTCTATGGTTGTTCCGAAATATATATAGATGTGTCGACATGATAGGTCGAAACATTGTATACGTGTCTATGGTATCTCAAGATTACATAATATATAATACAAGTTGATTAAGTTATGGTTGGAATAGATTTGTTACCAATTTTCACGTAGCTAAAATGAGAAAAATTATCCAATCTTGTTTTACCCATAACTTCTTCATTTTAAATCCGTTTTGAGTGAATCAAATTGCTATGGTTTCATATTGAACTCTATTTTATGAATCTAAATAAAAAAAGTATAGGTTTCTAGTCGGAAAAATAAGTTACAAGTCGTTTTTGTAAAGGTAGTCATTTCAGTCGAAAGAACGACGTCTAGATGACCATTTTAGAAAACATACTTCCACTTTGAGTTTAACCATAATTTTTGGATATAGTTTCATGTTCATAATAAAAATCATTTTCTCAGAATAACAACTTTTAAATCAAAGTTTATCATAGTTTTTAATTAACTAACCCAAAACAGCCCGCGGTGTTACTACGACGGCGTAAATCCGGTTTTACGGTGTTTTTCGTGTTTCCAGGTTTTAAATCATTAAGTTAGCATATCATATAGATATAGAACATGTGTTTAGTTGATTTTAAAAGTCAAGTTAGAAGGATTAACTTTTGTTTGCGAACAAGTTTAGAATTAACTAAACTATGTTCTAGTGATTACAAGTTTAAACCTTCGAATAAGATAGCTTTATATGTATGAATCGAATGATGTTATGAACATCATTACTACCTTAAGTTCCTTGGATGAACCTACTGGAAAAGAGAAAAATGGATCTAGCTTCAATGGATCCTTGGATGGCTCAAAGTTCTTGAAGCAAAATCATGACACGAAAACAAGTTCAAGTAAGATCATCACTTGAAATAAGATTGTTATAGTTATAGAAATTGAACCAAAGTTTGAATATGATTATTACCTTGTATTAGAATGATAACCTACTGTAAGAAACAAAGATTTCTTGAGGTTGGATGATCACCTTACAAGATTGGAAGTGAGCTAGCAAACTTGAAAGTATTCTTGATTTTATGAAACTAGAACTTTTGGAATTTATGAAGAACACTTAGAACTTGAAGATAGAACTTGAGAGAGTTCAATTAGATGAAGAAAATTGAAGAATGAAAGTGTTTGTAGGTGTTTTTGGTCGTTGGTGTATGGATTAGATATAAAGGATATGTAATTTTGTTTTCATGTAAATAAGTCATGAATGATTACTCATATTTTTGTAATCTTATGAGATATTTCATGCTAGTTGCCAAATAATGGTTCCCACATGTGTTAGGTGACTCACATGGGCTGCTAAGAGCTGATCATTGGAGTGTATATACCAATAGTACATACATCTAAAAGCTGTGTATTGTACGAGTACGAATACGGGTGCATACGAGTAGAATTGTTGATGAAACTGAACGAGAATGTAATTGTAAGCATTTTTGTTAAGTAGAAGTATTTTGATAAGTGTATTGAAGTCTTTCAAAAGTGTATAAATACATATTAAAACACTACATGTATATACATTTTAACTGAGTCGTTAAGTCATCGTTAGTCGTTACATGTAAGTGTTGTTTTGAAACCTTTAGGTTAACGATCTTGTTAAATGTTGTTAACCCAATGTTTATAATATCAAAAGAGATTTTAAATTATTATATTATCATGATATTATGATATATAATATATCTCAGTATGATGTATATACAGTTAAATGTCGTTACAACGATAATCGTTACATATATGTCTCATTTCGAAATCATTAAGTTAGTAGTCTTATTTTTACATATGTATTTCATTGTTAATACACTTAATAATATATTTACTTATCATTTAACATAATTAACCAAGTGTATCAATATCTTAATATGATTCATATGTACCTAGTAAGACGTTGTTATAACGATAATCGTTATATATATCGTTTTCGAGTTTCTTAAATTAATAGTCTCATTTTTATGTATATAACTCATTGTTAAAATACCTAATGAGATACATACTTATAATAAAAACATGTTAACTATATATATAACCATATATATGTCATCGTATAGTTTTTACAAGTTTTAACGTTCGTGAATCACCGGTCAACTTGGGTGGTCAATTGTCTATATGAAACATATTTCAATTAATCAAGTCTTAACAAGTTTGATTGCTTAACATGTTGGAAACATTTAATCATGTAAATATCAATCTCAATTAATATATATAAACATGGAAAAGTTCGGGTCACTACAGTACCTACCCGTTAAATAAATTTCGTCCCGAAATTTTAAGCTGTTGAAGGTGTTGACGAGTCTTCTGGAAATAGATGAGGGTATTTCTTCTTCATCTGATCTTCACGCTCCCAGGTGAACTCGGGTCCTCTACGAGCATTCCATCGAACCTTAACAATTGGTATCTTGTTTTGCTTAAGTCTTTTAACCTCACGATCCATTATTTCGACGGGTTCTTCGATGAATTGGAGTTTTTCGTTGATTTGGATTTCATCTAACGGAATAGTGAGATCTTCTTTAGCAAAACATTTCTTCAAATTCGATACGTGGAAAGTGTTATGTACAGCCGCGAGTTGTTGAGGTAACTCAAGTCGGTAAGCTACTGGTCCGACACGATCAATAATCTTGAATGGTCCAATATACCTTGGATTTAATTTCCCTCGTTTACCAAATCGAACAACGCCTTTCCAAGGTGAAACTTTAAGCATGACCATCTCTCCAATTTCAAATTCTATATCTTTTCTTTTAATGTCAGCGTAGCTCTTTTGTCGACTTTGGGCGGTTTTCAACCGTTGTTGAATTTGGATGATCTTCTCGGTAGTTTCTTGTATAATCTCCGGACCCGTAATCTGTCTATCCCCCACCTCACTCCAACAAATCGGAGACCTGCACTTTCTACCATAAAGTGCTTCAAACGGCGCCATCTCAATGCTTGAATGGTAGCTGTTGTTGTAGGAAAATTCTGCTAACGGTAGATGTCGATCCCAACTGTTTCCGAAATTAATAACACATGCTCGTAGCATGTCTTCAAGCGTTTGTATCGTCCTTTCGCTCTGCCCATCAGTTTGTGGATGATAGGCAGTACTCATGTCTAGACGAGTTCCTAATGCTTGCTGTAATGTCTACCAGAATCTTGAAATAAATCTGCCATCCCTATCAGAGATAATAGAGATTGGTATTCCATGTCTGGAGACGACTTCCTTCAAATACAGTCGTGCTAACTTCTCCATCTTGTCATCTTCTCTTATTGGTAGGAAGTGTGCTGATTTGGTGAGACGATCAACTATTACCCAAATAGTATCAAAACCACTTGCAGTCCTTGGCAATTTAGTGATGAAATCCATGGTAATGTTTTCCCATTTCCATTCCGGGATTTCGGATTGTTGAAGTAGACCTGATGGTTTCTGATGCTCAGCTTTGACCTTAGAACACGTCAAACATTCTCCTACGTATTTAGCAACATCGGCTTTCATACCCGGCCACCAAAAATGTTTCTTGAGATCCTTGTACATCTTCCCCGTTCCAGGATGTATTGAGTATCTGGTTTTATGAGCTTCTCTAAGTACCATTTCTCTCATATCTCCAAATTTTGGTACCCAAATCCTTTCAGCCCTATACCGGGTTCCGTCTTCCCGAATATTAAGATGCTTCTCCGATCCTTTGGGTATTTCATCCTTTAAATTTCCCTCTTTTAAAACTCCTTGTTGCGCCTCCTTTATTTGAGTAGTAATGTTATTATGAATCATTATATTCATAGATTTTACTCGAATGGGTTCTCTATCCTTCCTGCTCAAGGCATCGGCTACCACATTTGCCTTCCCCGGGTGGTAACGAATCTCAAAATCGTAATCATTCAATAATTCAATCCACCTACGCTGCCTCATATTCAGTTGTTTCTGATTAAATATGTGTTGAAGACTTTTGTGGTCGGTATATATAATACTTTTGACCCCATATAAGTAGTGCCTCCAAGTCTTTAATGCAAAAACAACCGCGCCTAATTCCAAATCATGCGTCGTATAATTTTGTTCGTGAATCTTCAATTGTCTAGACGCATAAGCAATCACCTTCATTCGTTGCATTAATACACAACCGAGACCTTGCTTTGATGCGTCACAATAAATCACAAAATCATCATTCCCTTCAGGCAATGACAATATAGGTGCCGTAGTTAGCTTTTTCTTCAATAACTGAAACGCTTTCTCTTGTTCATCATTCCATTCAAATTTCTTCCCTTTATGCGTTAATGCAGTCAAGGGTTTTGCTATTCTGGAAAAGTCTTGGATGAACCTTCTGTAGTAACCAGCTAGTCCTAAAAACTGGCGTATGTGTTTCGGAGTTTTCGGGGTTTCCCACTTTTCAACAGTTTCTATCTTTGCCGGATCCACCTTAATACCTTCTTTGTTCACTATGTGACCGAGGAATTGAACTTCTTCCAACCAAAATGCACACTTTGAAAACTTAGCGTACAATTCTTCCTTCCTCAATACTTCTAACACCTTTCTCAAATGTTCACCGTGTTCTTGGTCATTCTTTGAGTAAATAAGTATGTCATCAATGAAAACAATGACAAACTTGTCAAGGTATGGTCCACACACTCGGTTCATAAGGTCCATGAACACAGCTGGTGCATTAGTTAAACCAAACGGCATGACCATAAACTCGTAATGACCGTAACGTGTTCTGAAAGCAGTCTTTGGAATATCATCTTCTTTCACCCGCATTTGATGATACCCGGAACGTAAGTCAATCTTTGAATAAACAGACGAGCCTTGTAGTTGATCAAATAAGTCGTCGATTCTCGGTAGTGGGTAGCGGTTCTTGATGGTAAGTTTGTTCAACTCTCGGTAGTCGATACACAACCTGAATGTACCATCTTTCTTCTTGACAAACAAAACAGGAGCTCCCCACGGTGATGTGCTTGGTCGAATGAAACCACGCTCTAAAAGTTCTTGTAATTGGCTTTGCAGTTCTTTCATCTCGCTGGGTGCGAGTCTGTAAGGAGCACGAGCTATTGGTGCAGCTCCTGGTACAAGATCTATTTGAAATTCAACGGATCGATGTGGGGGTAATCCCGGTAATTCTTTCGGGAATACATCGGGAAATTCTTTTGCAATGGGAACATCATTGATGCTCTTTTCTTCAGTTTGTACTTTCTCGACGTGTGCTAGAACAGCATAGCAACCTTTTCTTATTAGTTTTTGTGCCTTCAAATTACTAATAAGATGTAGCTTCGTGTTGCCCTTTTCTCCGTACACCATTAAGGGTTTTCCTTTTTCTCGTATAATGCGAATTGCATTTTTGTAACAAACGATCTCCGCTTTCACTTCTTTCAACCAGTCCATACCGATTATCACATCAAAACTCCCTAACTCTACTGGTATCAAATCAATCTTAAATGTTTCGCTAACCAGTTTAATTTCTCGATTCCGACATATATTATCTGCTGAAATTAATTTACCATTTGCTAATTCGAGTAAAAATTTACTATCCAAAGGCGTCAATGGACAACTTAATTTAGCACAAAAATCTCTACTCATATAGCTTCTATCCGCACCCGAATCAAATAAAACGTAAGCAGATTTATTGTCAATAAGAAACGTACCCGTAACAAGCTCCGGGTCTTCCTGTGCCTCTACCGCATTAATATTGAAAACTCTTCCACGGCCTTGTCCATTCGTGTTCTCCTGGTTCGGGCAATTTCTAATAATGTGGCCTGGTTTTCCACATTTATAACAAACTACATTGGCATAACTTGCTCCGACACTACTTGCTCCGCCATTACTCGTTCTGACACCATTTGTTCCTTTCGTTCTATTAACCCCTGGTCCGTAGACCTCACACTTCGCCGCGCTATGACCATTTCTTTTACACTTGTTGCAAAATTTGGTGCAGAACCCCGAGTGATTCTTTTCACACCTTTGGCATAGTTGCTTCTGATTGTTGTTGTTGTTGTTGCGGTTATTATTGTTGTTGGGATGATTGTTGTAGTTGCTGTTGTTGTTGTTGTTGGGCCGTTTGTTGTAGTTGCGATTGATGTTGCGATTGTTGGGATAATTGTTGCGATTATTGTTGTAATTGCTGTTGTTGTTGTATTGGTGATTCTTATCACCGTTTTCCTCCCACTTTCTTTTGACTTGCTTCACATTGGCCTCTTCAGCAGTCTGTTCTTTAATTCTTTCTTCAATCTGGTTCACTAGTTTGTGAGCCATTCTACATGCCTGTTGTATGGAGGCGGGCTCGTGTGAACTTATATCTTCTTGGATTCTTTCCGGTAATCCTTTCACAAACGCGTCGATCTTCTCTTCCTCATCTTCGAATGCTCCCGGACACAATAGGCACAATTCTGTGAATCGTCTTTCGTACGTGGTAATATCAAATCCTTGGGTTCGTAACCCTCTAAGTTCTGTCTTGAGCTTATTGACCTCGGTTCTGGGACGGTACTTCTCGTTCATCAAGTGCTTGAATGCTGACCACGGTAGTGCGTACGCATCATCTTGTCCCACTTGCTCTAGATAGGTATTCCACCATGTTAACGCAGAACCTGTGAAGGTATGCGTAGCGTACTTCACTTTGTCCTCTTCAGTACACTTACTTATGGCAAACACCGATTCAACCTTCTCGGTCCACCGTTTCAATCCGATCGGTCCTTCGGTTCCATCAAATTCCAAAGGTTTGCAGGCAGTGAATTCTTTGTAGGTGCATCCTACATGATTTCCTGTACTGCTAGATCCAAGGTTATTGTTGGTATGTAGCGCAGCCTGTACTGCGGCTATGTTTGAAGCTAGAAAAGTACGGAATTCCTCTTCATTCATATTCACGGTGTGTCGAGTAGTCGGTGCCATTTCCTTCAAAATAGTTAAATGGAACAAGTTAATCATACAGAATATTAAGAGTAGTTAATAGTATTTCGTAGCATAATATGAACTCATTTATAAAAGCTTTTTCTTCATATTAGCGTTTTATAAGTTTAAATTCGGGTAGTACCTACCCGTTAAGTTCATACTTAGTAGCTAATATACAATTCAACTACTACAATTCTATATGAAAAACTGATTATAATAATATTTCGCGTTCAAACTTTTATACAATATTTTACAAACTTACAATACCGCTTATTTTACATAAAGCATGAAATATAGCACACAATAACTTTGATACAAGATAGTTGTGAAGACAATTCTAGCTAGTACACAAGTCGTTCAGCAAAGGCAATAAAGACACGTAATTCATACGTCCAGAAACAAGTCATGCATTCTGGTTTTACTAGGACTACTTCCCATCCTTGGTCTTGTGCAACATAACCGTTATGGCCGTTGATAAGACAGTGTGTTGTAACGTCATCAAAGGGACGAGGGTTACGTAATGTCCAACAGTCCCGTAATAATCTAAAAACCTCATTTCTTACCCCAATTACCGACTCCGTCACTTGTGGAAACGTTTTGTTTAATAGTTGTAGCCCGATGTTCTTGTTCTCACTTTGGTGAGAAGCGAACATTACTAATCCGTAAGCATAACATGCTTCTTTATGTTGCATGTTAGCCGCTTTTTCTAAATCACGAAGTCCAATATTCGGATATATTGAGTCAAAATAATTTCTTAACCCGTTGCGTAAAATAGCATTTGGGTTCCCCGCAATATATGCGTCAAAGTAAACACATCGTAACTTATGGGTTTCCCAATGTGATATCCCCCATCTTTCAAACGAAAGTCTCTTATAAACCAAGACATTCTTGGAACGTTCTTCGAATGTCTTACAAACTGATCTCGCCTTAAATAGTTGTGCCGAAGAATTCTGGCCGACTCTAGACAAGATTTCATCAATCATGTCTCCGGGTAGGTCTCTTAAAATATTGGGTTGTCTATCCATTTTGTGTTTTTAAACTGTAAAATAGACAAGAGTTAGATTCATAAAAAAAATACTTATTAATACAAGCAATTTTTACATATATCATAAAGCATAAGAACACTATATTCCATATATTACACCACACGAATACAACTATCTTATTCCGACTCGCTCGTTTCTTCTTCTTCGGTTTTGGTTCGTTTTGCCAAGTTTCTAGGGATATATGATGTTCCCCTAATACGAGCCGTCGTTGTCCACATTGGTTTAGAAAAACCTGGTGGTTTAGAGGTTCCCGGGTCATTGTTACAACTTAAGGACTTCGGGGGTTGACGATACATATAAAGTTCATCGGGGTTGGAATTAGATTTCTCTATTTTTATGCCCTTTCCCTTATTATTTTCTTTTGCCTTTTTAAATTCAGTTGGGGTAATTTCTATAACATCATCGGAATTCTCGTCGGAATCCGATTCATCGGAGAATTGGTAATCCTCCCAATATTTTGCTTCCTTGGCGGAAACACCATTGACCATAATTAACTTTGGTCGGTTGGTTGAGGATTTTCTTTTACTTAACCGTTTTATTATTTCCCCCACCGGTTCTATTTCTTCATCCGGTTCCGATTCTTCTTCCGGTTCCGATTCTTCTTCCGGTTCCGACTCTTCTTCCGGTTCCTCTTCGGGAACTTGTGAATCAGTCCACAAATCATTCCAATTTACATTTGACTCTTCATTATTATTAGGTGAGTCAATGGGACTTGTTCTAGAGGTAGACATCTATCACATAATATCAAACACGTTAAGAGATTAATATATCACATAATATTCATATGTTAAAAATATATAGTTTCCAACAAAAATGTTAAGCAATCATTTTTAAAGAAAACACGGTCGAAGTCCAGACTCACTAATGCATCCTAACAAACTCGATAAGACACACTAATGTAAATTTTCTGGTTCTCTAAGACCAACGCTCGGATACCAACTGAAATGTCCCGTTCTTATTGATTAAAAACGTTCCATATTAATTGATTTCGTTGCGAGGTTTTGACCTCTATATGAGACGTTTTTCAAAGACTGCATTCATTTTTAAACAAACCATAACCTTTATTTCATCAATAAAGGTTTAAAAAGCTTTACGTAGATTATCAAATAATGATAATCTAAAATATCCTGTTTACACACGACCATTACATAATGGTTTACAATACAAATATGTTACAACAAAATAAGTTTCTTGAATGCAGTTTTTACACAATATCATACAAGCATGGACTCCAAATCTTGTCCTTATTTAAGTATGCGACAGCGGAAGCTCTTAATAATCACCTGAGAATAAACATGCTTAAAACGTCAACAAAAATGTTGGTGAGTTATAGGTTTAACCTATATATATCAAATCGTAACAATAGACCACAAGATTTCATATTTCAATACACATCCCATACATAGAGATAAAAATCATTCATATGGTGAACACCTGGTAACCGACAATAACAAGATGCATATATAAGAATATCCCCATCATTCCGGGACACCCTTCGGATATGATATAAATTTCGAAGTACTAAAGCATCCGGTACTTTGGATGGGGTTTGTTAGGCCCAATAGATCTATCTTTAGAATTCGCGTCAATTAGGGTGTCTGTTCCCTAATTCTTAGATTACCAGACTTAATAAAAAGGGGCATATTCGATTTCGATAATTCAACCATAGAATGTAGTTTCACGTACTTGTGTCTATTTTGTAAATCATTTATAAAACCTGCATGTATTCTCATCCCAAAAATATTAGATTTTAAAAGTGGGACTATAACTCACTTTCACAGATTTTTACTTCGTCGGGAAGTAAGACTTGGCCACTGGTTGATTCACGAACCTATAACAATATATACATATATATCAAAGTATGTTCAAAATATATTTACAACACTTTTAATATATTTTGATGTTTTAAGTTTATTAAGTCAGCTGTCCTCGTTAGTAACCTACAACTAGTTGTCCACAGTTAGATGTACAGAAATAAATCGATAAATATTATCTTGAATCAATCCACGACCCAGTGTATACGTATCTCAGTATTGATCACAACTCAAACTATATATATTTTGGAATCAACCTCAACCCTGTATAGCTAACTCCAACATTCACATATAGAGTGTCTATGGTTGTTCCGAAATATATATAGATGTGTCGACATGATAGGTCGAAACATTGTATACGTGTCTATGGTATCTCAAGATTACATAATATATAATACAAGTTGATTAAGTTATGGTTGGAATAGATTTGTTACCAATTTTCACGTAGCTAAAATGAGAAAAATTATCCAATCTTGTTTTACCCATAACTTCTTCATTTTAAATCCGTTTTGAGTGAATCAAATTGCTATGGTTTCATATTGAACTCTATTTTATGAATCTAAACAAAAAAAGTATAGGTTTCTAGTCGGAAAAATAAGTTACAAGTCGTTTTTGTAAAGGTAGTCATTTCAGTCGAAAGAACGACGTCTAGATGACCATTTTAGAAAACATACTTCCACTTTGAGTTTAACCATAATTTTTGGATATAGTTTCATGTTCATAATAAAAATCATTTTCTCAGAATAACAACTTTTAAATCAAAGTTTATCATAGTTTTTAATTAACTAACCCAAAACAGCCCGCGGTGTTACTACGACGGCGTAAATCCGGTTTTACGGTGTTTTTCGTGTTTCCAGGTTTTAAATCATTAAGTTAGCATATCATATAGATATAGAACATGTGTTTAGTTGATTTTAAAAGTCAAGTTAGAAGGATTAACTTTTGTTTGCGAACAAGTTTAGAATTAACTAAACTATGTTCTAGTGATTACAAGTTTAAACCTTCGAATAAGATAGCTTTATATGTATGAATCGAATGATGTTATGAACATCATTACTACCTTAAGTTCCTTGGATGAACCTACTGGAAAAGAGAAAAATGGATCTAGCTTCAATGGATCCTTGGATGGCTCAAAGTTCTTGAAGCAAAATCATGACACGAAAACAAGTTCAAGTAAGATCATCACTTGAAATAAGATTGTTATAGTTATAGAAATTGAACCAAAGTTTGAATATGATTATTACCTTGTATTAGAATGATAACCTACTGTAAGAAACAAAGATTTCTTGAGGTTGGATGATCACCTTACAAGATTGGAAGTGAGCTAGCAAACTTGAAAGTATTCTTGATTTTATGAAACTAGAACTTTTGGAATTTATGAAGAACACTTAGAACTTGAAGATAGAACTTGAGAGAGTTCAATTAGATGAAGAAAATTGAAGAATGAAAGTGTTTGTAGGTGTTTTTGGTCGTTGGTGTATGGATTAGATATAAAGGATATGTAATTTTGTTTTCATGTAAATAAGTCATGAATGATTACTCATATTTTTGTAATCTTATGAGATATTTCATGCTAGTTGCCAAATGATGGTTCCCACATGTGTTAGGTGACTCACATGGGCTGCTAAGAGCTGATCATTGGAGTGTATATACCAATAGTACATACATCTAAAAGCTGTGTATTGTACGAGTACGAATACGGGTGCATACGAGTAGAATTGTTGATGAAACTGAACGAGAATGTAATTGTAAGCATTTTTGTTAAGTAGAAGTATTTTGATAAGTGTATTGAAGTATTTCAAAAGTGTATAAATACATATTAAAACACTACATGTATATACATTTTAACTGAGTCGTTAAGTCATCGTTAGTCGTTACATGTAAGTGTTGTTTTGAAACCTTTAGGTTAACGATCTTGTTAAATGTTGTTAACCCAATGTTTATAATATCAAAAGAGATTTTAAATTATTATATTATCATGATATTATGATATATAATATATCTCAGTATGATGTATATACAGTTAAATGTCGTTACAACGATAATCGTTACATATATGTCTCATTTCGAAATCATTAAGTTAGTAGTCTTATTTTTACATATGTATTTCATTGTTAATACACTTAATAATATATTTACTTATCATTTAACATAATTAACCAAGTGTATCAATATCTTAATATGATTCATATGTACCTAGTAAGACGTTGTTATAACGATAATCGTTATATATATCGTTTTCGAGTTTCTTAAATTAATAGTCTCATTTTTATGTATATAACTCATTGTTAAAATACCTAATGAGATACATACTTATAATAAAAACATGTTAACTATATATATAACCATATATATGTCATCGTATAGTTTTTACAAGTTTTAACGTTCGTGAATCACCGGTCAACTTGGGTGGTCAATTGTCTATATGAAACATATTTCAATTAATCAAGTCTTAACAAGTTTGATTGCTTAACATGTTGGAAACATTTAATCATGTAAATATCAATCTCAATTAATATATATAAACATGGAAAAGTTCGGGTCACTACACATTACAGAGCCGATATTGCATGCCATGACAAGTTTATTCGTGTTAAGGCCCCAAGTGGGGGAGAAATGATTATTCATGGTGATAAGAGAAGAAGAACGGTGCCGATATGCACTTTTGCACGGGCGCATCGTTCCGTTGTTACCGGTGGCATGGCTTTCCTTGCTCATGTTGTTGATACTCGTAATGAGCCACCACCTATTCGTGAAATTCCGGTAGTTAATGAGTTTGAAGACGTTTTTTCGGATGAGTTACCGGGTGTTCCGGCGGAAAGACAAGTCGAGTTTCGCATTGAGTTGGTTCCGGGGGCTACCCCCATCGCTAAAACTCCTTATCGTTTAGCACCAACGGAAATGCAAGAGTTGTTGAATCAAATTCAAGAGTTGCTTGAGAAAGGTTTTATCCGACCGAGTGCTTCGCCGTGGGGCGCTCCGGTCTTATTCATGAAGAAGAAAGATGGTAGTATGCGTATGTGCATCGATTACCGTGAGTTAAATAAAGTGACGATCAAGAATCGTTATCCGTTACCTAGGATTGACGATTTGTTTGATCAACTTCAAGGCGCGACGTATTTCTCTAAGATCGACCTACGGTCCGGCTATCATCAAATGCGGGTCCGTGAGGAAGACATTGAGAAAACGGCTTTCCGAACGCGTTATGGGCATTATGAGTTTGTGGTTATGCCTTTTGGTCTTACGAATGCACCGGCGGCATTCATGGATCTTATGAACCGGGTGTGCTAACCTATGTTGGACAAGTCGGTCATTGTGTTCATTGACGACATACTAGTCTACTCGAAAAGTATGCACGAACATGAACGTCACTTGCGTGAAGTTTTGAAGACATTAAGAAAGGAGAAGTTGTATGCAAAATTCTCTAAATGTGAATTTTGGCTAAGAGAGGTCCAATTTCTTGGCCATATTGTGAACGAAGGCGGTATCCAAGTGGATCCGGGGAAGATTGAGACGGTGAAGAGTTGGGGACGACCGACTACGCCTACGGAAATCCGGAGTTTTCTCGGGTTGGCCGGTTATTATCGTCGGTTTATCCAAGATTTTTCTAAGATCGCTTCTTCGTTGACGAAATTGACAAGGAAGAATGCGAAGTTTGTTTGGGAGAACGAGCAAGAAATTGCTTTTCAATTGTTAAAAGAGAAGTTATGTCAGGCTCCGGGGTTAGTGTTACCGGAAGGTGTCGAAGATATGGTAGTTTATTGTGATGCTTCCTTAAATGGGCTCGGGTGTGTTCTTATGCAAAGGGGTAAAGTCATTGCTTATGCCTCTCGACAATTAAAGGAGCACGAGACGAGGTACCCGACTCACGATTTAGAGATGGCGGCGGTTGTGCATGCGTTGAAAATTTGGCGCCATTACTTGTATGGTGTCAAGTGTACGATATATTCGGATCATAAAAATTTGAAACATCTTTTCACTCAAAGAGATTTGAATTATCGTCAATGTAGGTGGATGGATGTGGTGAAGGACTATGATTGTGAGATACTTTATCATCCGGGTAAGGCGAATGTGGTCGCGGATGCGTTAAGTCGAAAGACTCAACATCCGGCGATACGTGTAGCATCGTTACGTTTGGTTATCACTAACGACTTTCTTGAAAAGATGGGTGAAGATCAAATAGAGGCTTATGTTCACAATAAGCATGCGGAGCGAATTGTGGGCCAATCGGAATTCATTACTATGGGCCCGCGGGGTTTATTGTCGTTTCAAGGAAGGGTGTGGGTGCCTAAGATGGGTGATTACCGACGGGTGCTACTTGACGAGGCACATAAGTCAAAATATTCTATTCATCCGGGCGCGACAAAAATGTATCACGACTTGAAGAAAGACTATTGGTGGCCGGACATGAAATGCGATGTTGTGAAATATGTTGAACGATGTGTTACTTGCTTGCAAGTTAAAGCCGAGCACCAAAAGCCATATGGTAAGTTGCAACCGTTAGAGATCCCGAAGTGGAAATGGGAGCACATTACCATGGATTTCATCACTAAGTTACCTAAGGCGGCGAGGACTCAATATGATTCGATTTGGGTTATAGTTGATCGGTTGACGAAAAGCGCTTTGTTTCTTCCCATTAATGAAGCAATATCGTCGGAGACCTTGGCTAAGTTGTTTATCAAGGAAGTGGTCGCTCGTCATGGGGTTCCTATCTCTATTATCTCGGATCGAGATACCCGTTTTACATCTCGATTTTGGGAAAAGTTTCATGAAGATATGGGTACGCAATTGAAGTTGAGCACGGCGTATCATCCTCAAACGGACGGTCAAACCGAACGTACGAACCAAACTCTAGAAGATATGTTACGGGCGTGCATTATTGATTTTGGTGGTAGTTGGGACGAGCATTTGCCTTTGGTGGAATTCTCGTACAATAATAATTATCATACTAGTATCGGGATTCCACCGTATGAGATGCTCTATGGGCGTAGATGTCGAACTCCCGTTTGTTGGGGAGAAGTGGGTCAACGAGAGATCGGGAGTACCGATTTGGTTTTGGAGACGAACAACAAGATTGATATTATTCGGGAACATTTGAAGAAGGCTGAAGATAGGCAAAAGTTGTATGCCGACAAACGTAGGCGAACGATCGAATATCAAGAAGGCGACATGGTGATGCTTAAAGTTTCGCCATGGAAGGGTATTATTCGATTTCGAAAACGGGGAAGTTAGCTCCTCGGTTTATTGGGCCATTCAAGGTTTTAGCTCGTGTTGGCGAAGTTGCATATCGATTGGAATTACCCGAAGAGCTTGCGGGGATCCATAATACATTCCATGTTTCCCACCTCCGTAAGTGTCTTGCGGATGATTCCTTATGGATGCCTTTAGACGAGATCGAGCTAAACAACAAGTTGGAATATGTCGAAGAACCGGTTGCCATACTCGATGAGAAAGTTAAGAGGTTGAGACATAAAGAAGTGAGGAATTTTAAAGTCCAATGGCGGCGTAGCAAGGGTTCCGAGTTCACTTGGGAACCCGAAGAGTTCGTGTTAGTGTATCTTCCCTCTTGTCATGCGGCTTGGATTGCGAGGGCGCAATCCGAATAAGTGGGGGAGAGTTGTAAGACCCGAATAATTGAAGTGTACACATGTGTATATAAGTGTATTGTGCGGTACTCGAATCGGGATTTGGTTGTATATATTTAAAAAGGCAAAAGGAGCTGGACTGGGAGAGTTGCGCGCCGCGCGGCCTGGTGGCGCGCCGCGCCATCTGTCTGTGACAGATTCTCTCTTTCTTTTAAATTAGATATTTTGAGGGTATTTTGGTAAAATCACTTGGAGGCCGGATTTAATGCCTTAGATCAGTTTTGGGGAGTTCATTTACTCCTTCCACAACTACCAACACTTATCCAAATCAATTCTAGAGAGAGAGTGGCTTTTAGTGAGGGAAACCCCATTTTGGAGAAGAAGAAGAAGGTTTCTTGCTTAAGTCCAAGCATTAAAGTTGTTCGCCTTCCCTCTAGCTTCGTTGTGATAGTTGTGGTATGCTCTAATCTTAATTTCTTTGTTTAATTTGATTTAGGGCTAGGGTTTGGGGTGAAGATGAACATAAAACCCATTTTGTTAGTGTTTTGGGTGTTCTAGGGTAATTTGAGTCATGTAGACTCAATATTGGGTTAACTAGGGTTTGGAAGAGTTACTTGTTGTTAGAGAACCCTAATTAGCTAGTAAAATTGCTAGAACACCATGATTTATGTAAATGGGTGTAAATGGGTTAGTGGTTGACCCAAAATGGGTAGGTTGACTTTGAAAGTGTCAAATGGGTCAAAATGAACCTAAGCTAATTAATATGTGTGGTTGAAGCCTAAAACTAGTGTTAAAATGTGTAATGAACCTACTTTGGTTAATGATAGGGTTTTGTGATGAGTTAACCCGATTTTAGGGTTAAGGGTGCAAATGGGTCGGATTTGCACCATGGGTCAAATTAACACTAGGAGTGAGCTTTAGAGTGTTGACCAACTTGAGTTGTGATTTTGATATTGTGATAAATGTAATAGGTGCGTTACATTGAAGTGTTCAAGCTCGGTTATCTTTGACCAAGAGATTTTGAGGTGAGTGGAATAATTATGCATTCGTGTATATGGCGTGTCTATTTGTGGGTGTTATGGTATGAACCATCGAGCTGGTAGTACCATAGCATGTGTGTAAATTGATGTGAACCACGAGCCGGTAGCATCGAGTGTGAACCACGAGCCGGTAGCACTATAAAACAATTGATGTGAACCACGAGCCGGTAGCATCGAGTGTGAACCACGAGCCGGTAGCACTATAAAATAATTGATGTGAAACACGAGCCGGTAGCATCGAGTGTGAACCACGAGCCGGTAGCACTATAAACAAAGTGTGAACCACGAGCCGGTAGCACTATAAACGAGTGAGACTCAATGCGTATGGTGTGAACCACGAGCCGGTAGCACCATAGCGTCATGGTTAACCATATTAAGATTTGTTGATATTTAGCATGCTAAATTATTTATGGTTGTGTTGAGTATATGCTAACTCGGTTATGCGTCTAGACAATTGAAGATTCACGAACAAAATTATACGATGCATGATTTGGAATTAGGCGCGGTTGTTTTTGCATTAAAGACTTGGAGGCACTACTTATATGGGGTCAAAAGTATTATATATACCGACCACAAAAGTCTTCAACACATATTTAATCAGAAACAACTGAATATGAGGCAGCGTAGGTGGATTGAATTATTGAATGATTACGACTTTGAGATTCGTTACCACCCGGGGAAGGCAAATGTGGTAGCCGATGCCTTGAGCAGGAAGGACAGAGAACCCATTCGAGTAAAATCTATGAATATAATGATTCATAATAACCTTACTACTCAAATAAAGGAGGCGCAACAAGGAGTTTTAAAAGAGGGAAATTTAAAGGATGAAATACCCAAAGGATCGGAGAAACATCTTAATATTCGGGAAGACAGAACCCGGTATAGGGCTGAAAGGATTTGGGTACCAAAATTTGGAGATATGAGAGAAATGGTACTTAGAGAAGCTCATAAAACCAGATACTCAATACATCCTGGAATGGGGAAGATGTACAAGGATCTCAGGAAATATTTTTGGTGGCCGGGTATGAAAGCCGATGTTGCTAAATACATAGGAGAATGTTTGACGTGTTCTAAGGTCAAAGCTGAGCATCAGAAACCATCAGGTCTACTTCAACAACCCGAAATCCCGGAATGGAAATGGGAAAACATTACCATGGATTTCATCACTAAATTGCCAAGGACTGCAAGTGGTTTTGATACTATTTGGGTAATAGTTGATCGTCTCACCAAATCAGCACATTTCCTGCCAATAAGAGAAGATGACAAGATGGAGAAGTTAGCACGACTATATTTGAAGGAAGTCGTCTCCAGACATGGAATACCAATCTCTATTATCTCTGATAGGGATGGCAGATTTATTTCAAGATTCTGGCAGACATTACAGCAAGCATTAGGAACTAGTCTAGACATGAGTACTGTCTATCATCCACAAACTGATGGGCAGAGCGAAAGGTCGATACAAAAGCTTGAAGACATGCTACGAGCTTGTGTTATTGATTTCAGAAACAGTTGGGATCGACATCTACCGTTAGCAGAATTTTCCTACAACAACAGCTACCATTCAAGCATTGAGATGGCGCCGTTTGAAGCACTTTATGGTAGAAAGTGCAGGTCTCCGATTTGTTGGAGTGAAGTGGGGGATAGATAGATTACGGGTCCGGAGATAATACAAGAAACTACCGAGAAAATCAACCAAATTCAACAAAGATTGAAAACCACCGAGAGTCGACAAAAGAGCTACGCGGACAGTAAAAGAAAAGATATAGAGTTTGAAATTGGAGAAATGGTCATGCGTAAGGTTTCACCTTGGAAAGGCGTTGTTCGATTTGGTAAACGGGGGAAACAAAATCTAAGGCACATTGGACCATTCAAGATTATAGATCGTGTCGGACCAGTAGCTTACCAACTGGAGCTACCTCAACATCTCGCAGCTGTACATAACACTTTCCACGTCTTAAATTTGAAGAAATGTTTTGCTAAAGAAGATCTCACTATTCCGTTAGATGAAATCCAAATCAACGAAAAACTTCAATTTATCGAAGAACCCGTCGAAATAATGGATCGTGAGGTTAAAAGACTTAAGCAAAACAAGATACCAATTGTTAAGGTTTGATGGAATGCTCGTAGAGGACCCGAGTTCACCTGGGAGCGTGAAGATCAGATGAAGAAGAAATACCCGCATCTATTTCCAGAAGATTCGTCAACACCTTCAACAGCTTAAAATTTCGGGACGAAATTTATTTAACGGGTAGGTACTGTAGTGACCCGAACTTTTCCATGTTTATATATATTAATTGAGATTGATATTTACATGATTAAATGTTTCCAACATGTTAAGCAATCAAACTTATTAAGACTTGATTAATTGAAATATGTTTCATATAGACAATTGACCACCCAAGTTGACCGGTGATTCACGAACGTTAAAACTTGTAAAAACTATATGATGACATATATATGGATATATATATATAGGTAACATGATACTATGATAAGTAAACATATCATTAAGTATATTAACAATGAACTACATATGTAAAAACAAGACTACTAACTTAATGATTTTTAAACGAGACATATATGTAACGATTATCGTTGTAAAGACATTTAATGTATATATATCATATTAAGAGATATTCATACATGATAATATCATGATAATATAATAATTTAAAATCTCATTTGATATTATAAACATTGGGTTAACAACATTTAACAAGATCGTTAACCTAAAGGTTTCAAAACAACACTTACATGTAACGACTAACGATGACTTAACGACTCAGTTAAAATGTATATACATGTAGTGTTTTAATATGTATTTATACACTTTTGAAAGACTTCAATACACTTATCAAAATACTTCTACTTAATAAAAATGCTTACAATTACATCCTCGTTCAGTTTCATCAACAATTCTACTCGTATGCACCCGTATTCGTACTCGTACAATACACAGCTTTTAGATGTATGTATTATTGGTATATACACTCCAATGATCAGCTCTTAGTAGCCCATGTGAGTCACCTAACACATGTGAGAACCATCATTTGGTAACTAGCATGAAATATCTCATAAAATTACAAAAATATGAGTAATCATTCATGACTTATTTACATGAAAACAAAATTACATATCCTTTATATCTAATCCATACACCAACGACCAAAAACACCTACAAACACTTTCATTCTTCAATTTTCTTCATCTAATTGATCTCTCTCAAGTTCTATCTTCAAGTTCTAAGTGTTCTTCATAAATTCTACAAATTCTAGTTACATAAAATCAAGAATACTTTCAAGTTTGCTAGCTCACTTCCAATCTTGTAAAGTGATCATCCAACCTCAAGAAATCTTTGTTATATACAGTAGTTTATCTTTCTTATTCAAGGTAATATTCAAATTCAAACTTTGATTCAATTTCTATAACTATAAATTATCTTAATTCGAGTAAAAATCTTACTTGAACTTGTTTTTGTGTCATGATCCTACTTCAAGAACTTTCAAGCCATCCAAGATCCTTTGAAGCTAGATCATTTCTTGTCACTTCCAGTAGGTTTACCTACTAAACTTGAGGTAGTAATGATGTTCATAACATCATTCGATTCATATATATAAAACTATCTTATTCGAAGGTTTAAACTTGTAATCACTAGAACATAGTTTAGTTAATTCTAAACTTGTTCGCAAACAAAAGTTAATCCTTCTAACTTGACTTTTAAAATCAACTAAACACATGTTCTATATCTATATGATATGCTAACTTAATGATTTAAAACCTGGAAACACGAAAAACACCGTAAAACCGGATTTACGCCGTCGTAGTAACACCGCGGGCTGTTTTGGGTTAGTTAATTAAAAACTATGATAAACTTTGATTTAAAAGTTGTTATTCTAAGAAAATGATTTTTATTATGAACATGAAACTATATCCAAAAATTATGGTTAAACTCAAAGTGGAAGTATGTTTTCTAAAATGGTCATCTAGACGTCGTTCTTTCGACTGAAATGACTACCTTTACAAAAACGACTTGTAACTTATTTTTCCAACTATAAACCTATACTTTTTCTGTTTAGATTCATAAAATAGAGTTCAATATGAAACCATAGCAATTTGATTCACTCAAAACGGATTTAAAATGAAGAAGTTATGGGTAAAACAAGATTGAATAATTTTTCTCATTTTAGCTACGTGAAAATTGGTAACAAATCTATTCCAACCATAACTTAATCAACTTGTATTGTATATTATGTAATCTTGAGATACCATAGACACGTATACAATGTTTCGACCTATCATGTCGACACATCTATATATATTTCGGAACAACCATAGACACTCTATATGTGAATGTTGGAGTTAGCTATACAGGGTTGAGGTTGATTCCAAAATATATATAGTTTGAGTTGTGATCAATACTGAGATACGTATACACTGGGTCGTGGATTGATTCAAGATAATATTTATCAATTTATTTCTGTGCATCTAACTGTGGACAACTAGTTGTAGGTTACTAACGAGGATAGCTGACTTAATAAACTTAAAACATCAAAATATATTAAAAGTGTTGTAAATATATTTTGAACATACTTTGATATATATGTATATATTGTTATAGGTTCGTGAATCAACCAGTGGCCAAGTCTAACTTCCCGACGAAGTAAAAATCTGTGAAAGTGAGTTATAGTCCCACTTTTAAAATCTAATATTTTTGGGATGAGAATACATGCAGGTTTTATAAATGATTTACAAAATAGACACAAGTATGTGAAACTACATTCTATGGTTGAATTATCGAAATCGAATATGCCCCTTTTTATTAAGTCTGGTAATCTAAGAATTAGGGAACAGACACCCTAATTGACGTTAATCCTAAAGATAGATCTATTGGGCCTAACAAACCCCATCCAAAGTACCGGATGCTTTAGTACTTCGAAATTTATATCATATCCGAAGGGTGTCCCGGAATGATGGGGATATTCTTATATATATGCATCTTGTTAATGTCGGTTACCAGGTGTTCACCATATGAATGATTTTTATCTCTATGTATGGGATGTGTATTGAAATATGAAATCTTGTGGTCTATTATTATGATTTGATATATATAGGTTAAACCTATAACTCACCAACATTTTTGTTGACATTTTAAGCATGTTTATTCTCAGGTGATTATTAAGAGCTTCCGCTGTCGCATACTTAAATAAGGACGAGATTTGGAGTCCATGCTTGTATGATATTGTGTAAAAACTGCATTCAAGAAACTTACTTTGTTGTAACATATTTGTGTTGTAAACCATTATGTAATGGTCGTGTGTAAACAGGATATTTTAGATTATCATTATTTAATAATATACGTAAAGCTTTTTAAACCTTTATTGATGAAATAAAGGTTATGGTTTGTTTTAAAATGAATGCAGTCTTTGAAAAACGTCTCATATAGAGGTCAAAACCTCGCAACGAAATCAATTAATATGGAACGTTTTTAATCAATAAAAACGGGACATTTCATTACGAACCCAAGGATTTGATATTACCACGTACGAAAGACGATTCACAGAATTGTGCCTATTGTGTCCGGGAGCATTCGAAGATGAGGAAGAGAAGATCGACGCGTTTGTGAAAGGATTACCGGAAAGAATCCAAGAAGATATAAGTTCACACGAGCCCACCTCCATACAACAGGCATGTAGAATGGCTCACAAATTAGTGAACCAGATTGAAGAAAGTATTAAAGAACAGACTACTGAAGAGGCCAATGTGAAGTAAGTCAAAAGAAAGTGGGAGGAAAACGGTGATAAGAATCACCAATTCAACAACAACAGCAATTATAACAATAATCGCAACAATTATCCCAACAATCGCAACATCAATCGCAACTACAACAAACGGCCCAACAACAACAACAACAACAATAACAACAACAGCAACTACAACAATCATCCCAACAACAATAATAACCGCAACAACAACAACAATCAGAAGCAGCTATGCCAAAGGTGTGAAAAGTATCACTCGGGGTTCTGCACCAAATTTTGCAACAAGTGTAAAAGAAATGGTCATAGCGCAGCGAAGTGTGAGGTCTACGGACCAGGGGTTAATAGAACAAAAGGAACAAATGGTGTCGGAACGAGTAATGGCGGAGCAAGTAGTGTCGGAGCAAATTATGCCAATGTAGTTTGTTATAAATCTGGAAAACCGGGCCACATTATTAGAAATTGCCCGAACCAGGAGAACACAAATGGACAAGGCCGCGGAAGAGTTTTCAATATTAATGCGGCAGAGGCACAGGAAGACCTGGAGCTTGTTACGGGTACGTTTCTTATTGACAATAAATCTGCTTACGTTTTATTTGATTCAGGTGCGGATAGAAGCTATATGAGTAGAGATTTTTGTGCTAAATTAAGTTGTCCATTGACGCCGTTGGATAGTAAATTTTTAATCGAATTAGTAAACGGTAAATTAATTTCAGCAGATAATATATGCCGGAATCAAGAAATTAAACTGGGTAGCGAAATATTTAAGATTGACTTGATACCAGTAGAGTTAGGGAGTTTTGATGTTATAATCGGTATGGACTGGTTGAAAGAAGTGAAAGCAGAGATCATTTGTTACAAAAATGCAATTCGCATTATACGAGAAAAAGGAAAACCCTTAATGGTGTACGGAGAAAAGGGCAACACGAAGCTACATCTTATTAATAATTTGAAAGCACAAAAACTAATAAGAAAAGGTTGCTATGCTGTTCTAGCACACGTTGAGAAAGTACAAACTGAAGAAAAGAGCATCAATGATGTTCCCGTCGCAAAAGAATTTCCCGATGTATTTCCGAAAGAATTACCGGGATTACCCCCACATCGATCCGTTGAATTTCAAATAGATCTTATACCAGGAGCTACACCAATAGCTCGTGCTCCTTACAGACTCGCACCCAGCGAGATGAAAGAACTGCAAAGCCAATTACAAGAACTTTTAGAGCGTGGTTTCATTCGACCAAGCACATCACCGTGGGGAGCTCCTGTTTTGTTTGTCAAGAAGAAAGATGGTACATTCAGGTTGTGTATCGACTACCGAGAGTTGAACAAACTTACCATCAAGAACCGCTACCCACTACCGAGAATCGATGACTTATTTGATCAACTACAAGGCTCGTCTATTTATTCAAAGATTGACTTACGTTCCGGGTATCATCAAATGCGGGTGAAAGAAGATGACATTCCAAAGATTGCTTTCAGAACACGTTACGGTCATTACGAGTTTATGGTCATGCCGTTTGGTTTAACTAATGCACCAGCTGTGTTCATGGACCTTATGAACCGAGTGTGTGGACCATACCTTGACAAGTTTGTCATTGTTTTCATTGATGACATACTTATTTACTCAAAGAATGACCAAGAACACGGTGAACATTTGAGAAAGGTGTTAGAAGTATTGAGGAAGGAAGAATTGTACGCTAAGTTTTCAAAGTGTGCATTTTGGTTGGAAGAAGTTCAATTCCTAGGTCACATAGTGAACAAAGAAGGTATTAAGGTGGATCCGGCAAAGATAGAAACTGTTGAAAAGTGGGAAACCCCGAAAACTCCGAAACACATACGCCAGTTTTTTAGGACTAGCTGGTTACTACAGAAGGTTCATCCAAGACTTTTCCAGAATAGCAAAACCCTTGACTGCATTAACGCATAAAGGGAAGAAATTTGAATGGAAGGATGAACAAGAGAAAGCGTTTCAGTTATTGAAGAAAAAGCTAACTACGACACCTATATTGTCATTGCCTGAAGGGAATGATGATTTTGTGATTTATTGTGACGCATCAAAGCAAGGTCTCGGTTGTGTATTAATGCAACGAACGAAGGTGATTGCTTATGCGTCTAGACAATTGAAGATTCACGAACAAAATTATACGATGCATGATTTGGAATTAGGCGCGGTTGTTTTTGCATTAAAGACTTGGAGGCACTACTTATATGGGGTCAAAAGTATTATATATACCGACCACAAAAGTTTTCAACACATATTTAATCAGAAACAACTGAATATGAGGCAGCGTAGGTGGATTGAATTATTGAATGATTACGACTTTGAGATTCGTTACCACCCAGGGAAGGCAAATGTGGTAGCCGATGCCTTGAGCAGGAAAGACAGAGAACCCATTCGAGTAAAATCTATGAAAATAATGATTCATAATAACCTTACTACTCAAATAAAGGAGGCGCACCAAGGAGTTTTAAAAAAGGGAAATTTAAAGGATGAAATACCCAAAGGATCAGAGAAGCATCTTAATATTCGGGAAGACGGAACCCGGTATAGGGCTGAAAGGATTTGGGTACCAAAATTTGGAGATATGAGAGAAATGGTACTTAGAGAAGCTCATAAAACCAGATACTTAATACATCCTGGAATGGGGAAGATGTACAAGGATCTCAAGAAACATTTTTGGTGGTCGGGTATGAAATCCGATGTTGCTAAATACGTAGGAGAATGTTTGACGTGTTCTAAGGTCAAAGCTGAGCATCAGAAACCATCAGGTCTACTTCAACAACCCGAAATCCCGGAATGGAAATGGGAAAACATTACCATGGATTTCATCACTAAATTGCCAAGGACTACAAGTGGTTTTGATACTATTTGGGTAATAGTTGATCGTCTCACCAAATCAGCACACTTCCTGCCAATAAGAGAAGATGACAAGATGGAGAAGTTAGCACGACTGTATTTGAAGGAAGTCGTCTCCAGACATGGAATACCAATCTCTATTATCTCTGATAGGGATGGCAGATTTATTTCAAGATTCTGGCAGACATTACAGCAAGCATTAGGAACTCGTCTAGACATGAGTACTGCCTATCATCCACAAACTGATGGGCAGAGCGAAAGGATGATACAAACGCTTGAAGACATGCTACGAGCATGTGTTATTGATTTCGGAAACAGTTGGGATCGACATCTACCGTGAGTAGAATTTTCCTACAACAACTGCTACCATTCAAGCATTGAGATGGCGCCGTTTGAAGCACTTTATGGTAGAAAGTGCAGGTCTCCAATTTGTTGGAGTGAAGTGGGGGATACACAGATTACGGGTCCGGAGATTATACAAGAAACTACCGAGAAGATCATCCAAATTCAACAAAGGTTGAAAACCGCCCAAAGTCGACAAAAGAGCTACGCTGACATTAAAAGAAAAGATATAGAATTTGAAATTGGAGAGATGGTCATGCTTAAAGTTGCACCTTGGAAAGGCGTTGTTCGATTTGGTAAACGAGGGAAATTAAATCCAAGGTATATTGGACCATTCAAGATTATTGATCCTGTCGGACCAGTAGCTTACCGACTTGAGTTACCTCAACAACTCGCGGCTGTACATAACAATTTCCCCGTCTCGAATTTGAAGAAATGTTTTGCTAAAGAAGATCTCACTATTCCGTTAGATGAAATCCAAATCAATGAAAAACTTCAATTCATCGAAGAACCCGTCGAAATAATGGATCGTGAGGTTAAAAGACTTAAGCAAAATAAGATACCAATTGTTAAGGTTCGATGGAATGCTCGTAGAGGACCCGAGTTCACCTGGGAGCGTGAAGATCAGATGAAGAAGAAATACCCGCATCTATTTCCAAAAGATTCGTCAACACCTTCAACAGCTTAAAATTTCGGGACGAAATTTATTTAACGGGTAGGTACTGTAGTGACCCGAACTTTTCCATGTTTATATATATTAATTGAGATTGATATTTACATGATTAAATGTTTCCAACATGTTAAGCAATCAAACTTATTAAGACTTGATTAATTGAAATATGTTTCATATAGACAATTGACCACCCAAGTTGACCAGTGATTCACGAACGTTAAAACTTGTAAAAACTATATGATGACATATATATGGATATATATATATATATATAGTAACATGATACTATGATAAGTAAACATATCATTAAGCATATTAACAATGAACTACAAATGTAAAAACAAGACTACTAACTTAATGATTTTTAAGCGAGACATATATGTAACGATTATCGTTGTAAAGACATTTAATGTATATATATCATATTAAGAGATATTCATACATGATAATATCATGATAATATAATAATTTAAAATCTCATTTGATATTATACACATTGGGTTAACAACATTTAACAAGATTGTTAACCTAAAGGTTTCAAAACAACACTTACATGTAACGACTAACGATGACTTAACGAATCAGTTAAAATGTATATACATGTAGTGTTTTAATATGTATTTATACACTTTTGAAAGATTTCAATACACTTATCAAAATACTTCTACTTAACAAAAATTCTTACAATTACATCCTCGTTCAGTTTCATCAACAATTCTACTCGTATGCACCCGTATTCGTACTCGTACAATACACAGCTTTTAGATGTATGTACTATTGGTATATACACTCCAATGATCAGCTCTTAGCAGCCCATGTGAGTCACCTAACACATGTGGGAACCATCATTTGGCAACTAGCATGAAATATCTCATAAAATTAAAAAAATATGAGTAATCATTCATGACTTATTTACATGAAAACAAAATTACATATCCTTTATATCTAATCCATACACCAACGACCAAAAACACCTACAAACACTTTCATTCTTCAATTTTCTTCATCTAATTGATCTCTCTCAAGTTCTATCTTCAAGTTCTAAGTGTTCTTCATATATTCTACAAGTTCTAGTTACATAAAATCAAGAATACTTTCAAGTTTGCTAGCTCACTTCCAATCTTGTAAGGTGATCATCCAACCTCAAGAAATCTTTGTTTCTTATAGTAGGTTATCATTCTAATACAAGGTAATAATCATATTAAAACTTTGGTTCAATTTCTATAACTATAACAATCTTATTTCAAGTGATGATCTTACTTGAACTTGTTTTCGTGTCATGATTCTGCTTCAAGAACTTCGAGCCATCCAATGATCCGTTGAAGCTAGATCCATTTTTCTCTTTTCCAGTAGGTTTATCCAAGGAACTTAATGTAGTAATGATGTTCATAACATCATTCGATTCATATATATAAAGCTATCTTATTCGAAGGTTTAAACTTGTAATTACTAGAACATAGTTTAGTTAATTCTAAACTTGTTCGCAAACAAAAGTTAATCCTTCTAACTTGACTTTTAAAATCAACTAAACACATGTTCTATATCTATATGATATGCTAACTTAATGATTTAAAACCTGGAAACACGAAAAACACCGTAAAACCGGATTTACGCCGTCGTAGTAACACCGCGGGCTGTTTTGGGTTAGTTAATTAAAAACTATGATAAACTTTGATTTAAAAGTTGTTATTCTGAGAAAATGATTTTTATTATGAACATGAAACTATATCCAAAAATTATGGTTAAACTCAAAGTGGAAGTATGTTTTCTAAAATGGTCATCTAGACGTCGTTCTTTCGACTGAAATGACTACCTTTACAAAAACGACTTGTAACTTATTTTTCCGACTATAAACCTATACTTTTTCTGTTTAGATTCATAAAGTAGAGTTCAATATGAAACCATAGCAATTTGATTCACTCAAAACGGATTTAAAATGAAGAAGTTATAGGTAAAACAAGATTGGATAATTTTTCTCATTTTAGCTACGTGAAAATTGGTAACAAATCTATTCCAACCATAACTTAATCAACTTGTATTGTATATTATGTAATCTTGAGATACCATAGACACGTATACAATGTTTTGACCTATCATGTCGACACATCTATATATATTTCGGAACAACCATAGACACTCTATATGTGAATGTTGGAGTTAGCTATACAGGGTTGAGGTTGATTCCAAAATATATATAGTTTGAGTTGTTATCAATACTGAGATACGTATACACTGGGTCGTGGATTGATTCAAGATAATATTTTTCGATTTATTTCTGTACATCTAACTGTGGACAACTAGTTGTAGGTTACTAACGAGGACAGTTGACTTAATAAACTTAAAACATCAAAATATATTAAAAGTGTTGTAAATATATTTTGAACATACTTTGATATATATGTATATATTGTTACAGGTTCATGAATCAACCAGTGGCCAAGTCTTACTTCCCGACGAAGTAAAAATCTGTGAAAGTGAGTTATAGTCCCACTTTTAAAATCTAATATTTTTGGGATTAGAATACATGCAGGTTTTATAAATGATTTACAAAATAGACACAAGTACGTGAAACTACATTCTATGGTTGAATTATCGAAATCGAATATGCCCTTTTTTATTAAGTCTGGTAATCTAAGAATTAGGGAACAGATACCCTAATTGACGCGAATCCTAAAGATAGATCTATTGGGCCTAACAAACCCCATCCAAAGTACCGGATGCTTTAGTACTTCGAAATTTATATCATATCCGAAGGGTGTCCCTGAATGATGGGGATATTCTTATATATGCATCTTGTTAATGTCGGTTACCAGGTGTTCACCATATGAATGATTTTTATCTCTATGTATGGGATGTGTATTGAAATATGAAATCTTGTGGTCTATTATTATGATTTGATATATATAGGTTAAACCTATAACTCACCAACATTTTTGTTGACGTTTTAAGCATGTTTATTCTCAGGTGATTATTAAGAGCTTCCGCTGTCGCATACTTAAATAAGGACGAGATTTGGAGTCCATGCTTGTATGATATTGTGTAAAAACTGCATTCAAGAAACTTATTTTGTTGTAACATATTTGTATTGTAAACCATTATGTAATGGTCGTGTGTAAACAGGATATTTTAGATTATAATTATTTGATAATCTACGTTAAGCTTTTTAAACCTTTATTGATGAAATAAAGGTTATGGTTTGTTTTAAAATGAATGCAGTCTTTGAAAAACGTCTCATATAGAGGTCAAAACCTCGCAACGAAATCAATTAATATGGAACGTTTTTAATCAATAAGAACGGGACATTTCACCTGTCCCTTTCATGGGAATAACAAGCAGATCCTAACAAACTTTCCTAGATTCGTGGGCTGAGGTGGTATTCAGTTTGTTTGTGTACTTGCTCCGGGATCATATACTTATTCCGGGATGGTGCACTTGTTCCTGGGACAACGTGCTTGTTCCGGGATGGTGTGCTTGTTCTGGGACAATGTGCTTGTCCCGGGACCAGACACCTAAGGTATGAAGACATGATAATCCCAAGAGTGTGGCCGATCCGGCTAGAGTGTAACGGATGAGTGTCTTGCTCTCTCCCAGACAAAAGGGGTTTCGACTGATGTTTATTTCAAGTGTTTTTTCACGGTAGTGTTATGACCGGGTAAGATTGTGACCGGTTTGTAAGTAACTTTTGTAAAGGTTGTCGGATGCTCGACGTTCATAGTTCATCAGGCCTTTTTGTGTGATGATATGGTACTTGGCTTCTTAATGCCTTTACATCCAACTAAATGACGTTGGTGACCTGCTCATTCGTCCGGGTTGGAACTTTACGTAGCGTTCCGTCCAACCTTCGTTAGGTATGTTCTCTCCCGGATGCATGCATAAGTAACCTTCTGATCAAGTTACCAAGGTGAGGCCGGGAAGACGTTCCATACCTGTGACACCGCTAATTTTTTTTAATACGTAGCGGAAGCATAATATTAATTAAATACGATATCAACAATTGTACAAACCAATGTCACGTGTCATTAAAACAATTTACATATTAATAGAAAAAGACATAAATACATTCTGTTATCAAAAGTGCACGGTTCATATTCTAAAAGACCACATCAGAGTTAACCTTGTCAAACATAACAACATCATGCCCGTCTTCTCCCAAAAGCACTATCTACAAAAGCTAACAACCTGCAGGGAGGAGATGGAGGGGAATTAGCATGAAGCTAAGTGAGTACGACTAACTACAGACCATAGCATACATAAGTGTTATACTAATCATGTCACAATAGTCTAACACACAAACATCACCCAAGTGCCGTCTACAGAGACTCTGGCGGCTCGGCCAAACCATTAACCACCAGCTGATCAGACTGGGGCTTACCAGAAATTCCTCCACCACCATATGTATATACATAATCCACAAGCGACGGACGCATCATTCACATATATATACACCACGGCTGTCTAGGCCACCACATGAGGAACCCAACCCGCAGGTTGATCTCTCCTACCGAGGCCACCACACAATAGGGACGCACTGGGCTCCAGCAGACAAGCATCAACTAACATCCAGTCATCACAAAGAACTAACTAACCACAACAATAAGTATATCTAACAAGCATGACAATCATAATATAACATGCTTCTATATAATATATTCTCCAGTTAGTCCCACTCACCAAATACCAGCAAACGAGAAGGTATTCAGCTATCTAATCACTGAACCTTCTCTTTCTCCGTTTCTCCTGAGAAAACATATACACAAGTTAGTTTCTGTTCGTTAACATCAAATAACACAATATATAAATTTTTGTCAGAAATAGTATCCGCTAAAAATTTTTGCTTAACACTTATGCACTTTCAAAAATTACATCAATATCATCAAAATACAAACGGGCAGCATAACGGCTAAAACTCAACACTTAGTAAAAATTTCTACTGCATAGACCATCGGTCGATCGTCAGAGACTATCGGCCGATCGTCACTACACTATCGGCCGATCGACCACACTATCGGCCGATCGTTAAAATTACAACCGTTGGTCGAAGGACTTTCACCATCGGCCGAGGGTAGTTCATCTGTCACAGCAGTTGGCAAAGTGACGGGTTTCACCCAAAATCGACCAATTCTTGCTCTAGAGCTCGATTACGACCTCAAAACTGACCAAATCAAAGACACTGAGCATGTAGAAACATAAACCCATAAGATTTGGACTCAAACAACATCAAATCTAACCATTTTGACCCAAAATACACACTTTATAATAACTAACACAAAATCTCTATTTTCTCAAAGATTAGAGCATGAAAACTTGTGATTCTTACCTTGATAGAATCAGTAAAACACAAGGAACAAGAAAATATAAATGATTTGAGCTCTAAAACAAGAATCAAGGATTAGGGTTTGGTAGGTGAGGGAGATGAAGAACGGGTTGTTTTTGGGAAAAGTCTAGAAAATGCAAGAAGGGGATAGACATCAGTCTATTATTTGGGATTAAATCCCATACTGTGTAACTCACGGGTATTTACCAGTTATCTGATATCTTTCGTACGACATTTGGCAACCCAAACGAAGTCCAATTTAAATAAACAAACCTGTTCTGTGACCCTTGTCACAAACTGATCCTAACATCATTATTATTTAATAATAAATATTAAATAAAAATAAAAGCATATAATAACACAATACTAACTTAAGGGCACTTTAGTAATCTTACATCTAGGCCCGATTGAGGATGTTACAAATCTACCCCCCTTAAGAAGATTCCGTCCTCGGAATCTGGTCAAGGTCAAACAACTGGGGATAGCGCGCCCTCATTAACTCCTCGGGTTTCCACGTCTAGTTAGAACCTAAACTGTGCCGCCATTCCACTAACACCATAGGAATCTGCTTCTTTCTTAACTTGGTGACATTCCTATCTACTATTCGAATTGGTTCTTCTACTAACTTCTTACTTAAATCCACTTTCAAATCTTTCAATGGAAGAATCTGACTTTCATCATCTACTTTGCACTTTCTCAGATAGCACACGTTGAACGTGTTATGAATTCCTGCTAACTCTGATGGAAGATCTAAAACAACAGTTTGATCATTCAGAATTTCTTTGATTGGAAATGGTCCAATAAATCTCGGCGCTAATTTACCACGTTTACCGAATCTGATCACCCCTTTTCATGGCGAAACTTTTAGGTATACACGATCACCTACATTAAATGTTACCAGACGTCTGCACGGATCAGCATACATCTTTTGCCGGTCTCTGGCTGCTTTTAACTTCTCTCATGTAATTTCAACCTTTTCTGCAGTTATCTGAACAATTTCAGGACCTGCAAATTGTTTCTCACCTGCTTCTAACCAACATATAGGAGTTCTGCATTTGCGACCATACAACATTTCATACGGCGACATTCCGATACTCGAATGATACGAATTGTTGTAAGCAAACTCTATCAATGGAAGATGCGAATCTCAAGAACCACCATATTCTAAGACACACGCTCTCAACACGTCTTCTAACGTTTGAATCGTCCGTTCACTCTGACCATCTGTTTGTGGATGATAAGCTGTGCTTAGATTCACACGTGTACCCAGATTCTGTTGTAAACTATTCCAGAAGTTTGATATAAACCTAGTATCCCTGTCGGAAACTATTGACAACGGTACACCATGTCGACTAACGATCTCTTTCAAGTACAACTCTGCCAAATCACTCAACGAAGCGGTTTCACGAGTAGCTAAAAAGTGAGCACTCTTTGTTAAACGATCCACAATCACCCAGATCATGTCGTGTCCTTTCTGGGTTCGGGGTAACTTGGTTACAAAATCCATTGTTATATGATCCCATTTCCACTTAGGAATTTCTAACTGTCTTAGAGATCCAAACGGTTTCTGATGTTCTGCCTTAACTTGCGCACAAATATGACATTTTTTAACAAAATTCGCAACATCTATCTTCATTGTCGGCCACCAATACAATGTTTTCAAGTCTCTATACATCTTTGTACTACCTGGATGCACTGATAATCTCAATTTATGCACTTCAGTAAGGATTAAATCCCTCAAATCTCCAAGCATAGGCACCCAAATTCGGTCATTATAGGTCTTTAATCCTCTAGAATCATTGCATAGGTCAAATTTTCTTTTAGTCATTTGTTCAGTCTTTAGGTTTTCATCATTCAATGCTACTAACTGAACTGTTTTCAATCGATCAATCAAGTCTGAAACTATTTCAATTCTCATAAATCTAACATTTTCGATGGTTTTCTTGCGACTCAGAGCATCTGCGACCACATTTGCTTTACCCGGATGGTACTTAATCTCACAATCGTAGTCTTTAATCAATTCTAAACATCGACGTTGACGCATATTTAATTCTTTCTGTGAAAAGATATATTGAAGACTCTTATGATCTGTATAGATTTTACAATGTGTACCATACAAATAATGTCTCCAAAGCTTCAAAGCAAACACAACTGCAGTTAGCTCTAAATCGTGAGTAGGGTAGTTTCGTTCATGATTCTTCAACTGTCATGAAGCATACACTATAACTTTATTTCTCTGCATCAAAACACAACCCAAACCTGCACATGACGCATCGCAGTATACCACAAAATCTTCTGTTCCCTCTGGTAAAGCTAAAACCGGCGCTTGACATAACAACTGTTTGAGAGTCTGAAAAGCCTTTTCTTGTTCATCAGTCCATCGAAAGGCTACATATTTTCTAGTTAACTTATTTAACGGACCTGCTATTTTAGAGAAGTTTTTGATAAATCGGCGATAATAACCTGCTAAACCCAGAAAACTCTTAATTTCTGTCGGCGTTTTCGGCGAGTTCCAATTCATTACAGCCTCTATCTTAGACTGATCTACTTTAATACCCTGTTCACAAATCACATGACCCAGAAATTGTACTTCCCGCAGCCAAAATTCACACTTAGAAAACTTAGCGTACAACTGTTCCTGTTTCAGAAGCTCTAACACCAACCTCAGATGCGTAGCATGATCTTTCTCGCTTTTCGAATATATCAAGATATCATCTATGAAGAAAATCACAAACTTGTCAAGATACTGACGACACACCCTGTTCATTAAATCCATAAACACTGCTGGCGCGTTTGTTAACCCAAATGGCATAACTAAAAATTCATAATGACCATATCTAGTTCTGAACGCTGTTTTCGGTATATCGTTCTCGGTAACACGTACCTGATGATACCCTGAACGTAAATCAATCTTTGAAAAGTAGGAAGCACCCTGTAACTGATCAAATAAGTCATCTATTCTTGGTAACGGATACTTATTCTTGATTGTTCTCTTATTTAAGTCGCAGTAATCTATACACATACGAAGCGACCCATCTTTCTTTTTCACAAACAAAACAGGAGCACCCCACGGTGAAGAACTTGGTCGAATAAACCCCTTATCTAACAGTTCCTGAATCTGAGACATCATTTCTTGGATTTCTGACGGAGCTAATCTGTAAGGAGCTTTTGCAACTGGTGTAGCACCTGGAACCAAATCAATTTTATACTCTACTTCACGTACTGGAGGTAACCCTGGTAGATCATCTAGAAACACTTCGGGAAATTCTGACACAACAGGAATATCGGTCACCTGCTTCTTTTCTTTCTTAACATCGATCACGTAGGCTAAGAATGAATCACACCCTTTCGATATTGCCTTCTGAACTTTCATTAGGGAAACCATAGGGAAGTGAAGTCCACTGCGCTCTCCCCTAGCTATCACTCGGGATCCGTCGGCCAAACGGAAAGAAATCATATTCTTATCACACTTAATATTAGCCCTATTAGATATTAACCAATTCATGCCTATGACTACATCAAAGCTAGGTATAGGCATTAACAAACAGGTTAAAGAGAAAGAATGGCCGTCAATTTCGATGGTAATTCCAGACACAGATGATGTGCATGGAACCATCTTACCATCAGCTACTTATATTCCCAAAGGCTCATCTAACATCCTAACAGGCCACTTCAACTTATCACAGAAGCCTAAGGACATAAAAGATCGATTCGCTCCTGAATCAAACAACACACGAGCTGGCAAGGAATTAACCAAGAACATACCGGTAATGACATCATCAGTAGCGGTTGCAGCATCTACCGTCATCTGAAATGCCCTTGCCTCTGCTGTTGGAGGATTCTTTCTCTTCTGCCCGGCAGTAGAAGCAGAAGATCCCCCAGAAGTTGCTGACCTCGCCCCTGACCCAGCCCCAGAACCGGCTCTCGACGCAGATGGACAATTCGCTGATCTATGACCTACCTGATGACAAGTCCAACACACATCGGACTTAAAGGAACAAGTTGTTGTTTCATGACCTAGTACTCCACATCTCAAGCATCTTCGGGTCATTGGAGAACATGGATCGGCATGAGTCGACTTACAAACATTACACCAACCAGACTGACTAGAACCCGATCCACTCATACCAGACTTACTTTTCTGTTTAAACCCACCTGACTTCTTACCACGAAATCCTGATTGCTTACTTGATTGCTGACCATACTGACCACCTGTTTGACCCTCTGGTTTTCCCCCAAAAGATCCACCTTTTGAACTTTCTCTCTTCGCTTCCATTATATCACCTTCAGTAACTTTAGCCATCTCATGAGACTGTGCCAATGTGGTTGTAAATCTCGCAACTGTCCTATATTATGGCTTAATCACTCGCATAAAATGCTGAATCTTATCCTTTTCAGTCGGTACCCACTGTTAAACAAACCTTAACTTCGATGTAAAATCTCTGAAAACCTCATCAATCGTCATGTTTTCGGTCATTTTCATACTTAGAAACTCAGTTTTCAATCTTTCCATCTCATACTCAGAACAATACTACTCACGAACCTTAGCAGCGAACTGTTCCCAAGTTATCTGACTGATCTGTTCTTTGGGTAAATATGCAGTGATAGAGTCCCATCATTCCATTGCTTCACCCTTGAGAAGCTTACTTGCAAACAGTAGCATAGATTCAGGCTCATAGAAACATGCTTCTAATGCTCGTTCCACCTCTCTTAACCAATTGAGCGTCGATGTAGGGTTTGTGTGACCACTGTACTCAGGGGGTTTACAGTCCATAAAATTTTTATAGGTACACTTCCTTCTTGTCTCAGGGACTTGAAATGGATACATCATTTGATTAGGAAAAGTCTGGTTAAACGGAAATGGCATTTGATAGTTTTGATAGGTATTTTGTGGAAATTGTGACTGAGAACTGCCACCGGCTTAATTATAAAAGTTAGGAGGAAAGGTTATATTTAATGCAGTGGTATTAGGGTTCCATTGCGCCCGTTCTTGTTCCAATTCCTTAATTTTCTCCTGAGCTTCTAGTAACCGACTTTGAAGTTCTATTACTTCTTGAGAAGTTTCTTCTTCTGAAGACACATGTCCATCTTCGTCAGGGGCTCTAAAAGTACCAGTTCCAGGGACAGTAGGGCCAGTAGCGGTTGCTTCATTATCTGCCATTACTGCACTACCACAACACTCACACCAAAGCTTAGTATAAATTCTGTTAGTACTAACAACTAACACATATCCTGTCCTAATACTCACTTAACCCGTCCCCAGCATGTTATGTTTGACATGACTCTTCTAAGTTTGGGAACATGACATGTTGATCACAATGCACATGCTGCCAAACTCAGCTCTGATACCAACTTGTGACACCGCTAATTTTTTTTAATACGTGGCGGAAGCATAATATTAATTAAATACGATATCAACAATTGTACAAACCGATGTCACGTGTCATTAAAACAATTTACATATTAACAGAAAAAGACGTAAATACATTCTATTATAAAAAGTGCACGGTTCATATTCTAAAAGACCACATCAGAGTTAACCCTGTCAAACATAACATCATCATGCCCGTCTTCTCCCAAAAGCACTATCTACAAAAGCTAAGAACCTGCAGGGAGGAGATGGAGGGGAATTAGCACGAAGCTAAGTGAGTACGACTAACTACAGGCCATAGCATACATAAGTGTTATACTAATCATGTCACAATAGTCTAACACAAAAACATCACCCAAGTGCCGTCTACAGAGACTCTGGCGGCTCGGCCAAACCATTAACCACCAGCTGATCGGACTGAGGCTTACCAGAAGTTCCTCCACCACCGTATATATATACATAATACACACGAGACGGACGCGTCATTCACATATATATACACCACGGCTGTCTAGGCCACCACATGAAGAACCCAACCCACAGGTTGATCTCTCCTACCGAGGCAACCACACAATAGGGACGCACTGGGCTCCAGCAGACAAGCATCAACTAACATGCAGTCATCACAAGGAACTAACTAACCACAACAATAAGTATATCTAATAAGCATGACAATCATAATATAACATGCTTCTATATACTATATTCTCCAGTTAGTCCCACTCACCAAATACCAGCAAACGAGAAGGTATTCATCTATCTAATCACTGAACCTTCTCTTTCTCCTTTTCTCCTGAGAAAACATATACACAAGTTAGTTTCTGTTCGTTAACATCAAATAACACAATATATAAATTTTTGTCAGAAAAATTATCCGCTAAAAATTTTTGCTTAAAACTTATGCACTTTCAAAAATTACATCAATATCATCAAAATACAAACGGGCAGCATAACGGCTAAAACTCAACACTTAGTAAAAATTTCTACTGCATAGACCATCAGTCGATCGTCAGAGACTATCGTCCGATCGTCACTACACCATCGGCCGATCGACCACACTATCGGCCGATCGTTAAAATTACAACCGTTGGTCGAAGGACTTCCACCATCGGTCGATCGTCTAGTCCATCAACCAATCGTCACACACCATCGGTCGATCGTCAACGACCATCGACCGAGGGTAGTTCATCTGTCACAGCAGTTGGCAAAGTGACGGGTTTTACCCAAAATCGACCAATTCTTGCTCTAGAGCTCGATTACGACCTCAAAACTGACCAAATCAAAGACACTGAGCATGTAGAAACATAAACCCATAAGATTTGGACTCAAACAACATCAAATCTAACCATTTTGACCCAAAATACACACTTTATAATAACTAACACAAAAACTCCATTTTCTCAAAGATTAGAGCATGAAAACTTGTGATTCTTACCTTGATAGAATCAGTAAAACACAAGGAACAAGAAAATATAAATGATTTGAGCTCTAAAACAAGAATCAAGGATTAGGGTTTGGTAGGTGAGGGAGATGAAGAACGGGTTGTTTTTGGGAAAAGTCTAGAAAATGCAAGAAGGGGATAGACATCAGTCTATTATTTGGGATTAAATCCCATACTGTGTAACTTACGGGTATTTACCAGTTATCTGATATCTTTCGTACGACATTTGGCAACCCAAACGAAGTCTAATTTAAATAAACAAACCTGTTCTGTGACCCTTGTCACAAACTGATCCTAACCACATTATTATTTAATAATAAATATTAAATAAAAATAAAAGCATATAATAACACAATACTAACTTAAGGGCACTTTAGTAATCTTACATCTAGGCCCGATTGAGGATGTTACATTACCCGAGATGGTTCATGCCGGGTATACTCTAGCCGGGATACTACTAATAGTGTGCTCTTTTGAGACGGATCATTATGCGTATCATCATATGCGCAATAACTTCTTTAATTCATCTCTGTGTTCTCTTTTTTTGTTATATATACCACCGCTTGCTTATTTATTACTTTCAGCTAACGTTGTAGATTTGACCGAAGACACAGAGGAGGGAGATGAACAGTTTATCATCAACCAAGAGATACCGTCAGATGTCTTCAGCAATTGCAACTTTCAAGATCTATTTGATTCACCCTTTAACCCCATCAAGTCAATGTGTATTGACAACTTTTCAGAACATCTAAGCGTCAACAGAGCTGCATACACTGACCAGTTAAAGAAATCATGCCCAACGGTACCAGATGAAATCCGCACCGAGTACCGCAAATTTTGTGACATAGTCGCAAAAAATGTATACATTCAAAATTGTTTCAATGCGGTTTGTTTGTTGGTGGATGGTGTTGAGCGCCGCAACGCTTTATTAAAAACAATTGAAGATGAAAGACTTGCAACCGAGGCGCAGCGAGCAAAAGTTCGCGAACTTGAACAAGACAACTTTCGGTTACCTGAGGATCTGGAGGCTACGCAGGCTGCGCTAAAAGAGGCCCAAGATCAATTTGCAAAGATGTCTACCGCTGCGTCGGAGCCAAATGAAAGGGCGCAATACGTGGAAGATCAGTTTAGGAAGCTCCTTAACTATTTGCCTGAACTGAGGGACAAAATAATTGATTCGAATCTTGTTACCGAAAAGTTTTGCAATTATCTCTAGGCCGCCAAAATTCTTACGCTTTACGAGCTTCTAGAACTTCTCAGCAAAGTTACCAACTTATCCGAGCCACTGCCTGAATCTGTTACGGACTTAATTTGTGCAATGGAAGATGCAGTTGAGGCCTACAACAAAAGTATGGCAGAAGTTGAAAAGATTGATATTCCTTTATTGAGAGAGATATGTCGCAAGAAGATGTTACTACAGAAGACATAATGGAACTTGAATTGTAGTTTATCCGCATTAGTGTTTTATATAGTTATCTTTTCGCAATTCTTATTGCGACATGTTGTAATTTTAGACGCAATATTGTTGCGTATAGTAATGGAGATTTTCTATTTCTCAGTTGCAATTGTTTATATTTATATAGCACTTTGTTTCTTTTCTATATTCATAATTTCTAGACTTTTCCTTTGCAATTTTAATATTCGTTATTGTGCAAATAACAAATACTTACTGTTGCGAAACAATCTTTTTAGTATAATTATTTACATTATGAATCTTCTAAGTCCACCACAGCGATCCTTAGGAAAAAATGCGTTTATAGTGCGCCCAAATATTTACTGCGAAGCATCTAATTGAGCTAACTCAAAACTTAGGGAAACAAATATGCATAAGTTTCATTATTTTGCCAACATGTATAAAATTTTGTGGCTCATCATAGCAAACATGCTTACTGCGCTAGATATTTACTGCGTTTTTATACGCTAATCGATTTTCACTTGTGCAGAATTAAGTACACACCAGTGCGTAGCGAAATTTGTTATTTATTCATTAAAATTTTGAGTATAACATGCATAAAGCATAATAGCATTGTTTTGATACAAAATTTACTTACAAGTAGTTCCCCATAAGGCAATAGTTTTCACAATATTCATAACTTTTCATGCATATAAGCATCCGTCTTATGTTGCACTTTGCTGTTTGAATATTTAAACAAAGTATCTTTCCCTCTTAACTTGTGATGACCCGGGAATTTCCGACCAAATTTAAACCTGAATCTTATTTGATTTCGATACGATAAGCAAAGTCTGTAAGGTTGAGTCTCAAAAAGTTTGCACTGATTCATATATTCAATTGACCTTCGACTGCTCTCGATGATTCACGAACCATTAATTGTAAGTAGATATGTGTGTATGGATATATAAATAATAATTTGAAATATAATTTGAAATATAATTTGAAGTATTATATGTTGTTGTTATTAAAATGTAATAAAATAAATAAATATATCTAATCTAAAAATTTGGGATTTTTTTTTCTAGAGACTTCTATTCGCCTCCGATTAACGACGGAGTACGAAATTCAGCCCGTGAAAGGCGACGGCTAACTTAATCACACCTTTATATTTTAAATTATATTATAATTAATATTATATTATTATTTTTTTATCAGTGCAATTATATAGATATGTGTAAGTGAGTGCATATTACTGTTTGTAGTAACCCGTCCTTATCCCCCTGGACGAAATTAACAACATCTGGTTCCATTGCGATGATCGACTCCAGGTAATGTTCTTAACACGAGCAAATGCACAGCGGAAGACTTAATTCGTACCTGAGAATAACATGCTTTAAAATGTCAACATAAAGTTGGTGAGATATATAGGTTTGATGCTTGCAGCGTAATAACTATGGACCACAAGATTTCATATGTAAACATTTTAATAAAAATATTCTAAGTGGTTGAGCACTTGGTAACCATACTTAACATTTAATCACGTCGCATATTCCCTTTATTATGAAATCTTACTACACTGTACCAAGTGTAGTCACGAAACGAAGTACTGTGCAACCGTTGAATACTGGTCGTCCAGTCCGGTTGGGGTTGTCAGGCCCGATAGATCTATCAACAGGATTCGCGTTTACAATACCGCTGTAAATATTAGTTACCAAGCTACAGGGAAGTATGCTAGTGGTACAACTCAACGTAGAATATATTTTTCAGTTACTTGTGTCCATAACGTAAATCATTTATAAAAACAGCGCATGTATTCTCATCCCAAAAATATTTAAAGTTCAAAAAGGGACTATATACTCACCTAATGTATTTTGTAGTAAAAATACATATAACATCATTGATCAAGTATAATGTTGGCCTCAGATTCACGAACCTATATCATTCATATATATATATTAACACATAGAACTGTAATCAAATAATTTTACATATTTTTATTAGTGATGTACTTGTTATATTTAATAATTTATAGGTTTTATTTATTAATTAAGTATATTTATTTTATGTATACTTTAAATGAATACTTAATATTTATTATGAAAATATTTATATAGTTATGTCATATTAAATATATTTTTGTAACTAATATTTATTTAGTAAGATAATATTGATAATAATAATTGAAAAGTTGTAATCTTTTTATAATAATAACATTTGTAGTTATATTAGTAATAATAATTATTTTAAAAAATACTGATAGTAACAACAAAAATAATAAGTACCAAGTTGAAATATCTTTGTAATAATAATAATAACATTAACTACAATTGAAATAATCGTTCTAATAATAATAGTAATACTAATAATAGCTTTTATAAAAATAATATTAACATTAATAATGATAATGATAATAATAATATTACTAATGATAATAATAATAATAATAATAATAGAAATAGGATAACTACCTTAGAGTATCAATCTTTAAAAATATAACCGCCACTATCTGGGCTCGAACCCGTGACTTCTCGGTTAAACACCAAACTCCTAACCATATGTTATTTTCTAGTAATATCTCGATCATTTATATAATTAACATGTACGAACCCGTTATCATATTCATTATACTTTTATCATCATCATCATCTATCATCATACTCTCATAATGCCATCATCATCGTTAACTAGTAATTCATATATCATTAACATGAAAATTTATCATCATCATTCACTCGTTTATTATTATTAAGTAATTATTATCTTATATCATAGTTAATGTCACATAAACATCATCATACCACCGTAACCATCATCATCTTTTTCGTGTTTCATTATCATCATATCATGATCATAATTATACCCTCGTGATCATCTTTCTACTCGTCATCAATCACAATCATCATTTTATACCCATTCCATCCTCATCACTCATGACCTTCCAACCATAATCACCTCTTAATCTCAAGCGTAACAGCAGCCCAGCAGAAAAACTTGGGTCACGGCCCAACATGATAAACATTACATCGGCCCAAGCATAGCCCGTTCCATTCACTCAATCCTTATAAATTTTTGTTTTCTAGCTTTTGGGAAATAATAAAAAAAAAACGACAAGTATAATGGATGGGGTCTTTTGGTGGACATATAATTATTTAATTAAGACATCATTATCATCATCGTTCTCCTTACTGTATAAAATAAAAGTGAGCTGCAATAATAACAAGATATCGATCGTGATGTGCTTGTTTGAAAGAAGAAAACAGAAAAATATATAAACATAGCAGCGATTATGACCAAGAATTTGAAGTGAGTGAGAAAGGAAGTGATAGAAGGAAGAAGGGTTGTGGTTGGTTTGTGGTGGACTCGTTCGAAAAAGAAATACATACAGCAGCAATACGGTATCAGCTGTTCGAACAGAAACATAAGAGTGGTGGTTTGCAGTGGGTTTCTCGGACAGGAAACAGAAGAAAGAGAGGGAGAGATAGTGAGGGTGCCGATTGAGATAATTCTGCAGTTTAAACATGAGCTGAATAGCTTATCAAAACGTATATAGAGAAAGGTTGTCGAGGGTGTCGGGTGTTTACAAGGAAGAACAAGGAAGAAAGAAGTGGGTGTTTCGTCTCACAGAGGAAAACAGGAAACGAAAGAAAAAAAATAATTTGCAGGAGGTCGATGATGATGGGTTCGGGGTTGAAGGTGACGGTTGGTTTGGTGTTGAAGAAGGTTTAATAGTAAACGATGGTTAAATGGGATAAAATGGTGATGGTTCCTTCGATGAAGATAGTGATCGATAGGGTTGTGTGAATTGTAAACCGGACGAGAAATATGAACCATCAATAACTAGTTGAAAGGTTTGTTGGTTGAAGGTGATTTAAAAAAAAAAAAAAAAGGGTGGTGGCTCTCGTTAACATAACAACCGAAGATGGTCGATGGTTGCGGGTTGTTCTTGAAGAAGGAGAAGAAGGGAATCATGATGGTGTGGTAACGGTTTTGTGATCTCTGTAATCTCAGTTGTAATATATATATAAGCATATGTATGCGCATTATGTATATATATAACTAAGATAAATATTAGATAGATAGATGGTTCCAAAATCAAAACAGTGTGAATCAATCAAGGGAGAAAAGTAGTGGCAGGCAAAGAAAAGAGAAAAATATTACGTGTCCATCTCAACTTGTTTCATTCTTCACACTTGAAATAAATAAATATAGTAGTAAATAATACGGATGCACATGTGTTTGTTGAAGTATCTCGATCAAGGAAGAATTAAATTAAATTACTAAACTGGTAGATAAATCCAACTACTTCGTACGATTAATACTGCTCATTAAATGATTTTTGAGATATATACAAAATCAATTGCAGTGTTATTGCTACTTAACATAGATTCTGTTTCTATCAAAATCTACGATTTTATATTATTGATCTTAATGTATCAATTAATACTAAATAAATAATATTACTAATAATTCAAGATTATAATTACTATTACAACACTCTTACTTTAACCTATAATAATATTACCTTTACATTTTATTACATAGATAATACTTATTCCATTTAATAATATATATATGAATATTTAACATTTATTGAATCATAATTATACCTATAGGTAATAATATCATATATATATATATATATATATATATATATATATATATATATATGTATATATTTATTTACATAATTATTTACACGTAACTGTTCATGAATCATCGGGCATGGTCAAAAGGGTAACTAGTTATCCAGATATAGATTTCAGACTTTCTAGACTCCACATTGAAGATTTTGCTTACCGTGTCGGAAACATATAAAGTTTAGGGTTTAAATTTGGTCGGAAATTTCCGGGTCGTTACAGTACCCACCCGTTAAAGAAATTTCGTCCCCGAAATTTGGTAGAGGTTGTTATAAATAACAATAGGAATGTTTTCATGACGAATATGAGATGATAATGGAGTTTTTTTTTTTTTTTTTTTTTTCATCATTGAGTAATGTAGATAAAACGATTCAATCTTGTGAAACGTACGAGTGAAGCTATCACAAAAGAATGAAATAAGTAAATATGGCATTGTTTTAACTGATGACATGATTAGAATTGATTTCCGGAATTCGCGAAATTTAAAGAGAATCTTACGTAATAAGATTTGATTCTTCGGCGATCAAAATCTTCTTTGATTTAATGCGGCAATTTGTTTCGATTTCTTTGTCGGATATTTCATTATAAATTCACCCCTTCGTTTTCCTTATGTTCCACAACTCACATCTTTTACTCTTTCCCCCTTAATCCATATTCGTTAGTATGCTCTATCCCGTTCTGATTGTTGTTATACTTCTAATTCTCCCGTGTCTTTACGTTGCAATATGTATTGATATACACGGTTTGTAGTTTCTGGGTGGTTGTTGAGTTTTATATTTTCCCGCCCTCGAGTTAAGCGAGCAATGGTCTGGAATTCGTAGGTATGAAATTTGGAATGAACATAGCTAATGCTCTTAGAAAGAAATGGTAATAGCACGATTTTGATTTGTCAAATTATCAGAATATCCAGGAAGATAGAACTATCAAGACGATATGTTCTTAATATGTTTGGAGATTAGATAGAATGTAAGAGCCGTGTAACATGTCACATGATGACGGTACTGTGAATCATCACATTCTATTAGAAACTTAACATGACTTACTGTAATATAATGAAGTTGATCAAGTTTCATTATATTATACTAATTCATGCATCAGTTCCCAACACCACTTCAAGACATTCATATTTTTAACTCGGAGGTTTCAGAATTTAGAAACTAACACAGTTTCTTTTATGTTGTAATGCAGATGTTACGGAGTGGTAAATGTTTTCAGATAAAAATAGTTGTGGAAATACCTCCAGAAATATGGAGAATATGTATAACGGAAGATATGAAGATATCTTATAATATCTAAGATAAGATGATGAAGAAGAATATCGTCTGGGAAAGATTTAGAATAATGAGTAGGGTTCTTACTAATGGTTTCAACAGTCACTGAATCGTTTGAATTCTTTGAAGTCAAACTTATTCTTTGTGATTTGTCCACAACCTCCTTCATACTTTACTCAATTCGTTTTCCAATTCTCAACCTTCTCTTTTCTGAGCTTTGCCAACATACTGTACTTTATCGTCAAACTTTTGACTGTTAAAGTCGTTTACAGTTTTTGGCTGCTTCATCAGCATCTCAAGAACTACTTCATAGTTGAGGGTGTTTTTTTTTTTTTTTTTTTTTTTTTAGAAACTTCACATTCGGAGTATGAAACTCTTATGGATAGACGTTGTAGGTATGACGGAAGAAGTTTTGCGAGATTTTCAAAATACTGATTGCGGATTTCGTCGAGTTGCTGGTACGTCTGCTGATGATGTTGTGAAATATAAAAGGTTCTCCGGTAACGATGGCGAAAGGACAAGGTATAAATATCGAGATTATAATAGGAGTAGTTTCACTGAGAAGTCGAAGTGGAGCTGTGACAAAATTAGCTTCTTGAAAAGGAATTGTAGGGTTGTTTTTGCTAATAATTGGCAAAAGATTCAACACGGTATGTGTTAAACTATGAATTTAGGTTCGGGAGTTCTTCAGGTACATAAATCTTTTCTTCCGTAGATGAAATGCGATTGGTTCGTCTTTCCGATCGAGGTGTTTTCAAGAATCATGAAAAATTGTGAATGCGAATTGTAATCGTCAAGATACGAATGAGGTTTAAAATAGAATCAAGTGGCAAACTTGAAGAATTTTTTTTTTTTTTAGTTTCATATGTTATAATCAACATTTTAATTTAATTCATTTTAATTGTCCAAAGTTAGCAGTCCAATAGTCCGATGGTTCAATGATTCATATATAATTTAATATATAATATTCGAATTAAATAATATGTATCGTGACCCGTGTACCGGTCTCGGTGTCGATCACAACTCAAAGTATATATATATTTTGGAATCAACTCCGACCCTGTATAGCCAACTCCCACCTTCACATATAGAGTGTCTACGGTTGTTCCGAAATATATATATAGATGAGTCGATATGATAAGTCGAAACCTTGCATACGTGTCCCGTTATTTAAAGTGCGTAAAAGTAAATAACAGAAATTAAATGACAATAAATAAAAGTGCGAGAATGTAAATTGCGATAAATTAAATGTTAATCAGTTAGCTGGGAACAGTTAGCCGGAACAGTTAGCGTGAAATCCTATCACAATTTCAATTAATTAAATCGTTTTTTTCTAACACTTTTTATTTTTGTCCAATGTTTTCTTCGTTATGCCACTTGTTGGATTCTGATAGGTCAAAATCCAAATATGAAATTTGAATAGAAATGGTTATTCTGTGGTGAACGGATACGTATATCGGTAGTTGTAAGTAGGATAGTAAATGATCGTTGAATCAGATTCGAAGAATGTACAGTGTAACTTATTAATGTGAATTCTAAATATTCCTCGGGTACTACCCACCCGTTAAAATATTTTCATCATTAACAGTTTGTACAAAAGAATTTTTAATTACAATCTTTATGAAAATATACTTGCATATATATTTTCTTCAGATGTAATTATGGATTTAATGAGTCAGTAAAATATTATACTCATTTGATTTATTGTTAGCACTTGATTACATGATCTCTAAAACATTAGAGATTACATAATTGCCATGTCGAACGAAGATACATGAGGTAGAATGATACGTAAAGCGAAGATAATCGATGTAGAACGAAGATAAAGTAGATAGAACGATACGTAAAACGATGATTAGGCTCGAGGTACAGAATGAGATGTTGAGGCAGGTGATGTTGAAACTTGGGTTGTTGGTGGTACTGGTGTTGATGTTGGTGCCAGTGATGTTGCTGGAGCTGTTAAGTTTTTCACCATATTCTCCAAAACTACTACTCGAGCGCGAAGTTCGTTGACTTCTTCTACTAACCCTGGCCGGTTATTAGTGTGAGATGGAGGTTGGATATCTTCTCTAGTTCCGTTAATGGTAGCCTCAAGACGAAAAATTCTTGCAACGAGGGTATAAACAGTATTGCGAACAGGTTCGCCGGTGAGCGGGTCGAGTACTCTGACATTAGGCGGTAGATTCGGCTCATGATATGGAGTACCTTCTTCATTTCTCCATAGAGTAAGTATTTCGCGAACCCATCCCCACTTTCTAAAGAAATCTCGGTAGTTGATCGGTTGATGTGCTCCCGTCACACTATCTTCGGAGTCAGAGGAACTTTGTCGATTCGTGGAGGCCATCGTACGCGATCACAGAAAGATTTTTGGTATGAAAAGCTTAGTGAGAGCAATGAGAGTTGGATGGTATACTCAATGCATAATATGCATAAATATATATAGTACTAGGATTCCTTAAATTACGGAGAAATTTACGGAAAATATTAGGCAAAGTTTACCGTAATAGATACGCTAGGATATGAATTTGTCTATACATTATCAATGCAGTAAATGCAATAAGACGTGTCTAGACTTAAGCAGGCAATTCCTAAAGATGATAAGCAGATAGTTTCCGACTAGGAATGATAAGCAAAACTTTTTATCATGCAGACACGGTCAAAGTCCAGACTCACTAATGTATCCCAACAACTACTAGTCAGACACACTAATGCAATGCCTGGTTCGCTAAGACCACCGCTCTGATACCATCTGTAGTAACCCGTCACTATCCCCCTGGACGAAATTAACAACATCTGGTTCCATTGCGATGATCGACTCCAGGTAATGTTCTTAACACGAGCAAATGCACAGCGGAAGACTTAATTCGTACCTGAGAATAACATGCTTTAAAATGTCAACATAAAGTTGGTGAGATATATAGGTTTGATGCTTGCAGCGTAATAACTATGGACCACAAGATTTCATATGTAAACATTTTAATAAAAATATTCTAAGTGGTTGAGCACTTGGTAACCATACTTAACATTTAATCACGTCGCATATTCCCTTTATTATGAAATCTTACTACACTGTACCAAGTGTAGTCACGAAACGAAGTACTGTGCAACCGTTGAATACTGGTCGTCCAGTCCGGTTGGGGTTGTCAGGCCCGATAGATCTATCAACAGGATTCGCGTTTACAATACCGCTGTAAATATTAGTTACCAAGCTACAGGGAAGTATGCCAGTGGTACAACTCAACGTAGAATATATTTTTCAGTTACTTGTGTTCATAACGTAAATCATTTATAAAAACAGCGCATGTATTCTCATCCCAAAAATATTTAAAGTTCAAAAAGGGACTATATACTCACCTAATGTATTTTGTAGTAAAAATACATATAACATCATTGATCAAGTATAATGTTGGCCTCAGATTCACGAACCTATATCATTCATATATATATATATTAACACATAGAACTGTAATCAAATAATTTTACATATTTTTATTAGTGATGTACTTGTTATATTTAATAATTTATAGGTTTTATTTATTAATTAAGTATATTTATTTTATGTATACTTTAAATGAATACTTAATATTTATTATGAAAATATTTATATAGTTATGTCATATTAAATATATTTTTGTAACTAATATTTATTTAGTAAGATAATATTGATAATAATAATTGAAAAGTTGTAATCTTTTTATAATAATAACATTTGTAGTTATATTAGTAATAATAATTATTTTAAAAAATACTGATAGTAACAACAAAAATAATAAGTACCAAGTTGAAATATCTTTGTAATAATAATAATAACATTAACTACAATTGAAAAAATCGTTCTAATAATAATAGTAATACTAATAATAGCTTTTATAAAAATAATATTAACATTAATAATGATAATGATAATAATAATATTACTAATGATAATAATAATAATAATAATAATAGAAATAGGATAACTACCTTAGAGTATCAATCTTTAAAAATATAACCGCCACTATCTGGGCTCGAACCCGTGACCTCTCGGTTAAACACCAAACTCCTAACCATATGTTATTTTCTAGTAATATCTCGATCATTTATATAATTAACATGTACGAACCCGTTATCATATTCATTATACTTTTATCATCATCATCATCTATCATCATACTCTCATAATGCCATCATCATCGTTAACTAGTAATTCATATATCATTAACATGAAAATTTATCATCATCATTCACTCGTTTATTATTATTAAGTAATTATTATCTTATATCATAGTTAATGTCACATAAACATCATCATACCACCGTAACCATCATCATCTTTTTCATGTTTCATTATCATCATATCATGATCATAATTATACCCTCGTAATCATCTTTCTACTCGTCATCAATCACAATCATCATTTTATACCCATTCCATCCTCATCACTCATGACCTTCCAACCATAATCACCTCTTAATCTCAAGCGTAACAGCAGCCCAGCAGAAAAACTTGGGTCACGGCCCAACAAGATAAACATTACATCGGCCCAAGCATAGCCCGTTCCATTCACTCAATCCTTATAAATTTTTGTTTTCTAGCTTTTGGGAAATAATAAAAAAAAACGACAAGTATAATGGATGGGGTCTTTTGGTGGACATATAATTATTTAATTAAGACATCATTATCATCATCGTTCTCCTTACTGTATAAAATAAAAGTGAGCTGCAATAATAACAAGATATCGATCGTGATGTGCTTGTTTGAAAGAAGAAAACAGAAAAATATATAAACATAGCAGCGATTATGACCAAGAATTTGAAGTGAGTGAGAAAGGAAGTGATAGAAGGAAGAAGGGTTGTGGTTGGTTTGTGGTGGACTCGTTCAAAACAGAAATACATACAGCAGCAATACGGTATCAGCTGTTCGAACAGAAACATAAGAGTGGTGGTTTGCAGTGGGTTTCTCGGACAGGAAACAGAAGAAAGAGAGGGAGAGATAGTGAGGGTGCCGATTGAGATAATTCTGCAGTTTAAACATGAGCTGAATAGCTTATCAAAACGTATATAGAGAAAGGTTGTCGAGGGTGTCGGGTGTTTACAAGGAAGAACAAGGAAGAAAGAAGTGGGTGTTTCGTCTCACAGAGGAAAACAGGAAACGAAAGAAAAAAATAATTTGCAGGAGGTCGATGATGATGGGTTCGGGGTTGAAGGTGACGGTTGGTTTGGTGTTGAAGAAGGTTTAATAGTAAACGATGGTTAAATGGGATAAAATGGTGATGGTTCCTTCGATGAAGATAGTGATCGATAGGGTTGTGTGAATTGTAAACCGGACGAGAAATATGAACCATCAATAACTAGTTGAAAGGTTTGTTGGTTGAAGGTGATTTAAAAAAAAAAAAAAAAAGGGTGGTGGCTCTCGTTAACATAACAACCGAAGATGGTCGATGGTTGCGGGTTGTTCTTGAAGAAGGAGAAGAAGGGAATCATGATGGTGTGGTAACGGTTTTGTGATCTCTGTAATCTCAGTTGTAATATATATATAAGCATATGTATGCACATTATGTATATATATAACTAAGATAAATATTAGATAGATAGATGGTTCCAAAAGCAAAACAGTGTGAATCAATCAAGGGAGAAAAGTAGTGGCAGGCAAAGAAAAGAGAAAAATATTACGTGTCCATCTCAACTTGTTTCATTCTTCCCACTTGAAATAAATAAATATAGTAGTAAATAATACGGATGCACATGTGTTTGTTGAAGTATCTCGATCAAGGAAGAATTAAATTAAATTACTAAACTGGTAGATAAATCCAACTACTTCGTACGATTAATACTGCTCATTAAATGATTTTTGAGATATATACAAAATCAATTGCAGTGTTATTGCTACTTAACATAGATTCTGTTTCTAAATCAAAATCTACGATTTTATATTATTGATCTTAATGTATCAATTAATACTAAATAAATAATATTACTAATAATTGAAGATTATAATTACTATTACAACACTCTTACTTTAACCTATAATAATATTACCTTTACATTTTATTACATAGATAATACTTATTCCATTTAATAATATATATATGAATATTTAACATTTATTGAATCATAATTATACCTATAGGTAATAATATCATATATATATATATATATATATATATATATATATATATATATATATATATATATATATATATATATATATATATATATATATATATATATATATATATATATATATATGTATATATTTATTTACATAATTATTTACACGTAACTGTTCGTGAATTATCAGGCATGGTCAAAAGGGTAACTAGTTATCCAGATATAGATTTCAGACTTTCTAGACTCCACATTGAAGATTTTGCTTACCGTGTCGGAAACATATAAAGTTTAGGGTTTAAATTTGATCGGAAATTTCCGGGTCGTTACACTGTTTTTGTTTTTCAACTAACTAATTCACATATTTAATCACCACTTGATGAAACTAATACTTCCACTTGTTCCTTGTTGAAAGAATCCAACACCAACTTGTTCCTTTCATTTTCATGCGTAATTGAAAATTGTAAGTGTGATTACACTGTTTTTGTTATCAACCAAACATCACAAACAGATATATATTACTTACACATAGATATAGAAAATGAAAACAATGTCTACCTTTCTATTTTCTGTCAACCTCACAAACCCACTTGTTAGAATATTTACCATTTTATGTTGGCCACCATCTTTCTTAATCACTTCTCAATTTTGTTTTTAACCAAAACTACAACAGAAAAATATAATACTTTCGTATGGTTTTGAGGATAATATATTGTTTGAGTACACTTGCAATGAAGGACCACACACACATACATACATTGAATGAATTCCAACTCCTGCTCACCTTATATGCATTTAAGATGCAATCTCAATATCTTATATCATCATCAAATATCTCTCATCTCCAACTTCCATCGATCATTATCAACAACTTGCAATAATTATGTTTTCTTTTGGATTCAATAAAGAACCCAACATCTTCGTTAAATCACCTACTCATTCCTTTTTCTACTATTCGATCACCACACTACTACAACTATTCGACTCATGTCTCTATTTTTGTGAACCAAAGACCACACAACCCGAACACATCTCGCTCGATCATCTTGACTTGCTGCTGCCATCGGTTTCTGTTTATTTTTTTTTTCATCAAATAACCCACTTGAAACCCCACTTGTTTGATAGAATAAATGCTACCTTCAATACCACTTTTCGTTTCTGTTTTGGATGCAAACCACCATAACCTACCACTGGTTACCACCATAAACCATCATCACCAAACAAACACTAGAATCACCATAGCTCTCCAACTTCGATCACCAACATGACCCATGAGCTGTTACAACCGCTGCAACAGCCTTCTGCTTAAACTGACCACTATAGCAACTGAGTTAACAACCATCGATACCTTCTACTACTGTTTATTTCTTCTGCCTTCAGGTACAGCTGCAACTGTAGTGATTTATGCTTCTATTCCTATTTAACTAAACCACCTTCGACTACTAAAGATAACCGGGAACCACCACTATCATACGGGAACCACCATTAGCCACCCTTACTATCTTAAACAAGCTACCAACAAAACCCATTTGTTCTCTATTGTTCGAATGTACAATACCAACCACCACATGAACCTATTGTTGCTGCTTCATTACTAGCCTCTCGCAAACCAGGATCAAACCAAACACTTCTATACAAATATAATTAGGCTTGTGAATGTTTGGGCTTAAGAAATTACTTTTGGGCCGTTAATATAAGACCAAGCCCAATATTTAAATGGGTCGATTATTCTACTGCTAATGGTCGTATTCTGTTTATGTTTCAATAATGTAAACGATGAAGATAAGGGTGGTACCATGGTGACAACGAATGATATGAGTGAGGATGATTGATGTCGTGATATATAATGATACGGGTTTATGGTGATTATAATAGTGATTAGATGATAATGATAATTAGGGTTGATAAAGATAATAATGACGATGAGATTATGATAATAAAAATCATGATAACATGATGGTAATAACGGGATGATAATCGATGATGATACACGAATCCGAATGATGATGATGGTTGTGTATGATGTTTAGATGATTAAGTATGATGATAATTAATGAAGATAATATTAGATGATGATCTTAGGATTAATGATTAGAATGATGAGGGTTACGAATTGTGATGTTATTGAATGATGATGAAGAAAAGATTAAATGGGTTTTGTTAGGAAAAAGAAGACAGAAATGTTATTGGGTTAGCGGAACGTCGCGGGTTCAAACCCGAACTTGGGCATTCTTGTATTTTTAAGAGCTACTTCTTGTGAGGTAGTTTTCTTATCATTATCATTATTATTATTATTAATATAAAGTATGATTATTATTATTACCACGAATATGAATATTATTTTTATTGTTGTTACGAAAATAACAAAAACTATTATTATTATCATAAATATTAGTATTAGTATTATTGTAGACTTATTATTATTATTAACAAAAGTATTATTATAAAAATTATCATTAATAATAAGATCGTTATAATAAATACTATTACCAAGTATTATGTATTATTATCAAAAATTATTATTTTCATTTTCATTACTATTTTCAACAAACAAATGAAATATATACATATAAAATATTTGATACATATAACATGACAAAAGTTATATGTTTTTTATAGTAAAAATGAAATATATAAATTAATACTATAAAAATTATATCACTAATAATAATATATATATTTGTTCGATTACAACTATGAATATTAATAAATATATAAATGATATTGGTTCGTGAATCCGAGGCCAACCCTGCATTGTTAAGTTTCGTCGTATGAATATTTTTACTACAAAATATTCGATTGTTAGTTTCATTTGCTCCCTTTTTAAATGCTTTTGCAATATATATTTTTGGGACTGAGAATACATGCACTGCTTTTATAACTGCTTTACGAAATAGACACAAGTACTTAAAACTACATTCTATGGTTGAATTATTAAACCGAATATGCCCCTTTTTAGTCTGGTAATCTAAGAATTAGGGAACAGACACCCTAATTGACGCGAACTCTAAAGATAGATCTATTGGGCCTAACAAACCCCATCCAAAGTACCGGATGCTTTAGTACTTCGAAATTTATATCATGTCCGAAGGAGGATCCCGGAATGATGGGGATATTCTTATGTGCATATTGTGAATGTCGGTTACCAGGTGTTCAATCCATATGAATGATATTTTTGTCTCTATGCATGGGACGTTTATTTATGAGAAATGAAAATCTTGTGGTCTATTAAAATGATGGAAATGATATTTATGTTAAACTAATGAACTCACCAACCTTTTGGTTGACACTTTAAAGCATGTTTATTCTCAGGTACGAAAGAAATCTTTCGCTGTGCATTTGCTCATTTTAGGGATATTACTTGGAGTCATTCATGACATATTTCAAAAGACGTTGCATTCGAGTCGTCGAGTTCATCAAGATTATTATTGAGTCAATTATAGTTAGATATATTATGAAATGGTATGCATGCCGTCCACTTTCGATGTAATGAAATATTGTCTTTTCAAAAACGAATGCAATGTTTGTAAAATGTATCATATAGAGGTCAAGTACCTCGCGATGTAATCAACTATTGTGAATCGTTTATAATCGATATGGACTTCGTCCGGATGGATTAGGATGGGGCATTTCAGTTGGTATCAGAGTGGTGGTCTTAGCGAACCAGGTCTTGCATTAGTATGTCTAACTGATAGTTGTTAGGATGCGTTAGTGAGTCTGGACTTCGACCGTGTCTGCATGTTAAAAGTTTTGCTTATCATTTCGTGTCGATAATTATTTGCTTATCATCCTTAAAGTCTAGACACGTCTTACTGCCTCTATTGCATAGACAGTGTATAGATAAATTCATATCTCAGCGTATCTGTTATTGTTACCTTTACCTGACAGCTTTTGTAGATTCCTCCGTAACTCATGGGATTTTAGCATTATATATGCATATGTAAATTATGTATTGCAGGGTACTAATCTACATCCTATAATCTATTTCTTATCAAAAATCCTTTATTTGATCGTACGAGATGAATTCCTCAACCAGTTCGAGTCCCTCAGATTTCGATAGCTATTCCGGTAGTTATTACGACAGCTATCCCGACATGGATATTCACCTAAGCTCCGAAAGCGGTGTCACCAAAATGAATCAATCAATCAGACATCCCCAATTCATCTGATGGTTTCATAGTCAACTAAATCAATAGAGACGAGAAGAAGGCGATCCTTTCCACTCACCAACCTGCACTTTTGGTGAAGAACCTGAAGCACTTACCAGCGAACCTGCTCATAACACCATTTTCTCTCTCATTTCTAGAGTATCTCACCATGACTATATCACGACTCAGATTCTAGATCTTATTCATCCGCTCGTTCCGACCGACAATCCACCCGGAATTAGGGAAGAAGTCTACGAGCTTCGCGCCCGAGTTATAGCCTTGGAAAATATGGTGCAAAATCTACCAGCTTCAGCAACATCACCGGCACCAACAGTACCATCAGTAACAGCACCAGTACTATCAACAATCCATGCTTTAACATCTCATTCCGTACCTCGAATATAATCATCGTTCTACGTATCGTTCTACATCAATTATCTTCTTTCAGTATGGCGATTATGTAATCTCTAATGTTTTAGAGATTATATATTCTTATTCTAACGGTAAATCAAATGAGTCTAATATCATATTGACTCATTAAATCCATGATTACATCTGAAGAAAATATATATGTATATATGTTTTCATAAAGATTGTAATTAAAAATTCTTTTGTACAAAATGTTAATGATGAAAATATTTTAACGGGTAGGTAATACCCGAGGGATATTTAAGATTCACATTAAAAAGTTACACTGTACATTCTTCGAAGCTAATTCAACAGTCGTTTACTATCCTATTTACAACCACCGATATACGTATCCGTTCACCAAAGAATAACTATTTTCATTCAAATTCAATTTCATATTTGGATTTTGACCTATCAGAATCCAACAAGTGGCATAATGAAGAAATAATGGACACAATAAAAATTGATTAGAAACAGACTAATTAACAATATGAAATTTTGTTAAGAATCCACGCTAACAAAATCCTAGCTAACTGTTCCTAGAAAATTATTAATTCTGTATTACATTTTAATTATCGCAATTTATTTTATCACAATTTTAATTCTCGTAACTTTATTTATCGTCATTTAAATTCTGTTATTTATTTTTACGCACTTTAAATATCGGGACACGTATACAAGATTTTGACATATCATATCGACGCATTTATATATATTATTTGGAATAACCATAGACACTCTATATGCAGTAATGAACGAGTTCTCTATATATGGTTGAGGTTAATTCAACAATAATATATATAATTTGAGTTGTGATCGAGTCTGAGACATGTACACGGGTCACGATACGTATTAATTAATTCGAATATTATATATTAAACTATATATGAATTATTGGACTATCGACTGTGGACTATCAAGATTGGACAATTAAAATGAATTAAAATATTGATTATAACATATGAAACTAAACAATTCTTCAAGTTTGCCACTTGATTTCATTTTAAACCCCATTTGTATCTTGACGATTACAATCTGCGTTTAAACCTTTCATGATTCTTGAAAATACCTCAACTGAGAGGATGAACAAACCGCACTTCATCTACGTAAGAAGAGATTGATACATATGGTTATGCACCTGAAAACACTCGGAACCTGAGTAAACGTTTAACACGTAGCTATGCTAACTCCTTTAGTGTTATTATTACCCAAAATAACTTGGTAATTCCTTTCAAGGTAGCAAATTTTGTCACAGCTTCAGCAAGTCAACTTCGACTTTTCATTTGAAACAACACAACACCTTGATATATATGTGTGCTCTTTTATTGTTACTGGGGAACCTTTTATATTCCACCATATTACCATCAGTGTTTAATCATCTAAAAACACAATTTTATTGAAACCACCACGGATGAATAATCGACGATTCAGATATCGCTGCATTAAATGCAGAGGAAACAGTAAAATTGTAGACGGCCTAGATCTCTAAAAGTTTGACGATAAAGAAAGGAGTGTTAGGAACGCTCGATAGAAAATTTAGTACTGAAAAACAGATTGAGCTAACCATAAAGGAGACTCTGAACAAATCACAAGGACTAAACTTGTACATATAGAATCCTGATGATTCTGTATCTGATGAAATCTTTAGCGAACGCCTTGCTTCTGAATCTAAACCCTTACGGGTAAATCTCCTCTATCATCCTTCGATATTAGAAATTCCAAGATATCATCGTATCTTTCATTATAAATATCCTCCATATTTCTGAAGATATTTTCATAACTATTCTTATCTGAAATCATTAATCTCTTTGTGCTATCAGTGTTACATCATATAGAAACTGTTAGTTTCTATATTCTGTAAACTTTCGAGCTTAAAATATGAATGCTATTGAAGTAATGTTGGGAACTGATGCATGAGTTAGCATAATATAATGACACTTGATCAACGTGATTATATTACAGTAAGTCATGCAGAGTTTCTAAATGGAACATGATGATTCACAGATTATAACGTCATCATGTGCCATGTTACATAACTCTTTCATTCTGCTTAACTTCTGAACATATCAAGAAAATATATTCTTGATAGTTCTATTCTCAGTGATTCAGGTAATTTGACAAAACAAATCGTGTTACTATTTTTCCTTTCTACCTTGTATATTATGATAATTCGAAACTCCATACCTATGAATTCTGGACCGTTACTTGCGAAAAGTAAACAAAAGCATGAAGCTCCGAAATAGAAAGGGGGTATAAATCGCAGCAAATAAGAGAGCGCATTAACTGTGGATGACAATAATTATAGGAGACAGAAGCAGTGACATTGAAATATAAGGGAAGATATAAAACCCAATAACAACACAGAAGTTACAAACCGTGGATATTAATACGAATAGCAATATAAAGACAAGGTATAATTAAGAATAGTATCCCCCCAAGGCAATAGTAGAAGTAAACAGATTTTCTGGTGGAAGATTGAAAAGAAGGATGACAGATACATAGATAGGAAAATATCAAGAATCAAAACTGGATGAAGCATTTCTACAATATTTTAGAAGTAGGAATAGAGGAAGAAAGTATAAGAATGGTGAAAGTAATGGAACGGAAGAAGTACATTTATAGTGAAAATATCAGACAAAGAAATCAAGGTAGATTTCTGCATTAATTATAGAGATCTTAATTTCCTTACTCGCCGAAGAATCAAATCTGTTAGATTTCGAAGATTTTCTTCAAATTCCTTGAATTCCGGAGTTCAACCAAAACAACGTCAAAAATTAAGACGCATCCTGTTTCAAAATTCAACCACCTACGTCAAAAGTTAAGACGCACCTTATTTTCTAAATTCCAACGTGACTACGTCAAAAGTTAAATCTCTATCTAAATCTATTGTGACAGCTTTATTCGTACGCTTCACCTAATCGAATCAGTTTATCTATATTAGTCAATAATGATAAAACTCCATTCATCAACTCATATTTATCAAGAAAACATTTTTATTGTTAGCCATGACTACCTCACTCAAATTTCGGGACGAAATTTCTTTAACGGGTAGGTACTGTGATGACCCGGGAATTTCCGACCAAATTTAAACCTGAATCTTATTTGATTTTGATACGATAAGCAAAGTCTGTAAGGTTGAGTCTCAAAAAGTTTGCACTGATTCATATATTCAATTGACCTTCGACTGCTCTCGACGATTCACGAACCATTAATTGTAAGTAGATATGTGTGTATGGATATATAAATAATAATTTGAAATATAATTTGAAGTATTATATGTTGTTGTTATTAAAATGTAATAAAATAAATAAATATATCTAATCTAAAAATTTGGGATTTTTTTTCTAGAGACTTCTATTCGCCTCCGATTAACGACGGAGTACGAAATTCAGCCCGTGAAAGGCGACGGCTAACTTAATCACACCTTTATATTTTAAATTATATTATAATTAATATTATATTATTATTTTTTTATCAGTGCAATTATATAGATATGTGTAAGTGAGTGCATATTACTGTTTTTGTTTTTCAACTAACTAATTCACATATTTAATCACTACTTGATGAAACTAATACTTCCACTTGTTCCTTGTTGAAAGAATCCAACACCAACTTGTTCCTTTCATTTCCATGCGTAATTGAAAATTGTAAGTGTGATTACACAGTTTTTGTTATCAACCAAACATCACAATCAGATATATATTACTTACACATAGATATAGAAAATGAAAACAATGTCTACCTTTCTGTTTTCTGTCAACCTCACAAACCCACTTGTTAGAATATTTACCATTTTATGTTGGCCACCATCTTTCTTAATCACTTCTCAATTTTGTTTTTAACCAAAACTACAACAGAAAAATATAATACTTTCGTATGGTTTTGAAGATAATATATTGTTTGAGTACACTTGCAATGAAGGACCACACACACATACATACATTGAATGAATTCCAACTCCTGCTCACCTTATATGCATTTAAGATGCAATCTCAATATCTTATATCATCATCAAATATCTCTCATCTCCAACTTCCATCGATCATTATCAACAACTTGCAACAATTATGTTTTCTTTTGGATTCAATAAAGAACCCACCATCTTCGTTAAATCACCTACTCATTCCTTTTTCTACTATTCGATCACCACACTACTACAACTATTCGACTCATGTCTCTATTTTTGTGAACCAAAGACCACACAACCCGAACACATCTCGCTCGATCATCTTGACTTACTACTGCCATCGGTTTCTGTTTCTTTTTTTTTCATCAAATAACCCACTTGAAACCCCACTTGTTTGATAGAATAAATGCTACCTTCAATACCACTTTTTGTTTCTGTTTTGGATGCAAACCACCATAACCTACCACTGGTTACCACCATAAACCATCATCACCAAACAAACACTCGAATCACCATAGCTCTCCAACTTCGATCACCAACATGACCCATGAGCTGCTACAACCGCTGCAACAGCCTTCTGCTCAAACTGACCACTGTAGCAACTGAGTTAACAACCATCGATACCTTCTACTACTGTTTATTTCTTCTGCCTTCAGGTACAGCTGCAACTGCAGCGATTTATGCTTCTATTCCTATTTAACTAAACCACCTTCGACTACTAAAGATAACCGGGAACCACCACTATCATACAGGAACCACCATTAGCCACCCTCACTATCTTAAACAAGCTACCAACAAAACCCATTTGTTCTCTATTGTTCGAATGTACAATACCAACCACCACATGAACCTATTGTTGCTGCTTCGTTACTAGCCTCTCGCAAACCAGGATCAAACCAAACACTGCTATACAAATATAATTAGGCTTGTGAATGTTTGGGCTTAAGAAATTACTTTTGGGCCGTTAATATAAGACCAAGCCCAATATTTAAATGGGTCAATTATTCTACTGCTAATGGTCGTATTCTGTTTCTGTTTCCATAATGTAAACGATGAAGATAAGGGTGGTACCATGGTGACAACGAATGATATGAGTGAGGATGATTGATGTCGTGATATATAATGATACGGGTTTATGGTGATTATAATAGTGATTAGATGATAATGATAATTAGGGTTGATAAAGATAATAATGACGATGAGATTATGATAATAAAACTCATGATAACAAGATGGTAATAACGGGATGATAATCGATGATGATACACGAATCCGAATGATGATGATGGTAGTGTATGATGTTTAGATGATTAAGTATGATGATAATTAATGAAGATAATATTAGATGATGATCTTAGGATTAATGATTAGAATAATGTGGGTTACGAATTGTGATGTTATTGAATGATGATGAAGAAAAGATTAAATGGGTTTTGTTAGGAAAAAGAAGTAAGACAGAAATGTTATTGGGTTAGCGGAACGTCGTGGGTTCAAACCCGAACTTGGGCATTCTTGTATTTTTAAGAGCTACTTCTTGTGAGGTAGTTTTCTTATCATTATCATTATTATTATTATTATTAATATAAAGTATGATTATTATTATTATCACGAATATGAATATTATTATTATTGTTGTTACGAAAATAACAAAAACTATTATTATTATTATCATAAATATTAGTATTAGTATTATTGTAGAATTATTATTATTATTAACAAAAGTATTATTATAAAAATTATCATTAGTAATAAGATCGTTATAATAAATACTATTACCAAGTATTATGTATTATTATCAAAAATTATTATTTTCATTTTCATTACTATTTTCAACAAACAAATGAAATATATACATATAAAATATTTGATACATGTAACATGACAAAAGTTATATGTTTTTTATAGTAAAAATGAAATATATAAATTAATACTATAAAAATTATATCACTAATAATAATATATATATTTGTTCGATTACAACTATGAATATTAATAAATATACAAATGATATAGGTTCGTGAATCCGAGGCCAACCCAGCATTGTTCAGTTTCATCATATGAATATTTTTACTACAAAATATTCTATTGTGAGTTTCATTTGCACCCTTTTTAAATGCTTTTGCAATATATATTTTTGGGACTGAGAATACATGCACTGCTTTTATAACTGCTTTACGAAATAGACACAAGTATTTAAAACTACATTCTGTGGTTGAATTATTAAACCGAATATGCCCCTTTTTAGTTTGGTAATCTAAGAATTAGGGAACAGACACCCTAATTGACGCGAACTCTAAAGATAGATCTATTGGGCCTAACAAACCCCATCCAAAGTACCAGATGCTTTAGTACTTCGAAATTTATATCATGTCCGAAGGAGGATCCCGGAATGATGGGGATATTCTTATGTGCATATTGTGAATGTCGGTTACCAGGTGTTCAATCCATATGAATGATATTTTTGTCTCTATGCATGGGACGTTTATTTATGAGAAATGAAAATCTTGTGGTCTATTAAAATGATGGAAATGATTATTTATGTTAAACTAATGAACTCACCAACCTTTTGGTTGACACTTTAAAGCATGTTTATTCTCAGGCACGAAAGAAATCTTCCGCTGTGCATTTGCTCATTTTAGGGATATTACTTGGAGTCATTCATGACATATTTCAAAAGACGTTGCATTCGATTCGTCGAGTTCATCAAGATTATTATTGAGTCAATTATAGTTAGATATATTATGAAATGGTATGCATGCCGTCCACTTTCGATGTAATGAAATATTGTCTTTTCAAAAACGAATGCAATGTTTGTAAAATGTATCATATAGAGGTCAAGTACCTCGCGATGTAATCAACTATTGTGAATCGTTTATAATCGATACGGACTTCATCCAGATGGATTAGGACGGGGCATTTCATAACTGATGTTCATTAAACTTGCACAATCATCGCAATGTTCATACCCTTCATCCGCAATATTCCATGGTAGCCTTTGATTAAATAGCGCGTGCGTTTTAATTCTGTTCGCACGTGTGACCATGTAAACAGACTCTTCTGTTTCAACCGAAGCTGCATATTAATTAAAACATGGGCGGGATCTTTCTGAAAATATCCGCGCAACCCTTTCGCAATAAAGCATATTGTGCGCATAAGCTTTGCAGGAAACAAATTGCTTTCCGCAACAAGCATTTTTCCAACGAAATGAATTGACTTTTGCGCCATACCTTGCACTGCCATTGACATTGTCTTCGCATTCACATTATAACTATTGCTGTTTTACCTTGGAACAATGCGGTTGGCCACAACCATGTGACCTTATATACCAACAGTTTCCTGCGTAGTGATCGATGCAAATATTGGTTCTGCGTCCGCAGAGGTCATCGTTTGAATCCCCTTACAGGTTGCGAATTTGACCATCCCATGTATCGTTGAAGAGATGACACCAAGTTTACACAGGGCAGTGCGTCCCAAGAGCACATTAGAGCGAGAAGTAGATCGCATAACATACAAGTTTAGCCAGGCTTGTCATGTTAGCTTTGCGTCTATCTCATCAACAAGTTCAATGTTTAGATCTAACTGAACTAAAGGCCACGTAGACTCTCCAGAAAAACCAGATAATGAAACTGCGGTTGGCTTTAATTTTGCCTTGATGTCTTCGGGAAGTCTGCAAAAACATTGCTCATACATAACATCTACACTGCTGCGCATGTCCACAGGCACTCTCGTGATGGAAATTCCTGTATTCGCAATCTTACATGATATAACAATAGGCTCATCTAATAATCTGCAGTCTTGTACTGGCGAAAATTTTATTGGCGCGAACTGTCATTTTTCCTATGCTTCCTCAGCTTTTCGTTTCTGTACATTGTTGTTCACTTGCACCATGTTAATTACTTTAATCTCCTGTAAGTTCTCCTTTTTGCCCATAATTTTTGCACCTAAATGTTTAACCGCGGGAACCTTTTGCTCTTGTTGCACAGTTGCGCCAACGTTTGGCGTTTTTGGCGTGTTTGACAAGTTAGGTGAAAGTGTTGTATTTGTTATGCTTGTTGTTTTATCAAGCAACAGGTAATCAAGCTTTCTTTGCATTGTTGATTCACCAATCAATTCAACTAAGTCTCGGAATCTGTTCGTGTCATGACCATAATCATCATGGAAAATACAGAACTTTGATTTATCGCGCCTGTTGTTTTCGGACAAGGTGGCAGATCAGGGAAAGTTCTAGCAATACGCTCTTGCATTAAAATTTCCTTTGACGTTTTTGACAATGTTTGGATGATACTCAACGAATCATTTCTCCATTTTCTAGAAGAATTGCGATCGCGATTTTTGTAACCATGGTTACCATGATCACCATTATTTTGCTGTCGATCATTGCCCGCATATCCTCCATTGCTATTTCTCCTTTGATATCCTGATCCGCGATTATTATTGAAGGTGTTTCGTATGCCCGAGAGTCATATTAAATTAATGTGGCTAACATGTTATGATCCAAGTCGGGTCATACCCAATAACAAGCTTACCGACATTTTATATGTATTTAATCTTAACGATTGGATCATTAAGTAAATACGCGACACTTGAACTTTAGAAAATCGGTTTTCTAAAATATTATCACTTGAGATAAATTATTTGGATAATTTATATTTACAAAGGATTTAATTATTTATAGATTTAAATAATTATGATGTGTTATGTTTTATAAATTGGTTTATAAAAATGCAAGTAACAAAACAAATGGATGGTCTTTTATTACAAGTTTTTTTAAAAAAAAAAAACAATTCTTGTTATAAAAGATGAAGGGTGGCATTTTTTAGGGACACAAGACAACACCCCATGATTAATTTTGTTACTTTTAAGATTACACAACTCCTTAGGTACATGCTTAACTAGAAAACCAAGGTTTTGACTCAATTAATCCAAGGAATACACATCAAAAGAGCAATAAAAATTCTGCTTTCTCTCTACCTGCTGGCCGTGAGCTTCCAAGGAGAAACAATATGTTTTTTGCTTGTTAATCTAGGTGATTAAGTGTCTAAAATCCTAACTCAATCAAAGGTGGTGTTGGTGCAAAAAGGGCTTGTGGGTATAACACTCTTGAGGCTTCAAGTTAGAGGCTATTGTTCTTCATTTTCATCATCATCTTGCTCATTCCAAAACAGCCCTCAACTTGCTTGAGGAGGTATGAACACCTTTCCTTTCTTGATATATGTAAGCATATGTTTCAAGACTTGATAACAATATGGAATTCATTCGAAATGGTTTAACATATAAACTTGTTATTATAAACAATCATGCTTCCGCTTTCTTTAACTATCATAAAATGGTTTTGTGATTATATTGACATTAAGAACTTGTTGTTATATTGAATTCCATCAATGGTATCAAGAGCCGAAGTCTATGGATTATGCTTCTTACATGGTCATTAAACCCACCATATCTTTGAATTTTATGAACATGCATGCAAGTAAAATGTAAAAACTTTGGGTTTTGGGTGGTACCCTATTTTGGCCGAATTTGGGAGGGTCTAAAAGGTGGTTTTGGGTTTGCCATTTGGTTAATATTTGTTGATATATTGATGTTCACAATCATAGCCATGACCTTGTGTTTGAATGAATGTTTGTTTGGTTGATTTGTTAATCTTTCAAGACGGTTGCAATATTTATTCAATTGATTTGTAATAATATTATTTTAGTTATGTAATTTATTTTATATTTGGTATGTAAAATAGATTAGGTTGTATTTCATTTTCTAGACAAAATGTATTAGGATATATTTTGTAATAAGATGAAGATACAAGATGAAGACTTGGAAGAACACAAGAAGAAGCATTTGGATGCAAGATTAAGTGGGAGATTTAAAATCTCCTACTTTGTGTTATAACCCCTTTACCGATGGCATTTGTTTTCGGCTAAACAAATGTCTACCTGTAACGACCCAACCCGTTAACCAACCAAAACGGCAAAATAATTTTTTTTTTCGAAGCAGGCCTGCCCAGGCAGGGTGCGCGGCGCGCATCCCTACCTGTGCGCGGCGCGCACAGGGCCAGACAGCCCGCTGTCCCAATTGTTCCATTTTCGTAAAAAGATCTAACACTTCCCAACATTTTTAGACGAAATGCTTTTCACATCATATTAGTATAAGTAAAACTAGCACGAATCAAAGATAAAACGAGTTTAACATCGCGGGGCCCACATATGCCCAAAATACCATTAAGTACGTAATACGAGTTTCGACCACAAAAAGTTTAATTGCCGAACGTCACTAGAGCATGGTGTTTGGGTTTAAACTACCCAAATCTTGGTCGAACTTCCAAAAAGGTAAAACCCCCGAGAGCCACTAATCCAAGCGAATATCTTTTCCCTTATCCAAGCCGGATCCTAAAAAGGTAAACAACGAGAGGGTAACCTAACGCTTAGTGAATGAAATAATTATACACATACATATATAACCTACTTACTTGCAATCACATACACAATTAACTCATACACGCTAGCAATTTAAATGACATACCAACGCAAGGTATAACGCTAAATCTCCAAGACCACAAGCTCGCACAAACAATAGCATATATAACTCGAATAATATAAAGTGCCACACTACAAACACATAACCATGGATAACCAATAGTACAAAGGAATGGTACTTCGAATTTCCCATAAGTGTTCTCAACAACCGTTAGCGCACAACGAATTATAACACTAACCCCGGAGTGGTATCGATCGCCCGAACTTTAAACCCACCCGTCACGTGTAATGTGGTATCGAACGCCCAAACTTTAAACCCACCCTACACGCCCACACACATACATGACATGGCATCGAACGCCCGAACTTAAATCCATATCATATATTGACCCGATGTGGTATCGACCGCCCGAACTTAAATCCACATCGAATCTTGTACAAGTAAATACATTATATGCTCACATGTATAATCATTCCACTCACCTTGTCGACTTGGCGAGATTTCCAACAATAACTTGTAACCTTCAAAGCGAGTCACCTAACACAATTAATTCCCAATTAATTCACATAATAAGTTGGACTACCCACCAAGTAACCTCACTAGTGCATTTATGACCCATTTGCACTAGAATCGCACATTAAAAGTCGAGACCCACAACTAATCACTAAAAGCTAGTGACTAAGGTTCTAAGACTTCCATCAACGCATAACTAGGGTGTTTTCATACTCAATTTATCCCGCTAGATCAAACCCACTCATTTGACCCATTTTAAGTCAACCATAAACCATAGAACCAATTTTACTAGCAACACAAGTGAGCTAGTAAATAACTAACCATTTTAGACTCAATAACACCAATTATTACTTTGAAACCCTAGGTTAGTCATTCTTGAGTCCTCTTTGACTCAATCTTACCCAAAACCCCCAAAATCACCAACAAAAAGTTTTATGTTCATCAATAACCCAAGCCCTAACCCTTAAACAAATCAAATTAGGGAAATCAAGATTAGAACTAACCACCACAACCAAAACATAGCTAGTGAGGAGATGAACAACTTTATAACTCGAGCTAAGACCCAAAACTAGCTCCTTCTTCCTTTACTTGAGCTTTCTCTCACTCAAAATGGGTTTCTCTTACTAAAATTGAATTAGAAAGATGAAGGTGGTTGAAAATGGAGTTATGACTCCCAACCCACTGATCTGGTGACCTTATCTTGTCCCCTAAGTGAAATTACCACAATGCCCATCCAAAATATCTGATTAAATGAAAAGAACCCGGCTACAGTAGGAGTACGCCACGCGCACCCTTAAGTGTGTGCTGAGCGCACCTAGGCCTGAACAGAATCCGACTTCTGTTTAAATCCAGAATTATTCCCACGCTTTACGTACTATAATTACATGTCTGTACAATAATTATTAGGGTGTTACACTACCAAATTGGCTTGATTGTGAACATGTTTGTTTTGCATGCATGGTTGTTTATTGTGTTTGTATGTTTGGTTGCTACAAGTAAATCACAAGTTAACAACAAGCAAAATGACAATTTAATTGGTTAAATTAGACATTATTAACGACCATGCAAAACGATAATTTAATTGGTTAAATTAAAATGGCTAAATGGATTATAATAATTGGTTATTAAAACACATATAAAATGGTTTATATCAATGTAATGAAATTGGCTTTATTACATAGCATGAAAAATGGATTTTCAAATAAACCATACACTAAATGCATGTTGGTGTATGGTATAATTGTTTTCTTAAACTAGAAATAATGAAAACCTAAAATCCCTTATTAACAAGGCAAACAAGTTAAACGCCATCGTTTTATGTGACACTTAAAAATTATTAGGGAACTCATAATGGGATAAAGGTCACCTAACCGTTATGAGCAAACTAATATGATTAAGGTGAATTTCGCACACTTGTGGGATAAAGTTCACCTAACCACTTGTATGTTAAATTTACACGTTTACACAAGTAGGACGACTTGATTTGGGAATCATGAACTTAGGGTCTCCGAAGCATGAGGAACAAATAGGCGTTGATGGGATAAATATGCCATGCAAAAGGATTGCATGATCCCATAACTTAGAAGTTGCAAAAGGATTGCAATTGTCATATAATGACTACCTAGCTAAATCAAATTACGGGATAAAGGTCACCTAATCGAAATTTAGTTTACCGTTGGATTCTAAAATTTAATAAATATCAATTGGATTTAAAGGGTATTGATTGTTAAATTAAAATTGATACTTAAACAACTTTGTTAAATTTTGTAGATGGCCACCAATAACAACAACATTCCAAACGCACCAATCAACTTTAACAACCTATCGTTGAGGTCTATCCTCGAAAAGGAAAAACTCAACCATACGAATTTCATGGATTGGTTTCGCAATCTAAGAATTGTCCTCAAACTTGAGGGTAGGGCGTATGTGTTGGAAGACCCCATTCCTGATCAACTCGACGAGGATGATACGGAAGGCATGACTTATTGGGATAAGTATTGCACCGATTCGGTGCAAGTCGCTTGCCTTATGCTTGGGAATATGATACCTGAACTCCAAAAGGAATTTGAGCATCATAGTGCATATGACATGATCACACAATTGAAGGAGATGTTCCTTCAATAAGCTCGTGTCGAGCGCTTCAAAACGGTTCGAGCGCTTCATGCATGTCGTATGGATGTCACCCAATCCGTTTCATCTTATGTCCTTAAGATGAAAAGCCTAATTGATCAAGCGAACCGTCTAAATTGCAACGTGTCTAATGAATTAGCCACGAACCTTATCCTTAACTCATTGTCAAAAAGGTTTGACACATTGGTGTTAAATTATAACATGAATGGTTGGGATAAGAGCATTGGCGAATTGCATGCCATGCTAAGGACGGCCGAAGCAAGCATGGGTAAAAGGGCTTCACCCGTGCTTATGATCAATGAAGGCGGGTCCAAAAACAATAACACTTCTAAGCCAAAGGTGGCTAAGAGGAAAGAACCCGCCTACCAAGGCAAGGGCAAGGGAAAAGGGAAGATGGTTATCCCAACCAACAATAACAAGAAGCAAAAGGTTGCTGGTAAAGCAAATCTCAAGGAAGATCCATGCTTTGGTTGCGGTGAAATGGGTCACTGGAAATGTAACTACCCAATCTACCTGAAGGAGTTGAAAGAAAAGAGGGATGCAGGGCAAACCTCAGGTAATGTATATATGGTATACATTGAGCTTAGTATTACTTCTTCTAATACATAGGTATTAGACACAGGATGTGGAACTCACATTTGCAATTCTATGCAGGGGTTCAAAAGAAGTAAACAAGAAGCGGGAACATCAAGTATCTTCATGTGAAATGGAGCTAAAGTGTACGTAGTAGCTCAAGGAGACTTTATTTTAAAGCTTCCAAGTGGGTTGGAGCTTATTTTGAAAAATGTTTTGTATGCACCCGATTTATCTCGAAACATTATTTCTGTATCCTGTTTGAAACAATGTGGTTTTAATCTTAATTTCATTAATGATGATATTCATGTTTCTTTAGATGATGTATTCTATTTCAAGGCTTCGCCTTTGAATGGTATTTATGAATTGGTTCATGATGACACATCATACAATAGCTCAATATACCATGCAAACACCAATAAACTCAAAAGGGATTTGAGTGATTCCTACTTTTGGCATTGTCGCCTTGGTCACATAAATAAGAATCGAATGCATACACTTCAGAAGAATGGACTTTTGAAATCAAATGAATTAGACTCGTTTGATGTATGTGAATCTTGTTTACAGGGCAAAATGACTAAAGCACCTTTCAAAGGGACCTATGAAAGGGCTAAGGACTTATTTGGATTAATACATTCGGATGTATGTGGACCCTTTAAGCCCATAACTAGGAATGGTGAAAGATACTTCGTTACTTTCATTGATGACTTCAGTTGTTTCAGATATGTCTACTTATTGAGACACAAGGATGAAACTTTTGAAGCATTCAAAGAATATCAAAACGAAGTACAAAATCAACTCAACAAAACAATCAAGGTACTTCGTACCAATAGAGGAGGTGAATACCTAAGCGATGCTTTCCAAGATCATCTTAAAGGTTGTGGGATTATCTCGCAACTCACTCCTCCTGGAACACCCCAACTTAATGAAGTTTCCGAAAGGAGGAACCGTGATGTTAAAGCGAAGGGGGTACTAAATACTATAATATTTTTACTAGGAAATACTATTAAATACGATACAATTTTACACAAGTTATTTATTTATTTATGGAGTGGATATACCTAAACCTTGCTACAACACTTATAGGCAGTGTACCTAATCGTACAGTAGTGTAGTTTTAGTAAGTCCGGTTCGTCCACAGGGAACTTGCCAAGTTTAACGCTATATATTTTTAACAACTTATATTTGTATATATATATATATATATATATATATATATATATATATATATATATATATATAAGTCGTATTATTATTATTATTATTATAAAAGGGGGTTTTTTTACCGTTTAATGACCGGTTTGTCGGTTTTAAATAAAGCATAAAGATAAATGACGATAAAATAAATGACAGAATTTAAATTGCGATAATGTAAATTGCAGTAATTAAAATGACAGTAAATAAAGGTACGATGAAATATGAAATACAATTATTATGCTTATTTAAACTTCCGTAATCATGATGTTCGACGTGTTGTTTTTAGTTTAGTACCATGGGTTAATTGTCCCTTGTCCTGGATTATTTGATATGTCCATACGGTTTTGTCCATAATAGTCCATCAGTCATAAATATAAAGTGCAAAAGTCTTCGTCAAATTATCCTTATACCCGAAGTCAAATATTCCAACTAATTGGGGATTCGAATTGTAACAAGGTCTTAATACTTTGTTTAATGAATACACCAGGTTATCGACTGCGTGTAATCCAAGGTTTTATTACTTTGTTAACAATTACACCAATTACCCTTGAATGTAATCCACCCCTGTTTCAACTAGTCCATTAACTATTAATCCAGTTCCGTGTCCGGTAAAATGAACAATTATTGGTATTTATATATATCCCGCCCACCGTACCCGATTAAGCGTAAGTGGTTATTTATAGATACGTCAAATTATAACCTTTATATTAAATTAACGAGGTATCGATAAGTTAATATAAAACCCATTAATAGCCCATAGTCTAATTTCCACAAGTATCGTTCTTTTATCCAAACCCCAATTATGGTCCAAAGCCCAATTACCCAATTTTAATATTTAGCCCAACATCACGATTACTTCGGCATTAAATAAGCATAATAATAACTTAGCTACGAGACATTAATTTAAAAAGGTTGAACATAACTTACAATGTTTAATAATAGCGTAGCTTTACACGGACAGAATTTCGACTTACACACTTACAACATTCGCTAACATACCCTCATTATTATTAAATTAAAATTAAAATATATATATATATATATATATATATATATATATATATATATATATATATATATATATATATATATATATATATATCGTTGAGTGATAGAGAGAAAAAGATGTGTTTTCGTTGTGCAGAATTCGTTGCCTTTTATAAGCCCACATTTTACTGTGCAGCTCCGCGAGTGCGGAGTTTTTACCCTTCTAAACTCCGCGAGCGCGGAGGTTCGCATTCTAGCTCACACAAATTGGATCCTAGGCTGCCGACGTTTATTTTTATAATATATAAATATAATATATATATATATATATATATATATATATATATATATATATATATATATATATATATATATAATTTACATAATTAATTATATATTATATTATATTTATATACATAATTAATTTGTAACTTTCGTTCCATTGCGTCGTGCGTTATTAGTTGGTTCATGTCCTGGTTCCAGTTTTTCGAACGTCCTTTTGTACGATTTAATAATTTGAACTTTGCGTTTTGCGGCTCGTACTCTTGTACTTTTGAGACGTTTCTCATCAATAATTTGAACCACTTGGATTGTACTTTGTACTTTTTAGCGTTATGGTCATTTGCGTCTTCAAATCATCATTTTCTTTTTTTGTCTTTGCACTTATTTATTTAAACGAATATTACATAAAAATAGAACAATTGCAACTAAAAGCTTTACATATTGGAAGGATATTGATATGAAATATATGTTTCTTTTTAGCATTATCAAATATCCCCACACTTGAACGTTGCTTGTCCTCAAGCAATACAGAACTTGAAATCACACTTCACTCGAATCACTTTTTTTATTCTCACACTTTATACATTAGTGATTTTGATACGACGGTATAAACAATGATAGTAACGATGTGGTTTACAGTCCCACATGACTATAAAAATTTAGATCCTTTAAGGAAATTGGATCTTTATGAAAACATTTCATCTTTTGAAAATTCATTCTAGCTTTTACCCTAGATAAGTTTTCCGGAATAACCCTTCACCGGTGTTTGCAAAATATTTTTGTGGGTTTGGTGGGTTTCAGATTTGAAAATTTTAGCTCAATACTTATGGTTTTGTGTCACCCAGTTGCTAACCTTGTATTGGGAAAGCAACACGTCCAGTTTACTTGCTCCGTATATTACCTTTCGGTAAACTACCGTCCGGTTGTAAAGGAAAGCGTTGAACAAGCAACTGTTAAGGCAATGTCCCGTGACATGCTTTTGATTATGGTCTATATCGTGTCGGATGCAATTACTATCCTTTGTAGGAGCAATAGTAAAGATCACCCTATAATTTTTCGGTCTGGCACAAGGTCCTGTCTTCGACCATGCTATACAACCACCGTTCTTATGGTTAACACCCGATTTGGTTCAGGTGACCTAATGAATTCCAGGTGAATTCCTAGGATTTTACGTTCAATGGTAATGAACGCATTGAAAATAGGTTTTCAGAAAACAAATCGGTTTTAATTTTGATCAAAATATTTTCTCGTTCAAGCTCGAGTTTAGATATCATTGAATTCCATGAGTTTGTAATTCTCAATCTTTAAAGTCATTCTCAAGGATTGAGTAATATCAAGCTTAAAAGCTGATTTTTAATCTTTAAGGAGATTATCCTTTTTGGGAGTCTGATTCTTTAGTCTTATCAAGATAATTTGCACGGCGCCCTCCCCATGTTACGAGATAGATCCTCTCATGGTTAGGATAAGTCTGACTACTTGGCGACCCTGTTTGATGCTGAGGTCCGTGGATTTCCTGCTGATTTTAGAGATAACTTTTCTAGATTTTCGTCAACCTACAGCTGGTCTGGACGACAACTTCCTGACCTAAATCAAGAAGCGCGTGTCTTTTTCGGAAGACTTTACTTCCTTTTAATGATGGAATTGATTCATCGTGCAGATCCATCTTTCTTTCAAATATATTACAGTAAATCTGGTAAAACTGATTAAAATCGTCCAAAACAAAAGTACCTGTAATAATCTTGTACAAACATATGTGATATGTGTTTTAAATAACTTGGTAAATTCTTCCCACACTTAGCTTTTATTTATTTTTTTCTTTGCCTTTTTATTCTCCCCTATTCCATTTTAAATTAATTCTTACGTTTTGGGTTGTTTTTCAATTTATGTTCTCTCCGAGGTAACAATAATTTCGGCATTAATACCTAGATTTATTGTTCATAAATATGTATAAACATGATTTTGAATTCATTTAGTTGAAAATTTTTCAAATTTTCACAAAATTTGGCAATTATACTAAATGTAAACCCGAGAGAATTTATAACCCTTCCCCACACTTGAGATCATGCAATGCCCTCATTTGCATGAAATCAGACTATAATTATAAATTTATGAGGGTAATTAGTGTAGAAAAGTGATGAAAAATACCTAGTTTGTAATTACTAAGGTCGTCAAATGAAAGATGGCGTGCCTCATCGTTCATTCGGTTTGTTGTAATTTCACATATGTTTTGCATCTTATCGTCAAAATTAGTAGCTTTTGCTGAACTTTAATGTCAGTCTTTGAAAATGCGCTGCTTTACCCTATTTTGTACATAAGATAAACTACAAACATATATATATATATATATATATATATATATATATATATATATATATATATATATATATTTATAAAAACCTTTATTTATTAAAACAATTTGAATAATTTTTATTTTTTTTTTAAATTTTGTTTCCTTTTACTTTAGGTAGTTTCGGTATGTTTACCTAGTCCGTCCCTCGATAAAATTTAAAATTTGTCCTTTTTAACGCTATTGTTTTATAAGCAAAGATTTTTAAGTTTTTTTAATTTTTTTTGGTATACTTTAAATCAATAAAATTAAAAATAATGATAAGAAAAAATTTTTCGCCCCGCCCTCGGGTAAAGCAATTTCGGTTCCATGACCTAGTCTTTAACTTACGACAAATTTTAGAAATCATTTTCTTAAACTTAATGAAATAAAGTAAATATTTGTTTTTAAATTCACACAAAATATTAATTTTAAAAAGCGTATTAATTTCATACAAAACCTACAAAACAAAAATTCAGAGTGGGGGAAGAAAACTAGTTCTTTAGTGTCTGCTAGTGGAAAAGACCAATCGGATTCCATTCTCGGAACTACACAAGAACAGAACAACTAACTCTAGACAACATTTTCTTTGTAGAACATTTGAATCTCCCCACACTTAGGTAGCTGTGGTTTTGAAATTGTGATTAACTTCATTGTCAATTTCTCTTGGACCATAATCAACTTGCATATCTGTGACTTTTGCATTAAGCCATTGGTCGGATTCTTGTGTAATATCCACAAATTCAACTAGTTTAGCCTTTTCTTTAGGCGATAGATTGGATACTAACCGGTTACATAACTTAAAGTTCCCCTTAATTCTAGCATCGCGAATCCGTTTAATAAATTTCTTCATTGAACTATTAATAACGGGGTCATTTAATTTCATATCAACAACGGAGTTCTTTGTTATCAAGTCATCATTAGGTGTCACTTCATCTTCCCCACACTTAGGCGTTTTATTATTGTTAAGCACTACCGTTGGAGTTGGTAAAATAATATGGTTCTTATCAATTGTTTTTGTTGGTTCAACGGTTTTAGTTGGTGGAGATTTAGACTTTCGACTCACAAAGGTGATCGATTTTTCATCATTACTAAGTGTCATTCTACCCTTTCTTACATCAAATAACGCTTCGGTGGACGCTAAGAATGGTCGACCTAAAATTAGAGGAATGTTTGGGTCCTCTTCTATGTCAATGACAATGAATTCGACTAGAAAGGTTAAATTACCCACTTGAACGAGTAAGTTGTCAGCAATTTCAACTGGGTGCCTAATGGTTTGATCAAAGAATTAGACACTCATCTCTGTTGGACTTAACTCACCTACTCCTAATCCCTTATATAATGAAAGAGGCATAACACTCACACTAGCACCTAAATCTGCTAGTGCATCATACATGACACAATCACTAAGTAGACAAAGAACAATAAATTCACCCTGGGTTTATCTTTACGGTTTTTGTTTCTTGTACTTTCTTATTCTTCTTCTTCTTTCCAGAGATAACACAAACTTTATTACCTATTACTTGCTCATATTCAATTCCTTTTCCTGAAAATGGGATGGGTGGTCTGTATGGTGCCACCACCGGCTTTACAAACTCGGGTGGTGGTGGTGTTGTAACTTCTTAATTGTTACTCACATCTAATACCTTCCCATCTTCTGATGATGTTTTTTTAGAATTTGTTGACACCATATTAACATTCTCATTCCGATGATTTACTTCAGTATTACTCGGTTGCTTTCCTTGTTCCCTCTCACTCATCAAGCTAGCAAGCGTACCTACGTGTTTTTCTAGATTCAAAATGGAAGGTTGTTGAGTTCTTAATGACTGATCAAACCTCTCATTTGTTTGGGTTTGAGATGAAATAAATTGTGTTTGAGATTCCATTAACTTTGCCATCATTTCTTCCAGATTTGGCTTTTTCTCTTCGGTTTGTTGTGGTGGTTTATACAAGCTAGGTCTTTGTTGATTGAAAGTGTTGTTTTGAGTTGGTTGGTTATTCAGACCTTATTGGTTATACGAGTTATTGTTGGGTCCATTTGGATTGTAAAGAATGTTTTGATTTCGATTGAAGTTTGGCCTTGGCTGTTGATAATTATTTTGATAATTATTTCCCGGCCTTTGGTTCATGTAGGAAACATTCTCTCGTTATTCCATGGTTTGTTCAATGTGACAATCTTTCATTAAGTGTGGTCAACCGCATTGCTCACAACTGATTCGTATTGCGTGAATATCTTTATTCATCTTTTCCATTCATCTCTCGAAAGCATCTATTTTTGCGTAAACGGAATCAAAGTCATGGCTAGAATCGGCTCTAGCCACTTTAGATGATCGAAAGATATCTTTTTCTTGGTGCCACTCATGTGAGTGGGAGGCTATATTATCAATTATCTTGTAAGATTCAGTTGCGGTTTTCTTCATAATGGAACCACCAGCTTTTATGTCGATGTCTTTTCGTGTAGCAACGTCAACACCTTGGTAGAATATTTGTACTATTTGATAAGTGTCTAAACCATGTTGCGGACATCCTCTCAACAACTTTCCAAATCTTGTCCATGCCTCATATAATGTTTCATTTGGCTTTTGGGCGAACGTAACAATTTCTCCTTGAAGTCTCACGGCTTTAGATACTGGAAAGAATTGTTTAAGAAATTTTTCAACTAAAACATCCAATGTATCAATCGCCCCTTCAGGTAACGATTCTAACCAATCTTTGGCTTCTCCCTTTAAAGTCCAGGGAAATAACATGAGATAAATCTATTCATCCTCCACTTCTCGGATTTTAAATAGAGTACAGGTCCTATTAAAGGTACGAAGATGTTCGTTTGGATCTTCTTTTGGCGTACCACTATATTGGCATTGATTAGTTACCATGTGTAGGATTTGTCCTTTGATTTCATAATCTGGCGCATTAATATCTGGCTTAATAATGGCGTGTCCTTGGCCTGTGCGTGTGGCTCTCATTCGGTCTTCCATACTTAGAGGTTCAGTTACTTCCATAATTGAATTTGTTGAATACGAATCACTAGAAGATTCTGATTGAATGGTTTGTGGTTCAGGAGGAATGATTAGTGGTTCTGGATCTTGGAATTATCCTTGAATATCCTCCGGGTTTTCAATTTTGAATTCGGGTTCAAAAAATGGATTATCGGAAATTTGAATTGGAGTACTTGGTCGACTGGATGACGATTCTAAAGAAAAATCAACGGCGACAATATTGGCTAGATGTCTTGATCGAGTTACAGGTCGTGAACGTATGAAAGGTGGTGAACGTTTTGCTCGGTGCATTCACTGAATATCCTATTAGTTATAAAAGATAAAAATTATACAAGTTATCAAATTAATAGACTTTTCTGATTTTGCCCACGTTTTGAATAGCTAATAGATGCAGCAGGTAGCCAGGACCCTTTAAATCGGAAGCCCACAACTCGCCACTAACAAATCCAACTATTACTACGAACCAGAAAATTTTGGATGTCTATCAATTTAACCGCTTAAAATAATTTTTCGTTTTGAAATTTTAGAGAAGAAATAGAGAAATTCTATGTCCTAAAAACTAAAGCGTCGAGAAATAAGAAAGAAAAAGAGCGCGTCGAAAAACGTCGAAAAATAAAAGGTCGAAAAATAAAAATAAGAAAGAAAAACGTCGAAACTTAAAAGTCTAAAAACTAAATCTAAAAAGTTGCACCTAAAGGTATTAAAAGCTTAAAAGGAATTCTATATCCAAAATGGCAATAACTTAAAAAGTACTAAAATCTTAAAACGGCATTGCAAAATTCTAAAGCACCTAAATCTTAGTCTAAAGAAAAAGCACTTAAGGGATTTTACGGCAAAGCCTAAAAATTTAGAAATACTACGGCAAAATACTAAGCTTAAACTATATATTACGAACGATAATTATAAAGACTACGTACTAAATAATAAAAAGATACAAATTATAAAAGGATATAATCTAAAAATGATAAAAATAAAATTTTATAAAAATATTATTTTTATATTATTTTTATAAAAATATTAATCTATATAAATAATAATAATAATTAAACTTAATATTACAAATTATAATTAAATATAATTACAAATTAATAATATTTAAATTAAAACCCTAAATTAATTAAATAATAATTATTAAACCCTAATCGTGTAATTAATGCAGTCTAAGGTTGCAGTCTGGAAAAGCTCCGCGACTGCGGTGTTCTGTTCCTGAGGAGCTCCGCGACTGCGGAGATTAATAGTAATGGGTTCGGTATTGGGCTAAAATAGTTCGGCCCAGTCACGATTTTTTTTATGTTTATTTGTTTTTTAAGTTTTATAAAATAATATATAGAAAATTTATACAAAATAAACTTATATTTTCAAAATCTAAAAAAAAATACTTATTAATTTTATAGAATCTTAAAAATATATATTTTTTATTTTTTTTATACTTTTTTTTAAACACTTATTATATAAATACAAAATGAAAATAAGAAATTATATATTTTTACAAAAATATAGATTACAAAAATATAGCCTTTTTTTACTGATTCCTCAGCAGCGGCGCCAAAAATACTTGATGTTAAAGCGAAGGGGTACTAAATACTATAATATTTTTACTAGGAAATACTATTAAATACGATACAATTTTATACAAGTTATTTATTTATATATAGAGTGGATATACCTAAACCTTGCTACAACACTTATAGGTAGTGTACCTAATCGTACAGTAGTGTAGTTTTTAGTAAGTCCGGTTCATCCACGTGGAATATATATATATATATATATATATATATATATATATATATATATATATATATATATATATATATAAGTCGTATTATTATTATTATTATTATATTATTATAAAAGGGGGTTTTTTTATACCGTTTAATGACCGGTTTGTCGGTTTTAAATAAAGCATAAAGATAAATGACGATAAAATAAATGACAGAATTTAAATTGCGATAAAGTAAATTGCAGTAATTAAAATGACAGTAAATAAAGGTACGATGAAATATGAAATAAAATTATTATGCTTATTTAAACTTCCGTAATCATGATGTTCGTCGTGTTGTTTTTAGTTTAGTACCATGGGTTAATTGTCCTTTGTCCGGGATTATTTGATATGTCCATACGGTTTTGTCCATAATAGTCCATCAGTCATAAATATAAAGTGCGAAAGTCTTCGTCAAATTATCCTTATACCCGAAGTCAAATATTCCAACTAATTGGGGATTCGAATTGTAACAATGTCTTAATACTTTGTTTAATGAATACACCAGGTTATCAACTGCGTGTAATCCAAGGTTTTATTACTTTGTTAATAATTACACCAATTACCCTTGAATGTAATCCACCCCTGTTTCAACTAGTCCATTAACTATTAATCCAGTTCCGTGTCCGGTAAAATGAACAATTATTGGTATTTATATATATCCCGCCCACCGTAGCCGATTAAGCGTAAGTGGTTATTTATAGATACGACAAATTATAACCTTTATATTAAATTAACGAGGTATCGATAAGTTAATATAAAACCCATTAATAGCCCATAGTCAAATTTCCACAAGTGTCGTTCTTTTATCCAAACCCCAATTATGGTCCAAAGCCCAATTACCTAATTTTAATATTTAGCCCAACATCACGATTACTTCGGCATTAAATAAGCATAATAATAACTTAGCTATGAGACATTAATTTAAAAAGGTTAAACATAACTTAAAATGATTAATAATAGCGTAGCTTTACACGGACAGAATTTCGACTTACACACTTACAACATTCGCTAACATACCCTCATTATTATTAAATTAAAATTAAAATTAAAATTAAAATTATATATATATATATATATATATATATATATATATATATATATATATATATATATATATATATATATATATATATATATATATATATATATATATATATATATATCGTTGAGTGATAGAGAGAAAAAGATGTGTTTTCGTTGTGCAGAATTCGTTGCCTTTTATAGGCCTACATTTTACTGTGCAGCTCCGCAAGTGCGGAGTTTTTACCCTTCTAAGCTCTGCAAGTGCGGAGGTTCGCATTCCAGCTCACACAAATTGGATCCTAAGCTGCCGATGTTTATTTTTATAATATATAAATATAATATATATAATTTACATAATTAATTATATATTATATTATATTTATATACATAATTAATTTGTAACTTTCGGTTCGTTGCGTCGTACGTTATTAGTTGGTTCATGTCCTAGTTCCGATTTTTCGAACGTCCTTTTGTACGATTTAATAATTTGAACTTTGCATTTTGCGGCTCGTACTCTTGTACTTTTGAGACGTTTCTCATCAATAATTTGAACCACTTGGATTGTACTTTGTACTTTTTAGCGTTATGGTCATTTGCGTCTTCAAATCGACATTTTCTTCTTTTGTCTTCGCACTTATTTATTTAAACGAATATTACATAAAAATAGAACAATTGCAACTAAAAGCTTTACATATTGGAAGGATATTGCTATGAAATATATGTTTCTTTTTAGCATTATCAAACCGAACCCTAATGGATATGGTTCGATCAATGATGGCTAGAAGCTCGTTACCTCTATCATTTTGGGGTTATTATCTATGCTCTGCGGCTCGTATTCTAAATATGGCCCCAACCAAGAAAGTGAAATGAACTCCTCATGAGATGTGGTTTGGAAAACCTCCATCTCTATCATACTTAAAGGTATGGGGATGTGAAGCTTATCCTAAGCGTTACGTCCCTAATAAGTTGAATGCTCGATCCATGAAGTGTATCTTCATAGGATATCCCAAGGATGATATGGGATACTATTTCTATGATCCATCCGAACAAAATGTATTTGTTGCTCGGAAGGGTGAATTCCTTGAAACTAAGTTCCTAATGGAAGGTAATAGTGAAAGGAAGATAGATCTTGAAGAGGTTCAAGATCAAGTAGATGATACACAATTGGTTGAAACTAGCACTCATGGATGGTTGCTATGTGGTTGATTTGGATGAACCAACAAACTACCAAGATGCTTTATCAAGGATTGATAAAGATAAATGGCAGGAAGCCATGAACGCTGAGATGCAATCCATGTATGCCAACCAAGTTTGGGAACTTGTTGCACAACCTACTGGCTCAAGGCTAGTTGATTGTAAATGGCTTTTCAAGATGAAAACCGACATACATGGAAACTTGGATACTTATAAAGCTAGACTTGTAGCAAAAGGTTTCACTAAAACTTAAGGGATTGACTATGATGAAACTTTGTCGCCTGTGGCAATGCTAAAGTCTATCAGGATATTACTTGCCATTGCTGCTCATTATGATTATGAAATATGGCAAATGGATGTCAAGACCGCTTTCCTAAATGGATATCTTGAGGACGATGTCTATATGGTTCAGCCTGAAGGTTTTGTTGATCCGAAATATCCTAAAAAGGTATGCAAGTTAAAGAAGTCAATCTACGGATTGAAACAAGCATCTAGAATGTGGAATCATCGTTTTAATGAGGAGGCTAAGAAATTTGGATTCATTAAAAATGGTGATGAAGCTTGTGTATACAAGAAAGCTAGTGGGAGCACTATCATGTTCCTTGTACTATATGTGGATGATATATTGTTATTTGGAAATGATATTCCGGCAATGCAAGGTGTTAAAACTTGGCTAAGTAAATGCTTCTCCATTAAAGATCTTGGAGAAGCACAATACGTTTTGGGGATTGGGATCTATAGAGATAGATCCAAGAATTTGATAGGTTTGAATCAAAGTGCATACATTGAAAAGATCTTGAAAAGGTTCAAGATGGAGAACTCTAAGAAAGGTTTGGTACCTATTCAGAGAGGAACCCTCCTTAGTTCATCTCAGTGCCCCACCACGAAAGATAAACAGGAGAGAATGAAGAAAGTCCCATATGCGTCTGCCATTGGGTCATTCATGTATGCAATGATATGCACTAGACCGGATGTGTCATGCGCTCTTAGCCTGACAAGTAGATACCAGAATAACCCAGAAAACAGTCATTGGATTGCTGTCAAAAGTATATTGAAATACCTTAGGAGGACTAAGGATATGTTTCTGATATATGGGTCTGGTGAGGAGGAACTCGCTGTAAAAGGTTACGTGGACGCGAGTTTCCAAACTGATCGAGATGATTCTCGATCACAATCCGGTTATGTCTTCACATTAAATGGAGGTGCGGTCTCTTGGAAGAGTTCAAAACATGATGTTGTTGCCTTATCCACTACAGAGTCAGAGTACATTGCTGCCTCATTGGCAGCTCATGAAGCTTCATGGATGAAGAAATTCATCGATGACTTAGGAGTAGTCCCTTCCATTCAGGACCCTCTTGAGATCTTTTGTGACAACGAGGGTGCGATTGGTCAAATCAAGGAACCTCGTGCTCACCAAAACACCCGTCACATTGAGCGGAGATTCAACTACATAAGGGATGAAGTTGAAAAGGGAAAGATATGTATTCGCAAAGTTCACAGAGATCTTAATATAGCGGATCTACTCACGAAGCTCTTACATGGTGCAAAACATCAAGGGCATGTTAGTGCATTAGGGCTTCGATATTCTAGTAATTGTTTGTGATCTGTTTTATGTATTGTAACAGAACGAAGTGGTTCAAACTCATTAATATAATTATGGTGTTAATTTATTAATCTTGAGTCATGTTCCTATTTTGCATATTTTATCCGTGAATGAGTAATTATTCTAAATTCCGTAGTCGATCACATTTGTGGGAACAAGTGTGAGATTTAGACTATTATGAACTTGGATTGGTATGCATTCACAGATTGAATGTGAGGCAAGGTTGCAACCAAAGTTCATAGATATTTGTGGGATACAAATATTGGAAGACCCGCTCTCAAGATTTACTAAATAGAGCCTTTGTGGTTGATCATATGTAATCTTGAGTAAAGGCGAATATCATTGTATCCTCTGACCTGAGATACATATTGGGTTCGGATATTCACTAAGTATTATGTCTTGATTCTTTCCTTCGCTATTCTGAAATATGGTAGTTCATAAGGAAGAGCTCAGGTGTGATACAAAGTATATATCTAGGACGTATGTAGTCAAGATGGAATTTGTCCGTCTTATTCGTTGAGAGTCAAATGTCTAAGGCCTGATAAAGTTAAATCGAGAAGAGAGTGATTACTCTGTGTCTCTTGGATTTAACATGACATCTAGGATGAAAGGACATAATGAAAGATTCACCTATTCATATTCGAGATGGGAACTCGAAAAGGATGATGTTATTGAATGGCACAAAGTCATAACATATTGGGGGTGATGGACGGTCGTTAGGTGGTATCCATCACTTGCATTAATTTCTTATGTTTCTCGTGCAAGTGGGAGATTGAAGGTGTTTCGTATGCCTGAAAGTCATATGAAATTAATGTGGCTAACATGTTATGATCCAAGTCGGGTCATACCCAATAACAAGCTTACCGACACTTTATATGTATTTAATCTTAACGATTGGATCATTAAGTAAATACGCGACACTTGAACTTTAGAAAATCGTTTTTCTAAAATATTATCACTTGAGATAAATTATTTGGATAATTTATATTTACAAAGGATTTAATTATTTATAGGTTTAAATAATTATGATGTGTTATGTTTTATAAATTGGTTTATAAAAATGCAAGCAACAAAACAAATGGATGGTCTTTTATTACAAGTTTTTTTTTTAAAACAATTCTTGTTATAAAAGATGAAGGGTGGTGTTTTTTAGGGACACAAGACAACACCCCATGCTTAATTTTGTTACTTTTAAGATTACACAACTCCTTAGGTACATGGTTAACTAGAAAACCAAGGTTTTGACTCAAGTAATCCAAGGAATACACATCAAAAGAGCAATAACAATTCTGCTTTCTCTCTACCTGCTGGCCATGGCCTTCCAAGGAGAAACAATAGGTTTTTTTGCTTGTTAATCTAGGTGATTAAGTATCTAAAATCCTAACTCAATCAAAGGTGGTGTTGGTGCAAAAAGGGCTTGTGGGTATAACACTCTTGAGGCTTCAAGTAAGAGGCTATTGTTCTTCATTTTCATCATCATCTTGCTCATTCCAAAACAGCCCTTAACTTGCTTGAGGAGGTATGAACACCTTTCCTTTCTTGATATATGTAAGCATATGTTTCAAGACTTGATAACAATATGGAATTCATTCAAAATGGTTTAACTTATAAACTTGTTTTTATAAACAATTATGCTTCCGCTTTCTTTAACTATCATAAAATGGTTTTATGATTATATTGACTTTAAGAACTTGTTGTTATGTTGAATTCCATCAATTATCGCGATAACTGTCATGATTACCTTCGCGGTAAGATTCATTATCATCTCGCCAACTCTTCTCTTTTCCCCAATTACAATTTTGCGTGATATTGTTGTCTTCTCCGCAGCGAATGTAATCATAAGTTTCTTGCATAAATTTCGCAAAAGTTTGCGGTACATCCCTTCGCAATTGTCGGACCAGCGTAAGATGTTTTTGCGGATTAATAGCATGAACAAATCCTAAAAATTTTTGGTCTTCATGCAAGTTGAGTATCTTTTGGCATTCCTAAGTGTAGCGTGTGAGTAAACCATCAAGTGTTTCCTTAAATCCTTGCTTAATACCATGGCTCTCAATATGCATTTTCTTCTGCGGTAAGAGATTTTGGAATTGCAAAAGAAAATTTTCTTGAAGATCAATGAAATCAATGGTGCTTCGCGCATTCAATTTGTGAAACCATTCTCGCGCAAGTCCTTGTAGAACCATAAGAAAAACATGACACGCAACTGGCTCATCCCAATGATATGTACTTACCACGCCTTCAAACCGCTGAAGAAAATCTAGTAAATCGGTCAATCCTGAGTATACGCCCAATGTTGGGGGCACAATTGGTGGCATTGTGATTGGATAATCTAAAATATGCGGTACAAACTTATCCGTTACTAAATAGATTTCCATTGCTTTTTTAGTGCGCGTTTCTTTGCTATCAGCGTTTTTCAATCATCTTCTGGATAACATCAGGCTATTCAAACTTGTGCTGCATTTCTTTTGGCACGAGTTTTCGAAACATATTTACGAGAAATAACTGCACATTGTCTTTTTCTTTAGCTTGCAAAGTTTCGCCATCTTCAATGTAACGAGGGATGGGTGTTGCAGGCCTTTTATGCTTAATTCTGCTAACTTCCATAATTTCAGGATCACTTTCCGAATTGTCAGATTGTTGTCGTTGAAACTTCGAATTTTTTTCTTTTTTCATAATTAAAACAGGCGATCCGAACGCATTGCTTTCACGCGCTTTGTCGTTTGAATCTTCACAGTGATTTATCACTAATTGCTGTGCATGTGACAAGGTATCATTTAGCGGCTATTCATAATTCTGCGGTATGTACAAATCAAGGTCTTTTTTCTTGAAGTAATTGTCTTGCCTCTAGGGGCATTATTACTCGCTTCGCAATTTTCATTGTTGCTTCTTTTTTTGCATTTATTAGGAACATTTGCAGTGCCTTCAGATGCCGAATTTTTATCTGCATGTCCTTACGTGCTTACTAAAGCAAATTTTGGTCGAATTTCTTTCGTGGTATGTTCTTCGCGGGTAGCAACATTTTGCTGAAGATTGCGTCGTACCGCAATCATTTTTTCAGTTGCAGTGTTTAGCTGTGTTTCTTCATTAGGAATATTTCCAGATGATTTAGCAAGCAATTCTTTCATTTGCTTGCTTATCTTAGGATTCGTTTTGAATATAAAATGCTGTCGAATTTTTGCAATCATACGCATCTATTGTGCTGTTATTTTTCTTCTTATTATGCATTGTCATTTTAATCTTGATACCTTTCGTTAGATATGATGACCTGCAATTTACAAACAGAAACATGATCAGAATTGTATTCCTAATCTAAATATTCCTTTTCACGAATGTAAATTTTTGAATTCAATTCTAATTCGTGTCCCAAGGATGGTGCCAATTGATCAATCCTATATTGATATCAATCAAGAATTGAGTGCAATAAAGGGTGGAATGGGGTGTTGATAATGTTTATGGGACCTTATGATCATTTTTCACAAACATCAAGTGATCAATCACCATGTCCCGGTCTTGATGGGTTTACCTTAACCAAAATTGTGATGATTCTCGGGCAAAGTTACGAGTAATTCACAAAGGCTAGAGCAAAACATTCAAAATCAACAACCTAAAATGAGAGGCCAAGCTCCCTATTTATATGTTTGGAATCTTCGCGGAATAAGTGTCTGCGAATTCTTAATTGAACCGCAATAACTATGCGTGACATCTTCGCAGTCTTTGATTTATGCGGGCTTCCAAAATGCAGTAATATGTTTTGCGCGGTCTTTGTTATTTCACGCAACTCTTCATTGCGCTTGCCTTTGTTTTTCCTTTTACGCTTAAAATATACATATCGATGCCTATGTATATTATCAATAACATGCATCATATGTAATGCTTTAATTAAATGTTTTTATTAAGGGGTTAGAAATTAGGGTTTAGAAATTAGGGTTCATAAATTAGAGTTTAGAATGTAGGGTTTGGAATTTAGGGTTAGGGTTTAGAAATTAGTGTTTAGGTTTTAGAAATTAGGCTTTAGATTGAATTTTTAACAGGAACTGTTTAGAGTTTAAGGTTTAAGGTTTAGGGCTTAGTGTTTTGGGTTTTGGGACTAAACCCAAAATCATAAACCCTAAACTCTAAATCGGGCTAACGTTAGAAGAAAAAACCTTCACATAAGATGAAAAAAGAAACGATGAAGAAACCCTCTAATTAAAACATAACTCACGATGCATGTTTTTATCTATTTCTTCGAACATTTTCTCGCCAAAATAATAATATTCTCCACAAAGTGTCTTTTTTTAATGTTCATATTTTCATGTGTTTGAATTCCTTACAAGAGGTCTCAGGTTCGAAACCCGTATATGGCGAATATTTAGTGGTGGCCAGGGATGAGTTGGAAATAGCTAGGGAGTAATCCTGCTGGGCTACGTTCATCAGAGTATGGGTCTGACTACTCACCCTCCCGAGTAGCCCGAATAGGGAAAACCTTCTACCTTTTACCTTTTACCTTATATATATATATATATATATATATATATATATATATATATATATATATATATATACACACACACACTTATGTTTATATATATCTTTCTAGATATATATACACATATGTATATACAATCTTACATGAATATAATCATATATTTATATATCTTAGACATGGGCTTATATATCAGATGGGCTTGTTTTATTTTTAGGTTAAAATTAAAATTAAAATATATATATATATATATATATATATATATATATATATATATATATATATATATATATATATATATATATATATATGTGTGTGTGTGTGTGTGTGTGTGTGTGTATGTGTGTGTATGTGTGTGTGTGTGTATGTGTGTGTGTGTGTAGAAAATCCAGAACTAAGCTCCTTTTTTGGGGATAAAGGGATAAGTAAATTTGTTATTTTTAGAACATTAAAATCAGAGTTCAGATTTAAAAAAAAATATTCAGGAGTTAAGTGCGGGTATTGAAGGCGTTGACGCATCTTCTGGAAATAAGTGCGGGTATTTCTTCTTTATTTAATAGCACGTTAACATTCATCAGATGTATGTTAAGCGATTATCATACATCTGATCAGATCTACGATAATCGGTTAACATACATATAATGTATGTTGAAGGTGTGTGTGTGTGTAGAAAATCCAGAACTAAGCTCCTTTTTTGGGGGATAAGGGGATAAGTAAATTTGTTATTTTTAGAACATTAAAATCAGAGTTCAGATTTAAAAAAATATATTCAGGAGTTAGTATTCATTGTGTAGATTCCGAAAAAATATATATTTTAAAAGCACGTTAACATACATTATATGTATGTTAACCGATTATCGTACATCCGATCAGATGTATGATAACCGCTTAACATACATCTGATGAATGTTAACGTGCTATTAAATAAAGAAGAAATACCTACACTTATTTCCAAAAGATGCGTCAACACCTTCAATATATATTGAAATGAGTTTCTTGTAGACAATTGACCACCCAAGTTGAACGACGATTCACGAACGTTAAAAACTTGTAAAAACTACATGATGATATGTATATATATATATATATATATATATATATATATATATATATATATATATATATATATATATATATATATATATATATATATATATGGTTAACATGAGATTATGATAAGTAAGTATCTTACTAAGTGTATTAACAATGAGTGATATACATAAAAATGAGATTATTGAATTAAGAAACTCGAAATGATATATATATATATATATATATAACGATTATCGTTATAACAACGTCTTACTAAATACATATGAATCATATTAAGATATAGATACACTATATTTAACATGATAAAATGATAATTAAGTATATCATTAAGTGTGTTAACAATGAACTACATATGTAAAAACAAGACTACTAACTTAAGGATTTCGAAACGAGACATATATGTAACGATTATCGTTGTAACGACATTTTAATGTATATATATCATATTAAGATATATTCATACATCATAATATCATTATAATGTAATAATTTAACATCTCATTACATATAATAAACAATGGGTTACCAACATTAAATGAGATCGTTAACTTAAAGGTTTCAAAACAACACTTACATGTAACGACTAACGATGACTTAACGACTCAATTAAAATGTATATACATGTAGTGTATTAAGATGTATTTGTACACTTTTGAAAGATTTCAAGACACATATCAAAGTACTTCTACTTAACAAAAATGCTTACAATTACATCCTCATCCATTTTCATCAACAATTCTACTCGTATGCACCCGTATTCGTACTCGTATAATACACAGTTTCTAGATGTATATACTATTGGTGTATACACTTCAATGATCAGATCCTTAGCAGCCCAAGTGAGTCATTAAACATGTGGGAACAATCATTTGGCAACTAGCATGAAATATCTCACAAAATTATAAAAAATATTATAAATCATTCATGAACTATTTACATGAAAACAAACTTACACATCCTGTATATCTAATCGATATACCAACGACCAAAAACACCTACAAACACTTTCATTCTTCAATTTTCTTTATCTAATTAATCTCTCTCAAGTTGTATCTTCAAGTTCTAAGTGTTCTTCATAAATTCTATAAGTTCTAGTTTCATAAAATCAAGAATACTCTCAAGTTTACAAGTCTACTTCCAAGCTTTCTAATCCATTTTAAGTGATCATCCAATCTCAAGAAATCTTTCTTATTTATAGTAAGATATCTTTATAATTCAAGGTAATACTCATATTCAAACTTTGGTTCAATTTCTAAAACTATAACAATCTTATTTCGAGTGGTAATCTTACTTGAACTTGTTTTCGTGTCATGATTCTACTTCAAGAACTTTCAAGCCATCCAAGAATCCTTTGAAGCTAGATCAATTTTTTTCACTTCCAGTAGGTTTACCTACTAAACTTGAGGTAGTAATGATGTTCATAACATCATTCGATTCATATATATAAAACTATCTTATTCGAAGATTTGAACATGTAATCACTAGAACATAGTTTAGTTAATTCTAAACTTGTTCGCAAATAAAGTTAATCCTTCTAACTTGACTTTTAAAATCAACTAAACACATGTTCTATATCTATATGATATGCTAACTTAATGATTTAAAACCTGGAAACACGAAAAACACCGTAAAACCGGACATACGCCGTTGTAGTAACACCGCGGGCTGTTTTGGGTTTGATAATTAAAGACTATGATAAACTTTGATTTAAAAGTTGTTCTTCTGGGAAAAATGATTTTTCTTATGAACTTGAAACTATATCCAAAAATCATGATTTAAAAGTATGTTTTTCAAAATGGTCATCAAGATGTCGTTCTTTCGACGGAAATGACTACCTCTTTAAAAAATGACTTGTAACATGTATTTCCGACTATAAACTTATAATTTTTCTGTTTAGTTTCATAAATTTCAGTTCATTATGAAACCATAGCAACTTGAATCACTCAAAACGGATTTGAAACGAAGAAATGAAGGGTAAAATAAAATTGGATAAATTTGCTAGTTTTAGCTACGAAAATTTTGTAAAAAATCTAGACTAAACATATCCTAACTAATTTATATTGTATTATACATATTATGTAGTCTTGGGATACCATAGACACGTATACAATGTTTTGACATATCATATCGACCCATCTATATATATATATATATTTCGGAACAACCATAGACACTCTATATGCAGTAATGTTTGAGTTAGCTATACAGGGTTGAGGTTGATTCCAAAATAATATATATACTTTGAGTTGTGATCTAGCCTGAGACTTGTATACATTGGGTCGTGGATTGATTCGAGATAATATATATTGATTTATTTCAATACATCTAACTGTGGACAACTAGTTGTAGGTTACTAACGAGGACTGCTAACTTAACAAACTTAAATCATAAAAATGTAATAAAAAATGTTGTGAATATATTTAAATCATACTTTGATATATATGTACATATTTGTTATAGGTTCGTGAATTGACCAGTGGCCAAGTCTTATTTCCAACGAAGGAAAAATCTGTGAAAGTGAGTTATAGTCCCACTTTTAAAATCTAAATTTTTGGGATGAGAATACATGCAGCTTTATAAATGTTTTACAAAATAGACACAAGTATGCGAAACTACATTCTATGGTTGGATTATTAAACTGAATATTGCCCCTTCAAGTCTGGTAGCCTAAGAATTAGGAAAATGACCCCTAATTGACGCGAATCCTAAAGATAGATCTATGGGCCTAACAAACCCCATTCTGGAATTTGGAATGCTTTAATACTTCGATTTATATGGTGATTGTGATTGCCAATTTATGACATACTTGCGAGTATGCGGGGAATATTCTATATGCATTATGTTAATGTCGATTACCAGGTGTTCATCATAGAATGATTTTTATACACTTGCGAGTGTAAGATTATTAAAATAAATGAAATCTTGTGGTCTATTATATTAATTTGATAATATATAGGTTAAACCTATAACTCACCAACATTTTTTGTTGACGTTTTAAGCATGTTTATTCTCAGGTGATTATTAAAAGCTTCCGCTGCTGCATACTAAAATAAGGACAGGATTTGGAGTCCATGATTGTATGATATTGTGTAAAAACTGCATTCAAGAAACTTATTTCGATGTAATATATTTTTATTGTAAACCATTATGTAATGGTCGTGTGTAAACGGTATATTTTAGATTATCATTATTTGATAATCTACGTAATGTTTTTTTAAAACCTTTATCGATAAAATAAAAGTTATGGTTGTTTTAAAAATGAATGCAGTCTTTAAAAAACGTCTCATATAGATGTTAAAACCTCGCGACGAAATCAATTAATATGGAACGTTTATAATCAATATGAATAGGATATTTCAATTAACATAATGCATATAGAATATCCCATGCATACTCGCAAGTATGCTATATAACGGCAATCGCAATCACCTTTTTAAATCGAAGTACTAAAGCATTCCAAATTCTAGAATGAGGTTTGTTAGGCCCATAGATCTATCTTTAGGATTCGCGTCAATTAGGGGCCATTTCCCTAATTCTTAGGTTACCAGACTTGAAGGGGCGATATTCGGTATAGTAATCCAACCATAGAATGTAGTTTCAATTACTTGTGTCTATTTCGTAAAATAGTTATAAAAGCAGTGCATGTATTCTCAGTCCCAAAAATATATATTGTAAAAGCATTTAAAAAGGGAGCAAATGATACTCACAATACTGTATTTTGTAGTAAAAATACTGTATTTTGTATTTTTAGTCAAACTTAACCAATACTTCGTTTAATCGTTATAACCTCTCTCTTGTACTTATATCTTGCATGAACCTTGAAAACTTAACTCACATGCTATATAATCGAGTCGTAACGAGCCATAGGACTAATTGAACACATTTTGACTGACCTTGTGTCTTACCTGGTATTGATATAACTTACTTGTTTTGGTCAAGACTAAACAACTTTCATGCACACGTTTACTTGTGAAGTACCTTTATACTCGTGCACTCAAGGTGAGATCATAGTCCCATCTTTTGAACAACTTTTATTCTTTTAAATCATGGAATGAGAAACATATACAGTTTATACTTTTATACTTTGAAGACAAGTACGAAAACAAACATTCCATATGCGAGTTAGAACAAAAAGGCCTCAATTTAATTATCATTAGTTACACTTGTAGGGTGTAAGTGAGAACTTATGTTGTGTGGATCCATACGGGCTTGATGAGCCCTCATTCGGATAGTTCGCTATCGTTAGCGGATGAAATATATTTTCGGGTATAGTGTAGGTTCTAACACTATGATAACGGGGTTCGTATACAGTTAAGTCTTGAAAATTAGGTGCTTGCGAACGTACAACAACTTTGGAATGCAAACGATTTGGATAATCAACTTTATACTAAATCTTGTGGTTCAAAAACAACGATTACAAATACACCTATGATTTCACCAACGTTTTTCATTGATTGTTTTCTATATGTTTCTCAGGTTCATACTTGGCTACTTGATACATGCTTCCGCACACTTTGATTACTTGCTTGGGGTCAAGCATACATGCATACGCTAGTGATAGCACCTTTGGATTCAAACTTAATGGTTACATGCATACGCTATTGATAGCATTCGTGATATTCAACTTATATTATGTCGCAAGTTATTTCATTTATACTTTACAACTTCTGTAAGCTTAAACTCGTTGTCGAACCGTTTGGTAACTTAAAACTTTGCTAGTCATACACGTTTCAAATGAATACGACATAATTTTGGTCAAACGCGTCTCATTTAGGGACTATGACCACATAACGGGACCTAAGTTGACGGCGTCGTCAATGGCGATTTTGTTAGGTCGTCACAATAGGTTTCTTTGTTTGTGTGCTATGCTTTAATTCCTTAACATGATCTATATGTTTCTTTATGTTTCTTGGGTATACTATTTTTCAATTTACTTGCATTGTTTATGCAGAAGAAGAAGAAGAAATGAAGTTATTTGAGACTTTCAATGTTCGCTCCTTTGATGAGATTGTGGTTGAGGAGCGCCTAAAAACTGCTGAAGAGCTTGGGGCTGATAATAAAAAGTTGGTTGAATTTGAGAAACATTTGAAGAGTCCTGAACGGACAACGGAAATTGAGGGTGGTGGTGCTGGTGAACCCACCCCTGAAGTTGAGATTCTAGATGTTACTCCTTCTCCTCCTCCGTCAAAAAAAAAAAATCACCAAAATGCTTGAAACGTGAGGGTAAATATCTTGTGGATGCTACCACACCATACAAGAGACAAAGAAGTATGTATTATGTTTATTTGTTGCTATAACTTGTCCTCCTGTTGTTATGCTTATATTTGATTCGTTGACCAGGAGTTGTTCTTTCTGACGATGATGAAGCCACTGTTGATGGGGCTGTGGATGATGATGATGATGCTGATGATGAAGATGTTTTGGAGAAAATACATTATTCTCCACCTTTCTTCTCCAAGGGTCCAGACACAACCCATTCTTCTTCCTCTTCCCTTCCTCCGCCGTCCGTGTCGCTGGCCGGCTTGAGAACATTTATTGAGGATCCTTGCAATAAGTCTGACAACTTTATTGATTTTTAAAGGTAATCACTTGTTGCAATTGATGTCTTTTGCCATGAAGGATTTTCTAGTTGTACTTATGATGCAAATTATATTATTATGTGCAGACAAAATCCATCGGTGATCGTTCTTCATAACTCTCTAACAGAACAATGAATGAGAGTCTACAGTCTACCACCGCCTCCCTGGTGCTGCATACTCAGCATGTGCTGCGTAGCGTAAAAATGCAATAAGCTCAAGAGTTTTTTGTTGCTAAGGCTGTTGAGATTGCATCAAAAGTGAAAAATTTTGAGGTGGAGGTGCAGGATGTTCATAAACATTGGACTACTGCTTTTGATCTTGTACGTAATAAGGAAGAGGCATTGAAGGTTGTTGAGAGTTCTTGTTTTCAATTGAGGGCGGAGCAGAAAATTTACTGAAGGAAATTGAAGCTATGAAGAAATCTACCGAAGAGAGCCGCCTTGAAGCCTGAGAGAAAGCTGCTGCCGCCGCTGATGCTGAGGGTAAAATCACTAAGCTGAAGAATGGTATTCCTACTCTGGTTTACAGGGTACTGGATTCGAACACGGTTGGTCATGCTTTTCACAACTACCTTCATGTTGTGGTGGTGAAAGGTATGTCTGAAGTTGTTTATGTGGTGATGAATCTTGTTCTTAACAAACCTGACCCTCTGCTGAAGGATATTGCCAAGTGCATTAAACCCACCGCTGAAGCATAATATGAGGTTGCTAAAGATGTCGTGGCTAAATTAAAAATTGTTTCTGTGGAGGAGGTGTGCAAAAAAGAAGGTGTAACGGTGAAAGAAATACCGAATGTGCCAGTATGATTTAATTTGAACAATGTCTGTAATAATAATATTCTAATTTGTATGCATTCGATGATGATACTTATATGTTTAAACTTGTTTTATTATCATATTTTAACATGCTTAAATTTGCTTATGCTTGTATTTTGTTGCCCTTGTTGCGTAGTACATTTACCTTGCCTGTTTTCTTTTATGACAGATGAACCTTAATGTTATCCGTCCTCCATATTGCGTTTAGCATTATGCTTTGCGTAAACTTTGTTGTCTGCGGAAGACAAAATTCTTGAGTCAAAGGAGGTTACTTTATCAACACTGTTATTTCATGCTTTTTATAAGTTTAACAATGAGTTAAATGATACTTAATTGCACAATGTGTTTTTATATCAGTTGCTTATTATCTTAATAGAACATCCAATGGTTCGTGCTACATTCTGCGTGTTACGTTATGCGCAGAGACGTTGTGCGGCTTTAAATTAAATTTTTTACTTAGACTTTTATGGCAAAGCTTTATCTGCTTTTCGTAAGAATGGATTTATGCAGTTGAGATAAACCATTGTATATGTCATGACATTTATAGATATTGTATTTATGCCTTAGTGCTTTCTAGTGAAGTCTATTGTTACACTAGCCGATCCCCTGCATCTAGAATTGTCGACGCAAGAGCTTCTGCCATTGGTTGCATAAAAATGCTTTACCTTTTGTAGCCAGGATTATATGAATGCACTGTTTTACATTCGTAATGTGTAATACTTTGCGTAAGCAAAAAAGTAAATTTTATTGATAATAGTATGCTGCACTTACAAAAATTTGTTTAAAATTTTCGTATGGATAGAGTGATCACTTCTATCTAGAAAACTACAAAATTTTGTCATGTTCTTATTCAGATGATAATAATGAAATTGCTTTGCTATTGTGCTGCACTGTTTGTGTAAGCATTTATCTTTCGCGCAACGTTCTCAACTGAATTACCAATGCTTCATCTGGGTGGATACCTTGAAATATCCATTTACCACATCTCTTTCAAATAACTGTTCTTGAATTCTTCCCCTGAACATGCCCCTTTCAACTTCACAAATGATGGACATCTCTCTTGCTGAAATGTCCCGTTCTTATTGATTAAAAATCGTTGCGAGGTTTTGACCTCTATATGAGACTTTTTTCAAAGACTGCATTCATTTTAAAACAAACCATAACCTTTATTTCATCAATAAAGGTTTAAAAAGCTTTACGTAGATTATCAAATAATGATAATCTAAAATATCCTGTTTACACACGACTATTACATAATGGTTTACAATACAAATATGTTACAACGAAATAAGTTTCTTGAATGCAGTTTTTACACAATATCATACAAGCATTGACTCCAAATCTTGTCCTTATTTAAGTATGCGACAGCGGAAGCTCTTAATAATCACCTGAGAATAAACATGCTTAAAACGTCAACAAAAATATTGGTGAGTTATAGGTTTAACCTATATATATATCAAATCGTAACAATAGACCACAAGATTTCATATTTCAATATACATCCCATACATAGAGATAAAAATCATTCATATGGTGAACACCTGGTAACCGACATTAACAAGATGCATATATAAGAATATTTCCATCATTCCGGGACACCCTTCGGATATGATATAAATTTCGAAGTACTAAAGCATCCGGTACTTTGGATGGTGTTTGTTAGGCCCAATAGATCTATCTTTAGGATTCGCGTCAATTAGGGTGTCTGTTCCCTAATTCTTAGATTACCAGACTTAATAAAAAGGGTCATATTCGATTTCGATAATTCAACCATAGAATGCAGTTTCACGTACTTGTGTCTATTTTGTAAATCATTTATAAAACCTGCATATATTCTCATCCCAAAAATATTAGATTTTAAAAGTGGGACTATAACTCCCTTTCACAGATTTTTACTTCGTCGGGAAGTAAGACTTGGCCACTGGTCGATTCACGAACCTATAACAAATATGTACATATATATCAAAGTATGTTCAAAATATATTTACAACACTTTTAATACATTTTGATGTTTTAAGTTTATTAAGTCAGCTGTCCTCGTTAGTAACCTACAACTAGTTGTCCACAGTTAGATGTACAGAAATAAATCGATATATATTATCTTGAATCAATCCACGACCCAGTGTATACACGTCTTAGGCTAGATCACAACTCAAAGTATATATATTTTTGGAATCAACCTCAACCCTGTATAGCTAACTCCTACATTACTGCATATAGAGTGTCTATGGTTGTTCCAAATAATATATATACATGGGTCGATATGATATGTCAAAACATTTTCATACGTGTCTATGGTATCCCAAAATTACATAATATATTAGAATACATGTATAATACAATATAAGTTAGCTAGGATATGATTTGTATAGAATTGTTAATATTTCCCGTAGCTACAAAAATAAAAAATATCCAATCTTGTTTTACCCATAACTTCTTCATTTTAAATCCGTTTTGAGTGAATCAAATTGCTATGGTTTCATATTGAACTTTATTTTATGAATCTAAACAGAAAAAGTATATGTTTATAGTAAGAAATATAAGTTACAAGTCGTTTTTGTAAGAGGTAGTCATTTCAGTCGAAACAACGACGTCTTGATGACCATTTTGAAAAACATACTTTCACTTTGAGTTTAACCATGATTTTTTGATATAGTTTCATGTTCATAAGAAAAATAATTTTCCCAGAAGAACAACTTTTAAATCAAAGTTTATGATAGTTTTTAATTATCAAACCCAAAACAGCCCGCGGTGTTACTACGACGACGTATGTCCAGTTTTTACGGTGTTTTTCGTGTTTTCAGGTTTTAAATCATTAAGTTAGCATATCATATAGATATAGAACATGTGTTTAGTTGATTTTAAAAGTCAAGTTAGAAGGATTAACTGTTGTTTGCGAACAAGTTTAGAATTAACTAAACTATGTTCTAGTGATTTCAAGTTTAAACCTTCGAATAAGATAGCTTTATATGTATGAATCGAATGATGTTATGAACATCATTACTACCTCAAGTTTTGTGTATAAACCTACTGGAAAAGAGACAAATGGATCTAGCTTCAAAGGATCTTGGATGGCTTGAAAGTTCTTGAAGTAGAATCATGACACGAAAACAAGTTCAAGTAAGATTTCCACTCGAAATAAGATTGTTATAGTTATAGAAATTGAATCAAAGTTTGAATATGAGTATTACCTTATATTAGAAAGATATCTTACTGTAAATAAGAAAGATTGCTTGAGGTTGGATGATCACTCTACAAGATTGGAAGTAAGCTAGCAAACTTGGAAGTATTCTTGATTTTATGAAACTAGAACTTGTAGAATTTATGAAGAACACTTAGAACTTGAAGATAGAACTTGAAAGAGATCAATTAGATGAAGAAAATTGAAGAATGAAAGTGTTTGTAGGTGTTTTTGTTCGTTGGTGTATGGATTAGATATAAAGGATATGTAATTTTGTTTTCATGTAAATAAGTCATGAATGATTACTCATATTTTTGTAATTTTATGAGATATTTCATGCTAGTTGCCAAATGATGGTTCCCACATATGTTAGGTGACTCACATGGTCTACTAAGAGCTGATCATTGGAGTGTATAAAATAATAGTACATACATCTAAAAGATGTGTATTGTACGAGTACGAATACGGGTGCATACGAGTAGAATTGTTGATGAAACTGAACGAGGATGTAATTGTAAGCATTTTTGTTAAGTAGAAGTATTTTGATAAGTGTCTTGAAGTCTTTCAAAAGTGTATGAATACATATTAAAACACTATATGTATATACATTTTAACTGAGTCGTTAAGTCATCGTTAGTCGTTACATGTAAGTGTTGTTTTGAAACCTTTAGGTTAACGATCTTGTTAAATGTTGTTAACCCAATGTTTATAATATCAAATGAGATTTTAAATTATTATATTATCATGATATTATGATGTATGAATATCTCTTAATATGATATATATATACATTAAATGTCGTTATAACGATAATCGTTACATATATGTCTCGTTTCAAAATGATTAAGTTAGTAGTCTTGTTTTTACAAATGAAGTTCATTGTTAATATACTTAATGATATGTTTACTTATCATAATATCATGTTAACTATATATATAACCATATATATGTCATCATATAGTTTTTACAAGTTTTAACGTTCGTGAATCACCGGTCAACTTGGGTGGTCAATTGTCTATATGAAACCTATTTCAATTAATCAAGTCTTAACAAGTTTGATTACTTAACATGTTGGAAACACTTAATCATGTAAATAACAATTTCATTTAATATATATATAAACATGGAAAAGTTCGGGTCACTACAGTACCTACCCGTTAAATAAATTTCGTCCCGAAATTTTAAGCAGTTGGAGGTGTTGACGTATCTTCTGGAAATAAATGCGGGTATTTCTTCTTCATCTGATCTTCTCATTCCCAGGTGAACTCGGGTCCTCTACGAGCATTCCATCGAACCCTAACAATTGGTATCTTGTTTTGCTTAAGTCTTTTAACCTCACTATCTATTATTTCGACGGGTTCTTCGATGAATTGAAGTTTTTCGTTGATTTAGATTTCATTTAATGGAATAGTGAGATCTTCTTTAGCAAAACATTTCTTCAAATTCGAGACGTGGAAAGTGTTATGTACAGTCGCGAGTTGTTGAGGTAACTCAAGTCGGTAAGCTACTGGTCCGACACGATCAATAATCTTGAATGGTCCGATATACCTTGGATTTAATTTTCCCCGTTTACCAAATCGAACAATGCCTTTCCAAGGTGCAACTTTAAGCATGACCATCTCTCCAATTTCAAATTCTATATCTTTTCTTTTAATGTCAGCGTAGCTCTTTTGTCTACTTTGGGCGGTTTTCAACCGTTGTTGAATTTGGATGATCTTCTCGGTAGTTTCTTGTATTATCTCCGGACCCGTAATCTGTCTATCCCCCACTTCACTCCAAAAAATCAGAGACCTGCACTTTCTACCATAAAGTGCTTCAAACGGCGCCATCTCAATGCTTGAATGGTAGCTGTTGTTGTAGGAAAATTCTGCTAACGGTAGATGTCGATCCCAACTGTTTCCGAAATCAATAACACATGCTCGTAGCATGTCTTCAAGCATTTGTATTGTCTTTCGCTCTGCCCATCAGTTTGTGGATGATAGGCAGTACTCATGTCTAGACGAGTTCCTAATGCTTGCTGTAATGTCTGCCAGAATCTTGAAATAAATCTGCCATCCCTATCAGAGATAATAGAGATTGGTATTCCATGTCTGGAGATGACTTCCTTCAAATACAGTCGTGCTAACTTCTCCATCTTATCATCTTCTTTTATTGGCAGGAAGTGTGCTGATTTAGTGAGACGATCAACTATTACCCAAATAGTATCAAAACCACTTGCAGTCCTTGGCAATTTAGTGATGAAATCCATGGTAATGTTTTCCCATTTCCATTCAAGGATTTCGGGTTGTTGAAGTAGACCTGATGGTTTCTGATGCTCAGCTTTGACCTTAGAACACGTCAAACATTCTCCTACGTATTTAGCAACATCGGCTTTCATACCCGGCCACCAAAAATGTTTCTTGAGATCCTTGTACATCTTCCCCATTCCAGGATGTATTGAGTATCTGGTTTTATGAGCTTCTCTAAGTACCATTTCTCTCATATCTCTAAATTTTGGTACCCAAATCCTTTCAGCCCTATACCGGGTTCCGTCTTCCTTAATATTAAGATGCTTCTCCGATCCTTTGGGTATTTCATCTTTTAAATTTCCCTCTTTTAAAACTCCTTGTTGCGCCTCCTTTATTTGAGTAGTAAGGTTATTGTGAATCATTATATTCATAGATTTTACTCGAATGGGTTCTCTGTCCTTCCTGCTCAAGGTGTCGGCTACCACATTTGCCTTCCCCGGGTGGTAACGAATCTCAAAGTCGTAATCATTCAACAATTCAATCCACCTACGCTGCCTCATATTCAGTTGTTTCTGATTAAATATGTGTTGAAGACTTTTATAGTCGATATTTATAATACTTTTGACCCCATATAAGTAGTGCCTCCAAGTCTTTAATGCAAAAACAACCGCGCCTAATTCCAAATCATGCGTCGTATAATTTTGTTCGTGAATCTTCAATTGTCTAGATGCATAAGCAATCACCTTCATTCGTTGCATTAATACACAACCGAGACCTTGCTTTGATGCGTCACAATAAATCACAAAATCATCATTCCCTTCAGGCAATGACAATATAGGTGCCGTAGTTAGCTTTTTCTTCAATAACTGAAACGCTTTCTCTTGTTCATCCTTCCATTCAAATTTCTTCCCTTTATGCGTTAATGCAGTCAAGGGTTTTGCTATTCTGGAAAAGTCTTGGATAAACCTTTTGTAGTAACCAGCTAGTCCTAAAAACTGGCGTATATGTTTCGGAGTTTTCGGGGTTTCCCACTTTTCAACAGTTTCTATCTTTGCCGGATCCACCTTAATACCTTCTTTGTTCACTATGTGACTGAGGAATTGAACTTCTTCCAACCAAAATACACACTTTGAAAACTTAGCGTACAATTCTTCCTTCCTCAATACTTCTAACACCTTTCTCAAATGTTCACCGTGTTCTTGGTCATTCTTTGAGTAAATAAGTATGTCATCAATGAAAACAATGACAAACTTGTCAAGGTATGTTCCACACACTCGGTTCATAAGGTCCATGAACACAGCTGGTGCATTAGTTAAACCAAACGGCATGACCATAAACTCGTAATGACTGTAACGTGTTCTGAAAGCAGTCTTTGGAATATCATCTTCTTTCACCCGCATTTGATGATACCCGGAACGTAAGTCAATCTTTGAATAAACAGACGAGCCTTGTAGTTGATCAAATAAGTCGTCGATTCTCGGTAGTGGGTAGCGGTTCTTGATGGTAAGTTTGTTCAACTCTCGGTAGTTGATACACAACCTGAATGTACCATCTTTCTTCTTGACAAACAAAACAGGAGCTCCCCACGGTGATGTGCTTGGTCGAATGAAACCACGCTCTAAAAGTTCTTGTAATTGGCTTTGTAGTTCTTTCATCTCGCTGGGTACGAGTCTGTAAGGAGCACGAGCTATTGGTGCAGCTCCTGGTACAAGATCTATTTGAAATTCAATGGATCGATGTGGGGGTAATCCCGGTAATTCTTTCGGAAATACATCGAGAAATTCTTTTTCGACGGGAACATCATTGATGCTCTTTTCTTCAGTTTGTACTTTCTCGACGTGTGCTAGAACAGCATAGCAACCTTTTCTTATTAGTTTTTGTGCCTTCAAATTACTAATAAGATGTAGCTTCGTGTTGCCCTTTTCTCCGTACACCATTAAGGGTTTTCCTTTTTCTCGTATAATGCGAATTGCATTTTTGTAACAAACGATCTCTGCTTTCACTTCTTTCAACCAGTCCATACCAATTATCACATCAAAACTCCCTAACTCTACTGGTATCAAGTCAATCTTAAATGTTTCGCTAAGCAGTTTAATTTCTCAATTCCGACATATATTATCTGCTGAAATTAATTTACCTTTTGCTAATTCGAGTAAAAATTTACTATCCAAAGGCGTCAATGGACAACTTAATTTAGCACAAAAATCTCTACTCATATAGCTTCTATCCGCACCCGAATCAAATTAAATGTAAGCAGATTTATTGTCAATAAGAAACGTACCCGTAACAAGCTCCGGGTCTTACTGTACCTCTATTAATATTGAAAACTCTTTCGCGGCCTTGTCCATTCGTATTCTCCTGGTTCGGGCAATTTCTAATAATGTGGCTCAGTTTTCCACATTTATAACAAACTACATTGGCATAACTTGCTCTGACACTACTTGCTCCTCCATTACTCATTCTGACACCATTTGTTCCTTTCGTTCTGTTAACCCCTGGTCCGTAGACCTCACACTTCGCCGCGCTATGACCATTTCTATTACACTTGTTGCAAAATTTGGTGCAGAACCCCGAGTGATACTTTTCACATCTTTGGCATAGCTGCTTCTGATTGTTGTTGTTGTTGCGGTTGTTATTGTTGTTGGAATGATTGCTGTAGTTGTTGTTGTTGTTGTTTTGCCGTTTGTTGTAGTTGCGATTGATGTTGCGATTGTTGGGATAGTTGTAGTGACCCGAACTTTTCCATGTTTATATATATTAATTGAGATTGATATTTACATGATTAAATGTTTCCAACATGTTAAGCAATCAAACTTGTTAAGACTTGATTAATTGGAATATGTTTCATATAGACAATTGATCACCCAAGTTGATCGGTGATTCACGAACGTTAAAACTTGTAAAAACTATATGATGACATATATATGGATATATATATATATAGTTAACATGATACTATGATAAGAAAACATATCATAAAGTATATTAACAATGAACTACATATGTAAAAACAAGACTACTAACTTAATGATTTTTAAACGAGACATATATGTAACGATTATCGTTGTAAAGACATTTAATGTATATATATCATATTAAGAGATATTCATACATGATAATATCATGATAATATAATAATTTAAAATCTCATTTGATATTATAAACATTGGGTTAACAACATTTAACAAGATCGTTAACCTAAAGGTTTCAAAACAACACTTACATGTAACGACTAACGATGACTTAACGACTCAGTTAAAATGTATATACATGTAGTGTTTTAATATGTATTTATACACTTTTGAAAGACTTCAATACACTTATCAAAATACTTCTACTTAACAAAAATGCTTACAATTACATCCTCGTTCAGTTTCATTAACAATTCTACTCGTATGCACCCGTATTCGTACTCGTACAATACACAGCTTTTAGATGTATGTACTATTGGTATATACACTCCAATGATCAGCTCTTAGCAGCCCATGTGAGTCACCTAACACATGTGGGAACCATCATTTGGCAACTAGCATGAAATATCTCATAAAATTACAAAAATATGTGTAATCATTCATGACTTATTTACATGAAAACAAAATTACATATCCTTTATATCTAATCCATACACCAACGACCAAAAACACCTACAAACACTTTCATTCTTCAATTTTCTTCATCTAATTGATCTCTCTCAAGTTCTATCTTCAAGTTCTAAGTGTTCTTCATAAATTCCAAAAGTTCTAGTTTCATAAAATCAAGAATACTTTCAAGTTTGCTAGCTCACTTCCAATCTTGTAAGGTGATCATCCAACCTCAAGAAATCTTTGTTTCTTACAGTAGGTTATCATTCTAATACAAGGTAATAATCATATTCAAACTTTGGTTCAATTTCTATAACTATAACAATCTTATTTCAAGTGATGATCTTACTTGAACTTGTTTTCGTGTCATGATTCTGCTTCAAGAACTTCGAGCCATCCAAGGATCCATTGAAGCTAGATCCATTTTTCTCTTTTCCAGTAGGTTTATCCAAGGAAATTAAGGTAGTAATGATGTTCATAACATCATTCAATTCATACATATAAAGCTATCTTATTCGAAGGTTTAAACTTGTAATCACTAGAACATAGTTTAGTTAATTCTAAACTTGTTCGCAAACAAAAGTTAATCCTTCTAACTTTACTTTTAAAATCAAATAAACACATGTTCTATATCTATATTATATGCTAACTTAATGATTTAAAACCTGGAAACACGAAAAACACCGTAAAACCGGATTTACGCCGTCGTAGTAACACCGCGGGCTGTTTTGGGTTAGTTAATTAAAAACTATAATAAACTTTGATTTAAAAGTTGTTATTCTGAGAAAATGATTTTTATTATGAACATGAAACTATATCCAAAAATTATGGTTAAACTCAAAGTGGAAGTATGTTTTCTAAAATGGTCATCTAGACGTCGTTCTTTCGACTGAAATGACTACCTTTACAAAAACGACTTGTAACTTATTTTTCCGACTATAAACCTATACTTTTTCTGTTTAGATTCATAAAATAGAGTTCAATATGAAATCATAGCAATTTGATTCACTCAAAAAGGATTTAAAATGAAGAAGTTATGGGTAAAACAAGATTGGATAATTTTTCTCATTTTAGCTACGTGAAAATTGGTAACAAATCTATTCCAACCATAACTTAATCAACTTGTATTGTATATTATGTAATCTTGAGATACCATAGACACGTATACAATGTTTCGACCTATCATGTCGACACATCTATATATATTTCGGAACAACCATAGACACTCTATATGTGAATGTTGGAGTTAGCTATACAGGGTTGAGGTTGATTCCAAAATATATATAGTTTGAGTTGTGATCAATACTGAGATACGTATACACTGGGTCGTGGATTGATTCAAGATAATATTTATCGATTTATTTCTGTACATCTAACTGTGGACAACTAGTTATAGGTTACTAACGAGGACAGCTGACTTAATAAACTTAAAACATCAAAATATATTAAAAGTGTTGTAAATATATTTTGAACATACTTTAATATATATGTATATATTGTTATAGGTTCGTGAATCAACAGTGGCCAAGTCTTACTTCCCGACGAAGTAAATCTGTGAAAGTGAGTTATAGTCCCACTTTTAAAATCTAATATTTTTGGGATGAGAATACATGCAGGTTTTATAAATGATTTACAAAATAGACACAAGTACGTGAAACTACATTCTATGGTTGAATTATCGAAATCGAATATGCCCCTTTTTATTAAGTCTGGTAATCTAAGAATTAGGGAACAGACACCCTAATTGACGCGAATCCTAAAGATAGATCTATTGGGCCTAACAAACCCCATCCAAAGTACCGGATGCTTTAGTACTTCGAAATTTATATCATATCCGAAGGGTGTCCCGGAATGATGGGGATATTCTTATATATGCATCTTGTTATTGTCGGTTACCAGGTGTTCACCATATGAATGATTTTTATCTCTATGTATGGGATGTGTATTGAAATATGAAATCTTGTGGTCTATTGTTACGATTTGATATATATAGGTTAAACCTATAACTCACCAACATTTTTGTTGACGTTTAAAGCATGTTTATTCTCAGGTGAATATTAAGAGCTTCCGCTGTTGCATACTAAAATAAGGACAAGATTTGGAGTCCATGTTTGTATGATATTGTGTAAAAACTGCATTCAAGAAACTGATTTCGATGTAACATATTTGTATTGTAAACCATTATGTAATGGTCGTGTGTAAACAGGATATTTTAGATTATCATTATTTGATAATCTACGTAAAGCTTTTTAAACCTTTATTTATGAAATAAAGGTTATGGTTTGTTTTAAAAATGAATGCAGTCTTTGAAAAATGTCTCATATAGAGGTCAAAACCTCGCAACGAAATCAATTAATATGGAACGTTTTTAATCAATAAGAACGGGACATTTCAGTTGGTATCCGAGCGTTGGACTTAGAGAACCAGAAAATTTGCATTAGTGTGTCTTATCGAGTTTGTTAGGATGCATTAGTGAGTCTGGACTTCGACCGTGTTTTCTTTAAAAATGATTGCTTAACATTTTTGTTGGAAACTATATATTTTTAACATATGAATATTATGTGATATATTAATCTCTTAACGTGTTTGATATTATGTGATAGATGTCTACCTCTAGAACAAGTCCCATTGACTCACCTAATAATAATGAAGAGTCAAATGTAAATTGGAATGATTTGTGGACTGATTCACAAGTTCCCGAAGAGGAACCGGAAGAAGAGTCGGAACCGGAAGAAGAATCGGAACCGGAAGAAGAATCGGAACCGGATGAAGAAATAGAACCGGTGGGGGAAATAATAAAACGGTTAAGTAAAAGAAAATCCTCAACCAACCGACCAAAGTTAATTATGGTCAATGGTGTTTCCGCCAAGGAAGCAAAATATTGGGAGGATTACCAATTCTCCGATGAATCGGATTCCGACGAGAATTCCGATGATGTTATAGAAATTACCCCAACTGAATTTAAAAAGGCAAAAGAAAATAATAAGGGAAAGGGCTTAAAAATAGAGAAATCTAATTCCAACCCCGATGAACTTTATATGTATCGTCAACCCCCGAAGTCCTTAAGTTGTAACAATGACCCGGGAACCTCTAAACCACCAGGTTTTTCTAAACCAATGTGGACAACGACGGCTCGTATTAGGGGAACATCATATATCCCTAGAAACTTGGCAAAACGAACCAAAACTGAAGAAGAAGAAACGAGCGAGTCGGAATAAGATAGTTGTATTCGTGTGGTGTAATATATGTAATATAGTGTTCTTATGCTTTATGATATATGTAAAAATTGCTTGTATTAATAAGTATTTTTTTATGAAACTAACTCTTGTCTATTTTACAGTTTAAAAACACAAAATGGATAGACAACCCAATATTTTAAGAGACCTACCCGGAGACATGATTGATGAAATCTTGTCTAGAGTCGGCCAGAATTCTTCGGCACAACTATTTAAGGCGAGATCAGTTTGTAAGACATTCGAAGAACGTTCCAAGAATGTCTTGGTTTATAAGAGACTTTCGTTTGAAAGATGGGGGATATCACATTGGGAAACCCATAAGTTACGATGTGTTTACTTTGACGCATATATTGCGGGGAACCCAAATGCTATTTTACGCAACGGGTTAAGAAATTATTTTGACTCAATATATCCGAATATTGGACTTCGTGATTTAGAAAAAGCGGCTAACATGCAACATAAAGAAGCATGTTATGCTTACGGATTAGTAATGTTCGCTTCTCACCAAAGTGAGAACAAGAACATCGGGCTACAACTATTAAACAAAACGTTTCCACAAGTGACGGAGTCAGTAATTGGGGTAAGAAATGAGGTTTTTAGATTATTACGGGACTGTTGGACATTACGTAACCCTCGTCCCTTTGATGATGTTACAACACGCTGTCTTATCAACGGCCATAACGGTTATGTTGCACAAGACCAAGGATGGGAAGTAGTCCTAGTAAAACCAGAATGCATGACTTGTTTCTGGACGTATGAATTACGTGTCTTTATTGCCTTTGCCGAATGACTTGTGTACTAGCTAGAATTGTCTTCACAACTATCTTGTATCAAAGTTATTGTGTGCTATATTTCATGCTTTATGTAAAATAAGCGGTATTGTAAGTTTGTAAAATATTGTATAAAAGTTTGAACGCGAAATATTATTACAATCAGTTTTTCATATAGAATTGTAGTAGTTGAATTGTATATTAGCTACTAAGTATGAACTTAACGGGTAGGTACTACCCGAATTTAAACTTATAAAACGCTAATATGAAGAAAAAGCTTTTATAAATGAGTTCATATTATGCTACAAAATACTATTAACTACTCTTAATATTCTGTATGATTAACTTGTTCCATTTAACTATTTTGAAGGAAATGGCACCGACTACTCGACACACCGTGAATATGAATGAAGAGGAATTCCGTACTTTTCTAGCCTCAAATATAGCCGCAGTACAGGCTGCGCTACATACCAACAATAACTTTGGATCTAGCAGTACAGGAAATCGTGTAGGATGCACCTACAAAGAATTCACTGCCTGCAAACCTTTGGAATTTGATGGAACTGAAGGACCGATCGGATTGAAACGGTGGACCGAGAAGGTTGAATCGGTGTTTGCCATAAGTAAGTGTACTGAAGAGGACAAAGTGAAGTACGCTACGCATACCTTCACAGGTTCTGCGTTAACATGGTGGAATACCTATCTAGAGCAAGTGGGACAAGATGATGCGTACGCACTACCGTGGTCAGCATTCAAGCACTTGATGAACGAGAAGTACCGTCCCAGAACCGAGGTCAATAAGCTCAAGACAGAACTTAGAGGGTTACGAACCCAAGGATTTGATATTACCACGTACGAAAGACGATTCACAGAATTGTGCCTATTGTGTCCGGGAGCATTCGAAGATGAGGAAGAGAAGATCGACGCGTTTGTGAAAGGATTACCGGAAAGAATCCAAGAAGATATAAGTTCACACGAGCCCGCCTCCATACAACAGGCATGTAGAATGGCTCACAAACTAGTGAACCAGATTGAAGAAAGAATTAAAGAACAGACTGCTGAAGAGGCCAATGTAAAGCAAGTCAAAAGAAAGTGGGAGGAAAACGGTGATAAGAATCACCAATACAACAACAACAGCAATTACAACAATAATCGCAACAATTATCCCAACAATCGCAACATCAATCGCAACTACAACAAACGGCCCAACAACAACAACAACAACAACAACAACAACATCAACTACAACAATCATCCCAACAACAATAATAACCCCAACAACAACAACAACAATCAGAAGCAGCTATGCCAAAGGTGTGAAAAGAATCACTCGGGGTTCTGCACCAAATTTTGCAACAAGTGTAAAAGAAATGGTCATAGTGCGGCGAAGTGTGAGGTCTACGGACCAGGGGTTAATAGAACGAAAGGAACAAATGGTGTCGGAACGAGTAATGGCGGAGCAAGTAGTGTCGGAGCAAGTTATGCCAATGTAGTTTGTTATAAATGTGGAAAACCAGGCCACATTATTAGAAATTGCCCGAACCAGGAGAACACGAATGGACAAGGCCGTGGAAGAGTTTTCAATATTAATGCGGTAGAGGCACAGGAAGACCCGGAGCTTGTTACGGGTACGTTTCTTATTGACAATAAATCTGCTTACGTTTTATTTGATTCGGGTGCGGATAGAAGCTATATGAGTAGAGATTTTTGTGCTAAATTAAGTTGTCCATTGACGCCTTTGGATAGTAAATTTTTACTCGAATTAGCAAATGGTAAATTAATTTCAGCAGATAATATATGTCGGAATCGAGAAATTAAACTGGTTAGCGAAACATTTAAGATTGATTTGATACCAGTAGAGTTAGGGAGTTTTGATGTGATAATCGGTATGGACTGGTTGAAATAAGTGAAAGCGGAGATCGTTTGTTACAAAAATGCAATTCGCATTATACGAGAAAAAGGAAAACCCTTAATGGTGTACGGAGAAAAGGGCAACACGAAGCTACATCTTATTAGTAATTTGAAGGCACAAAAACTAATAAGAAAAGGTTGCTATGCTGTTCTAGCACACGTCGAGAAAGTACAAACTGAAGAAAAGAGCATCAATGATGTTCCCATTGCAAAAGAATTTCCCGATGTATTTCCGAAAGAATTACCGGGATTACCCCCACATCGATCCGTTGAATTTCAAATAGATCTTGTACCAGGAGCTGCACCAATAGCTCGTGCTCCTTACAGACTCGCACCCAGCGAGATGAAAGAACTGCAAAGCCAATTACAAGAACTTTTAGAGCGTGGTTTCATTCGACCAAGCACATCACCGTGGGGAGCTCCTGTTTTGTTTGTCAAGAAGAAAGATGGTACATTCAGGTTGTGTATCGACTACCGAGAGTTGAACAAACTTACCATCAAGAACCGCTACCCACTACCGAGAATCGACGACTTATTTGATCAACTACAAGGCTCGTCTGTTTATTCAAAGATTGACTTACGTTCCGGGTATCATCAAATGCGGGTGAAAGAAGATGATATTCCAAAGACTGCTTTCAGAACACGTTACGGTCATTACGAGTTTATGGTCATGCCGTTTGGTTTAACTAATGCACCAGCTGTGTTCATGGACCTTATGAACCGAGTGTGTGGACCATATCTTGACAAGTTTGTCATTGTTTTCATTGATGACATACTTATTTACTCAAAGAATGACCAAGAACACGGTGAACATTTGAGAAAGGTGTTAGAAGTATTGAGGAAGGAAGAATTGTACGCTAAGTTTTCAAAGTGTGCATTTTGGTTGGAAGAAGTTCAATTCCTCGGTCACATAGTGAACAAAGAAGGTATTAAGGTGGATCCGGCAAAGATAGAAACTGTTGAAAAGTGGGAAACCCCGAAAACTCCGAAACACATACGCCAGTTTTTAGGACTAGCTGGTTACTACAGAAGGTTCATCCAAGACTTTTCCAGAATAGCAAAACCCTTGACTGCATTAACGCATAAAGGGAAGAAATTTGAATGGAATGATGAACAAGAGAAAGCGTTTCAGTTATTGAAGAAAAAGCTAACTACGGCACCTATATTGTCATTGCCTGAAGGGAATGATGATTTTGTGATTTATTGTGATGCATCAAAGCAAGGTCTCGGTTGTGTATTAATGCAACGAACGAAGGTGATTGCTTATGCGTCTAGACAATTGAAGATTCACGAACAAAATTATACGACGCATGATTTGGAATTAGGCGCGGTTGTTTTTGCATTAAAGACTTGGAGGCACTACTTATATGGGGTCAAAAGTATTATATATACCGACCACAAAAGTCTTCAACACATATTTAATCAGAAACAACTGAATATGAGGCAGCGTAGGTGGATTGAATTATTGAATGATTACGACTTTGAGATTCGTTACCACCCGGGGAAGACAAATGTGGTAGCCGATGCCTTGAGCAGGAAGGACAGAGAACCCATTCGAGTAAAATCTATGAATATAATGATTCATAATAACATTACTACTCAAATAAAGGAGGCGCAACAAGGAGTTTTAAAAGAGGGAAATTTAAAGGATGAAATACCCAAAGGATCGGAGAAGCATCTTAATATTCGGGAAGACGGAACCCGGTATAGGGCTGAAAGGATTTGGGTACCAAAATTTGGAGATATGAGAGAAATGGTACTTAGAGAAGCTCATAAAACCAGATACTCAATACATCCTGGAACGGGGAAGATGTACAAGGATCTCAAGAAACATTTTTGGTGGCCGGGTATGAAAGCCGATGTTGCTAAATACGTAGGAGAATGTTTGACGTGTTCTAAGGTCAAAGCTGAGCATCAGAAACCATCAGGTCTACTTCAACAACCCGAAATCCCGGAATGGAAATGGGAAAACATTACCATGGATTTCATCACTAAATTGCCAAGGACTGCAAGTGGTTTTGATACTATTTGGGTAATAGTTGATCGTCTCACCAAATCAGCACACTTCCTACCAATAAGAGAAGATGACAAGATGGAGAAGTTAGCACGACTGTATTTGAAGGAAGTCGTCTCCAGACATGGAATACCAATCTCTATTATCTCTGATAGGGATGGCAGATTTATTTCAAGATTCTGGCAGACATTACAGCAAGCATTAGGAACTCGTCTAGACATGAGTACTGCCTATCATCCACAAACTGATGGGCAGAGCGAAAGGACGATACAAACGCTTGAAGACATGCTACGAGCATGTGTTATTGATTTCGGAAACAGTTGGGATCGACATCTACCGTTAGCAGAATTTTCCTACAACAACAGCTACCATTCAAGCATTGAGATGGCTCCGTTTGAAGCACTTTATGGTAGAAAGTGCAGGTCTCCGATTTTTTGGAGTGAAGTGGGGGATAGACAGATTACGGGTCCGGAGATTATACAAGAAACTACCGAGAAGATCATCCAAATTCAACAACGGTTGAAAACCGCCCAAAGTCGACAAAAGAGCTACGCTGACATTAAAAGAAAAGATATAGAATTTGAAATTGGAGAGATGGTCATGCTTAAAGTTGCACCTTGGAAAGGCGTTGTTCGATTTGGTAAACGAGGGAAATTAAATCCAAGGTATATTGGACCATTCAAGATTATTGATCGTGTCGGACCAGTAGCTTACCGACTAGAGTTACCTCAACAACTCGCGGCTGTACATAACACTTTCCACGTCTCGAATTTAAAGAAATGTTTTGCTAAAGAAGATCTCACTATTCCGTTAGATGAAATCCAAATCAATGAAAAACTTCAATTCATCGAAGAACCCGTCGAAATAATGGATCGTGAGGTTAAAAGACTTAAGCAAAACAAGATACCAATTGTTAAGGTTCGATGGAATGCTCGTAGAGGACCCGAGTTCACCTGGGAGCGTGAAGATCAGATGAAGAAGAAATACCCGCATCTATTTCCAGAAGATTCGTCAACACCTTCAACAGCTTAAAATTTCGGGACAAAATTTATTTAACGGGTAGGTACTGTAGTGACCCGAACTTTTCCATGTTTATATATATTAATTGAGATTGATATTTACATGATTAAATGTTTCCAACATGTTAAGCAATCAAACTTGTTAAGACTTGATTAATTGGAATATGTTTCATATAGACAATTGACCACCCAAGTTGATCGGTGATTCACGAACGTTAAAACTTGTAAAAACTATATGATGACATATATATGGATATATATATATATATATAGTTAACATGATACTATGATAAGAAAACATATCATAAAGTATATTAACAATGAACTACATATGTAAAAACAAGACTACTAACTTAATGATTTTTAAACGAGACATATATGTAACGATTATCGTTGTAAAGACATTTAATGTATATATATCATATTAAGAGATATTCATACATGATAATATCATGATAATATAATAATTTAAAATCTCATTTGATATTATAAACATTGGGTTAACAACATTTAACAAGATCGTTAACCTAAAGGTTTCAAAACAACACTTACATGTAACGACTAACGATGACTTAACGACTCAGTTAAAATGTATATACATGTAGTGTTTTAATATGTATTTATACACTTTTGAAAGACTTCAATACACTTATCAAAATACTTCTACTTAACAAAAATGCTTACAATTACATCCTCGTTCAGTTTCATTAACAATTCTACTCGTATGCACCCGTATTCGTACTCGTACAATACACAGCTTTTAGATGTATGTACTATTGGTATATACACTCCAATGATCAGCTCTTAGCAGCCCATGTGAGTCACCTAACACATGTGGGAACCATCATTTGGCAACTAGCATGAAATATCTCATAAAATTACAAAAATATGAGTAATCATTCATGACTTATTTACATGATAACAAAATTACATATCCTTTATATCTAATCCATACACCAACGACCAAAAACACCTACAAACACTTTTATTCTTCAATTTTCTTCATCTAATTGATCTCTCTCAAGTTCTATCTTCAAGTTCTAAGTGTTCTTCATAAATTCCAAAAGTTCTAGTTTCATAAAATCAAGAATACTTTCAAGTTTGCTAGCTCACTTCCAATCTTGTAAGGTGATCATCCAACCTCAAGAAATCTTTGTTTCTTACAGTAGGTTATCATTCTAATACAAGGTAATAATCATATTCAAACTTTGATTCAATTTCTATAACTATAACAATCTTATTTCAAGTGATGATCTTACTTGAACTTGTTTTCGTGTCATGATTCTGCTTCAAGAACTTCGAGCCATCCAAGGATCCATTGAAGCTAGATCCATTTTTCTCTTTTCCAGTAGGTTTATCCAAGGAAATTAAGGTAGTAATGATGTTCATAACATCATTCAATTCATACATATAAAGCTATCTTATTCGAAGGTTTAAACTTGTAATCACTAGAACATAGTTTAGTTAATTCTAAACTTGTTCGCAAACAAAAGTTAATCCTTCTAACTTTACTTTTAAAATCAAATAAACACATGTTCTATATCTATATGATATGCTAACTTAATGATTTAAAACCTGGAAACACGAAAAACACCGTAAAACCGGATTTACGCCGTCGTAGTAACACCGCGGGCTGTTTTGGGTTAGTTAATTAAAAACTATAATAAACTTTGATTTAAAAGTTGTTATTCTGAGAAAATGATTTTTATTATGAACATGAAACTATATCCAAAAATTATGGTTAAACTCAAAGTGGAAGTATGTTTTCTAAAATGGTCATCTAGACGTCGTTCTTTCAACTGAAATGACTACCTTTACAAAAACGACTTGTAACTTATTTTTCCGACTATAAACCTATACTTTTTCTGTTTTGATTCATAAAATAGAGTTCAATATGAAATCATAGCAATTTGATTCACTCAAAAAGGATTTAAAATGAAGAAGTTATGGGTAAAACAAGATTGGATAATTTTTCTCATTTTAGCTACGTGAAAATTGGTAACAAATCTATTCCAACCATAACTTAATCAACTTGTATTGTATATTATGTAATCTTGAGATACCATAGACACGTATACAATGTTTCGACCTATCATGTCGACACATCTATATATATTTCGGAACAACCATAGACACTCTATATGTGAATGTTGGAGTTAGCTATACAGGGTTGAGGTTGATTCCAAAAAATATATAGTTTGAGTTGTGATCAATACTGAGATACGTATACACTGGGTCGTGGATTGATTCAAGATAATATTTATCGATTTATTTCTGTACATCTAACTGTGGACAACTAGTTATAGGTTACTAACGAGGACAGCTGACTTAATAAACTTAAAACATCAAAATATATTAAAAGTGTTGTAAATATATTTTGAACATACTTTAATATATATGTATATATTGTTATAGGTTCGTGAATCAACAGTGGCCAAGTCTTACTTCCCGACGAAGTAAATCTGTGAAAGTGAGTTATAGTCCCACTTTTAAAATCTAATATTTTTGGGATGAGAATACATGCAGGTTTTATAAATGATTTACAAAATAGACACAAGTACGTGAAACTACATTCTATGGTTGAATTATCGAAATCGAATATGCCCCTTTTTATTAAGTCTGGTAATCTAAGAATTAGGGAACAGACACCCTAATTGACGCGAATCCTAAAGATAGATCTATTGGGCCTAACAAACCCCATCCAAAGTACCGGATGCTTTAGTACTTCGAAATTTATATCATATCCGAAGGGTGTCCCGGAATGATGGGGATATTCTTATATATGCATCTTGTTATTGTCGGTTACCAGGTGTTCACCATATGAATGATTTTTATCTCTATGTATGGGATGTGTATTGAAATATGAAATCTTGTGGTCTATTGTTACGATTTGATATATATAGGTTAAACCTATAACTCACCAACATTTTTGTTGACGTTTAAAGCATGTTTATTATCAGGTGAATATTAAGAGCTTCCGCTGTTGCATACTAAAATAAGGACAAGATTTGGAGTCCATGTTTGTATGATATTGTGTAAAAACTGCATTCAAGAAACTGATTTCGATGTAACATATTTGTATTGTAAACCATTATGTAATGGTCGTGTGTAACAGGATATTTTAGATTATCATTATTTGATAATCTACGTAAAGCTTTTTAAACCTTTATTTATGAAATAAAGGTTATGGTTTGTTTTAAAAATGAATGCAGTCTTTGAAAAATGTCTCATATAGAGGTCAAAACCTCGCAACGAAATCAATTAATATGGAACGTTTTTAATCAATAAGAACGGGACATTTCAATAGTTGTTGTTGTTTTGGTGACTCCTATCACCGTTTTCCTCCCACTTTCTTTTGACTAGCTTCAAGTTGGCCTCTTCGGCCGCCTGTTCTTTAATTCTTCCCTCAATCTGGTTCACTAGTTTGTGAGCCATTCTACATGACTTTTGCATGGAGGCAGGCTCGTGTGAACTTATATCTTCTTGGTTTCTCTCCGGTAACCCTTTTACAAACGCGTCGATCTTCTCTTCCTCATCTTCGAACGCTCTCGGATACAATAGGTACAATTCTGTGAATCGTCTTTCGTACGAAGTAATATCGAATCCCTGTGTCCGTAACCCTCTAAGTTCTGACTTGAGCTTATTAAACTCGGTTCTAGGACCGTACTTCTCATTCATCAAGTGCTTGAATGCTGACCACGGTAGCGCGTAAGCAGCATCTTGTCCCACTTGCTCTATATAGGTATTCCACCATGTTAACGCAATACCTGTGAAGGTATGCGTAGCGTACTTCACTTTGTCTCCTTCAGCACACTTACTTATGGCAAAGAAAGATTCAACTTTCTCGGTCCACCATTTCAATCCGATTGGTCCTTCGGTCCCATCAAATTCTGAAGGTTTGCAGGTAGTGAATTCCTTGTAGGAGCATCCTACACGATTTCTTACGCCGTTAGCTGTATTGCTAGATTCAGAGTTATTGTTGGTATGTAGTGCGGCCTGTACTGCGACTATGTTTGAAGCAAGAAAGGCACGAAATTCCTCTTCACTCATATTCAAGGTGTGTCGAGTAGTCGGTGCCATTTCCTTCAAAATAGTCAAATGAAACGAGTTAATCATATAGAATATCAAGAGTAGTCAATAGTATTTCGTAGCGTAATATGAACTTATTTATAAAAGCTCTTTCTTCATATTAGCATTTTATACTCTTTAATTCGGGTAGTACCTACCCGTTAAGTTCATACTTAGTAGCTAACATACCATTTCAACTACTACAATTCTATATGAAAAACTAAGCACAACAAAAAAAAAATATCATATTCAAACCTTTATACAATAACTTGCAAACTTATAATACTGCTATTTTACATATAGCATGAAATATAGCACATAAAACTTTGATACAAAGTAGTTGCGAAGATAATTCTAGTTAATAAATAAGGCGTTCAGCAAAGGCAATAAAGACACGTAATTCATACGTCCAGAAACAAGTCATGCATTCTGGTTTTACTAATACCACTTCCCATCCTTGGTTTTGTGGAACATAACCATTGTGACTGATAGTAAGACAATGTGTTGTAACGTCGTCAAAAGGATGAAGGTTACGTAATGACCAACAGTCTTGTAATAACCTAAAAACCTCATTTCTTACCCCAATGACCGACTCCGTCACTTGTGGGAACATTTTGTTTAATAGTTGTAGCCCGATGTTCTTGTTCTCACTTTGGTGAGAAGCGAACATTACTAACCCGTAAGCATAACATGCTTCTTTATGTTGCATGTTAGCCGCTTTTTCTAAATCACGAAGTCCTATATTCGGATATATTGAGTCAAAATAATTTCTTAACCAGTTGCGTAAAATAGCATTTGGGTTCCCTGCAATATATGCGTCAAAGTAAACACATCGTAACTTATGGATTTCCCAATGTGATATCCCCCATCTTTCGAACGAAAGCCTTTTATAAACCAAGGCATTCTTGGAACGTTCTTCGAATGTCTTACAAACCGATCTCGCCTTAAATAGTTGTGCCGAGGAATTCTGACCGACTCTAGACAAGATTTCATCAATCATGTCTCCGGGTAGGTCTATTAAAATATTGGGTTGTCTATCCATTTTGTGTTTTTATACTGTAAAATAGACAAGAGTTAGATTCATAAAAAAATACTTATTAATACAAGCAATTTTTACATATATCATAAAGCGTAAGCACACTATATTACATATATTACACCACACGAATACAACTATCTTATTCCGACTTGCTCGTTTCTTCTTCTTCGGTTTTGGTTCGTTTTGTCAAGTTTCTAGGGATATATGATGTTCCCCTAATACGAGCTGTCGTTTTCCACATTGGTTTAGAAAAACCTGGTGGTTTAGAGGTTCCCGGGTTATTGTCACAACTTAAGAAATATGGGCGTTGACGATACATATAAAGTTCATCGGGTTTGGAATCAAATTTCTCTATTTTTATGCCCTTTCCCTTATCGTTCTCTTTTGCCTTATTAAATTGTGTTGGGGTAATTTCTATAACATCATCGGAATCCTTGTCGGGATCCGATTCATCGGAGAATTGGTAATCCTCCCAATACTTTGCTTCCTTGGCGGAAACACCATTGACCATAATTAACTTTGGTCGGTTGGTTGAGGATTTTCTTCTACTTAACCGTTTTATTATTTCCCCCACTGGTTCTATTTCTTCTTCCGATTTCGATTCTTCTTCCGGTTCCGATTCTTCTTCCAGTTCCGACTCTTCTTCTGGTTCCTCTTCGGGAACTTGTGAATCAGTCCACGAATCATTCCAATTTACATTTGACTCTTCATTATTATTAGGTGAGTCAATGGGACTTATTCTAGAGGTAGACATCTATCACATAATATCAAATATGTTAAGAGATTAATATATCACATAATATTCACATGTTAAAAATATATAGTTTTCAACAAAATTTGTTAAGCAATCATTTTTTAAGTAAACACGGTCGAAGTCCAGACTCACTAATGCATACTAACAAACTCGATAAGACACGCTAATGCAAAATTCTGGTTCTCTAAGACCAACGCTCGGATACCAACTGTGATATAGTTGGGGACAACCACCGTCCCACCCAGTGCCTTCCCAGCTAACCGCCTGGTGACCACTGAGTGTACCTCAGATACTGATTTTAGGGCCTGCCTCTCGGCTACTGCCAACCCTAGTAAGGGATCCCAAGGAGTAAGAGCCAATGCTTCGTCACAGGTAACACTGTGAGAACCTCCTTTACGACTAACCTGCCACACATGGACGGCGTTATACCAGCTCTGATACCAACTTAAATGTCCCATTTTTATTGATTAAAAACGTTCCATATTAATTGATTTCATTGCGAGGTTTTGACCTCTATATGAGACATTTTTCAAAGACTGCATTCATTTTAAAATAAACCATAACCTTTATTTCATCAATAAAGGTTTAAAAAGCTTTACGTAGATGATCAAATAATGATAATCTAAAATATCCGGTTTACACACGACTATTACATAATGGTTTACAATACAAATATGTTACAACGAAATAAGTTTCTTGAATGCAGTTTTTACACAATATCATACAAGCATGGACTCCAAATGTTATTCTTATTTAAGTATGCGACAGCGGAAGCTCTTAATAATCACCTGAAAATAAACATGCTTAAAACGTCAACAAAAATGTTGGTGAGTTATAGGTTTAACCTATATATATCAAATCGTAACAATAGACCACAAGATTTCATATTTCAATATACATCCCATACATAGAGATAAAAATCATTCATATGGTGAACACCTGGTAACCGACATTAACACGATGCATATATAAGAATATCCCCATCATTCCGGGACACCCTTCGGATATGATATAAATTTCAAAGTACTAAAGCATCCGGTACTTTGGATGGGGTTTGTTAGGCCCAATAGATCTATCTTTAGGATTCGCGTCAATTAGGATGTCTGTTCCCTAATTCTTAGATTCCCAGACTTAATAAAAAGGGGCATATTCGATTTCGATAATTCAACCATAGAATGTAGTTTCATGTACTTGTGTCTATTTTGTAAATCATTTATAAAACCTGCATGTATTCTCATCCCAAAAATATTAGATTTTAAAAGTGTGACTATAACTCACTTTCACAGATTTTTACTTCGTCGGGAAGTAAGACTTGGCCACTGGTCGATTCACGAACCTATAACAAATATGTACATATATATCAAAGTATGTTCAAAATATATTTACAACACTTTTAATACATTTTGATGTTTTAAGTTTATTAAGTCAGCTGTCCTCGTTAGTAACCTACAACTAGTTGTCCACAGTTAGACGTACAGAAATAAATCGATATATATTATCTTGAATCAATCCACGACCCAGTGTATACACATCTCAGGCTAGATCACAACTCAAAGTATATATATTTTTGGAATCAACCTCAACCCTGTATAGCTAACTCCTACATTACTGCATATAGAGTGTCTATAGTTGTTCCAAATAATATATATACATGGGTCGATATGATATGTCAAAACATTTGCATACATGTCTATGGTATCCCAAAATTACATAATATATTAGAATACATGTATAATACAATATAAGTTAGCTAGGATAGGATTTCTATAGAATTGTTAATATTTCCCGTAGCTACAAAAATAAAAAATATCCAAACTTGTTTTACCCATAACTTCTTCATTTTAAATCCATTTTGAGTGAATCAAATAGCTATGGTTTCATATTGAACTATATTTTATAAATCTAAACAGAAAAAGTATAGGTTTATAGTCAGAAATATAAGTTACAAGTCATTTTTGTAAGAGGTAGTCATTTCAGTCAAAAGAACGACTTCTTGATGACCATTTTGAAAAACATACTTCCACTTTGAGTTTAACCATGATTTTTGGATATAGTTTCATGTTCATAAGAAAAATAATTTTCCCAGAAGAACAACTTTTAAATCAAAGTTTATCATAGTTTTTAATTATCAAACCCAAAACAGCCCGCGGTGTTACTACGACGACGTATGTCCAGTTTTCACAGTGTTTTTCGTGTTTCCAGGTTTTAAATCATTAAGTTAGGATATCATATAGATATAGAACATGTGTTTAGTTGATTTTAAAAGTCAAGTTAGAAGGATTAACTTTTGTTTGCGAACAAGTTTAGAATTAACTAAACTATGTTCTAGTGATTTCAAGTTTAAACCTTCCAATAAGATAGCTTTATATGTATGAATCGAATGATGTTATGAACATCATTACTACCTCAAGTTTTGTGGATAAACCTACTGGAAAAGAGACAAATGTATCTAGCTTCAAAGGATCTTGGATGGCTTGAAAGTTCTTGAAGTAGAATCATGACACGAAAACAAGTTCAAGTAAGATTTTCACTCGAAATAAGATTGTTATAGTTATAGAAATTGAATCAAAGTTTGAATATGAGTATTACCTTATATTAGAAAGATATCTTACTGTAAATAAGAAAGATTTCTTGAGGTTGGATGATCACTCTACAAGATATTTCATGCTAGTTGCCAAATGATGGTTCCCACATGTGTTAGGTGACTCACATGGGCTGCTAAGAGCTTATCATTGGAGTGTATATACCAATAGTACATACATCTAAAAGCTGTGTATTGTACGAGTACGAATACGGGTGCATACGAGTAGAATTGTTGATGAAACTGAACGAGGATGTAATTGTAAGCATTTTTGTTAAGTAGAAGTATTTTGATAAGTGTCTTGAAGTCTTTCAAAAGTGTATGAATACATATTAAAACACTACATGTATATACATTTTAACTGAGTCGTTAAGTTATCGTTAGTCGTTACATGTAAGTGTTGTTTTGAAACCTTTAGGTTAACGATCTTGTTAAATGTTGTTAACCCAATGTTTATAATATCAAATGAGATTTTAAATTATTATATTATCATTATATTATGATGTACGAATATCTCTTAATATGATATATATACATTAAATGTCGTTACAACGATAATCGTTACATATATGTCTCGTTTCAAAATCATTAAGTTAGTAGTCTTGTTTTTACAAATGAAGTTCATTGTTAATATACTTAATGATATGTTTACTTATCATAATATCATGTTAACTATATATATAACCATATATATGTCATCATATAGTTTTTACAAGTTTTAACGTTCGTGAATCACCGGTCAACTTGGGTGGTCAATTGTCTATATGAAACCTATTTCAATTAATCAAGTCTTAACAAGTTTGATTGCTTAACATGTTGGAAACACTTAATCATGTAAATAACAATTTCATTTAATATATATATAAAAATGGAAAAGTTCGGGTCACTACACTTGCTACCTCAAATACTCTGAGTGAAGCATATCAATGCCATTGGGAGTTGGAAAACGAAACTCTGCATGTGGTGTAGACGAGATAGCACCAAACTTATGCATAGACCTTCTTCCAAATAAAGCATTGAACCTTGATTTTCCGTTCAGAACTGTCAAATCAATAATTTCGGTGGGAACTAACGGATACATTCCTAGCATAACCTCTAGCTTGACTTTCCCAACTGCTCTAACAGATGCTCCCATGATTCCAGCAATTTTCAAATCCGTGTTGCACAATCTATCCTTAACGCTGAACGGAAAGCATCAGAAACAATCCAAATACAGAAGATCTGCCTCACTTCCATTGTCCCTGTAGATTTTGGATATAAACTTGTTTTGCAATTACTGCAGAAATTACAACAGGATCTTATGAGAGTCGCCAGTTTGGAATTGTGTGAAAAATGATTGGAGCATACATCCATGCTTCCGTACTGCATTCTCCACCTAACTCCTGTTCCTCTCCCTTATACTAAATGACATTTATGCGTCTTCCATATTGAGCTGATTAGGTGCTATAGTCTCACCAAGGGTTTCAGTGATTGGTTCTAGTGAAATACGTGTTGAAGATGTGTTGTTTGTTTTTGCGTTATTTGTTTGTTTGTTGTTCTTTGAAATGAATGGCACCATATGTTGGTACTAGTTTCCGTCTAGCGGCTAAAATGTACGAGTACAATACTAGAACTGCCTAGCATGATGATATGTGTTGTCGACTGATGTTTGCCCTTGTGATAAGATCCCTGTAGACCCGGAACACAGATAAGATCTTCGTGGGGTGGCCTTATCAGTCTTCTGGGACCAAACTATGAGGTGGTCCATCTAGCGTATTATTGCTAAGCGGTGAAGCTCTAGAGTGAGAAAGTACTGTGTGAGAGAGAAAGTGTGTTCTCTGTCATAGGTGACTGAACTGTGAAATGTGGTGACACAGAGGTCTATTTATAGGCGCAGATCCTCTGGATTTTTCTGAAACACTTCTCAGATTCTGATTAATTTGATTATGCGAAATATTCGCAACAGACTTTGGCTTGGGCTGATGCGGCTGTGTGTTGCTCATGCGCCTATTGAAGGGCTTAAGCATAGAAGCTTTCTACAGTGCTTACGCATGACACTGGGCGTCCTGGCTGAGCGCTGAATGTAAGCCCTACATGGCTTACAAAAACTGCTATTATTGCTTCCCTTTATGCATTTCGAGCCTTTCTTTTGTGTAAAAAAGATACTTTTATTCGTGTATCCCCTATGATATACCATTACTAGACATATTTAGGATGGTCACCAAGTACCATTAGGAGATGCTCCTCACTAATACATATGTCGGCATATTGAGTGTACGTTATGCTCAATTTATTTAAATGACTTGTGTGACTAAGTGTGCTTTATAATATCTATAAAAGTTCATTAACTATCTAGCACGATTTATGAACTTTAAATATGATGAATGATTGCTTTCTTGAGATGAACTTAATGTTCACATATGCTTATTTATCCACTAATGACATTATATTTCATTGGTTAATTAATGCATCACATTTAATCTCAAAAGCATGACATGTTAATATTGATAGTTAGATTATTAAAGCTTAATTAAACATATTTTCTTGAGTCAAATAATTACATGCATGCTTCCTAGTTTAAATGTTGACACATGCATGTAAGTCTTACAAAAAGAGTTTTGGAAGCTTAGTTGCTTAAACATGTTTATTTGAGTCAATGATCACATGCATACTTCCAAGATTAGATGTTGACACATGCATGCAAGTCTAACAATTAGTTTTGAAAGATAGCCATTTTTCAAGGAACAATGACACGCATTTACCCTTTTTGGTAATCAAATTCAAGGACAATGTGACTTTCCCCATTTACAAGCTCATGTCTAGTTCATTGAATGCATCCAAAGTAAGAGATGATAATCAAGGGTGTCAAGATGTTTTGGCATCTTTTTGCAGAAATCATATAAAGGAAAGTGATCAAAAAAGTAGATTACAACGAATCTATAATGGATTTTCTTTGAGTACAGCAGGAGTGCGGTCGAACCACGGTTGACCGTGAGGGAAGCAGCGGAGGTTCTATCAGCTTTTTAGTTTCCTATAAATACCAATCTTTAGAGTCATTGAAGACCACCTCTTGCAAAAAGACTTCCAAATATTCATTAAGTGATCTCCTAATACATATACTTAGAGATCATGAGCAAGAGAGATTCTACTTAATTAGTAGAATCATAATGTAAATTTTATACTTATCATTTGTATCTTTTAAGTTTACTTTGTAAGACACTTCCTTAGGGGTCAAGGAAGTTGAATAGTTCTTGTGATAGGAAATACCATCTTACTTAGTGATTCAACTTCCTTAAAGGGATCTAGGAAGTGGATTGATTCCATTGGGAATTAATACTTGTTCAAGGTGAAGACAAGTTTGATCTAAGTAAGATTAATGTGATTTATTGAAGAACTATTAGAGATTGAGTTAGTAGATTCGATCTTGTGATAAAAACGCCATCTTATCTAGTGATCCTTCTTCCTTAAAGGTGTGTTAGGAAGTTGTTCATATTTCCATTAGGGAATTGATGTTTGTCTAAGGCGAAGATGAGTTTAATATAGGGATAATGTAGGTGTGGCTTATTGAAGATCATTTAGTTTAAAAGAATCTCCACCACGTTTAGTGGATAGTGTAGGTGTGGCTTAATTCACGATTAGTGAATCGGGGAGTGGATTAAGGAGGATTAGTTAACATCCTTCCGAACCACTATAAATCCTTGTTTTTGTGCACTTACATTCTTTACATACTTGCATTAACAAACATGAACACTTCTACACTTTGAACTTATGTTTTATTTGTTAAAGATTTCAAAAAATATTTATGAAGCCATTAAGTAACTATTCACCCCCTATAGTTACTTACACACACACACACACATACATACATACACACACACACACACACACACATATATATATATATATATATATATATATATATATATATATATATATATATATATATATATATATATATATATCATACGTATTGAATACATAAAAATGATTTTTACCACACTATCATTCAATGCTCTTCCATGAATAAACGTTATTTCACCTTGTTTGTATTATCTGTGCAAACCTTTGATATGTCATAAGTATCAATGCATGGAAACATGGAATATATTAAGACATGGTTTATTGAGTAATTTTAAGTAAGAGTTTGGTTTTAATCTATAAATGGATGTTTAACGCGTCAAAATACAAAGTTTAATTATTTAACAGGGTAAAATAATCAATGGTTATTCTTTTTGTTGTCATCTTTTTATTTTACCAAATCCATATATGTAAAAATTCATTGAAAACAATCTTGTTCCTAATCAATTGGTTGATTGAGTATATGTGGTGTTAAGAAAGTCTGGACAAAATAAGGCTATACTATCCTGTTTGACTAGCCTGATTGAAGGCTTAGTGTTCTCTATTAGAGTTCACTATGCCGAGGATTAGTTTAGTAGTCCATTTAGAATCACCCTGGCCTGATTCCCCGTGACATACCAATTAAGTTGATAGATTAATTAGTAGGGAATTAATGTCTAACCACATGTAATTTAATAAGATGGCATACCTACTTGACTAATGAAATCACAACAAATACACTCCATTAACTTAACTTCTTACAAACTGTTACATTCTATATATTAAATTTACGTGCTTACAGTCTACATCTAATTTAATTTAAATTAGCTTAATAAAAACTAAAATCAGCAACTTCAAACTATTTGATAAAACCATTAACTATTATATAATATGTCTCGACGAATTTATTTTAATTCACTCAGTTTTAAGAAAGACCTTAAGTTAACCTACCACTTGCTCATTCTTAGAATTACGCATTAGTAAACATGTAAGACCCAAAATCCAAAAGTACAACTCGTGTATATGTAAAAAGTGACTGTTCAGAAATTTTGTACAGTGGCACACCATGCCGCGTAGTTGGCACGCCGTGCCACCACCTATTTCAGCAATTCTTGTTTTAATTTAAAATTAGACAAGGGCATTTTAGTAATTTCATAATGAAACAGGTATGGGAGCATTAAAAGAAGATTTTGGCCTCATTGAAACCCTAACACCTTCATTCAATTAGAGAGAGAAAGATATTTTAGTGAGAGAAAGCTTGATTGTGGGGTTTCGAGTGGTGATTTCTTGCTAGTGAGAAGTTCAACGTTGATTCCTAGCCTACAAGCTTCATTTGGGTGTTTTGGTAAGTCTCAAACTAGAATTTCATAACTAATTGAGTTTAGTAGATGTAATTGTGACTTGTAGGTATGAAAACCCTAAATCTTGTTGTTACAACCCCTAAATGGGACCGGGGGAAAATATGACCAACCAATATCAAATACAAGTGTATAAGCGAGAACGACTATAAATGAGACATTTTTATTAAAAACTATAATTAATATCGTAGCGGAAAATATTAAATGTTTACTTTGAAATCCAAAATATATCTAATAATGTTTAATGCAATAATAATGGTAATATGAAGACTCTATGTAGCAGCATTTAATCACCAAGTAGAAAGTAGAGCTTATCAATCACCTGAGAAAAAACATGCTTAAAAGTGTCAACCTAAAAGGTTGGTGAATTTCATAGGTTTATTGGTAACAACCAAAGTTTTTAGACCACAAGATTTAGTTTACAAAGTTTGATATAGAGGTATCAATTCGAAAGTAGTGATGTGGTGTATGATATCGAGACTAAACAAAGTTTACCCTATAACACTTTATCTGTTCGTGTCGTTAAATCATTATTATGTATCCCTTGACCAATGGTCAAGTGGAAAGAGATGTTACTCTCAATAGGCCGACTAAAAACTGTATAAATAATTTTTATACATCTTAATATTCATAACACTAATTATAACATAGTAAAATTATTTAATTTAATTGTGTATGATTTATTAAAAATAAAAAAAAAATGATTCGGCTAATATAAAGAAAAAGAAAACCGAAAAAAATATAAAAGAAAGATGGAAAAACTTATAAGAATTTTTCTAGGGTTGTGAGGGAGAGAATGAGAGATTTGGCACAAAATTTATGAAAGGGGATGGGTGTATCTATACAAAAACATTTCTTGGAGAAAAAGCTAGTTTATAAAAGCCAATTTATTTTTTTTCTTTATTTTTTTTCGCCCGAATGGCTCTTTTATTTTTTATTGATTAACTTAATTAGGAACTTCCCAGAATTCTTTTTGTATTTTATTTAATTTATTTCTTTTTCTTTTTGTTTAACCGATTTTTATTATTAATAATACTATTAATATTGATTTTTAATATAAATAAATAAATTCCTTTATTTATATTAATTATACTATACTTTTATAATTTATAAAAGTATCACACTTTATTTAAATACTTATTTTGTTTATTAACTAAAGCACATTATCATTTTAACATATACTTTAATTATTTTATGTTATATATGTATTTTAAATTCATATAATATTATTATTTAAATTCACATTTAATATAATGACTTTAATTAATATGTGTGTGTTGTTGACTAGAAGTATATATCGGGTCGACGTTGATTTGTTTCATATTAATTGTGTTTCAAATAACAATCCTAGATATTAATACATATAACCATGCAGAAACCCTAGGGGTATAATAGTTAAATAAGAAGTGAAAAAGTGACGGTTGTTATAGTACCCCCCGTTAATAAAAACTTTGTTCTGAAGTTTTAGTTAGACCTCTCGAATGGATCAGCGGTTTAGAGGAGATAGGGATATTTTTGTTTCATTTGGTCTTCACGTTCCCAGGTATGCTCGGGGCCTCTTCGTGAATTCCAATGGATCTTAACAATAGGAAAGTTGCTTTGTTTCAAACATTTAACCTCACGATCCATAACTTCTACAGGTTCTTCGATGAAGTGCATTTTATCATCAATGCGGAGATCATCCAAAGGAATAACAAGTATGTCATCAGCAAGACACTTATTCAGATTCGAGACGTGAAATGTATGAACTTTAATTAACAGGAAATGTTGACTAAAAATTAACATTCAGTCAACGTTTTATTAAAGCAAAGTTTACACTCAATTACAGTGGGGATCAACATTTTCATCCGTATAAGGCCTCAAAAGGTGCAACCTTAATACTTGCATGGTAACTGTTGTTGTAGGAGAATTTAGCCAAAGGTGAATGTCTATCCCAACCTTTGCCAAAGTCGATAACATAAGCGCGAAGCATATATTCCAATGTTTGAATGGTTCATTCACTTTGACCATCAGTTTGCGGATGATAAGCGGTACTCATGTCGAGTTGAGTTCCAAGAGCAGATTGTAAGGATCTCCAGAATCTAGAAGTGAATCGACAGTCGCGATCAGAATGATAGAGATAGGAACTCCATGACGTGAGACAATCTCTTTAACATAAAGTTGTGATAATTTTTCTATTTTGTCAGTTTACTTGATTGGTAAGAAATGAGCAGATTTAGTATGACGATCCACTATGACCCAAATAGTATCATTGCCACTAGAAGTCTTGGGCAATTTAGTAATAAAGTCTATAGCGATATATTCTCACTTTCAATATCCGACTGCTGAAGTAAACCAGGCGGCTTTTGATGCTCGGCCTTAACTTTCAAACAAGTAAGACACTTGCTCACATAATCAGCAGTATCAGATTTCATATCAGGCCACCAATAAAATTCTTTCACATCGTGATACATTTTACTAGAGCCTGGGTGAATAGGATACCTAGTCTTATGTGCTTCCTCCAAGACTAGTTCTCGAAGATTTCAGAAGATTGGGACCTAGATTCGGTTATTGAAATACCTTGTTCCGTTTCCCTTGAGTTCAAGTTGACTTTCGAGACCTTTCATTCCCTCGAGTTGGACATTCTCTTCCTTCAATGCCTCAAGTTGTGCTACGCATATTTGAGACGTAAGATTCGTATGAATAGCCATGTTTAAAGCTCAGACTCGAATCGGTTTGACATGATCCTTTCTACTAAGCGCATCAGCAATTACATTTTCCTTACCGGGATGATATTTAAGCTTGCCTTCATCGTCATTTAATAACTCGACCCATCGCCTTTGTCTCATGTTCAGTTGCTTCTGATCAAAGATGTGTTGAAGACTTTTATGATCAGTAAATACCATGAATTTAATCCCATAAAGGTAGTGTCTCTACATCTTCAATGTGAATACCAGAGCTCCTAACTCCAAGTCATGTGTGGTATAATTCTTCTCATGTTTCTTCAGTTGTCTTGTCGCGTAGGCAATAACATTGTTACGTTGCATCAAAACACATCTGAAACCTTGGTTTGAGGCATCACAATAGATTACAAAATCATTGGTGCCGTCAGGTAATGATAGAAATGGGGCTGTGGTCAATTAATCCTTTAGGATCTTGAATGCAGATTCCTGTTCTTCAGAACACTCAAACTTCTTCCCTGTGAGTCAGCTTGGTGAGAGGTTTGGCTAGAATGGAAAAGTCTTTAATAACCCTTTAGTAATAACCAGCAAGTCCCAAAAATTGGTGAATATGCTTCACACTCTTAGGCACTTCCCAGTTCTGAATAGCAGTGATTTTTGCAGGATCGACATGTATTCCTTCACTATCAACTAGATGTTCGAGAAATTGTACAGTTTGCAGCCAAAATTCACACTTGGAAAACTTGGCATACAGTTGTTCTTTCTTTAAGAGTTCTAGGATCAATCGTAGGTGTTGTTCATGCTCTTTCTCGTTCTTGGAATAGATTAAGATGTCATCGATGAAAGCGATCACAAATTGGTCAAGATAAGGTTTGCACATACGATTCATAAGATCAATGAATACAGCAGGAGCATTGGTTAACCCAAAAGGAATGACAAGAAACTCATAATGTCCATAACGAGTTCGAAAAGCAGTCTCAGAAACATCAATTTCCTTGACTCTCAGTTGATGATACCTCGACTTAAGATCAACCTTTGAATAGATACTTGACCCTTGCAATTGGTCGAACAGGTCATCAATATGTAGAAGTAGATAACGGTTTTTGATAGTTAGCTTGTTAAGTTCACGATAATCAATACACATCCTCAACGTGGCATCTTTCTTCTTGACAAAAAGAATGAGTTCTCCCCACGAAGACGAGCTAAGACGAATGAAACCTTTTTCTAAAAGTTCCTGGAGTTGGTTGGATAGTTCCTTCATTTCAGACAGAGCTAAGTGGTATGGTGCCTTTGCAATAGGTGCAACACCGGGAGTGGTTAATTTAGAAATGAAACAAATTGTGGCCTCGGATAATATAATATCTAAGGTCGATATTTTTAGTTGACAGTAGAGGGATAAGGAGTCAAGTAACGGTACACGATGGTCATACGGTTGATCAGACCTTATCACCATTATGATCCATTAGGATTTCTGCATGACTTATCATAATATAACCACATTGATCAGGCGTCATTATATGATACTAACTCATGCTTCTATCACCCCTATAAAATTGAAATTTGATAATCAATTCTCTACTAATATCATCTAATCAATATTTATCTCTTTACGAGAAGGAAGTTTTAACGAAGACTGAAAGAAAAAGAAGATTGAAGTAGCATTAGATCCCTAGATACTCGGGAGTAGTCATGTGAGGATTCATGAAAGAAAATTTTTGGAATCGGTTGGTGTAGTTTATGAGATTAACATCCACCATCTCCATGTTCCCAAACTCAGGTATTTCAGTACCCTTGTATGTAGGGAGCTGGTAGTTCATGAAAGTCTTATATGAACAAATAGTTAGAAGATTTCTTGTTGAGTTGTTGTTGCCATTGCTTTGTGCGGCAGCAAGCAGTTGTTGGAATTGGGTAGATGTCAAAGTGACGTTGGGAATTGTGTTGCTTGATTCGCCGCGTACCATGTTTCTTCAAAACATGATTAGGTTGGTGTTTAGTCGAGAAATTTAAAATGTGGTTAACAATATAATGTGGTAAGCACACAAGATCACATAACAAATATAGGAAGGAAAAATATTTCGTAAACAAAATACTTGACTTTTTATTAATATCATGGAGATAGAAATCTCTTATTACACAGGAATAGGAAAGAGATAGGCATAGCCTTTACAAAAAAAATGCATATACTAGAAGGACAAGTTCCTATTGGTGCTTTTAATTAAGGGATTCTATGAAGTCTTCAAAATCTTTATTCTTCTCCTCTTGGAGTTTCTTCATATCTGCAATGAGTTTTTTCAACTATGCTTGGCACTCCTCAACTTTAGCCAATCGGGCATTAACAGATACTTCCTCCTTTTCCCAAAGCAGACCTTGGACGTACTTCATAAACTTTTCCTCCACTGCCTTGATCATTAAGAATAACTGGTAAGGCATCAAACATACTCTTTTGATCACTTTCCAACTTGTCTTGTCATTCTGCTATCAACAATAGGTGTTTTAGGTTCTTTCCTCTTAGATGAATGGACTTTAACTACGAGGGGTTCAGGCTCTCCCATGGGTTCTTCTTCAATAGTCTTCGCAACTTTCCACTCAATATCCTCCTCAGAATCACCGTCACAGCTAGTATCTTCGGAAGAAGAGTCATGATTAGGTGATTGATGTGGTGTAGCAGGAACATAGTATGGGTTAGTTGGTGATAATGGTGGTGAAGCAGGCGAGTAGTTGGGTGTGCGGACAGATCCTTCTGAGTCGGATCCTTCAGTGCCGGAGATGATGATTGGGTTATGGCTAGACATCCTAAAAGAAGAAAGGAAGAGAATTAGAAAGATTCTACGAAAAGATGTAAGTCAAGAAGTAAGGCAAGCATATGGAAGAGATATGCACTTAAAACTAAGGCAAGAATGGTTATAGTCCCAAAGATTGTCAAGGCACCCTAGCTAGCACATAAGGTGTGATGACCCGGAAATTTCCGATCAAATTTAAACTTTAATCTTTATATATATCCGACACGATAAGCAAAATCTGTAATGTTGAGTCTCGAAAGTTTTGAAACTATATTTCTGTAATCAAATACTCTTTGACCATGCCCGATGATTCACGAACAATTATGTGTAAATAAAGATATATACGTATTCATAGGTGTGATTATGAAATTGAAATATATTAATGAAACATTGAACGGATTAGTTAATATGAATATAAGCTATGAGATCTATCTAATGAGGTTGGAAATGTTATCAAGGTATTGATTGAATAATACTTTATACGAACGTATTTGTTCGATGTAAGTTTATCGACGAGATTAAAAGATAATATCAAATGATTAAATTATCGGATACATTGAACTATGATTATGAGTCTCTGTTATGAGGTCCACTTTGAATTAGGAAACCCTTACTTTTTTAATGGTATTCGGAAATTTAGTGAAATGATACGCATGCAAGAACGACAGTGTTCTTATCGAGGATTAGTCAAAGGTTGGTGGAGGGTTGAATTTTATAACACTTGGTTGATAACTTGCAATGTATATAGAACGTGATTATGTATGTTAGATATATTAGTTAGGTAAAAGATAGTAACCATTGTTCATTGATTCGATCTATAATTAGATATTTTAACTAGAGCCTTTGAGAAATTAAAGTAAAGGTTGGCGCATAAATAAGTTATATCAGATTAAGTTTTCGAGCATAACCGTTAGGTGATATAACATTATCTTGTATTCACACGATTTTAATGTTATATATATATATATATATATATATATATATATATATATATATATATATATATATATATATATATATATATATATATATATATATATATATATATATATATATATATATATATATATATATATATATATATATATATATATATATATATATATATATATATATATATATATATATATATATTGGTCTTTGAAATTTAATTAATTTTGAAAACTGAAATATTATATTATTAGATAAATAGTTCAAACAAATGCATTATGTATAAATTTATAAATTTTAAATGTACATATATTTTATTTTAGTCATAAAACGTTTTGATTCAAACTAATAAGATTAAATATATATTTTGTTATATAACGGGACGTCTCATGTGGTATCAGAGCGGTGGTCTTAGCGAACCAGGTCTTGCATTAGTGTGTCTTACTGTTAGTTGTTAAGATGCATTAGTGAGTCTGGACTTCGACCGTGTCTGCATGTCAAAAGTTTTGCTTATCATTTTGTGTCGAAAATCATCTACTTATCATCCTTAGGAAATTATCTGCTTATCATCTTAAGTCTAGACGCGTTTTCCTGCATTTATTGCATAACAGCGTATAGACGAAATTCACATCTTAGCATATCTGCTAATTAATATCTTAGGGTATTTATTACTGTGAACTTTGACTAACATCTTTCAAAGATTCTCCGAAATCTATGGGATTTTGGTATTATATATACATATGTAAATTATGTATTGAGGAATACCAAATCTAAATTCTACAATCTATTTTATACCAAAATTCATTCCCTTGATCATACGAGATGGATCCCTCAACCAGTTCGAACTCCTCAGATTACGACAGCTATTCCGATATGGAGTTTCATTCGAGCTCTGACAACAGTGTGACCGGAATGAATCAACCAATCAGCCATCATCTATTCTGGATGAAATGGGGATGGGTTCGTAGCCTCCTCAATCATTGGCGACAAGAAGAAGGTGATCCCTTCCATCCACCACATTGCCCTCTTGGCAATGAACCTGAAGCACTTACCGGCGAACCTATTCGAGAAACAATTTTCTCTCTCATTTCCAGAGTATCTCGTCATGATTATATACTACACCAAATTCTAGATTATATCTATCCGCTCGTCCGAACTGCTGACCATCCCGGTGTGATAGAAGAAGTCAACGAGCTTCGTGCTCGGGTGGTGGCTTTGGAAAATACGGTGCGAAGGTTACAAACATTATCAGCAGCACCAGCAGCATAACCGGTACCGCCAGTAACATCCACATGGCAAGCCTTAAACCATAAGCTCCAGCAGCATCACCGGCATCAACAGCACCACCATCAACAACAGGATCATTACCACCACCAACAATCACATCCGCATCACACACCTCAATATCCCAATCTGTATATCGGATATCAACGTCACACGGACCAAAGATACCAAGGAGTACCAACAACAACAAACGATGAAGTATTGATTCATAACTTCATCGGAGAAACATTCTGTGGTGATTATGTAATCTCTAAAGTTTTAGAGATTATCTATCTTAGTCTTAACCAAAAACTAGATGAGTGGACAGAGATGATAGAGAGAAGAACCGAAACCCTAACAAGACTAGTACATAAGGTACAAGCTAGACTTGTTTTACCAACATCATCAGCAGTACCAATAGCCTCACCAACACAGTCAATGCTGTCAACATTGTTAGAATCGTCAGCACCTCCAACCTCACAAGTTTCGCCAGTTTAAGAATCACTGTGGAAACCATTACGAATTAATAACGAGTATATTGTATCAACGAGTTATGAAGTATTAACTCAGTCTCTCCAAAGAATTTATATGTATATTCTATATATATATATATATATATATATATATATATATATATATATATATATATATATATATATATATATATATATATATATAAATATTTTTTTTAACCATAATAAATCTTTTTGTACTAAGCTATTATGTATGGAACTTAACTATCTGGTTAATTCATATTACTAATTTGCTACGATGTACATTCTTCGTTAACAACTTAATCATTGTTAACCACAATCTCTGCTTCAACTCAATGAATTTTATTTCATAATAAATCAAGTATATCATTCAATAACATGTTTGATTATACACTTTCATCTTCGATATACCCGAAATTTACGGGAAAACAATATTCGTATCTTGCGAAGTTAGCAAGAGTTCTATGAGCATCAGCATGATTCACTAAGGAAATACATATAAATATTGAAGCATTGATTACATTAGTGAAATACTCCGCAAAGAATATGTAATCTCTAATGTTTTAGAGAAAAAAATTCATTTCTAATTCAATCTGAAAATCAAATGAGCTTAGTATGATATTAACTCATTGAATCTGTACTACATCTGAAGAAAATATACCCACATGTATTTTCATAAAGATTGTAATGAGAATTCTTGTTCAAAATATTATTTGTGAATTTTTTTTTAACGGGTAGGTAATACCCGAGAGATATATAAAATCACAATTAATCATCAACTAAACCAATATACATTCTTCTATAGAAATCAAAACAACCATACTCATTCGAATCTAATTACATGCTCTGATTTTGGGAATTTCAGAATTTAACTCGAGATACAACCGAAATCATTATTCTTAGATCCTTACATTTTTCAAAGCTATACTTTGAATTCAAAACTTTGATAGAACATCACTTTTAATCGTAACACTCAGATGGATATGAAAATCATTCGGGAGTCAGGACAATTCCATCATTTGGATATTGACTATGACAATCTGCATTTAAAACCCTTCGAAATTCTAGAAGACACTTCAAATAATAAACAATTGAGATGATGATCCAACCACATGTTACCCGAAGTTTTGTACCTGAAAAACTCTCGAAACCAAAGTTATAATCTAACATGTACCTGCGTCGAATTCTTTATCATTTATTAGCAAAAACAACATTTCGATTTCTTTTCAAATTAGCCAATTTTGTCACAGCTCCAGCAAGTCAACTTCGATTTTTCAGTCGAACCAGTCTTATTATAACCCCGATAGATACGTTGCCCTTTCGATATTATTACTGGAGAATCTTTCATATTCCACCATATTACCCCCAGCGTTTAATCATCTAAAACAAGATTCCTCTAAACCCACCTCGGATTGATAACCAGTGATTCAGATATTATAGCATTAAATGCAGAGGAAACATAAAAATGGTAGATGGTCTAAACGGCCAAAAGTTTGATGATAGAAGATAGTGAGTTGGTAAAGCTCAGAAAAAGAAAGGATTTGATACTGAAAAACGAATTGAGCAAAGTATGAAGGAAGCCGTAGACAAAACACAGAGACTAAATCTGCCTTCAAAGGATTCAAATGATTTAGTGCCTGCTGAAATTCTTAGCAAACATGTTACTCCTTATCCTAAACCTTCACAGACAGATATTCTTCATCATCATCTTACCTTAAATATTATAAGGTATCTTCGTATCTTCCATTATACATATTCTCCATATTTCTGGAAATATTATCACGACTATTCTTATATGAGATCATTTATCTCTCCGTAATATCTGCAACATAAAAGAAACTGTGTTAGTTTCTAAATTCTGAAAAAATTCAAATATGAATGTTTTTGAAGTAGTGTTGGGAACTGATGCATGGGTTAGTATAATATAATGACACTTGATCAACGTCATTATATTACAATAATTCATGCTAAGTTTCTAATGGACGTGATGATTCACAGAATATACCGTCATCATGTACCATTTACACGACTCTTACATTCTACTTAATCTCTAAACATATGAAGGAACTATTTCTTGATGATTCGGTCTTTTTCAGGGTATTCTGGTAATTTAACAAATCGGGATTTACCATTGCCCTTTCCTTCTTAGAACAATTACTATATTCCTTCTGAAATCCATACATACGAATTCCGGACCATTACGAGAGCTATTTAATCGTAAGAAGAAGAAACGAAAGGACAAAGCTCCGAAATAGAAATTCGGGGTATAAACCGCAGCAAATAAAAGAGAGCATTAACTATGGATGACGATGACTATAGAAGACAGAAGCAGGGACATCGAAATATAAGGGAAGGTGTAAAATCTAACAACAACCCGGAAATTACAACCCGTATATATCGATGCATATAGCAATGTAAAGACATGGGAGAACTAGAAACACTATAAACCCAAGAGTATAGTAGAAGTAAATAGATTCTTCTGGTGGCAGATTAAAAAGAAGAATGACAGATATGAAAGTTAAGAGGATATCAAGGATCAGGATGGGATGGAGCATATTAATGAATACTTTAAAGTATGAATTGAGGAAGAAAGAATAGAAGTTGTGAGTTGTAAGGAAACGAAGGGGTGGATTTATAGACAGAGCAATCAAAGCAGATTATCGCGTATAACCAAAGAGGATCCTAATCTCCTTAATTACCGACGAATCAAATTTTATTATGGAGATCTTCTTCTAAATTCCTTAAATTTCGGAAATCAATCTTGACTACGCCACCTGTTAGGTCAAACCTGCATTTATTCATTTTCACTCTTAGGTGATAGCTTCATTCGTGCTCTTCACAAAAACAAATCGTTTTATCTATATCACTCAATTATGATAAAACTCTATTATCGATTCATATTCGTCATGAAAACATTTTATTAGTTAGCCATGACGACCTCGATCAAATTTCGGGACGAAATTTCTTTTAACGGGTAGGTAATGTGATGACCCGGAAATTTCCGATCAAATTTAAACTTTAATCTTTATATATATCCGACACGATAAGCAAAATCTGTAATGTTGAGTCTCGAAAGTTTTGAAACTATATTTCTGTAATCAAATACTCTTTGACCATGCCAGATGATTCACGAACAATTATGTGTAAATAAAGATATATACGTATTCATAGGTGTGATTATGAAATTGAAATATATTAATGAAACATTGAACGGATTAGTTAATATGAATATAAGCTATGAGATCTATCTAATGAGGTTGGAAATGTTATCAAGGTATTGATTGAATAATACTTTATACGAACGTATTTGTTCGATGTAAGTTTATCGACGAGATTAAAAGATAATATCAAATGATTAAATTATCGGATACATTGAACTATGATTATGAGTCTCTGTTATGAGGTCCACTTTGAATTAGGAAACCCTTACTTTTTTAACGGTATTCGGAAATTTAGTGAAATGATACGCATGCAAGAACGACAGTGTTCTTATCGAGGATTAGTCAAAGGTTGGTGGAGGGTTGAATTTTATAACACTTGGTTGATAACTTGCAATGTATATAGAACGTGATTATGTATGTTAGATATATTAGTTAGGTAAAAGATAGTAACCCTTGTTCATTGATTCGATCTATAATTAGATATTTTAACTAGAGCCTTTGAGAAATTAAAGTAAAGGTTGGCGCATAAATAAGTTATATCAGATTAAGTTTTCGAGCATAACCGTTAGGTGATATAACAATATCTTGTATTCACACGATTTTAATGTTATATATATATATATATATATATATATATATATATATATATATATATATATATATATATATATATATATATATATATATATATATATATATATATATATATATATATATATATATATATATATATATATATTGGTCTTTGAAATTTAATTAATTTTGAAAACTGAAATATTATATTATTAGATAAATAGTTCAAACAAATGCATTATGTATAAATTTATAAATTTTAAATGTACATATATTTTATTTTAGTCATAAAACGTTTTGATTCAAACTAATAAGATTAAATATATATTTTGTTATATAACGGGACGTCTGTTGTTAGGCCCAATAGATCTATCTTTAGGATTCGCGTCAATTAGGGTGTCTGTTCCCTAATTCTTAGATTACCAGACTTAATAAAAAGGGGCATATTCGATTTCGATAATTCAACCATAGAATGTAGTTTCACGTACTTGTGTCTATTTTGTAAATCATTTATAAAACCTGCATGTATTCTCATCCCAAAAATATTAGATTTTAAAAGTGGGACTATAACTCACTTTCACAGATTTTTACTTCGTCGGGAAGTAAGACTTGGCCACTGATAAGAATGGTATCAGAGCCACTCATGTGCCGTTGGGGGTGGTGGGGCAAACCTCATCGAGGACGATGAGTCCCTAAGGGGGGGGGGGGGTGAATGTAACACCCTAGGCAAATCCCACATCGCCCACGGATATGAGTGATCATGGGATTATAAGGTAATACTCACGCTTAAATGACACAACGCGTTTTGGGACCACAGGCTGAGCAGAAGTGTGAGTACGTTGTAGTTAAGCGTGCTCGAGCGAGAACACTACCAGGATGGGTGTCGTCAATTAATTGATTTCGAATATTAAAAACGTTCCATATTAATTGATTTCGTTGCGAGGTTTTGACCTCTATATGAGACGTTTTTCAAAGACTGCATTCATTTTAAAACAAACCATAACCTTTATTTCATCAATAAAGGTTTAAAAAGCTTTTAAGTAGATTATCAAATAATGATAATCTAAAATATCCTGTTTACACACGACCATTACATAATGGTTTACAATACAAATATGTTACAACAAAATAAGTTTCTTGAATGCAGTTTTTACACAATATCATACAAGCATGGACTCCAAATCTCGTCCTTATTTAAGTATGCGACAGCGGAAGCTCTTAATAATCACCTGAGAATAAACATGCTTAAAACGTCAACAAAAATGTTGGTGAGTTATAGGTTTAACCTATATATATCAAATTATAATAATAGACCACAAGATTTCATATTTCAATACACATCCCATACATAGAGATAAAAATCATTCATATGGTAAACACCTGGTAACCGACATTAACAAGATGCATATATAAGAATATCCCCATCATTCCGGGACACCCTTCGGATATGATATAAATTTCGAAGTACTAAAGCATCCGGTACTTTGGATGGGGTTTGTTAGGCCCAATAGATCTATCTTTAGGATTCGCGTCAATTAGGGTGTCTGTTCCCTAATTCTCAGATTACCAGACTTAATAAAAAGGGGCATATTCGATTTCGATAATTCAACCATAGAATGTAGTTTCACGTACTTGTGTCTATTTTGTAACTCATTTATAAAACCTGCATGTATTCTCATCCCAAAAATATTAGATTTTAAAAGTGGGACTATAACTCACTTTCACAGATTTTTACTTCGTCGGGAAGTAAGACTTGGCCACTGGTTGATTCACGAACCTATAACAATATATACATATATATCAAAGTATGTTCAAAATATATTTACAACACTTTTAATATATTTTGATGTTTTAAGTTTATTAAGTCAGCTGTCCTCGTTAGTAACCTACAACTAGTTGTCCACAGTTAGATGTACAGAAATAAATCGATAAATATTATCTTGAATCAATCCACGACCCAGTGTATACGTATCTCAGTATTGATCACAACTCAAACTATATATATTTTGGAATCAACCTCAACCCTGTATAGCTAACTCCAACATTCACATATAGAGTGTCTATGGTTGTTCCGAAATATATATAGATGTGTCGACATGATAGGTCGAAACATTGTATACGTGTCTATGGTATCTCAAGATTACATAATATACAATACAAGTTGATTAAGTTATGGTTGGAATAGATTTGTTACCAATTTTCACGTAGCTAAAATGAGAAAAATTATCCAATCTTGTTTTACCCATAACTTCTTCATTTTAAATCCGTTTTGAGTGAATCAAATTGCTATGGTTTCATATTGAACTCTATTTTATGAATCTAAACAGAAAAAGTATAGGTTTATAGTCGGAAAAATAAGTTACAAGTCGTTTTTGTAAAGGTAGTCATTTCAGTCGAAAGAACGACGTCTAGATGACCATTTTAGAAAACATACTTCCACTTTGAGTTTAACCATGATTTTTGGATATAGTTTCATGTTCATAATAAAAATCATTTTCTCAGAATAACAACTTTTAAATCAAAGTTTATCATAGTTTTTAATTAACTAACCCAAAACAGCCCGCGGTGTTACTACGACGGCGTAAATCCGGTTTTACGGTGTTTTTCGTGTTTCCAGGTTTTAAATCATTAAGTTAGCATATCATATAGATATAGAACATGTGTTTAGTTGATTTTAAAAGTCAAGTTAGAAGGATTAACTTTTGTTTGCGAACAAGTTTAGAATTAACTAAACTATGTTCTAGTGATTACAAGTTTAAACCTTCGAATAAGATAGCTTTATATGTATGAATCGAATGATGTTATGAACATCATTACTACCTTAAGTTCCTTGGATGAACCTACTGGAAAAGAGAAAAATGGATCTAGCTTCAATGGATCCTTGGATGGCTCAAAGTTCTTGAAGCAAAATCATGACACGAAAACAAGTTCAAGTAAGATCATCACTTGAAATAAGATTGTTATAGTTATAGAAATTGAACCAAAGTTTGAATATGATTATTACCTTGTATTAGAATGATAACCTACTGTAAGAAACAAAGATTTCTTGAGGTTGGATGATCACCTTACAAGATTGGAAGTGAGCTAGCAATCTTGAAAGTATTCTTGATTTTATGAAACTAGAACTTTTGAAATTTATGAAGAACACTTAGAACTTGAAGATAGAACTTGAGAGAGATCAATTAGATGAAGAAAATTGAAGAATGAAAGTGTTTGTAGGTGTTTTTGGTCGTTGGTGTATGGATTAGATATAAAGGATATGTAATTTTGTTTTCATGTAAATAAGTCATGAATGATTACTCATATTTTTGTAATTTTATGAGATATTTCATGCTAGTTGCCAAATGATGGTTCCCACATGTGTTAGGTGACTCACATGGGCTGCTAAGAGCTGATCATTGGAGTGTATATACCAATAGTACATACATCTAAAAGCTGTGTATTGTACGAGTACGAATACGGGTGCATACGAGTAGAATTGTTGATGAAACTGAACGAGGATGTAATTGTAAGCATTTTTGTTAAGTAGAAGTATTTTGATAAGTGTCTTGAAGTCTTTCAAAAGTGTATGAATACATATTAAAACACTACATGTATATACATTTTAACTGAGTCGTTAAGTCATCGTTAGTCGTTACATGTAAATGTTGTTTTGAAACCTTTAGGTTAACGATCTTGTTAAATGTTGTTAACCCAATGTTTATAATATCAAAAGAGATTTTAAATTATTATATTATCATGATATTATGATGTATGAATATCTCTTAATATGATATATATACATTAAATGTCGTTACAACGATAATCGTTACATATATGTCTCGTTTCAAAATCATTAAGTTAGTAGTCTTGTTTTTACATATGTAGTTCATTGTTAATATACTTAATGATATGTTTACATATCATAATATCATGTTAACTATATATATAACCATATATATGTCATCATATAGTTTTTACAAGTTTTAACGTTCGTGAATCACCGGTCAACTTGGGTGGTCAATTGTCTATATGAAACCTATTTCAATTAATCAAGTCTTAACAAGTTTGATTGTTTAACATGTTGGAAACATTTAATCATGTAAATATCAATCTCAATTAATATATATAAACATGGAAAAGTTCGGGTCACTACAGTACCTACCCGTTAAATAAATTTCGTCCCGAAATTTTAAGCTGTTGAAGGTGTTGACGAATCTTCTGGAAATAGATGCGGGTATTTCTTCTTCATCTGATCTTCACGCTCCCAGGTGAACTCGGGTCCTCTACGAGCATTCCATCGAACCTTAACAATTGGTATCTTGTTTTGCTTAAGTCTTTTAACCTCACGATCCATTATTTCGACGGGTTCTTCGATGAATTGAAGTTTTTCGTTGATTTGGATTTCATCTAACGGAATAGTGAGATCTTCTTTAGCAAAACATTTCTTCAAATTCGAAACGTGGAAAGTGTTATGTACAGCCGCGAGTTGTTGAGGTAACTCAAGTCGGTAAGCTACTGGTCCGACACGATCAATAATCTTGAATGGTCCAATATACCTTGGATTTAATTTCCCTCGTTTACCAAATCGAACAACGCCTTTCCAAGGTGCAACTTTAAGCATGACCATCTCTCCAATTTCAAATTCTATATCTTTTCTTTTAATGTCAGCGTAGCTCTTTTGTCGACTTTGGGCGGTTTTCAACCGTTGTTGAATTTGGATGATCTTCTCGGTAGTTTCTTGTATAATCTCCGGACCCGTAATCTGTCTATCCCCCACTTCACTCCAACAAATCGGAGACCTGCACTTTCTACCATAAAGTGCTTCAAACGGCGCCATCTCAATGCTTGAATGGTAGCTGTTGTTGTAGGAAAATTCTGCTAACGGTAGATGTCGATCCCAACTGTTTCCGAAATCAATAACACATGCTCGTAGCATGTCTTCAAGCGTTTGTATCGTTCTTTCGCTCTGCCCATCAGTTTGTGGATGATAGGCAGTACTCATGTCTAGACGAGTTCCTAATGCTTGCTGTAATGTCTGCCAGAATCTTGAAATAAATCTGCCATCCCTATCAGAGATAATAGAGATTGGTATTCCATGTCTGGAGATGACTTCCTTCAAATACAGTCGTGCTAACTTCTCCATCTTGTCATCTTCTCTTATTGGCAAGAAGTGTGCTGATTTGGTGAGACGGTCAACTATTACCCAAATAGTATCAAAACCACTTGCAGTCCTTGGCAATTTAGTGATGAAATCCATGGTAATGTTTTCCCATTTCCATTCCGGGATTTCGGGTTGTTGAAGTAGACCTGATGGTTTCTGATGCTCAGCTTTGACTTTAGAACACGTCAAACATTCTCCTACGTATTTAGCAACATCGGCTTTCATACCCGGCCACCAAAAATGTTTCTTGAGATCCTTGTACATCTTCCCCGTTCCAGGATGTATTGAGTATCTGGTTTTATGAGCTTCTCTAAGTACCATTTCTCTCATATCTCCAAATTTTGGTACCCAAATCCTTTCAGCCCTATACCGGGTTCCGTCTTCCCGAATATTAAGATGCTTCTCCGATCCTTTGGGTATTTCATCCTTTAAATTTCCCTCTTTTAAAACTCCTTGTTGCGCCTCCTTTATTTTAGTAGTAATGTTATTATGAATCATTATATTCATAGATTTTACTCGAATGGGTTCTCTGTCCTTCCTGCTCAAGGCATCGGCTACCACATTTGCCTTCCCCGGGTGGTAACGAATCTCAAAGTCGTAATCATTCAATAATTCAATCCACCTACGCTGCCTCATATTCAGTTGTTTCTGATTAAATATGTGTTGAAGACTTTTGTGGTCGGTATATATAATACTTTTGACCCCATATAAGTAGTGCCTCCAAGTCTTTAATGCAAAAACAACCGCGCCTAATTCCAAATCATGCGTCGTATAATTTTGTTCGTGAATCTTCAATTGTCTAGACGCATAAGCAATCACCTTTGTTCGTTGCATTAATACACAACCGAGACCTTGCTTTGATGCATCACAATAAATCACAAAATCATCATTCCCTTCAGGCAATGACAATATAGGTGCCGTAGTTAGCTTTTTCTTCAATAACTGAAACGCTTTCTCTTGTTCATCATTCCATTCAAATTTCTTCCCTTTATGCGTTAATGCAGTCAAGGGTTTTGCTATTCTGGAAAAGTCTTGGATGAACCTTCTGTAGTAACCAGCTAGTCCTAAAAACTGGCGTATGTGTTTCGGAGTTTTCGGGGTTTCCCACTTTTCAACAGTTTCTATCTTTGCCGGATCCACCTTAATACCTTCTTTGTTCACTATGTGACCGAGGAATTGAACTTCTTCCAACCAAAATGCACACTTTGAAAACTTAGCTTACAATTCTTCCTTCCTCAATACTTCTAACACCTTTCTCAAATGTTCACCGTGTTCTTGGTCATTCTTTGAGTAAATAAGTATGTCATCAATGAAAACAATGACAAACTTGCATTAGTGTATATCAGTTAGGTTTATGAATCTAATTACAAGTTTGAATATAATTATCGTTACCTTCAATATTATTATAAATAGTAACATTAATATTAAAATTCAGTATTATTAATATCAACATATTTTTTATGTATTATTAGTATTATCTTATAAATAATATTATGGTATTTATTAATAATAATATTATTATTATTACTAAAAATTATTATTTTTATCATTAACATGATTTTTATTATTTTTATCATTATTATTAATGTCACTAGTATTATTTTATTAATATTATCATTATGAATTTTATTAAGAATATTAAAAATTATAATTGTATATAATAATTATTAATATTAATTGTATATTATATTGAAGTCAAGAAAAATTGTACGATTCTGTTTCATGAAATTTTCAATCTGTAGCATAATTTTGTCCCATCCTTAATTTTGTTAGCCATCCTAATCGAACGTACAAAATGATTTAAATCCTGTCGATTCCCATATTCACTACAAAACAATTAGGCATATGATTGAATCAGTTACTGTTTGTTTTTTTTTTTTTTTTTTTTTTTTTTCCATCCACCTATGCTATTATGTATTCATACATACAAGAGATATGAAGATATATATCTCCTTTCCTACTTTTTCTTGGTAAACCTCAAAACCAAACCATTTACCCACCATGCTCAATCAAACAAACCAACCTAATCACCTTTATTCTTCAATCAAAACATCACCGGAGTCACCACCAACGCCATGCTATACGATGCTAGTGCTACCAGACTGTTTCAGTTTCATCATGACAAAACCATCCCAACATTTTGATCACCACCTCTCCTCTCAAACGTCACGTGGTATTACTACCCTTTTCTATTTATGTTAGCAAATTATATCATCATTCATAAACTCTAACCTTCACACATGTCCATAACCCACCATGCTCCACCACCTTTTACTTCCATCTGTCACCAAACCATGACCTTTGCTTTTGTGCCTGTCACAACCATCGAACCCACTTGAGTTATCTGTTTCTCTATCATGTAAAACCCAACACCCGTATAACTATCTTCTCTCTCTCTATATATATGTATCACTCTCCCTCTCTCTTCGTGAATCACTCAAACCACCTTCAAAGTTGGTATTCGATTTCCTTTATTTTCTAACTGAGGACCACAACCAACCCAAAACACTACTGCATATTACGGTTTGTTTTCCTGTTTGCATTCAAGTGCAACACTAAACCATTTTACACCGTGAACCACCACTTTGATTCAAGTTACTACTATTATTGCTTAAGATTATGCTTTCTGTAATTCTGTTCGAAACAGACCATAAACCGCCATCACTACCTTATTTTTTTTCAAGTTATTATTTTTCGAGATGGTTGCTACGAGGTGTTTCCACCTCGGTTGTCTGTCCAAACATCACCAAAAATCCACCTATTATCTTGAGTATTACTACACTATTTTTTTTCCTAGCCGACACATTTTAGTGGAAGGAACACAAGAATAATTAACAAATACATGACCTTACAAGTCACATGCATATTACTTTTAGAATGTAACTTATCCCTACAGCAATAGTGTCGTTCTTTTTGTTTGATCCACGTATAGAGAAACAATAGAATAAATAAGCAAAGCCACTTGATTGTTGAGTTTTGGTCCACTTGTGAAAGTGATCAATAAGGAATTGTTTAATTATCAAAAGGTGGGACAAGAAGAGGATGTAGTGGATAGATAAGTTACAATTTTTTTTTTACGAATCCTTTAAACCTCTTGATACATGCGGACTAAATGTTATAGTGATGGATCGAATTCTTTTGGGCCGTGAACTTGCTTCACAGATTGAGCCGTGAAAAGTGATTAATTTCTGGGCCGTGTTCTTTGTTTATATTTAATATAGCCGAGATAGTTTATGCTTGCTGTTAAAAACAATTGAAATGATGACGATGCCATAGATGATAGTTAGGATAAAAAAATAAAAGAAATGATGTGTAGATGATAACATGAGTTGATGATGAAGAATGATAATGAAATAGGCTTATAATGATACATAAATAATGAAAATGAGTTGCTATGATGTTATTGACATAAAAGATGATTAGGGTTATGAAGTTGATTAGAGGATGATTAAGATTATGATATATATGATTTTTGATAATGATAAAGATAATGAATGAAGAGAGTGATTAACGAAGAAGATGATAAACGATTAGTATAAGTTAGGTGATTAAATAAAACATAAAATAAGATAAGGAGGTATGATGATGTTGTTTTGGTTGGAAACAAAAAGGAAGACACGTTTTTATTTTACTTTTGCTACGGGACCCGCGACTTGTGAGATGATTGTGGTTAGTCACAAAAATGATTGCTAGGATAATGGTGATTTAGATTAAAGTAGGGATGATATCCAAGTGGGATATAATTAGTGGGATTATAACGAAATGATGGGGTCGTTGCAAGAAAATGAATTGTTGGTGAACTAGTCTATCGAGTTGTACATATATGCTATGTTGGGCCGTCTGCATTTTAGTGATGTTAGGATAATACCCAATTAAGCAATTGGGCCGAAGTTTTACAAATTTTAGTTGGGCCGAACCTTATTCTTTGTTGGGCAGAGGAATATATAAATGGTTGGACCAGTTTTTGCTTTGTCGTTGGACCCAATGACTGCTACTTCGTTCCATGATGAAACGTTACCGTCTGAAGGCGCGGTTTGAGTCTACGTGGTGAATGACTATAATAATAATGAAAATAATAAATATGGTTAAGGATGTTATCGGGTTAGCGGGACGTCGCGGGTTCAAACCCGGACTTGGGTATATATATTTTAAGGGCTAAGGAAATTATGGGGTATAGCTATGGAGGTGATAGGTATGGTTCGGGGGTTTTACTCGTGAGTCAATCTAGTGTTTATCATCTCCGTTGCGTCTACGTACTTTTCTGCAATATTGAATCTCAATATTGATACGTTCGTGAATCCGAGGCCAACCCTGCATTGTTCTGTTGTTAAATGTCATCATATGTATTTTTACTACAAAATACATTAGGTGAGTTCATTTGCCCTTTTTACTCTTTACGTTTTTGGGCTGAGAATACATGCAAATGCTTTATTAACTGTTTTACAATATTTATATGCGTGAGTTTCATTATTTCCTTTTTAAATGCTTTCGCAATATATATTTTTGGGACTGAGAATACTTGCGCTGTTTTTATAACTGTTTTACGAAATAGACACAAGTAATTGAAACTACATTATATGGTTGAATGATCGAAATCGAATATGCCCCTTTTTATTAAGTCTGGTAATCTAAGAATTAGGGAACAGACACCCTAATTGACACGAACTCTAAAGATAGATCTATCGGGCCCAACAAGCCCCATCCAAAGTACCGGATGCTTTAGTACTTCGAAATTTATATCATGTCCGAAGGAGGATCCCGGAATGATGGGGATATTCTTATATGCATATTGTGAATGTCGGTTACCAGGTGTTCAATCCATATGAACGATATTTTTTTGTCTCTATGTATGGGACGTATGTTTATGAGAAATAGAAATATGAAATCTTGTGGTCTATTAAAATTATGAAATGATTATTTATGCTAAACTAATGAACTCACCAACCTTTTGGTTGACACTTGAAAGCATGTTTATTCTCAGGTACGAAAGAAATCTTCCGCTGTGCATTTGATCATTTAAAAGATATTACTTAGAGTCATTCATGACATATTTCAAAAGATGTTGCATTCGAGTCGTTGAGTTCATCAAGATTATTATTAAGTCAATTATATTTGGATATATTATGAAATGTATGCATGTCTGTCAGCTGTCGATGTAAATGAAAGTTTATCTTTTAAAAACGAATGCAATGTTTGTAAAATGTATCATATAGAGGTCAAGTACCTCGCGATGTAATCAATTGTTGTGAATCGTTTATAATCGATATGGACTTCGTCCGGATGGATTAGGACGGGTCCTTTCAGTTGGTATCAGAGCATATATATATATATATATATATATATATATATATATATATATATATATATATATATATATATATATATATATATATATATATTTATTTTTTGAAATAAATCTTTCCGTGCTAAACTATTGTGTGTGAATCTTAACTACTCGGTTAATTTATATTACAAATATGCAATAATGTACGTCCTTCGGCCGCAACTTAACCAGCGTTAACTACAATCTCTGTCGCAATTCAACAAATTCCAATTCATAATAAATCAAGTATATATTTGATTTTACACTTTCATCATCGATGTACCCGAAACTTTTCAGATAACATCATTCGTACTTTGCGAAATTCACAAGAATTTCACGAACCGAACATCATACATCAACAAATAACGAAGTATTGATTCATAATTTCAATGTCATTAAAAAAATACTGCGTAAAAGTTATGTACTTTTTAAAGACTTTAGGGATTATTAAATTCTAGTTTCAACCGTAAATCAAATGAGTTTAATTTAACACTAACTCATTAAATCTATGTTACATCTGAAGAAAATATACATATATATATTTTTATAAAGACTGTAATAAAATTCCTTTGTACAAAATATTAATTGTGAAATTTTTTTTAACGGGTAGGTAATACCCGAGAGATATATAAATTCACAATTAATATGTTACATTCTTCGAATCTGATTCAGCAAATTATCCATTATACTCCCTACTTTCACAACAATATACATTTTTTTATAGAAATCAAAACAACCATACTCATTCAAAATTTAATTACATATTCTGATTTTGAAATCTCAAAATTTAACTCGAGATATGACCAAAATCATCACTCTTAGATCTTTACATCTTTCAAAAGCTATATTTTGACTTCAAAACTGTGTTAGAACATCAAATGTATGTTAACGATTACAATCTGTGTTCAAACCCTTCGAAAATTTCTGAAGACACTTCGAATGATGAGCAATCGAGATGATGATCCAACCACATGTTACCCACAGTTATGTACCCGAAAAACTCTTGAAACCAAAGTAAAAGTTTAAACAACGTATCCGCGTCAGATTCTTTGGCATTTATTAGCAAAAATAACTTTGCGACTCCTATTCAAAGTAGCCAGTTTTGTCACAGCTCCAGCAAGTCAACTTCGACTTTTCAGTCAGACTAACCTTATTATAACCTTGAGATATACACCATCGTTACCAGGGAACCTTTTACATTCCACCACATTATTAGCAGATGTATCAACAACTTCATTACCCTTTGACTTTAGCCTCTCCAAAAAGTCATTATAATTATTTATTGAAACCCCATCATTTACTCATTCGCATCTTGTAATGAGAATTGCCATACGAATCATTGGGAATTAGCAATCAGTATTTTGAAATCTCGCAGCATGTCTATGCCAACAGTTATATGTGTATATATAACGTCTATCTTCTGGACTTAATTTGAATGTGAAGTTTCTGAAAAACACTCCGAACTAAGAATTGGTTCTCCGAAAATGGAAAAAATGCTGATGAAACAGCAGAAACTAAAAACGACTTTAAACGGTAAAAGCTGAATGATAATGATGAAGTGTGCTGGCAAAGCGCAGAAAAAGAGAAGTTTTGGAACTGGAAAACGGATTGAGCAAAGTAGGAAGGAGGCTTTGGACAAATTACAAAGACTGAACCTGACTTCAAAGGATCCAAATGATTCAGTACCTGCTGAAGTCATTAACGAATACCTTGTTCCTGACTCTAAACCCCTGCGGACAACATTCTTCATCATCCTCTGATATTAGAAATTCTAAAATATCATCATATCTTTCATTATAAATATCCTCCATATTTCTGAAGATATTTTCTTAATTTTTCTTATTTGAAATCATTTACCTCTTTGCGCTATCTGTATTACATCATAAAAGAAACTATTTTAGTTTCTAAATTCTGAAACATTCAAGTTTAAAATAGGAATATTTTGAAGTAGTGTTGAGAACTGAAGCATGAATTAGTATAATATAATGACACTTGATCAACGTGATTATATTACAGTAAGTCATGCTGAGTTTCTAAATGGAACGTGATGATTCACAGATCGTAATATCATCATGTGCCATGTTATACGACTCTTGTATTCTATTTAACCTCTAAAATATCAAGAAAATATTTCTTGATGATTCGGCCTTTTCCAAGGTATTCTAGTAATTTGACAAGTCAAGATCGTGCCATCACAATTTCCTTCCTAGAACATTAACAATGTTCATTCTGAAATTCATATCTGTGAATTCTGGACCATTACAAGCGGTGCTTAATCGCAAGAAGAAGAAACAAAAGGACAAAACTCCGAAATAAAAATTGGGGTATAAATTGCAGCAAATAAAAGAGAGCATTAAATGTTAATGATAATGATTATAGAAGACAGAAGCAGAGACTTTGAAATATAAGGGAACATATAAAGCCCAACGATAAACCAGAAATTATAAACCATATATATCGATGCATATAGCAATATAAAGACACGGGAGAACTAGAAACACTATAAACCCAAGAGTATAGTAGAAGTAAATAGATTCTTCTGGCGGTAGATGAAAAAGAAGAATGACCGATATGAAAGTTAGAAGTATATCGAGAATCAGAACTGGATGGAGCATATTTATGAATACTTTAAAATATGAGTTGAGGGGGGAAAGAATAGAAGGTGATGAAACATGACTAGGAACTTAGAAATCAACAGATTTAACTCACACAATGGCGGAATAAGTGAATCAAACCCTCTAGTGAATAGGTTAATTTTTTTTTTGATTAATTTAGTCAAATCACAACTAAATCAAGTGTGATTAGATCAACACCTAGAGCTATTATTCACCACCTGGGTGATTTGGACTGAGAGAAAATTGGAGGAGCTCACTAAATCTGAGTGTGTGTAACAAATGAGAGGCTTAACCTAAAATTGAAGAACATAAGACTTTATATACCCCTGTTGTTGACTCACCCATACGATTCATTCATCACACGTACGAGTTGGCTTCATCAGCCGTACGGGTGATCACTCACTCGTGTCTTCTCATTTAGGTTGTAATTGTGACTTAGCTCAGCATCAGCCGTACGTATGAGCCTGTCAGCTGTACTAGTGAGGCTTCACTCGTACGTCTGACTAAGTCTAACATAGTCAAACATCTAAATCTCGTTCCTGCAGTTCCTGTAACCACATACAAACATGCATAGGATAATAACGAGCAATCATGATGGCCTGTAAACTGTTGTACCTGCAATGGACGTGGGTAGATGTCTAGGGACTTGCATAAAATGCATCAACAGAAGGTGTGAGTTGTAAGGAAACGAAGGAGGTGAATTTATAAGAAAATCTCCGACAGAACAATTAAAATGGACGATCGCATTTAAAGCGGATCCTAATTCCCTTGATTACCGGAGAGTCAAATCTTATTAAGAAGATTTTCTTTAAATCCCTTGAAATCTGGGAATCAATCATATCTACGTCAAATGATAAGATGAATCTACACTTACTCATTTCACTCTTCTATATTAGCTTCATTCGTACTCTTCATATAAATGGATTGTTTATCCAAATTATTCGCTGATGATAAAACTCTAATTTTCAGCCCGTATGCATCATAAAAACATACTTATTATCATTCACGACCTTTCCACTCAAATTTCGGGACGAAATTTCTTTAACGGGTAGGTACTGTGACAACCCAGAAATTTCCAACCAAATTTAAACTTTAATCTTTATATGTTTTCGACACGATAAGCAATATTTGTTAAGTTAAATTTCAAGAATTTTAAACTATGTTCATACATTCATTCAACCTCGACCAAGTTCCAACGATTCACGATCCATTAAACGAATATGATTATATATGTATATGTGTATATATATTATAACTTGAAACGTAAACAAAATATTAGATTAAATACTTTATATGATTGTATCTGTTTCAAAATGTTTATCAATGGAATTAGAAGATAAGATCAAATGATTGAATTATCAGATACATTGAATTATGATTACAAGTCTCTGTTGAAAGGCCCACGTTGATTTGAGAAATCTTTCCATTTTAACAATATTCGGAAAATGGTAAAGTGATTTATAAATAAGAACAAATTGTCAATCATTTAGAACTAGACAAAGGATAGTGGAAGATTGAATCTCATAAAGACTCGATTGATCTATTTAGTTTTAAACGTACAAAAACGTTTTCAGTTTAAAAAGAACTTTATTATTAAAACGTATATAACTTTTATAAATATCTAGAACCACTTTTGACAACTCATTACTTAACTAGTATGATAAAGATAACGATATTTATATTTTATTTTATATACATAACGATTTAAATTAATATTATATATATTTATACGCGTATTATACGTACATAGTTTTATACTTTTACTATACTTAAACTTTACCTTTACTTTATTTTTACTTTACTTTAACTTTAATAATTCATACTTTAAATTCACTTTAATAATTCATACTTTAATAATTCACTTTAATAATTCATACTTTAATAATTCACTTTAATAATTCATACTTTAATAATTCACTTTAATAATTCAAAAATCTATTATAAATAGAATTCAATAGGTTTCATTATTTCATAGAAACTTGAAAATATTTTTCTCTAAACTCTCTTAATCGATTTACATATATATATATTTACTCCGTATTATTTCAAGATATTATTAGTATACATAAAATATTACGACGAAGTGCTGTCCGAGTGATTTCAAAATTGTTTTTCGAGTGGGATAGGATTAAGGAAATTATGGGTTATAGCTATGGAGGTGATTGAGTATGGTTCATGGGTATGCTCGTGAGGTCAATATAGTGTTTATCATTTCCGTTGCGTCTACGTACCTTTCCTGCAATATTGAATCTCAATATTGATACGTGAGTACTCATAATTTAACTTTTACATACTAATAGTGTATCCCTGACTAGTGCTCGAGTATTTAGGATTATGCATGCTTGTACTTTTAATATTGCCCTTAGACAGGTTAGGTTGAATGTTGAATTAATTACACTTGCGGTTGAGATAAGGTATAAGATATGCATGTCCTTGGAAAGCTAGCGAAAAATTAAGAACTTTTCCTTTAGATATCGAATGGTTTCGATGAACTGATTAGAAGTTATAATCAATTGAATTTTTGATATTTTTATTAAAAATGATTATTATTATCGTCATTTTTATCGTCGTTCTAGTTTTATCTTATTATTATGATTATTATTATCTTTATCAATAAAAGGGATTTATCATTAAAAATTGTTATTTTTTTATTATTATTACTATCGTTATTATCGTTAAAGTTATAATTAGTATTATTATTATTATCCAATTATTATTATTATTATTATTATTATTATTATTATTATCGTTATTAATATATATATCATTATTTAAAAATAGTTATTGTTATTGTTATTATTATTATTACTATATTATCATTAAATCGTTAATAATGTTATAGTAACTATCATTATTAATATTAGTGTATTTAAAACAAATATTTGTAACACCTAATTATTTTGATTACTATTATTATCATTATTATGAACACGATATAAAAGACGATTAAAAGCTATTAAACGAAACGATTAGGAAATAATGAGTAAGAGTATCATGATGAAATTAAAATATTATAAGATATTGATTTAGATAAAATTATCGTTCTTATTATTTTTATCATTACTATTATTATTAAAAGTATCATTAGTATTAAAACTATCATTTTAACAAAAATTATCATTTTAATAGAAATGTCATTGTTACTATAAAATATCATTATTATTATTATTTTAAATAGAATTATTATTTTAAAGATAATATTAAAAATTATCGTAAATATTAAAGTTATCATAATTAGAATCATCGTTTTATCATAATGTCATCTTAGTAATTATAAATATTGATATTTTTATGATAATAATTATTATTACAAAATAATATAACTTTTACTTACTATCATTATAGATATTATTTTATCAAATAAATATGTGATACAAACATATTTTACTACGTGTAATAACTTACTTTAATAATACCTATCATATTATCTTTATGATATTAAATGAACCCTATAAATTTTATTACTTAATATATATAAAAGTATATTTTATTATATAAATTTAATATAAAATTTTATTTATTAATAAATAAATTATATTATTTACTCTAATAAATCTTTTAAAAATATTTAAAAATATAAAACGACGATATTTAAACTATATATTAATCATGTATAGATTTTTGGAAATTATTTTGAGTCAAATTTACTTTGTTGACTTTTGCATATTAGTCTCGAGCATTAGGATTGTGTTACACTATGACTTGACCTAATTTGTTAGACAAATATTGATCAACACATAAATATATATAATTAATTTAGGTTCGTGAATCCGAGGCCAACCTTGCACTTGTTCAATGACGTTATATGTATTTTTACTACAAAATACAGTATGGTGAGTTTCATTTACCTTTTTACCCTTTATATTTTTGGGACTGAGAATACATGCGTTTTTATAAATGTTTGACGAAATAGACACAAGTAATTGAAACTACATTCTATGGTTGAATTATCGAAATTGAATATGCCCCTTTTTATTAAAGTCTGGTAATCTAAGAATTAGGGAACAGACACCCTAATTGACGCGAATCCTAAAGATAGATCTATTGGGCCTAACAAACCCCATCCAAAGTACCGGATGCTTTAGTACTTCGAAATTTATATCATGTCCGAAGGAGGATCCCAGAATGATAGGGGATATTCTTATATGTATCTAGTTAATGTCGGTTACCAGGTGTTCACCATATGAATGATTATTTTTGTCTCTATGCATGTGACGTATATTTATGAGAACTGGAAATGAAATTCTTGTGGTCTATTAAAATGATGGAAATAAATGATTATGATAAACTAATGAACTCACCAACCTTTTGGTTGACACTTTAAAGCATGTTTATTCTCAGGTGTTAAAGAAATCTTCCGCTGTGCATTTGCTCATTTTAAAGATATTACTTGGAGTCTTTCATAGCATATTTCGAAGAACGTTGCATTCGAGTCATTGAGTTCATCAAAGATTATTATTAAATCAATTTATAGTTGGATAGTGGATATTATGAAATGGTATGCATGCCTGTCAATTTTTGATGTAAAGAAAGATTGTCTTTTAAAAACGAATGCAATGTTTGTAAAATGTATCATATAGAGGTCAAATACCTCGCAATGTAATCAACTATTGTGAATCGTTTATAATGTATATGAACGGGTCCTTTCAGTCTGGTACCAACTGTGAAGACCCGTCCTAATCCATCCGGACGAAGTCCATATCGATTATAAACGATTCACAACAGTTGATTACATCGCGAGGTACTTGACCTCTATATGATACATTTTACAAACATTGCATTCGTTTTTGAAAAGACAAACTTTCATTACATCGAAAGTTGACAGGCATGCATACCATTTCATAATATATCCAACTATAATTGACTTGATAATAATCTTGATGAACTCGACGACTCGAATGCAACGTCTTTTGAAATATGCCATGAATGACTCCAAGTAATATCTATAAAATGAGCAAATACACAGCGGAAGATTTCTTTCGTACCTGAGAATAAACATGCTTTAAAGTGTCAACCAAAAGGTTGGTGAGTTCATTAGTTTAACTTAAACAATCGTTTTCATCATTTTAATAGACCACAAGATTTCAGATTTCCATTTCTCATAAACATACGTCCCATGCATAGAGACAAAAATATCATTCATATGGATTGAACACCTGGTAACCGACATTAACAATATGCATATATAAGAATATCCCCATCATTCCGGGATCCTCCTTCGGACATGATATAAATTTCGAAGTACTAAAACATCCGGTACTTTGAATGGGGCTTGTTGGGCCCGATAGATCTATCTTTAGGATTCGCGTCAATTAGGGTGTCTGTTCCCTAATTCTTAGATTACCAGACTTAATAAAAAGGGGCATATTCGACTTCGATAATCCAACCATAGAATGTAGTTTCACGTACTTGTGTCAATTTCGTAAAACAGTTATAAAAGTTGCGCATGTATTCTCAGCCCAAAAATATAAAGGGCAAAAAGGCAAATGAAACTCACGATACTGTATTTTGTAGTAAAAATACATATGACGTCATTGAACAATGCAGGGTTGGCCTCGGATTCACGAACCTATATCAATTGTGTATATATTAATACGTATAATGTAAGTTACAAAATTTCATTTATTAATATGTATTATTTATATATTATAGTTTTGTAGAATTTATTCTAACCTTTATTTTAAAACGTATACTTATATTATATTTTAAGTTATATTTTATATATATATCGATTTTATGTATATATCTATAATGATTTACGTTTATATAAATAGTGACATTAATATATTTATATACATATATTTGTGGTTAGTATTGTATTTATGAAATTTTATTAGTTTGTTATGTGAATTATTAATACAATCCTAGTATATACCATAAGTATATATATAGTGTACAAAAGATTTATTTGTTAAAATAATAATTTAGATAATAATGATTTACTAATAATAATAATAATTTTATTAATAATGATAATACTAATAGCAAAAAAAATGAAAATGATAACTGTTAATGATACTAATAATAATAACTCTAAAATAATATTAATACTAATACCATACTTATGTTAATAATAAGGGTTCTAATATTTATAAAATGATAAATGATAATCATAATAATACTAGTAAATATTAATGATGATACTGATAAATATGATATTATTAATTGTAAATGTACTGATGATACTATTATTTATAAACCGGTACAAATTCTAATATTGATGATAATAATATATTTTTATTTCCTTCATAATAATAATAATGATAATCATAATCATAATCATAATCCTAATGATGATAAAATACTAAAATGATAAGTTTATTACTAATAATAATATTATTAATACCTATCATAATAATAATAGTAATGTCTATAATACTTTCAAATATGATAACAAGTATGATACTAATAATAACAATAACAATAACAATCAAAACAATCACAATAATAATAATAATACTAATAATAATTAATATATAATAACAATAAAAAAATTAGAAAAGAAAACTACCTCACATGAAAAGAGTTTCAAAAAAAAAAAGAAACTACCGTCCTCTGGACTCGATCTCGTGACCACATGCTCACACGCAAACACTCTCGACCATCCCACCAATTCTGATTCTCTGTACTAATATCGAATTTAAATTTTATATATAAACTGTTTTTCTTCTATTCCTCTTCTTCTCCACAAGTCTCATGGATTCAACAAAACATCAATAACCAAAAAAAAATAAAAAATCGGGGTTCCCTTTAAAGCTTCAAAACATTACAGAAAAAAAATAATTTGGGTTCTAAAATAAAAAAAAAACACTAAGGCCTACTGCAGCGTCGGTTCTTGGAACAAAACAAAAAAAATTGATTTCGTAATAGATAACATTATAGATAATGTTTATAACACGAAATAGTTTTCTAAACATGTATAAAAACTACTGGAATCGTCAATTTGATCAGAAACATATACACGAACGCGAATTTGTCTCAAGAACAATTGTTGACTTTTTTTAAACTAAACTTTGACTTCAAAATTCAAGATCGATATAAAGATTTGAGAGTTGAGATTTTGCAGATAGATTCAAAGAAAGATTTCTAACCTTTCTGCATTTTTAGATTTTGAAACTTTATTCGAAATTGAATTAAGAGAAAAAAAAATTGGAGCGTGCAGAGAAGAAGAAAACAAAAATATCGCTGTGCTCTTTAATCCCATTGGATTTCCTTTTTATTTGATTTGCAATTATACATAATCATGTTGTAATAATAGAGATCGGTTGATAAAAAATGGAGAAAATGTCAACACAGGTTCACGAGTTGGGAGCAGGAAAGAAACAAAAAAAATAATAATAATAGAGATAAAGGATACAGAGGTCAAGCGTATAATATAGATCCTTACTGCTTTTTTTTTAATTAATAATAATAATATATAATAACAATACTATTAATATCTAATAATATTAATAAAATTAATAATAATGATAAATATAATATTAATGATAATAATAATTGTAAAAATGATAATAATAATAATAATAATAATAATAATAATAATAATAATACCATACTAATTATGATAATATTAATATTTTATCGATAATAATAATATTAGTAATAATAATCTAATTTATACATCCAATTTCATCTTTATATGATATAAAGTGATATTATGAATACAAATATTGATATTTGACGATACAAATAACATTACTACAACAACTATATTTGTATTTAAATTTAATTTATTAATATCATCTATTATTATGTAATATTTAATAATTATGTAATATGTATTGTAACATATACTGAATATTATATATTTATGCATTTTAATATAAATATATTATAATATTTATTTACATACTAATTATATTATACTTATGTATGTAATTATGAAAAATATAAATGTTTTATATATGTAAGTATTATATATATTTATTAAAATAGTACATTATTTCATCATAGATATATTATAAATTTCTACATATACATAATATAATAATTATGTATAAAATCATATATATATATATATAGTTATATTTATGTATATATGTATACTACCATATATATAAAATCATGTTTTAAATGTTGAGTAGATGATTAATTATGTATATTAAACAATTAACTACAAAGTATAACATTGTACATTTAATATTTTGATAACGTTGGTAAAATATGTTTGAATCATTTATATACAATATACTATATATATTCAAAATGAAAATCTTTAGTTATTAAATGTTATCTTTTATAATAACAAAATTACTTAATAGTTCATTAATACTAATATAATTAGTTTTATATATAATTATTTATATTTACATTCTTAGTTACAATTAAAGGTTCGTGAATCGTCGGAAATAGTTAAAGGTCAAATGTTATCATGAAATAGTTCAAACATAATGAGACTCGGTTTAATAGACTTTGCTTAGAACGTTAAAACTTGTAAAAAAAACTATATGATGACATATATATGGTTATATATATAGTTAACATGATATTATGATAAGTAAACATATCATTAATTATATTAACAATGAACTACATATGTAAAAACAAGACTACTAACTTAATGATTTTGAAACGAGACATATATGTAACGTTTATCGTTGTAACGACATTTAATGTATATATATCATATTAAGAGATATTCGTACACCATAATATCATGATAATATAATAATTTAAAATCTCTTTTGTTATTATAAACATTGGGTTAACAACATTTAACAAGATCGTTAACCTAAAGGTTTCAAAACAACACTTACATGTAACGACTAACGATGACTTAACGACTCAGTTAAAATGTATATACATGTAGTGTTTTAATATGTATTTATACACTTTTGAAAGACTTCAATACACTTATCAAAATACTTCTACTTAACAAAAATGCTTACAATTACATTCTCGTTCAGTTTCATCAACAATTCTACTCGTATGCACCCGTATTCGTACTCGTACAATACACAGCTTTTAGATGTATGTACTATTGGTATATACACTCCAATGATCAGCTCTTAGCAGCCCATGTGAGTCACCTAACACATGTGGGAACCATCATTTGGCAACTAGCATGAAATATCTCATAAGATTACAAAAATATGAGTAATCATTCATGACTTATTTACATGAAAACAAAATTACATATCCTTTATATCTAATCCATACACCAACGACCAAAAACACCTACAAACACTTTCATTCTTCAATTTTCTTCATCTAATTGAACTCTCTCAAGTTCTATCTTCAAGTTCTAAGTGTTCTTCATAAATTCCAAAAGTTCTAGTTTCATAAAATCAAGAATACTTTCAAGTTTGCTAGCTCACTTCCAATCTTGTAAGGTGATCATCCAACCTCAAGAAATCTTTGTTTCTTACAGTAGGTTATCATTCTAATACAAGGTAATAATCATATTCAAACTTTGGTTCAATTTCTATAACTATAACAATCTTATTTCAAGTGATGATCTTACTTGAACTTGTTTTCGTGTCATGATTTTGCTTCAAGAACTTTGAGCCATCCAAGGATCCATTGAAGCTAGATCCATTTTTCTCTTTTCCAGTAGGTTCATCCAAGGAACTTAAGGTAGTAATGATGTTCATAACATCATTCGATTCATACATATAAAGCTATCTTATTCGAAGGTTTAAACTTGTAATCACTAGAACATAGTTTAGTTAATTCTAAACTTGTTCGCAAACAAAAGTTAATCCTTCTAACTTGACTTTTAAAATCAACTAAACACATGTTCTATATCTATATGATATGCTAACTTAATGATTTAAAACCTGGAAACACGAAAAACACCGTAAAACCGGATTTACGCCGTCGTAGTAACACCGCGGGCTGTTTTGGGTTAGTTAATTAAAAACTATGATAAACTTTGATTTAAAAGTTGTTATTCTGAGAAAATGATTTTTATTATGAACATGAAACTATATCCAAAAATTATGGTTAAACTCAAAGTGGAAGTATGTTTTCTAAAATGGTCATCTAGACGTCGTTCTTTCGACTGAAATGACTACCTTTACAAAAACGACTTGTAACTTATTTTTCCGACTAGAAACCTATACTTTTTTTGTTTAGATTCATAAAATAGAGTTCAATATGAAACCATAGCAATTTGATTCACTCAAAACGGATTTAAAATGAAGAAGTTATGGGTAAAACAAGATTGGATAATTTTTCTCATTTTAGCTACGTGAAAATTGGTAACAAATCTATTCCAACCATAACTTAATCAACTTGTATTATATATTATGTAATCTTGAGATACCATAGACACGTATACAATGTTTCGACCTATCATGTCGACACATCTATATATATTTCGGAACAACCATAGACACTCTATATGTGAATGTTGGAGTTAGCTATACAGGGTTGAGGTTGATTCCAAAATATATATAGTTTGAGTTGTGATCAATACTGAGATACGTATACACTGGGTCGTGGATTGATTCAAGATAATATTTATCGATTTATTTCTGTACATCTAACTGTGGACAACTAGTTGTAGGTTACTAACGAGGACAGCTGACTTAATAAACTTAAAACATCAAAATATATTAAAAGTGTTGCAAATATATTTTGAACATACTTTGATATATATGTATATATTGTTATAGGTTCGTGAATCAACCAGTGGCCAAGTCTTACTTCCCGACGAAGTAAAAATCTGTGAAAGTGAGTTATAGTCCCACTTTTAAAATCTAATATTTTTGGGATGAGAATACATGCAGGTTTTATAAATGATTTACAAAATAGACACAAGTACGTGAAACTACATTCTATGGTTGAATTATCGAAATCGAATATGCCCCTTTTTATTAAGTCTGGTAATCTAAGAATTAGGGAACAGACACCCTAATTGACGCGAATCCTAAAGATAGATCTATTGGGCCTAACAAACCCCATCCAAAGTACCGGATGCTTTAGTACTTCGAAATTTATATCATATCCGAAGGGTGTCCCGGAATGATGGGGATATTCTTATATATGCATCTTGTTATTGTCGGTTACCAGGTGTTCACCATATGAATGATTTTTATCTCTATGTATGGGATGTGTATTGAAATATGAAATCTTGTGGTCTATTGTTACGATTTGATATATATAGGTTAAACCTATAACTCACCAACATTTTTGTTGACGTTTTAAGTATGTTTATTCTCAGGTGATTATTAAGAGCTTCCGCTGTCGCATACTTAAATAAGGACAAGATTTGGAGTCCATGCTTGTATGATATTGTGTAAAAACTGCATTCAAGAAACTTATTTTGTTGTAACATATTTGTATTGTAAACCATTATGTAATGGTCGTGTGTAAACAGGATATTTTAGATTATCATTATTTGATAATCTACGTAAAGCTTTTTAAACCTTTATTGATGAAATAAAGGTTATGGTTTGTTTAAAAATGAATGCAGTCTTTGGAAAACGTCTCATATAGAGGTCAAAACCTCGCAACGAAATCAATTAATATGGAACGTTTTTAATCAATAACTGAAATGTCCCGTTCTTATTGATTAAAAACGTTCCATATTAATTGATTTCGTTGCGAGGTTTTGACCTCTATATGAGACATTTTCCAAAGACTGCATTCATTTTTAAACAAACCATAACCTTTATTTCATCAATAAAGGTTTAAAAAGCTTTACGTAGATTATCAAATAATGATAATCTAAAATATCCTGTTTACACACGACCATTACATAATGGTTTACAATACAAATATGTTACAACAAAATAAGTTTCTTGAATGCAGTTTTTACACAATATCATACAAGCATGGACTCCAAATCTTGTCCTTATTTAAGTATGCGACAGCGGAAGCTCTTAATAATCACCTGAGAATAAACATACTTAAAATGTCAACAAAAATGTTGGTGAGTTATAGGTTTAACCTATATATATCAAATCGTAACAATAGACCACAAGATTTCATATTTCAATACACATCCCATACATAGAGATAAAAATCATTCATATGGTGAACACCTGGTAACCGACAATAACAAGATGCATATATAAGAATATCCCCATCATTCCGGGACACCCTTCGGATATGATATAAATTTCGAAGTACTAAAGCATCCGGTACTTTGGATGGGGTTTGTTAGGCCCAATAGATCTATCTTTAGGATTCGCGTCAATTAGGGTGTCTGTTCCCTAATTCTTAGATTACCAGACTTAATAAAAAGGGGCATATTAGATTTCGATAATTCAACCATAGAATGTAGTTTCACGTACTTGTGTCTATTTTGTAAATCATTTATAAAACCTGCATGTATTCTCATCCCAAAAATATTAGATTTTAAAAGTGGGACTATAACTCACTTTCACAGATTTTTACTTCGTCGGGAAGTAAGACTTGGCCACTGGTCGATTCACGAACCTATAACAAATATGTACATATATATCAAAGTATGTTCAAAATATATTTACAACACTTTTAATACATTTTGATGTTTTAAGTTTATTAAGTCAGCTGTCCTCGTTAGTAACCTACAACTAGTTGTCCACAGTTAGATGTACAGAAATAAATCGATAAATATTATCTTGAATCAATCCACGACCCAGTGTATACGTATCTCAGTATTGATCACAACTCAAACTATATATATTTTGGAATCAACCTCAACCCTGTATAGCTAACTCCAACATTCACATATAGAGTGTCTATGGTTGTTCCGAAATATATATAGATGTGTCGACATGATAGGTCGAAACATTGTATACGTGTCTATGGTATCTCAAGATTACATAATATACAATACAAGTTGATTAAGTTATGGTTGGAATAGATTTGTTACCAATTTTCACGTAGCTAAAATGAGAAAAATTATCCAATCTTGTTTTACCCATAACTTCTTCATTTTAAATCCTTTTTGAGTGAATCAAATTGCTATGGTTTCATATTGAACTCTATTTTATGACTCTAAACAGAAAAAATATAGGTTTATTGTCGGAAAAATAAGTTACAAGTCGTTTTTGTAAAGGTAGTCATTTCAGTCGAAAGAACGACGTCTAGATGACCATTTTAGAAAACATACTTCCACTTTGAGTTTAACCATAATTTTTGGATATAGTTTCATGTTCATAATAAAAATCATTTTCTCAGAATAACAACTTTTAAATCAAAGTTTATCATAGTTTTTAATTAACTAACCCAAAACAGCCCGCGGTGTTACTACGACGGCGTAAATCCGGTTTTACGGTGTTTTTCGTGTTTCCAGGTTTTAAATCATTAAGTTAGCATATCATATAGATATAGAACATGTGTTTAGTTGATTTTAAAAGTCAAGTTAGAAGGATTAACTTTTGTTTGCGAACAAGTTTAGAATTAACTAAACTATATTCTAGTGATTACAAGTTTAAACCTTCGAATAAGATAGTTTTATATGTATGAATCGAATGATGTTATGAACATCATTACTACCTTAAGTTCCTTGGATAAACCTACTGGAAAAGAGAAAAATGGATCTAGCTTCAATGGATCCTTGGATGGCTCAAAGTTCTTGAAGCAAAATCATGACACGAAAACAAGTTCAAGTAAGATCATCACTTGAAATAAGATTGTTATAGTTATAGAAATTGAACCAAAGTTTGAATATGATTATTACCTTGTATTAGAATGATAACCTACTGTAAGAAACAAAGATTTCTTGAGGTTGGATGATCACCTTACAAGATTGGAAGTGAGCTAGCAAACTTGAAAGTATTCTTGATTTTATGAAACTAGAACTTTTGGAATTTATGAAGAACACTTAGAACTTGAAGATAGAACTTGAGAGAGTTCAATTAGATGAAGAAAATTGAAGAATGAAAGTGTTTGTAGGTGTTTTTGGTCGTTGGTGTATGGATTAGATATAAAGGATATGTAATTTTGTTTTCATGTAAATAAGTCATGAATGATTACTCATATTTTTGTAATCTTATGAGATATTTCATGCTAGTTGCCAAATGATGGTTCCCACATGTGTTAGGTGACTCACATGGGCTGCTAAGAGCTGATCATTGGAGTGTATATACCAATAGTACATACATCTAAAAGCTGTGTATTGTACGAGTACGAATACGGGTGCATACGAGTAGAATTGTTGATGAAACTGAACGAGGATGTAATTGTAAGCATTTTTGTTAAGTAGAAGTATTTTGATAAGTGTCTTGAAGTCTTTCAAAAGTGTATGAATACATATTAAAACACTACATGTATATACATTTTAACTGAGTCGTTAAGTCATCGTTAGTCGTTACATGTAAATGTTGTTTTGAAACCTTTAGGTTAACGATCTTGTTGAATGTTGTTAACCCATTATTTATTATAACAAATGAGATGTTAAATTGTTATATTATCATGATATTATGATATATAATATATCTTAGTATGATATATATACAGTTAAATGTCGTTACAACGATAATCGTTACATATATGTCTCGTTTCGAAATCATTAAGTTAGTAGTCTTATTTTTACATATGTATTTCATTGTTAATACACTTAATAATATATTTACTTATCATTTAACATAATTAACCAAGTGTATCAATATCTTAATATGATTCATATGTACCTAGTAAGACGTTGTTATAACGATAATCGTTATATATATCGTTTTCGAGTTTCTTAAATTAATAGTCTCATTTTTATGTATATAACTCATTGTTAAAATACCTAATGAGATACATACTTATAATAAAATCATGTTAACTATATACATAACCATATATATGTCATCATATAGTTTTTACAAGTTTTAACGTTCGTGAATCACCGGTCAACTTGGGTGGTCAATTGTCTATATGAAACATATTTCAATTAATCAAGTCTTAACAAGTTTGATTGCTTAACATGTTGGAAACATTTAATCATGTAAATATCAATCTCAATTAATATATATAAACATGGAAAAGTTCGGGTCACTACAGTACCTACCCGTTAAATAAATTTCGTCCCGAAATTTTAAGCTGTTGAAGGTGTTGACGAATCTTCTGGAAATAGATGTGGGTATTTCTTCTTCATCTGATCTTCATGCTCCCAGGTGAACTCGGGTCCTCTACGAGCATTCCATCGAACCTTAACAATTGGTATCTTGTTTTGCTTAAGTCTTTTAACCTCACGATCCATTATTTCGACGGGTTCTTCGATGAATTGAAGTTTTTCGTTGATTTGGATTTCATCTAACAGAATAGTGAAATCTTCTTTAGCAAAACATTTCTTCAAATTTGAGACGTGGAAAGTGTTATGTACAGCCGCGAGTTGTTGAGGTAACTCAAGTTGGTAAGCTACTGGTCCGACACGATCAATAATCTTGAATAGTCCAATAAACCTTGGATTTAATTTCCCTCGTTTACCAAATCGAACAACGCCTTTCCAAGGTGCAACTTTAAGCATGACCATCTCTCCAATTTCAAATTCTATATCTTTTCTTTTAATGTCAGCGTAGCTCTTTTGTCGACTTTGGGTGGTTTTCAACCGTTGTTGAATTTGGATGATCTTCTCGGTAGTTTCTTGTATAATCTCCGGACCCGTAATCTGTCTATCCCCCACTTCACTCCAACAAATCGGAGACCTGCACTTTCTACCATAAAGTGCTTCAAACGGCGCCATCTCAATGCATGAATGGTAGCTGTTGTTATAGAAAAATTCTGCTAACGGTAGATGTCGATCCCAACTGTTTCCGAAATCAATAACACATGCTCGTAGCATGTCTTCAAGCGTTTGTATCGTCCTTTCGCTCTGTCCATCAGTTTGTGGATGATAGGCAGTACTCATGTCTAGACGAGTTCCTAATGCTTGCTGTAATGTCTGCCAGAATCTTGAAATAAATCTGCCATCCCTATCAGAGATAATAGAGATTGGTATTCCATGTCTGGAGACGACTTCCTTCAAATACAGTCGTGCTAACTTCTCCATCTTGTCATCTTCTCTTATTGGCAGGAAGTGTGCTGATTTGGTGAGACGATCAACTATTACCCAAATAGTATCAAAACCACTTGCAGTCCTTGGCAATTTAGTGATGAAATCCATGGTAATGTTTTCCCATTTCCATTCCGGGATTTCAGGTTGTTGAAGTAGACCTGATGGTTTCTGATGCTCAGCTTTGACCTTAGAACACGTCAAACATTCTCCTACGTATTTAGCAACATCGGCTTTCATACCCGGCCACCAAAAATGTTTCTTGAGATCCTTGTACATCTTCCCCATTCCAGGATGTATTGAGTATCTGGTTTTATGAGCTTCTCTAAGTACCATTTCTCTCATATCTCCAAATTTTGGTACCCAAATCCTTTCAGCCCTATACCGGGTTCCGTCTTCCCAAATATTAAGATGCTTCTCCGATCCTTTGGGTATTTCCTCCTTTAAATTTCCCTCTTTTAAAACTCCTTGTTGCGCCTCCTTTATTTGAGTAGTAATGTTATTATGAATCATTATATTCATAGATTTTACTCGAATGGGTTCTCTATCCTTCCTGCTCAAGGCATCGGCTACCACATTTGCCTTCCCCGGGTGGTAACGAATCTCAAAATCGTAATCATTCAATAATTCAATCCACCTACGCTGCCTCATATTCAGTTGTTTCTGATTAAATATGTGTTGAAGACTTTTGTGGTCGGTATATATAATACTTTTGACCCCATATAAGTAGTGCCTCCAAGTCTTTAATGCAAAAACAACCGCGCCTAATTCCAAATCATGCGTCGTATAATTTTGTTCGTGAATCTTCAATTGTCTAGACGCATAAGCAATCACCTTCGTTCGTTGCATTAATACACAACCGAGACCTTGCTTTGATGCGTCACAATAAATCACAAAATCATCATTCCCTTCAGGCAATGACAATATAGGTGCCGTAGTTAGCTTTTTCTTCAATAACTGAAACGCTTTCTCTTGTTCATCATTCCATTCAAATTTCTTCCCTTTATGCGTTAATGCAGTCAAGGGTTTTGCTATTCTGGAAAAGTCTTGGATGAACCTTCTATAGTAACCAGCTAGTCCTAAAAACTGGCGTATATGTTTCGGAGTTTTCGGGGTTTCCCACTTTTCAACAGTTTCTATCTTTACCGGATCCACCTTAATACCTTCTTTGTTCAATATGTGACCGAGGAATTGAACTTCTTCCAACCAAAATGCACACTTTGAAAACTTAGCGTACAATTCTTCCTTCCTCAATACTTCTAACACCTTTCTCAAATGTTCACCGTGTTCTTGGTCATTCTTTGAGTAAATAAGTATGTCATCAATGAAAACAATGACAAACTTGTCAAGGTATGGTCCACACACTCGGTTCATAAGGTCCATGAACACAGCTGGTGCATTAGTTAAACCAAACGGCATGACCATAAACTCGTAATGACCGTAACGTGTTCTGAAAGCAGTCTTTGGAATATCATCTTCTTTCACCCGCATTTGATGATACCCGGAACGTAAGTCAATCTTTGAATAAACAGACGAGCCTTGTAGTTGATCAAATAAGTCGTCGATTCTCGGTAGTGGGTAGCGGTTCTTGATGGTAAGTTTGTTCAACTCTCGGTAGTCGATACACAACCTGAATGTACCATCTTTCTTCTTGACAAACAAAACAGGAGCTCCCCACGGTGATGTGCTTGGTCGAATGAAACCACGCTCTAAAAGTTCTTGTAATTGGCTTTGCAGTTCTTTCATCTCGCTGGGTGCGAGTCTGTAAGGAGCACGAGCTATTGGTGCAGCTCCTGGTACAAGATCTATTTGAAATTCAACGGATCGATGTGGGGGTAATCCCGGTAATTCTTTCGGAAATACATCGGGAAATTCTTTTGCAATGGGAACATCATTGATGCTCTTTTCTTCAGTTTGTACTTTCTCGACGTGTGCTAGAACAGCATAGCAACCTTTTCTTATTAGTTTTTGTGCCTTCAAATTACTAATAAGATATAGCTTCGTGTTGCCCTTTTCTCCGTACACCATTAAGGGTTTTCCTTTTTCTCGTATAATGCGAATTGCATTTTTGTAACAAACAATCTCCGCTTTCACTTCTTTCAACCAGTCCATACCGATTATCACATCAAAACTCCCTAACTCTACTGGTATCAAATCAATCTTAAATGTTTCGCTAACCAGTTTAATTTCTCGATTCCGACATATATTATCTGCTGAAATTAATTTACCATTTGCTAATTCGAGTAAAAATTTACTATCCAAAGGCGTCAATGGACAACTTAATTTAGCACAAAAATCTCTACTCATATAGCTTCTATCCGCACCCGAATCAAATAAAACGTAAGCAGATTTATTGTCAATAAGAAACGTACCCGTAACAAGCTTCGGGTCTTCCTGTGCCTCTACCGCATTAATATTGAAAACTCTTCCACGGCCTTGTCCATTCGTGTTCTCCTGGTTCGGGCAATTTCTAATAATGTGGCCTGGTTTTCCACATTTATAACAAACTACATTGGCATAACTTGCTCCGACACTACTATTAACGTATATTATTAGTATATTAATATTAATTCATAGTATTTTGAAGCAAAATCATGACACGAAAACAAGTTCAAGTAAGATCATCACTTGAAATAAGATTGTTATAGTTATAGAAATTGAACCAAAGTTTGAATATGATTATTACCTTGTATTAGAATGATAACCTACTGTAAGAAACAAAGATTTCTTGAGGTTGGATGATCACCTTACAAGATTGGAAGTGAGCTAGCAAACTTGAAAGTATTCTTGATTTTATGAAACTAGAACTTTTGGAATTTATGAAGAACACTTAGAACTTGAAGATAGAACTTGAGAGAGTTCAATTAGATGAAGAAAATTGAAGAATGAAAGTGTTTGTAGGTGTTTTTGGTCGTTGGTGTATGGATTAGATATAAAGGATATGTAATTTTGTTTTCATGTAAATAAGTCATGAATGATTACTCATATTTTTGTAATCTTATGAGATATTTCATGCTAGTTGCCAAATGATGGTTCCCACATGTGTTAGGTGACTCACATGGGCTGCTAAGAGCTGATCATTGGAGTGTATATACCAATAGTACATACATCTAAAAGCTGTGTATTGTACGAGTACGAATACGGGTGCATACGAGTAGAATTGTTGATGAAACTGAACGAGAATGTAATTGTAAGCATTTTTGTTAAGTAGAAGTATTTTGATAAGTGTATTGAAGTCTTTCAAAAGTGTATAAATACATATTAAAACACTACATGTATATACATTTTAACTGAGTCGTTAAGTCATCGTTAGTCGTTACATGTAAGTCTTGTTTTGAAACCTTTAGGTTAACGATCTTGTTAAATGTTGTTAACCCAATGTTTATAATAACAAAAGAGATTTTAAATTATTATATTATCATGATATTATGGTGTACGAATATCTCTTAATATGATATATATACATTAAATGTCGTTACAACGATAAACGTTACATATATGTCTAGTTTCAAAATCATTAAGTTAGTAGTCTTGTTTTTACATATGTAGTTCATTGTTAATATAATTAATGATATGTTTACTTATCATAATATCATGTTAACTATATATATAACCATATATATGTCATCATATAGTTTTTTTTACAAGTTTTAACGTTCGTGAATCACCGGTCAACTTGGGTGGTCAATTGTCTATATGAAACCTATTTCAATTAATCAAGTCTTAACAAGTTTGATTGCTTAACATGTTGGAAACATTTAATCATGTAAACATCAATCTCAATTAATATATATAAACATGGAAAAGTTCGGGTCACTACAGTACCTACCCGTTAAATAAATTTCATCCCGAAATTTTAAGCTGTTGAAGGTGTTGACGAATCTTCTGGAAATAGATGCGGGTATTTCTTCTTCATCTGATCTTCACGCTCCCAGGTGAACTCATAATATTAATGTTTGTACTAATAATATTATATAATATTAGAATGATTTTAAATATTAATATTAGTATTTTTATACAACATTATCATTTAATATAAGATTAAATATTAATATATTAATATTAGTTAAATGAATTATATAATATTAGAATGAATTAATATTAATATGAATGAATAGTATTTTTAAATATACGTCCCATGCATAGAGACAAAAATAATCATTCATATGGTGAACACCTGGTAACCGACATTAACTAGATACATATAAGAATATCCCCATCATTCCGGGACACCCTTCGGATATGATATAAATTTCGAAGTACTAAAGCATCCAATACTTTGGATGGGGTTTGTTAGGCCCAATAGATCTATCTTTAGGATTCGCGTCAATTAGGGTGTCTGTTCCCTAATTCTTAGATTACCAGACTTAATAAAAAGGGGCATATTCGATTTTGATAATTCAACCATAGAATGTAGTTTCATGTACTTGTATCTATTTTGTAAATCATTTATAAAACATGCATGTATTCTTAAAAATTATTTATTGATATATAAAATAATAATATTAATGTTTGTACTAATAATAGTAATTCGGGCGCACTTTCGTACGTTTAGAAAACTAGCCTTTTACGTTACGTGACGTGTACCTTTTACAAAAATTAGACTTACTCAACAATAAATTACCTTTATAAAAATATAACTTATAAAATTGAGCGTTGTGGTCATTTCCTTCTATAAATTAAAGTCTCGTTGTTTGTCAAAATATTTTATTTTAAATTAAACATTTTGTGACACGTACCTTTATTAATAACTAGACTTAAATTAATTAAAAACTAACCCACTCAAAGTGTAACTTAATCTTTTGAGTGTTTTGATCATTTCCTTTTATAATTCATAATCTTGTTATTTATCACAGCCTATTTATTAATATTAGTTTAAAATCAAAATGTTTTATGACTAATTTAAATTAAAATTTATAATCTTATACATATTTTTGAAATATTTATCTAATAACATACTAGTTATCCTTTCAAAACTAATTATATAATTTAAGTTCATTTACATAATCGAAAATCCTATGACGTTTGTGCTTTAAAACTTAATTTTTGATTTCATTCTTTTATGCGTAAATGTTTAGTTTAATTTTCTTAACTTTCTAAATAATATATCTTAATATAACATATCAAATGGGTTTATTTAGTCAACGAATCTTATCCCAATTATTCCTTCTATATGATAAATCGAGTATTATGAAATTCGATTCTCCACTAACTTTTGTCTAATTCCCAATAAGTGATACTTTGTTCTTACTTGTAAATCACTTTACCATTTATTCCGAATATCGTTAAAAAAGTAAGGGTTTCCTAATTCAAAGTGGACCTCATAACAGAGACTCATAATCATAGTTCAATGTATCTGATAATTCAATCATTTGATATTATCTTTTAATCTCATCGATAAACTTACATCGAACAAATATGTTTGTGTAACATATTATTCATCCAATACCTTTATAGCTTATAACCATATTAACTATTCCGTTTAATGTTTTAGTAATATATCTCAATTTATTGAGTACACATGTATATGCATATATATTTATTTACACATAATTGTTCGTGAATCATTTGGCATGGTCAAAGGATATTTGATTACAGAAATATAGTTTCAAAACTTTCGAGACTCAACATTACAGATTTTGCTTATCGTGTCGGATATATATAAAGATTAAAGTTTAAATTTGATCGGAAATTTCCGGGTCATCACATTACCTACCCGTTAAAAGAAATTTCGTCCCGAAATTTGATCGAGGTCGTCATGGCTAACTAATAAAATGTTTTCATGACGAATATGAATCGATAATAGAGTTTTATCATAATTGAGTGATATAGATAAAACGATTTGTTTTTGTGAAGAGCACGAATGAAGCTATCACCTAAGAGTGAAAATGAATAAATGCAGGTTTGACCTAACAGGTGGCGTAGTCAAGATTGATTTCCGAAATTTAAGGAATTTAGAAGAAGATCTCCATAATAAGATTTGATTCGTCGGTAATTAAGGAGATTAGGATCCTCTTTGGTTATACGCGATAATCTGCTTTGATTGCTCTGTCTATAAATCCACCCCCTTCGTTTCCTTACAACTCACACCTTCTATTATTTCTTCCTCAATTCATACTTTAAAGTATTCATTAATATGCTCCATCCCATCCTGATCCTTGATATCCTCTTAACTTTCATATCTATCATTCTTCTTTTTAATCTTCCACCGGAAGAATCTATTTACTTCTACTATACTCTTGGGTTTATAGTTTTTCTAGTCCTCCCGTGTCTTTATATTGCTATTTGCATTGACATCTACGGTTTATAATTTACGGGTGATTGTTGGGTTTTATACCTTCCCTTATACTTCGATGTCCCTGCTTCTGTCTTCTATAATCATTGTCATCCATAGTTAATGCTCCGTTCTATTTGTTGCGATCTATACTCCAATTTCTGTTTCGGAGCTTTGTCCTTTCGTTTCTTCTTCTTGCGATTAAATAGCTCTTGTAATGGTCCAGAATTCGTAGGTATGGATTTCAGAATGAACACAGTAATTGTTCTAAGAAGGATAGGGTAATGGTAAATCCTGATTTGTTAAATTACCAGAATACCCTAAAAAAAGACCGAATCATCAAGAAATATTTTCTTGATATATTTAGAGATTTGATAGAATGTAAGAGTCGTGTAAATGGTACATGATGACGGTATATCCTGTGAATCATCACATCCATTAGAAACTTAGCATGAATTACCGTAATATAATGACGTTGATCAAGTGTCATTATATTATACTAACTCATGTATCAGTTCCCAACACTACTTCAAAAACATTCATATTCGAATTTTTTTCAGAATTTAGAAACTAACACTGTTTCTTTTATGTTGCAGATATTACGGAGAGATAAATGATACTTGATAAGAATAGTTGTGAAAATATCTCCAAAGATATGGAGAATATGTATAATGGAAGATACGAAGATATCTTATAACATTTAAGATATGATGATGAAGAAGAATATCTGTCTGTGAAGGTTTAGAATAAGAAGTAAGGTGTTTGCTAACGAGTTCAGCAGGCACTGATTTATTTAGATCCTTTGAAGGCAGATTCAGTCTCTATGATTTGTCCACGGCTTCCCTCATACTTTGCTCAATCCGTTTTTCAGTACCAAATCCTTTCTTTTTCTGAGCTTTACCAACTCACTATCTTTTATCATCAAAATTTTGACCGTTTAAACCTTCTACCATTTTTATGTTTCCTCTGCATTTAATGCTATAATATCTGAATCTCTGGTTATCAATCCGAGGTGGGTTCAGAAGAATCGTGTTTCAGATGATTAAACGCTGGTGGTAATATGGTGGAATATAAAAGGTTCCCCAGTAATAATGACGAAAGAGCAACGTATCTATCGGGGTTATAATAAGACTAGTCTGACTGAGAAATCGAAATTGACTTGCTGGAGCTGTGACAAAATTGGCTACTTTGAAAAGAAATCGAAGTGTTGTTTTTGCTAATAAATGCTAAAGAATTCGACGAGGGTACGTGTTAAACTACGACTTTGGTTTCGAGAGCTTTTCAGGTACAAGACTTCGGATAATGTGTGGTTGGATCATCATCTCGATTGTTCAATGTTTGAAGTGTCTTCCAGGATTTCGAAGGGTTTTAAATGCAGATTGTCATAGTCATATTTTAATAATAATAATATATATTAATATTAATGGAATAGTCTGGTAATTAGTTATATATTAATTATTGTGTAAGTTTAATATTGAAACATATACATCTCATTAGACTATGTAATAATATCATAAACTTATAAATTTATATATCATACAAGTTGAAAGAACCCGTTCATATACATTATAAACGATTCACAATAGTTGATTACATTGCGAGGTATTTGACCTCTATATGATACATTTTACAAACATTGCATTCGTTTTTAAAAGACAAACTTTCTTTACATCGAAAATTGACAGGCATGCATACCATTTCATAATATCCACTATCCAACTATAAATTGATTTAATAATAATATTTGATGAACTCAATGACTTGAATGCAACGTTCTTCGAAATATGCTATGAAAGACTCCAAGTAATATCTTTAAAATGAGCAAATGCACAGCGGAAGATTTCTTTAACACCTGAGAATAAACATGCTTTAAAGTGTCAACCAAAAGGTTGGTGAGTTCATTAGTTTATCATAATCATTTATTTCCATCATTTTAATAGACCACAAGAATTTCATTTACAGTTCTCATAAATATACGTCCCATGCATAGAGACAAAAATAATCATTCATATGGTGAACACCTGGTAACCGACATTAACTAGATACATATAAGAATATCCCCTATCATTCCGGGATCCTCCTTCGGACATGATATAAATTTCGAAGTACTAAAGCATCCGGTACTTTGGATGGGGTTTGTTAGGCCCAATAGATCTATCTTTAGAGTTCGCGTCAATTAGGGTGTCTGTTCCCTAATTCTTAGATTACCAGACTTATTAAAAAGGGGAATATTCGATTTCGATAATTCAACCATATAATGTAGTTTCGATTACTTGTGTCTATTTCGTAAAACATTTATAAAAGCAGCGCATGTATTCTCAGTCCCAAAAATATATATAAAAAGGGAGCAAATGAAACTCACCATACTGTATTTCGTAGTAAAAATACATATAACGTCATTGAACAAGTGCAAGGTTGGCCTCGGATTCACGAACCTAAATTAATTATATATATTTATGTGTTGGTCAATATTTGTCTAACAAATTAGGTCAAGTCATAGTGTACCACAATCCTAATGCTCGAGACTAATATGCAAAAGTCAACAAAAGTAAATTTGACTCAAAATAATTTCCAAAAATCTATACATGATTAATATATAGTTTAAATATCGTCGTTTTATATTTTTAAATATTTTAAAAAGATTTATTAGAGTAAATAATATAATTTATTTATTAATAAATAAAATTTTATATTAAATTTATATAATAAAATATACTTTTATATATATTAAGTAATAAAATTTATAGGGTTCATTTAATATCATAAAGATAATATGATAGGTATTATTAAAGTAAGTTATTACACGTAGTAAAATATGTTGGTATCACATATTTATTTGATAAAATAATATCTATAATGATAGTAAGTAAAAGTTGTATTATTTTGTAATAATAATTATTATTATAAAAATATCAATATTTATATTTACTAAGATGACATTATGTTAAAACGATAATTCTAATTATGATAACTTTAATATTTACGATAATTTTTAATATTATCTTTAAAATAATAATTCTATTTAAAATAATAACAATAATGATATTTTATAGTAACAATGACATTTCTATTAAAATGATAATTTTTGTTAAAATGATAGTTTTAATACTAACGATACTTTTAATAATAATAGTAATGATAAAAATAATAAGAACAATAATTTTATCTAAATCAATATCTTATAATATTTTAATTTCATCATGATACTCTTACTCATTATTTCCTAATCGTTTCATTTAATAGCTTTTAATCGTCTTTTATATCGTGTTCATAATAATGATAATAATAGTAATCAAAATAATTAGGTGTTACAAATATTTGTTTTAGTTACACTAATATTAATAATGATAGTTACTATAACATTACTAACGATAATACTAATAATTTTCTTAATGATAATATAGTAATAATAATAATAACAATAACAATAACCATTTTTAAATAATGATATATATATTAATAATGATAATAATAATAATAATAATAATAATACTAATAATAATAATAATAATGATAGAAGGAAGAGTAGAAACCCTGACAAAAATGGTGTGTGATTAACAAGCTAAAATTGCTTTACCAACAGCATCAACAGTACCGTCAGCGTTACCAGCATCGTCAGTACAGTCAACATCTGAATCAACAACACCGATAACATCACAAACTCCGTCAGTTCAAGAATCATTGTGGACATCATTACGAATCAATAACGTGTATATTGTATCAATGAGTTATGAAGAATTAACTCATTCCCTCTGAAGAAATTATATGTATATTATATATATATATATATATATATATATATATATATATATATATATATATATATATATATATATATATATATATATATATATATATATATATATATATATATATATATATATATATATATATATATATATATATATTTTGAAATAAATCTTTCCGTGCTAAGCTATTGTGTGTGAATCTTAACTACTCGGTTAATTCATAGTACAAATATGCAATAATGTACGTCCTTCGGCCGCAACTTAACCAGCGTTAACTACAATCTCTGTCGCAATTCAACAAATTCCAATTCATAATAAATCAAGTATATATTTGATTTTACACTTTCATCATCGATGTACTCGAAACTTTTCAGATAACATCATTCGTACTTTGCGAAATTCACAAGAATTCCACGAACCGAACATCATACATCAACAAATAACGAAGTATTGATTCATAATTTCAATGTCATTAAAGAAATACTGCGTAAAAGTTATGTACTTTTTAAAGTCTTTCGGGATTATTCAATTCTAGTTTCAACCGTAAATCAAATGAGTTTAATTTAACATTAACTCATTAAATCTATGTTACATCTGAAGAAAATATACATATATATATTTTCATAAAGACTGTAATAAAATTCTTTTGTACAAAATATTAATTGTGAAATTTTTTTTTAACGGGTAGGTAATACCCGAGAGATATATAAATTCACAATTAATATGTTACATTCTTCGAATCTGATCAAGCAAATTATCAACTATACTTCCTACTTTCACAATAATATACATTCTTTCATAGAGATTAAAACAACCATACTCATTCAAACCCAATTACAAATTTTGATTTTGAAACTTCAGAATTCAATTCGAGATATAACCGGTATCATCACTTTTAGATTCCTACATCTTTCAAAGCTATACTTTGACTTCAAAACTGTGTTAGAACATCAAATGTATATTAACGATTACAATCTGTGTTCAAACCCTTCGAAAATATCTGAAGACACTTCAAATAATGAGCAATCGAGATGATGATCCAACCACATGTTACCCACAGTTATGTACCCAAAAAAACTCTTGAAACCAAAGTAAAAGTTTAAACAACGTATCCGCGTCAGATTCTTTGGCATTTATTAGCAAAAATAACTTTGCGACTCCTATTCAAAGTAGCCAGTTTTGTCACAGCTCCAGCAAGTCAACTTCGACTTTTCAGTCAGACTAACCTTATTATAACCTTGAGATATACACCATCGTTACCAGGGAACCTTTTACATCCCACCACATTATTAGCAGATGTACCAACAACTTCATTACCCTTTGACTTTAGCCTCTCCAAAAATTCATTATAATTATTCATTGAAACCCCATCATTTACTCATTCGCTTCTTGTAATGAGAATTGCCATACGAATCATTGGGAATTAGAAATCAGTATTTTGAAATCTCGCAGCATGTCTACGCCAACAGTTATATGTGTATATATAACGTCTTCTTCTGGACTTAATTTGAATGTGAAGTTTCTGAAAAACACTCCGAACTACGAATTGGTTCTCCGAAAATGGAAAAAAAAATTGCTGATGAAGCAGCAAAAACTATAAACGACTTTAAACAGTAAAAGCTGGATGATAATGATGAAGTGTGCTGGCAAAGCGCAGAAAAAGAGAAGTTTTGGAACTGAAAAATGGATTGAGCAAAGTAGGAAGGAGGCTGTGGACAAATTACAAAGACTGAACCTGACTTCAAAGGATCCAAATGATTCAGTACCTGCTGAAGTCATTAAGGAATACCTTGCTCCTGACTCTAAACCCCTGCGGACAATATTCTTCATCATCATCTGATATTAGAAATTCTAAAATATCATCATATATTTCATTATAAATATCCTCCATATTTCTGAAGATATTTTCTCAATTTTCTTATTTGAAATCATTTACCTCTTCGCGCTATCTGTATTACATCATAAAAGAAACTATTTTAGTTTCTAAATTCTGAAACATTCAAGTTTAAGATAGGAATATTTTGAAGTAGTGTTGGGAACTGAAGCATGAATTAGTATAATATAATGACACTTGATCAATGTGATTATATTACAGTAAATCATGCTGAGTTTCTAAATGGAACGTGATGATTCACAGATCATAACATCATCATGTGCCATGTTATACGACTCTTGTATTCTATTTAACCTCTAAAAAATCAAGAAAATATTTCTTGATGATTCGGCCTTTTCCAAGGTATTCTAGTAATTTGACAAGTCAAGATCGTGCCATCACAATTTCCTTCCTAGAACATTAACAATGTTCATTCCGAAATTCATATCTGTGAATTCTGGACCATTACAAGCGGTGCTTAATCGCAAGAAGAAGAAACGAAAGGACAAAACTCCGAAATAGAAATTGGGGTATAAATTGCAGCAAATAAAAGAGAGCATTAACTGTGAATGATAATGATTATAGAAGACAGAAGCAGAGACTTTGAAATATAAGAGAACATATAAAGCTCAACGACAAACCAAAAATTATAAACCATATATATCAATGCATATAGCAATATAAAAACACGGGAGAACTAGAAACACTATAAACCCAAGAGTATAGTAGAAGTAAATAGATTCTTCCGGCGGTAGATGAAAAAGAAGAATGACCGATATGAAAGTTAGAAGCATATCGAGAATCAGAACTGGATGGAGCATATTGTGAATACTTTAAAATATGAGTTGAGGGGAAAAGAATAGAAGGTGATGAAATATGACTAGGAACTTAGAAATCAACAGATTTAACTCACACAATGGCGGAATAAGTGAATCAAACCCTCTAGTGAATAGGTTAAGTTTTTTTTTTGATTAATTTAGTCAAACCACAACTAAATCAAGTATGATTAGATCAACACCTAGAGCTATTATTCACCACCTGGGTGATTTGAACTGAGAGAGAATTGGAGGAGCTCACTAGATCTGAATGTGTGTAGCAAATGAGAGGCTTAACCTAAAATGAAGAACATAAGACTTTATATACCCCTGTTGTTGACTCACCCATACGATTCATTCATCACACGTACGAGTTGGCTTCATCAGTCGTACAGGTGATCACTCACTCGTGTCTTCTCATTTAGGTTGTAATTGTAACTTAGCTCAGCATCAACCGTGCATATGAGCCTGTCAGCCGTACTAGTGAGGCTTCACTCGTACGTCTGACTAAGTCTAACATAGTCAAACATCTAAATCTCATTCCTGCAGTTCCTGTAACCACATACAAACACGGATAGGATAATAACGAGTAATCATGGTGGCCTGTAAACTGTTGTACCTGCAATAGACGTGGGTAGATGTCTAGGGACTTGCATAAAATGCATCAACAGAAGGTGTGAGTTGTAAGGAAACGAAGGAGGTGAATTTATAAGAAAATCTCCAACAGAACAATTAAAATGGACGATCGCATTTAAATCGGATCCTAATTCCCTTGATTACCGGAGAGTCAAATCTTATTAAGAAGATTTTCTTCAAATCCCTTGAAATCTGGGAATCAATCATATCTACGTCAAATGATAAGATGAATCTACACTTACTCATTTCACTCTTCTATGTTAGCTTCATTCGTACTCTTCATATAAATGGACTGTTTATCCAAATTATTCGCTGATGATAAAACTCTAATTTTCAGCCCGTATGCATCATGAAAACATACTTATTATCATTCACGACCTTTCCACTCAAATTTCGGGACGAAATTTCTTTAACGGGTAGGTACTGTGACAACCCATAAATTTCCAACCAAATTTAAACTTTAATCTTTATATGTTTCCGACACGATAAGCAATATTTGTTAAGTTAAATTTCAAGAATTTTAAATTATGTTCATACATTCATTCAACCTCGACCAAGTTCCAAAGATTCACGAACCATTAAACGAATATGATTATATATGTATATGTGTATATATATTATAACTTGAAACGTAAACAAAATATTAGATTAAATACTTTATATGATTGTATCTGTTTCAAAATGTTTATCAATGAAATTAGAAGATAAGATCAAATGATTGAATTATCAAATATATTGAATTATGATTACAAGTCTCTGTTGAAAGGCCCACGTTGATTTGAGAAATCTTTCCATTTTAACAATATTCGAAAAATGATAAAGTGATTTATAAATAAGAACAAATTGTCAATCATTGAGAACTAGACAAAGGATAGTGGAAGATTGAATCTCATAAAGACTCGATTGATCTATTTAGTTTCAAACGTACAAAAACGTTTTCAGTTTAAAAAGAACTTTATTATTAAAACGTATATAACTTTTATAAATATCTAGAACCACTTTTGACAACTCATTACTTAACTTGTATGATAAAGATAATAATATTTATATTTTATTTTATTAAATATATATAACGATTTAAATTAATATTATATATATTTATACGCGTATTATACATACATAGTTTTATACTTTTACTATACTTAAACTTTACCTTTACTTTATTTTTACGTTACTTTAACTTTAATAATTCACTTTAATAATTCATACTTTAATAATTCACTTTAATAATTCATACTTTAATAATTCACTTTAATAATTCATACTTTAATAATTCACTTTACTAATTCATACTTTAATAATTCAAAAATCTATTATAAATAGAATTCAATAGGTTTCATCATTTCATAGAAACTTGAAAATATTTTTCTCTAAACTCTCTCAATCGATTTACATATATATATTTACTCCGTATTATTTTAAGATATTATTAGTATACATAAAATATTATGACGGAGTGCTGTCCGAGTGATTTCGAAATTGTTTTTCGAGTAGAATAGGATTAAGGAAATTATGGGTTATAGCTATGGAGGTGATTTAGTATGGTTCATGGGTATGCTCGCGAGGTCAATATAGTGTTTATCATTTACGTTGCGTCTACGTACCTTTCGTGCAATATTGAATCTCAATATTGATACGTGAGTACTCATAATTTAACTTTTACATACTAATAGTGTATCCCTGACTAGTGCTCGAGTATTTAGGATTATGCATGCTTGTACTTTTGATATTGCCCTTAGACAGGTTAGGTTGAATCTTGAATTAGTTACACTTGCGGTTCAGATAAGGTATAAGATATGCATGTCCTTGGAAAGCTAGCGAAAAATTAAGAACTTTTCCTTTAGATATCGAATGGTTTCGATGAACGGATTAGAAGTTATAATCAATTGAATTTTCGATATTTTTATTAAAAATGATTATTATTATCGTCGTTTTTATCGTCGTTCCAGTTTTATCTTATTATTATCATTATTATTATCTTTATCAATAAAAGGGATTTATCATTAAAAAATGTTAATTTTTTTATTATTACTATCGTTATTATTGTTAAAGTTATAATTAGTATTATTATTATTATCCAATTATTATTATTATTATTATTATTATTATTATTTGTATTATTATTATTATTATCATTATTAATATATATATCATTATTTAAAAATGGTTATTTTTATTGTTATTATTATTATTACTATACTATCATTAAGATAATTATTAGTATTATCGTTAATAATGTTATAGTAACTATCATTATTAATATTAGTGTAATTAAAACAAATATTTGTAACACCTAATTATTTTGATTACTATTATTATCATTATTATAGACACGATATAAAAGACGATTAAAAGCTATTAAACGAAACGATTAGGAAATAATGAGTAAGAGTATCATGATGAAATTAAAATATTATAAGATATTGATTTAGATAAAATTATCGTTCTTATTATTTTTATCATTACTATTATTATTATTAAAAGTATCGTTAGTATTAAAACTATCATTTTAACAAAAATTATCATTTTAATAGAAATGTCATTGTTACTATAAAATATCATTATTATTATTATTTTAAATAGAATTATTATTTTAAAGATAATATTAAAAAAATTATCGTAAATATTAAAGTTATCATAATTAGAATTATCGTTTTATCATAATGTCATCTTAGTAATTATAAATATTGATATTTTTATAATAATAATTATTATTACAAAATAATACAACTTTTACTTACTATCATTATAGATATTATTTTATCAAATAAATATGTGATACAAATATATTTTATTACGTGTAATAACTTACTTTAATAATACCTATCATATTATCTTTATGATATTAAATAAACCCTATAAATATTATTACTTAATATATATAAAAGTATATTTTATTATATAAATTTAATATAAAATTTTATTTATTAATAAATAAATTATATTATTTACTCTAATAAATCTTTTAAAAATATTTAAAAATATAAAAGGACGATATTTAAACTATATATTAATCATGTATAGATTTTTGAAAATTATTTTGAGTCAAATTTACTTTTGTTGACTTTTGCATATTAGTCTCGAGCATTAGGATTGTGGTACACTATGACTTGACCTAATTTGTTAGACAAATATTGACCAACACATAAATATATATAATTAATTTAAATATTATTAAATTAATATTATTACATATTCGATTAATATAACTAAATAATTAAAGTTGTGTATTTGTATTACATATTAATTATATTAATATGATATCAATTATGTTTTGTGTCTATTTCGAGATTATAAATTATAGTTGTATATGTTTTGTCATATACAACTTGTGTCTTATCGAGTTTGTTAGGATGCATTAGTGAGTCTGGACTTCGACCGTGTTTTCTTTAAAAATGATTGCTTAACATTTTTGTTGGAAACTATATATTTTTAACATATGAATATTATGTGATATATTAATCTCTTAACGTGTTTGATATTATGTGATAGATGTCTACCTCTAGAACAAGTCCCATTGACTCACCTAATAATAATGAAGAGTCAAATGTAAATTGGAATGATTTGTGGACTGATTCACAAGTTCCCGAAGAGGAACCGAAAGAAGAGTCGAAACCGGAAGAAGAATCGGAACCGGAAGAAGAATCGGAACCGGATGAAGAAATAGAACCGGTGGGGGAAATAATAAAACGGTTAAGTAAAAGAAAATCCTCAACCAACCGACCAAAGTTAATTATGGTCAATGGTGTTTCCGCCACGGAAGCAAAATATTGGGAGGATTACCAATTCTCCGATGAATCGGATTCCGACGAGAATTCCGATGATGTTATAGAAATTACCCCAACTGAATTTAAAAAGGCAAAAGAAAATAATAAGGGAAAGGGCATAAAAATAGAGAAATCTAATTCCAACCCCGATGAACTTTATATGTATCGTCAACCCCCGAAGTCCTTAAGTTGTAACAATGACCCGGGAACCTCTAAACCACCAGGTTTTTCTAAACCAATGTGGACAACGACGGCTCGTATTAGGGGAACATCATATATCCCTAGAAACTTGGCAAAACGAACCAAAACCGAAGAAGAAGAAACGAGCGAGTCGGAATAAGATAGTTGTATTCGTGTGGTGTAATATATGGAATATAGTGTTCTTATGCTTTATGATATATGTAAAAATTGCTTATATTAATAAGTATTTTTTTTATGAATCTAACTCTTGTCTATTTTACAGTTTAAAAACACAAAATGGATAGACAACCCAATATTTTAAGAGACCTACCCGGAGACATGATTGATGAAATCTTGTCTAGAGTCGGCCAGAATTCTTCGGCACAACTATTTAAGGCGAGATCAGTTTGTAAGACATTCGAAGAACGTTCCAAGAATGTCTTGGTTTATAAGAGACTTTCGTTTGAAAGATGGGGGATATCACATTGGGAAACCCATAAGTTACGATGTGTTTACTTTGACGCATATATTGCGGGGAACCCAAATGCTATTTTACGCAACGGGTTAAGAAATTATTTTGACTCAATATATCCGAATATTGGACTTCGTGATTTAGAAAAAGCGGCTAACATGCAACATAAAGAAGCATGTTATGCTTACGGATTAGTAATGTTCGCTTCTCACCAAAGTGAGAACAAGAACATCGGGCTACAACTATTAAACAAAACGTTTCCACAAGTGACGGAGTCGGTAATTGGGGTAAGAAATGAGGTTTTTAGATTATTACGGGACTGTTGGACATTACGTAAACCTCGTCCCTTTGATGACGTTACAACACGCTGTCTTATCAACGGCCATAACGGTTATGTTGCACAAGACCAAGGATGGGAAGTAGTCCTAGTAAAACCAGAATGCATGACTTGTTTCTGGACGTATGAATTACGTGTCTTTATTGCCTTTGCTGAACGACTTGTGTACTAGCTAGAATTGTCTTCACAACTATCTTGTATCAAAGTTATTGTGTGCTATATTTCATGCTTTATGTAAAATAAGCGGTATTGTAAGTTTGTAAAATATTGTATAAAAGTTTGAACGCGAAATATTATTATAATCAGTTTTTCATATAGAATTGTAGTAGTTGAATTGTATATTAGCTACTAAGTATGAACTTAACGGGTAGGTACTACCCGAATTTAAACTTATAAAACGCTAATATGAAGAAAAAGCTTTTATAAATGAGTTCATATTATGCTACGAAATACTATTAACTACTCTTAATATTCTGTATGATTAACTTGTTCCATTTAACTATTTTGAAGGAAATGCCACCGACTACTCGACACACCGTGAATATGAATGAAGACGAATTCCGTACTTTTCTAGCTTCAAACATAGCAGCAGTACAGGCTGCGCTACATACCAACAATAACCTTGGATCTAGCAGTACAGGAAATCGTGTAGGATGCACCTACAAAGAATTCACTGCCTGCAAACCTTTGGAATTTGATGGAACCGAAGGACCGATCGGATTGAAACGGTGGACCGAGAAGGTTGAATCGGTGTTTGCCATAAGTAAGTGTACTGAAGAGGACAAAGTGAAGTACGCTACGCATACCTTCACAGGTTCTGCGTTAACATGGTGGAATACCTATCTAGAGCAAGTGGGACAAGATGATGCGTACGCACTACCGTGGTCAGCATTCAAGCACTTGATGAACGAGAAGTACCGTCCCAGAACCGAGGTCAATAAGCTCAAGACAGAACTTAGAGGGTTACGAACCCAAGGATTTGATATTACCACGTACGAAAGACGATTCATAGAATTGTGCCTATTGTGTCCGGGAGCATTCGAAGATGAGGAAGAGAAGATCGACGCGTTTGTGAAAGGATTACCGGAAAGAATCCAAGAAGATATAAGTTCACACGAGCCCGCCTCCATACAACAGGCATGTAGAATGGCTCACAAACTAGTGAACCAGATTGAAGAAAGAATTAAAGAACAGACTGCTGAAGAGGCCAATGTGAAGCAAGTCAAAAGAAAGTGGGAGGAAAACGGTGATAAGAATCACCAATACAACAACAACAGCAATTACAACAATAATCGCAACAATTATCCCAACAATCGCAACATCAATCGCAACTACAACAAACGGCCCAACAACAACAACAACAACAACAACAGCAACTACAACAATCATCCCAACAACAATAATAACCGCAACAACAACAACAATCAGAAGCAACTATGCCAAAGGTGTGAAAAGAATCACTCGGGGTTCTGCACCAAATTTTGCAACAAGTGTAAAAGAAATGGGCATAGCGCGGCGAAGTGTGAGGTCTACGGACCAGGGGTTAATAGAACGAAAGGAACAAATGGTGTCGGAACGAGTAATGGCGGAGCAAGTAGTGTCGGAGCAAGTTATGCCAATGTAGTTTGTTATAAATGTGGAAAACCAGGCCACATTATTAGAAATTGCCCGAACCAGGAGAACACGAATGGACAAGGCCGTGGAAGAGTTTTCAATATTAATGCGGTAGAGGCACAGGAAGACCCGGAGCTTGTTACGGGTACGTTTCTTATTGACAATAAATCTGTTTACGTTTTATTTGATTCGGGTGCGGATAGAAGCTATATGAGTAGAGATTTTTGTGCTAAATTAAGTTGTCCATTGACGCCTTTGGATAGTAAATTTTTACTCGAATTAGCAAATGGTAAATTAATTTCAGCAGATAATATATGTCGGAATCGAGAAATTAAACTGGTTAGCGAAACATTTAAGATTGATTTGATACCAGTAGAGTTAGGGAGTTTTGATGTGATAATCGGTATGGACTGGTTGAAAGAAGTGAAAGCGGAGATTGTTTGTTACAAAAATGCAATTCGCATTATACGAGAAAAAGGAAAACCCTTAATGGTGTATGGAGAAAAGGGCAACACGAAGCTACATCTTATTAGTAATTTGAAGGCACAAAAACTAATAAGAAAAGGTTGCTATGCTGTTCTAGCACACGTCGAGAAAGTACAAACTGAAGAAAAGAGCATCAATGATGTTCCCATTGCAAAAGAATTTCCCGATGTATTTCCGAAAGAATTACCGGGATTACCCCCACATCGATCCGTTGAATTTCAAATAGATCTTGTACCAGGAGCTGCACCAATAGCTCGTGCTCCTTACAGACTCGCACCCAGCGAGATGAAAGAACTGCAAAGCCAATTACAAGAACTTTTAGAGCGTGGTTTCATTCGACCAAGCACATCACCGTGGGGAGCTCCTGTTTTGTTTGTCAAGAAGAAAGATGGTACATTCAGGTTGTGTATCGACTACCGAGAGTTGAACAAACTTACCATCAAGAACCGCTACCCACTACCGAGAATCGACGACTTATTTGATCAACTACAAGGCTCGTCTGTTTATTCAAAGATTGACTTACGTTCCGGGTATCATCAAATGCGGGTGAAAGAAGATGATATTCCAAAGACTGCTTTCAGAACACGTTACGGTCATTACGAGTTTATGGTCATGCCGTTTGGTTTAACTAATGCACCAGCTGTGTTCATGGACCTTATGAACCGAGTGTGTGGACCATACCTTGACAAGTTTTTAGATTACCAGACTTAATAAAAAGGGGCATATTCGATTTCGATAATTCAACCATAGAATGTAGTTTCACGTACTTGTGTCTATTTCGTAAAACATTTATAAAACAGTGCATGTATTCTCAGTCCCAAAAATATATATTGCAAAAGCATTTAAAAAGGGAGCAAATGAAACTCACGCATATAAATATTGTAAAACAGTTAATAAAGCATTTGCATATATTCTCAGCCAAAAATGTAAAGAGTAAAAGGGAGAAAATAAACTCACGGATATAATTATTGTAAAACAGTTAATAAAACATTTGCATGTATTCTCAGCCCCAAAAATGTAAAGAGTAAAAGGGAAGCAAATGAAACTCACGCATATAAATATTATAAAACAGTTAATAAAACATTTGCATATATTCTCAGCCCAAAAATGTAATGAGTAAAAAGGGAGCAAATGAACTCACGCATATAATTATTGTAAAACAGTTAATATTTTTTGAAGCTACATATATTTATATATAATAATATTATATAAACTCTCGACCATCCCACCAATTCTGATTCTCTGTACTAATATCGAATTTAAATTTTATATATAAACTGTTTTTCTTCTATTCCTCTTCTTCTCCACAAGTCTCATGGATTCAACAAAACATCAATAACCAAAAAAAAATAAAAAATCGGGGTTCCCTTTAAAGCTTCAAAACATTACAGAAAAAAAAATAATTTGGGTTCTAAAATAAAAAAAAAAAAACACTAAGGCCTACTGCAGCGTCGGTTCTTGGAACAAAACAAAAAAAATTGATTTCGTAATAGATAACATTATAGATAATGTTTATAACACGAAATAGTTTTCTAAACATGTATAAAAACTACTGGAATCGTCAATTTGATCAGAAACATATACACGAACGCGAATTTGTCTCAAGAACAAATGTTGATTTTTTTTAAACTAAACTTTGACTTCAAAATTCAAGATCGATATAAAGATTTGAGAGTTGAGATTTTGCAGATAGATTCAAAGAAAGATTTCTAACCTTTCTGCATTTTTAGATTTTGAAACTTTATTCGAAATTGAATTAAGAGAAAAAAAAATTGGAGCGTGCAGAGAAGAAGAAAACAAAAATATCGCTGTGCTCTTTAATCCCATTGGATTTCCTTTTTATTTGATTTGCAATTATACATAATCATGTTGTAATAATAGAGATCGGTTGATAAAAAATGGAGAAAATGTCAACACAGGTTCACGAGTTGGGAGCAGGAAAGAAACAAAAAAAATAATAATAATAGAGATAAAGGATAAAGGAGCAAATACTAAAGGCCTAACAAATATTATGATCATCTATTATTTATACATATCCAATTCTTATTACAGTTTATTAGAGAATATATATCATTTATTATAATTTTTATATATACTTAAAATATTATATAATGTATAAAAATTAATATTTATATATATATGATGATTTTAAAATATATATTCATACCATATGTAAATTAATTATATATATATATGAAATTGTAGATAGTAATATTTTATATAAAAATTTATGTAGTATAGTATATGAAATAAGTATACCAAAATATTTATTTGTTATAATAATAATAATGATGATACTTATAATGATAAAAATGATAATGCTAATGATAGTTTTAATAATAAATGTAATCTTATTAAAAATAATCTTTTTAATAATAAGAATAATAATAATAACACTAGTAATAATAATAATTATAATATCTAAAATAATAATACCTATGTTAATAATAATACATCAATAATGATAATATAATACTACTACTTATAGAATGGTACAAATACTAATGTTAATGAAAATAATAATACTTTTAATATTTCTTAGTAATCACAAATGATAGAAATACTAATAATATATTTAATATTACATAATAACAACAATAATTAATAATAATAATAATAATACCAATAATAATAAAGATAATAATAATACTAATATTAATGATAAGTGACTACCTCAAGATAGGCTTAAAAAAACAAACTGCCCGCGACAAGACTCGAACCTCCGACCTCCCGCTCGCTCACAAACACCTCATGCCATCACTCTGTTGCTACATTTCTAATTTAAACCCAAATGAAAACCATATAACCCGTTAATATGTGGATCGGCCCATATTTTCTTCAGTCCAACAACAAGTGGATTTCAGCCCATCAGAACCTATACGATTTCGGCCTAACAGCAATTCTAATCTTCGGCCCAACATTTAACTAGACCCATGGCTCGTTCAGAACCTCAAGGATCCCCGTCCTCATTCAATTAATTAAACCCAAATAAGATTTACCAGATAACAGTAAAAATTACACGATTGTATTTATAGGGTTCTGTTTCATCATCATTAATATAATTACCACATAAAATCATGATCATAATACCCTCATTTATGCGAATTTTCATCTTAACTCTCATCATCATACTTTTCGTTGCTTTAACAGGATTAGGAACAGAAAAAATAAAGCAACAGCAGACCTTGTGGATGTATTATTCAATTATGGTATAGCAGCAACAACAATTCGCACGAGGAGAATAAAAAAATAGAAACAGGAACGATTGGATCAATTTGCAGCCATCACTTTACAGCTCATCTTCCATTTGATATGTGGGTCTTCATCTTTAACTCCTAGCAACACTTTTTGTGATGCAAACACTTCATGAATCATTTTCTAATACTCGCATTATATTAAAGGTATACCATTTGTCGGCCATTTGCAAACTTCAATAATTAATATCATTTGAAGGTCTATAAAAGTAATCACGTTGGTTTTAATCATCCATGACCCACTGTACATGGTTATATTCAAGCTTAGATGTCTTGGTGAACATATGAAAGAAAAAAAAAAATAACTACACAGTAGTAGTAGTTTTCGAATACTAATGGGTTTGGTTTGGTTGTGGTGCTCAATGGTGAAGGTGGTATTGGATATATGTGGTTGATGGTTAAATGGGTGGCTCTAGGGTGGTATTTCCCGTTGGTAAAATAAAAAGAAAACAACGTCAGGATCTGCTGCAGTTACGAAGGAATATAGCAGCAGGTTTACAAGGGTTTGGATGGTGGTGATCGTATGAAAACAGGAAACGATATTGCCTGAAGATTATGATCATAAAAGCTACAGTTTTCGAAGTAAAAGATATATAACAGTGATAATGGTGGTTTGGGTTTTTCTGTTGCAGTACAACATATGGGTGTTCGAGTTTATTACCTGGACATAACAGAAATGGTACCGCAAGAATAGTAGTAGCAGTTCAACCCCGAAATGGATCAGTTGTACAACAATGGTATTAGTAATATTGAAGGGTTTTATAAAATATTATTACATAGCAAAACTTTTATAATTTCACATAGTCTTAACAAGTTTGATTGCTTCACATAATGATAGTTTGCTGTAATCGATTGATGACAACCAACCAAGACTACTACTGGTACACGTTTATCTTTCTGTTTCCTGTCAAATTATGTTGATTGATTATAAAGGTGCAATATTAACTTATTATTAATCACGGGTCTAATAATATTCATCTCAGACAAATGAGATTTGCTTTTACATCTACATGTACATTATAATACTACCACTTGTTGAACTAATCCATTTCTTTACACACATTTGAATTAGACGTTCACTCACCATAATAATCATCATATTCTACTATCCTCCTTCTATACGGGTTTCTTCTTCTTGAACTCACAAACCCACGACCACCACTTAAAACATTAATATTTATATTATATTATTATAAATATTTAAATATATTATATTATTCATCAACAATTCTACTCGTATGCACCCGTATTCGTACTCGTACAATACACAACTTTTAGATGTATGTACTATTGGTATATACACTCCAATGATCAGCTCTTAGCAGCCCATGTGAGTCACCTAACACATGTGGGAACCATCATTTGGCAACTAGCATGAAATATCTCATAAAATTACAAAAATATGAGTAATCATTCATGACTTATTTACATGAAAACAAAATTACATATCCTTTATATCTAATCCATACACCAACGACCAAAAACACCTACAAACACTTTCATTCTTCAATTTTCTTCATCTAATTGATCTCTCTCAAGTTCTATCTTCAAGTTCTAAGTGTTCTTCATAAATTCCAAAAGTTCTAGTTTCATAAAATCAAGAATACTTTCAAGTTTGCTAGCTCACTTCCAATCTTGTAAGGTGATCATCCAACCTCAAGAAATCTTTGTTTCTTACAGTAGGTTATCATTCTAATACAAGGTAATAATCATATTCAAACTTTGGTTCAATTTCTATAACTATAACAATCTTATTTCAAGTGATGATCTTACTTGAACTTGTTTTCGTGTCATGATTTTGTTTCAAGAACTTCGAGCCATCCAAGGATCCATTGAAGCTAGATCCATTTTTCTCTTTTCCAGTAGGTTTATCCAAGGAACTTAAGGTAGTAATGATGTTCATAACATCATTCGATTCATACATATAAAGCTATCTTATTCGAAGGTTTAAACTTGTAATCACTAGAACATAGTTTAGTTAATTCTAAACTGGTTCGCAAACAAAAGTTAATCCTTCTGACTTGACTTTTAAAATCAACTAAACACATGTTCTATATCTATATGATATGCTAACTTAATGATTTAAAACCTGGAAACACGAAAAACACCGTAAAACCGGATTTACGCCGTCGTAGTAACACCGCGGGCTGTTTTGGGTTAGTTAATTAAAAACTATGATAAACTTTGATTTAAAAGTTGTTATTCTGAGAAAATGATTTTTATTATGAACATGAAACTATATCCAAAAATTATGGTTAAACTCAAAGTGGAAGTGTGTTTTCTAAAATGGTCATCTAGACGTCGTTCTTTCGACTGAAATGACTACCTTTACAAAAACGACTTGTAACTTATGTTTCCGACTATAAACCTATACTTTTCTGTTTAGATTCATAAAATAGAGTTCAATATGAAACCATAGCAATTTGATTCACTCAAAACGGATTTAAAATGAAGAAGTTATGGGTAAAACAAGATTGGATAATTTTTTTCATTTTAGCTACGTGAAAATTGGTAACAAATCTATTCCAACCATAACTTAATCAACTTGTATTGTATATTATGTAATCTTGAGATACCATAGAAACGTATACAATATTTCGACCTATCATGTCGACACATCTAAATATGTTTCGGAACAACCATAGACACTCTATATGTGAATGTTGGAGTTAGCTATACAGGGTTGAGGTTGATTCCAAAATATATATAGTTTGAGTTGTGATCAATACTGAGATACGTATACACTGGGTCGTGGATTGATTCAAGATAATATTTATCGATTTATTTCTGTACATCTAACTGTGGACAACTAGTTGTAGGTTACTAACGAGGACAGCTGACTTAATAAACTTAAAACATCAAAATATATTAAAAGTGTTGTAAATATATTTTGAACATACTTTGATATATATGTATATATTGTTATAGGTTCGTGAATCAACCAGTGGCCAAGTCTTACTTCCTGACGAAGTAAAAATCTGTGAAAGTGAGTTATAGTCCCACTTTTAAAATCTAATATTTTTGGGATGAGAATACATGCAGGTTTTATAAATGATTTACAAAATAGTTGGAAATTTCCGGGTTGTCACAGTACCTACCCGTTAAAGAAATTTCGTCCCGAAATTTGAGTGGAAAGGTCGTGAATGATAATAAGTATGTTTTAATGATGCATACAGGCTGAAAATTAGAGTTTTATCATCAGTGAATAATTTGGATAAACAATCCATTTATATGAAGAGTACGAATGAAGCTAACATAGAAGAGTGAAATGAGTAAGTGTTGATTCATCTTATCATTTGACGTAGATATGATTGATTTCCAGATTTCAAGGGATTTGAAGAAAATCTTTGTAATAAGATTTGATTCTCCGGTAACAAAAGGAATTAGGATCCGCTTTAAATGCGATCGTCCATTTTAATTGTTCTGTCAGAGATTTTCTTATAAATTCTCCTCCTTCGTTTTCTTACAACTCACACCTTCTGTTGATGCATTTTATGCAAGTCCCTAGACATCTACCCAGGTCCATTGCAGGTACAACAGTTTACAGGCCACCATGATCGTTCGTTATTATCCTATCCGTGTTTGTATGTGGTTACAGCAACTGCAGGAACGAGATTATAATATAATATCATAACTAATTAAAATAATTAAAATATTTGTCATATAACTAAATATTTATAATATGACTATGACAAATATTAATTTAAACTGCATGTAATAATATTAATTTAATAATATTTAAATTAATTATATATATTTATGTGTTCCCTAATTCTTAGATTACCAGACTAAATAAAAAGGGCATATTCGATTTCGATCATTCAACCATATAATGTAGTTTCAATTACTTGTGTCTATTTCGTAAAACAATTATAAAAATAGCTCATGTATTCTCAGTCCCAAAAATATATATTGCAAAAGCATTTAAAAAGGGATTAATGAAACTCACGCATCAAAATATTGTAAAACAGTTAATAAAGCATTTGCATGTATTCTCAGCCCAAAAACGTAAAAAGAAAAAAGGGCAAATGAAACTCACCTATTGTATTTTGTAGTAAAAATACATATGACGGTATTGAACAAGTATAAGGTTGGCCTCGAATTCACGAACCTATATCATTTATATATATATTAACACATATACTGGTAATCGAACAACTTTATATATATTTAGTTATGTATTTAGATTTTATATTCATATATAATTTTATTAATACTTATAATATATCAAAATGTTTATTTGATATATGATTTAGTTAACATTATATCAATATAAATAATATTATATTAGTTAAAAACATAATATTATGTAATATTAGTATACATAAATATATTGTTATATAAATATCTTAGGTTTGCAAAAATTTATAATTGTAATAATACTAAGTTAAGGATAACAATACTAATAATGATAGTAATAATAGTAATACTAATAATAAAAATATTACTTTTTAATAATGATAATTTTTAAAAAAATAATAATAATAATTTTTAATGATAATAAAATAATAATTTTAATAGGAATGGTACTTTTAATGATAATAGTGGTTTTTAATAAAAGATAAGTTATATAATAATGATAATGAAAATAATAATTTTGATAATAATACTTAATAATAATAATAATAATAATAATAATAATAATAATAATAATAATAATAATAATAATAATAATAATAATAATGATAGCAATCATGATTTAACTATAATCATAATAATAATAATACATGATAATTAATAATAATATTAATGAATATATATTAACTACCTCAAAAGCTTTTCCAACAAAAATATGCATGAGTCCAGGCTCGAACATGTGACCTCCTGAATAATGCAAACAACCCTAAACCACTGAACCACTTTGCTATAACTTGTATTAATTCGCGAGCTTGAATAATTAAAATGAACTGTTACAGCCCAACAAGGAACCTGAGTTGGTTCACGGTCCAAGCACAATTACGACCCAACAAATATTATTGCATCTCGGCCTAATTACGAAAAATAAGAAGCCCAACAAAATGGTGATACATAAAATAAACATGTGGGTTTTGTTCATTATCAACATCATTCTTTCTAACATCTCAGCTTGTCCTTCATAACCACCCATCATCAAGTCATCGTGATTATCTCATCATTATACACAATCATTATCTTAATCATATACTATCATCATTATCCTACATGAACGTATCATCATCTTAATCCTCTATCATATTCATTTACACCATCATTATTGTTATTCCTTCATCATCACAACTCCATCATCATGTATTATCATCTTCAATTATTACATAGCATCACCATTATCATCCGAGTTATTTAAAAAAAATATTAATATGGCACGTCCCTTTTGAATGACTCAAATGTCTCGGCCATGAATTGTTTCATTATCCCACATGTTTAATTAATAACTTGCTATATACTAGAATCCTATAAATAATTTGCCCAAAGGGGTCGGTCCTACAGCAACTTGCGTAAAATGACAACCAACTAAAGAATTTTTAGGTGGGGTTATATGTTTTTGTAAGTATCGGTCAAGAAATAATAGATCATGACATCTTTATCATTTACTCACTAGTCTTGTTCACATCTGATTATTTTATATATACCCCCTATCACTTTCTATTCGCATCATCATCCAATTGCTTCATCACGTTAACTTGCCTCGAGTAATTACAGAATATAGCAGGCGGTTACTAGGGTTTTGGTTTTTTATTTGAAATAAGCAAACATAAAGGCAGCGTAGTAGTAACAGAAAAACAGTTTTGTGGTTTAAGTCATGCGGATCGAATAACAGAAGCAAACATAACCATTTGTAGTAGAGTTTTTCGAGTAAGGGTCTAGGATATACAGAGATTAACATTAGGTAATAAAATAAAACAAGTGGAGAGGTGGGGTTCAGGGTTGTTGGCCGATTTAAAAAAAAAAAAGGAGACACAAATTTAATCAACTTCCTTACCCACTTGGAGCCAAAATGTCGGCCATCATGGGTTGTTTCTTCCACTAGTAATCTAATATGCAAGTTGATGAATATAATCTCTAAAACTGAGAACCTTTTATCCTTACAACAATATATTTAAAATATACATTATAAACAATTGACAATAGTTAATATATTATTTACTCTAATAAATCTTTTAAAAATATTTAAAAATATAAAACGACGATATTTAAACTATATATTAATCATGTATAGATTTTTGGAAATTATTTTGAGTCAAATTTACTTTGTTGACTTTTGCATATTAGTCTCGAGCATTAGGATTGTGTTACACTATGACTTGACCTAATTTGTTAGACAAATATTGATCAACACATAAATATATATAATTAATTTAGGAAACAATATTAAAATATTTATATAATTTATAATATGATATATAAATTGGAATAACTAATATTAAAATATTTTATAATATATTAAACATATAAATTTAAATTGGAATCTGATAGGCTCATACGCACGGTTGATACTGAGCTAAGTCACAATTACAACCTAAATGAGAATTCACTAATGATTTTTACTATTATTATTAAAAGTATCGTTAATATCAAAACTATCATTTTAACAAAAAATATCATTTTAACAAAAATTATCATTTTAATAGAAATGTCATTGTTACTATAAAATATCATTTTTATTATCATTTTAAATAGAATTATTATTTTAAAGATAATATTAAAAATTATCGTAAATATTAAAGTTATCATAATTAGAATTATCGTTTTATCATAATATCATCTTAGTAATTATAAATATTGATATTTTTATAATAATAATTATTATTACAAAATAATACAACTTTTATTTACTAACATTATAGATATTATTTTATCAAATAAATATGTAATACAAACATATTTTACTACGTGTAATAAATTACTTTAATAATACCTATCATATTATCTTTATGATATTAAATGAACCCTATAAATTTTATTACTTAATATATATAAAAGTATATTTTATTATATAAATTTTAATATAAAATTTTATTTATTAATAAATGAATTATATTATTTACTCTAATAAATCTTTTAAAAATATTTAAAAATATAAAACGACGATATTTAAAATATATTATAATCATGTATAAATTTTAGAAATCATTTTGAGTCAAATTGACTTTTGTTGACTTTTGTATATTAGTCTCGAGCATTAGGATTGTGGTACACTATGACCTGACCTAATTGTTAGACAAATATTGACCAACATATAATTATATATAATTAATTTAGGTTCGTGAATCCGAGGCCAACCTTGCACTTGTTCAATGACGTTATATGTATTTTTACTACGAAATACACTTTAACAACCCGTCCTAATCTACCTGGACGAAATCATCAATCTGGTCTCATTGCGATGATCGACCCCAAGTAATGTCCTTAACATGAGAAAATGCACAGCGGAAGACTTAATTCGTACCTGAGAATAAACATGCTTTAAAGTGTCAACCAAAAGGTTGGTGAGTTCATAAGTTTATCATAAAACAATAAAATTCATCATTTTGATAGACCACTAGATTTAAATGCTGCATGGTACAAATGAGCCCGAATCCTATACCCACTTGTAATGTACATGCGATATCTTTTAAATACGGTATACCTTTCTCGTGTACGAAATCATCTTTCATAAATCTTAGTAACCGTACACATATCTCGTGCACAAAAATAACATACACATAACCTGTGTATAAAATCATTCTCTCGATATATAACATTCACTTTTCATTTGTTTCATAGCTTGGCTTGGTAACCGACCTTAACATATAATGCGCATAATAATATCCCCAAAACAGAACATCTCGTCTGTATAATAATCATATAAACTTTGAAGTACTAAACACCACGCCCACTAGCCCTTCCGTCTAGTGAACATTCTGGGTGGGGGTGTTAAACCAGGTAGCTACCTTTAGGATTCGTGTCAATTAGGCGTGCACTAATTCTAATTAAATGTTCCCTAATTCTTAGGTTACCAAGCAATAATAATAAGGGGAAAATATTCATATCAATTGTGGCAATTATCACGTCGACATAATTCAATGGTGGCAATTATCACGTCCACATAATTCATTCGAGGAATGTTTTGCTTGTGTCTATCTCGTCAAACATTTATAAAAGCATTTCATGTATTTGCAGTTCAAAATGTATTTCAAAAGCATTTAATAAAGCAGTTGTAAAAGTAGCGCATGTATTCTTAGTCCCAAAAATGTAAAGAGTAAAAGGGAATCAAATGAACTCACACATATAAATATTGTAAATCAGTTAATAAAGCATTTGCATGTATTCTCAGCCCAAAAATGTAAAGAGTAAAAGGGATTCAAATGAAACTCACTTATTGTATTTCGTAGTAAAAATACATATTACGTCATTGAACAAGTGCAAGGTTGGCCTCGGATTCACGAACCTAAATTAAGTATATATATTTACATGTTGGTCAATATATGTCTAATAATTTAAGTCAGGTCATAGTGTACCACAATCCTAATGCTCGAGACTAATATGCAGAAGTCAACAAAAGTCAATTTGACTAAAAATGATTTCCAAAATTTATACATGATTATTATATAGTTTAAATATCGTCGTTTTATATTTTTAAATATTTTAAAAGATTTAATAGAGTAAATAACATAATTCATAAAAATATACTTTTATATATCTTAATTAATAAAATTTATAGAGTTCATTTAATATCATAAAATATTATGATAGGTTTTATTAAGGTAATTTTATTATTGGTATTACATATTTATTTGATAAAATACATTGATAATAATAATAAGTAAAAATTTTATTATTTTGTAATAATAATAATTATTATTCTATTAATAAAAATATCAATATTTATATTTACTAAAAATGATATTATGATAAAATGGTAATTCTAATTATGATAACATTAATATTTACGATACTTTTTAATATTAACTTTAAAATAATAATTCTATTTAAAATGCTAATAATAATGGTATTTTATAATAATAATTATATTTCTATTAAAATGATAATTTTTGTTAAAATGATAGTTTTAATACTAACTATACATTTAATAATTATAGTAATGATAAAAATAATAAGAACGATAATTTTTATCTAAATCAATATCTTACAATATTTTTATTTCATCATGATACTCATACTCATTATTTCCTAATCAATTTGTTAATAGTTTTTAAATCGTCTTTTATATCGCGTTCATATTAGTGATAATAATAGTAATCATAATAATTAGGTGTTACTAATATTAATTTTAATTATAATAATACTAATAATAATAAAATTATGATAATATTATTGATAATACTAATAACTATTTTAATGATAATAATAATTATTATAACCTTAACGATTGTAACGACAGTAATAATATTAAAAATAACAATTTTTAATGATAATACTTTTTATTGATAATGATAATAATAATAATAATAATAATAATAATAATAATAATAATAATAATAATAATAATAATAATAATAATAATAATAATAATAATTAGATAAAAATTAGAACGACGATAATACGACAATAATAATCATTTTTAATAATAGTACAAAAATTCAATTGACTATAACTTCTAATCCGTTCATCGAAACCATTCGATATCTAAATGAAAAGTTCTTAATTTTTCGCTAGCTTTCCAACGACATGCATATCTTATACCTTATCTCAACCGCATATGTAACTAATTCAGGATTCAACATAACCTATCTAACGACAATATCAAAAATACAAGCATGCATAATCCTATATACTCGAGCACTAGTCAGGGATACACTATTAATATATAAAAGTTAAGTAATGAGTGCTCACGTATCAATATTGAGATTCAATATTGCAGGAAAGGCACGTAAACGCAACGGAGATGATAAACACTAGATTGACCTCACGAGCATACCCTCGAACCATACCCATAACCTCCATAGTTATAACCCATAATTTCCTTAGCCCTATCCCGCTCGTAAAACATGTTTTGAAATAGCTCGCTCATGACCTCGTCGTAGTATTTTATGTATAATAATACTAATAATAATACTCCTAACCATAAGATTAATAATTTAATAATAATATTAATCTTAGTACTAATAATAATAATTTTAATAATTTAAATAAAATACATATCATATGGTGTAATATAGATTAGAAAGAAATGATTTGTGAATTAGAAACTGAGAACGATCAAGCTTATAAGCATCCTTGTCCACCTAACCACTTCATGTACAGCTCAATCACACTAATTCATCTTGCCGACAGTTTTGAATAACATATAATATATATATATATATAAAAGACAAACTTTCATTTACATCGAAAGTTGACAGGTATGCATACCATTTCATAATATCCAAACTATAAATGACCTAATCTGTCATTTACTTAATAATAATCTCTAATGAACCTCAACGACTCGAATGCAACGTCTTTTGAAATATGGCATGAATGACTCCAAGTAATATCTTTAAAATGAGCTAATGCACAGCGGAAGATTTCTTTCGTACCTGAGAATAAACATGCTTTAAAGTGTCAACCAAAAGGTTGGTGAGTTCATTAGTTTAACTTAAACAATCGTTTCCATCATTTTAATAGACCACAAGATTTCAGATTTCCATTTCTCATAAACATACGTCCCATGCATAGAGACAAAAATATCATTCATATGGATTGAACACCTGGTAACCGACATTAACAATATGCATATATAAGAATATCCCCATCATTCCGGGATCCTCCTTCGGACATGATATAAATTTCGAAGTACTAAAACATCCGGTACTTTGGATGGGGCTTGTTGGGCCCGATAGATCTATCTTTAGGATTCGCGTCAATTAGGGTGTCTGTTCCCTAATTCTTAGATTACCAGACTTAATAAAAAGGGGCATATTCGACTTCGATAATCCAACCATAGAATGTAGTTTCACGTACTTGTGTCAATTTCGTAAAACAGTTATAAAAGTTGCGCATGTATTCTCAGCCCAAAAATATAAAGGGTAAAAAGGCAAATGAAACTCACCATACTGTATTTTGTAGTAAAAATACATATAACATCATTGAACAAGTGTAGGGTTGGCCTCGGATTCACGAACCTATATTAATTATATATATTTATATGACGGTCAATATTTGTCTAACAATTTAGGCCAAGTCATAGTGTACCACAATCCTAATGCTCGAGTCAGACTCAACAGTATAGTAACATGTTATATTATTCATGTTTAGTTAAAATTCTAGTAAAAGGTGACGTGTGAAACAACGTATCACAAATGGTTTCATAATCATAAAATATAGTATTTTAGTTTTTAGAGAAAGTCAATACAAAAATATTAACTGAAAAGTTAACGGAAAAGTCAAAGTTCAAGGTCAAAAGTCAAAGATTAAAGTCAAATGTCAAAGGTTAAAGTAAAAACGAGGTCGCATGCAAAAATACAATAACTTATACAAAAATGATTTTTCGGTCAAACATGACTAAACGACCACTTCAGCGATTTTTAGAAAAATTATCGGAACTCCGATTGATAAACGGCCAAAGATAAAAGTTACATATTACCAAAAAGATTAAGCATAAATTTTTACAGAAGTAAACTAAACCTAGACAACTCGTAGTTGCCAACGCGGTTTCGGCGTTTCAAAGTTAATTTTTCAGCTTTAATAAATTTACAAAAGTGACCGAGTAGCCTACTTTGGAGATTTTTAGAAAATTCCTCGAAACTCGAATTGGCAAACGGTCAAAGCCTTCAAATTCTTGTTACCACAAAGATATAACATGATTTTTGGCAAAAGTAAACACACAACAGGCCGACCATGACAACTGATACAAAACTGACATTTTTAATCAAAAGTTTCAGCTCTTTTTAGAATTTTAAAATGTGACCATACAGTCAACTTTGACGATTTTTAGAAAAATCGTCGAGACTCGAATTGACAAACGGCCACAGTCTTTTATTAGACCTTACAGCAAAGAACTCAGTGGTATTTTTGTTTTAATCTGAAACAACGCAGATCAGCGAGAATTTCAGTTTCCGTTTCGACGTTTCAACAAAATTTACAAAACTTCTTTTATCCATAACTTGACAACCGTTCAACGAAACGAGACGTGCTTTATATGAAAATTCATCTACTCAACGAGTAGAATCTAAATAACCACTTTTTATTACCCAGAAAATTAGTTCACTAATTATCATTAGCAATCTTAATTACGAAATTAATTGTTTAATTCATAACTTTCTAACCGTTCATCGAATTCATTCGATATATAAATGAAAAGTTCTTAATTTTTCACTAGCTTTCCAATGACATGCATATCTTATACCTTATTTCATCCCTAGTATAACAACCTTTAAGATTCAACATAACCTATCTAAGGGCAATATCAAATGTACAAATATGCATAATCCTATTTTCTCGAGCACTAGTCAGGGATACACTATTAGTATGTAAAAATTAAATTATGAGTACTCACGTATCAATATTGAGATTCAATATTGCAGGAAAGTACGTAGACGCAACGGAGATGATAAACACTAAATTGACCCCATGAGTATACCCATGAACCATACCCATCACCTCCATAGCTATAACCCATAATTTCCTTAGCCCTATCCTACTCAAAAAAATTCATTTCTGAGAGCACGCGGGCAGAACCTCGTCGTAGTATTTTATGTAATACAAATAATACTACTAGTAATAAAAATAAGATTAATAATAATAATAGTTTTAATCTCTATAATAATAATAATTATTATTATAATTATTATAAATATAATATGTATATAGAGAGAGTTTTGAGAGACCGAAGAGTAAAATGAATTCGGGAGCAAATATATCGAACTTATAGCATTTTAGCCAACACTCGCATGATCATGTTTCCAGCTGTTATGCATTGAAATTCCTGGCCGACACTCCATCCTTATATTACATATGTTATATAGATTTATAATTTATTTAATATATATTATATTTAATCTTTAGAATTAATTAAATATTATATTATATTTACGCTCATGGAAAAATTATAATTTTTACAAAAATGACACGGGCGTGATCTCACAACTCATGTACCACTTTCAGTTTTTCGGGCGCACTTTCGTACGATTAGGAAATTAGTCTTTTACGTTACGCGACGTGTACCTTTATCAATAATTTGACTTACTCATCAATAAATTACCTTATAAAAAAATGTAACTTATAAAATTGAGCGTTGTGGTCATTTACTTTTATAAATCAGTGACTCGTTGTTTATCAAAATATTTTATTTTAAATTAAACGTTTTGTGACATGTACCTTTATTATTAACTAGACTTAAATTAATTAAAAACTAACCCACTCAAAGTGTAACTTAATCTTTTGAGTGTTTTGGTCATTTCCTTTTATAAATCGACGTCCCGTTATATAACAAAATATATATTTAATCTTATTAGTTTGAATCAAAACGTTTTATGACTAAAATAAAATATATGTACATTTAAAATTTATAAATTTATACATAATGCATTTGTTTGAACTATTTATCTAATAATATAATATTTCAGTTTTCAAAATTAATTAAATTTCAAAGACCAATATATATATATATATATATATATATATATATATATATATATATATATATATATATATATATATATATATATATATATATATATATAACATTAAAATCGTGTGAATACAAGATATTGTTATATCACCTAACGGTTATGCTCGAAAACTTAATCTGATATAACTTATTTATGCGCCAACCTTTACTTTAATTTCTCAAAGGCTCTAGTTAAAATATCTAATTATAGATCGAATCAATGAACAAGGGTTACTATCTTTTACCTAACTAATATATCTAACATACATAATCACGTTCTATATACATTGCAAGTTATCAACCAAGTGTTATAAAATTCAACCCTCCACCAACCTTTGACTAATCCTCGATAAGAACACTGTCGTTCTTGCATGCGTATCATTTCACTAAATTTCCGAATACCGTTAAAAAAGTAAGGGTTTCCTAATTCAAAGTGGACCTCATAACAGAGACTCATAATCATAGTTCAATGTATCCGATAATTTAATCATTTGATATTATCTTTTAATCTCGTCGATAAACTTACATCGAACAAATACGTTCGTATAAAGTATTATTCAATCAATACCTTGATAACATTTCCAACCTCATTAGATAGATCTCATAGCTTATATTCATATTAACTAATCCGTTCAATGTTTCATTAATATATTTCAATTTCATAATCACACCTATGAATACGTATATATCTTTATTTACACATAATTGTTCGTGAATCATCGGGCATGGTCAAAGAGTATTTGATTACAGAAATATAGTTTCAAAACTTTCGAGACTCAACATTACAGATTTTGCTTATCGTGTCGGATATATATAAAGATTAAAGTTTAAATTTGATCGGAAATTTCCGGGTCATCACATAAGGCACACATAAAATGTAATCCTGGTTCTCTACAATAACCTGGCTCTGATACCAATCTGTCACACTCTCTAAATGAGACAGTGGGAAAATGTGACAAACCAATATCAAATACAAGTGTATAAGCAAGAACGACTCTAAATGAGACGTTTTTATTAAAAACCATAACTAATATCGTAGCGAAAAATATTTAATGTTTACATTGAAATACAAAATATATCTAATAATGTTTAATGCAATAATAATGACAATATTCGGGAAGACGGAACCCGATATAGGGCTGCAAGAATTTGGGTAACGTTTTGAGATGTGAGAGAAATGGTACTTAAGGAGGCACATAAAACCAGATATTCAATACATCCCGGAGCGGAAAAGATGTACAAAGACCTCAAGAAACACTTTTGGTGGCCGGGAATGAAAGCCGATATTGCTAAATACGTAGAAGAATGTTTGACGTGTTCTAAGGTCAAAGCTGAACATCAGAAACCATCAGGTTTACTTCAACAACCTGAAATCCTGGAATGGAAATGGGAAAACATTACCATGGATTTTATTACTAAATTTTCAAGGACTGCAAGTGGTTACGTTACTATTTGGGTAATAGTCGATCGTCTCACCAAATCAGCACATTTTTTGCCAATGAGAGAAGATGATAAAATGGAGAAGTTGGCACGTTTATACTTGAAGGAAGTCATCTCCAGACATGGAATACCAGTCTCTATTATCTCTGATAGGGATGGGAGATTTGTTTCAAGATTCTGACAGACTTTGCAACAAGCATTGGGGACTCGTCTAGACATGAGTACTGCCTATCACCCACAAACTGATGGACAAAGTGAAAGGACGATACAGACCCTTGAAGACATGCTACGAGCATGTGTCATTGATTTCGGAAACAGTTGGGATTGACATCTACCGTTAGAAGAATTTTCCTACAACAACAGTTATCATTCGAGTATTGAGATGGTGCCGTTTGAGGCACTTTATGGTAGAAAGTGCAGGTCTCCGATTTATTGGAGTGAAGTGAGGGATAGACAGATTACAGTTCCATAAATTCTCCAAGAAACTACAGAGAAAATCATTCAAATTCAACAACGGTTGAAAACCGCCCAAAGTCGACAAAAGAGCTACGCGGACATTAAGAGAAAATATATAGAAATTGAGATTGGAGAGATGATCATGCTTAAGGTTTCACCTAGAAAAGGCGTTATTCGATTTGGTAAATGGGGGAAACTAAATCCAAGGTACATTTGGCCATTCAAGATTATAGATCGTGTCAGACCAGTAGCTTACCGACTTGACTTACCACAACAACTCACCGGGGTACATAATACTTTTCATGTATCGAATCTGAAGAAATGTTTTGCTAAAGAAGATCTAACTATTCCATTAGACGAAATCTAAATCAATGAAAAACTTCAATTCATCGAAGAACCCGTCGAAATAATTAATCGTGAGGTTAAAAGATATAAGCAAAATAGAATACCAATTGTTAAGGTTCGATGGAATGCTTGTAGAGGACCCGAGTTCACCTGGGAACGTGACGATCAGATAAAGAAGAAATACCCGCACCTATTTCCAGAAGATGCGTCAACACCTCCAACAGCTTAAAATTTCGGGACGAAATTTATTTAACGGGTAGGTACTGTAGTGACCCGAACTTTTCCATGATTATATATTAAATGAAAACTATATTTGCATGATTAAATGTTTCCAACATGTTAAGCAATCAAACTTGTTAAGACTTGATTATTTGAAATGAGTTTCATGTAGACAATTGACCACCCAAGTTGATCGGCGATTCACGAATGTTAAAAACTTGTAAAACTTACATGATGATATATATATGGATATATATATATATATATATATATATATATATATATATATATATATATATATATATATATATATATATATAGTTAACAGGAGATTATGATAAGTAAGTATCTCCATAAGTATATTAACAATGAGTTATGTACATAAAAATGAGATTATTGAATTAAGAAACTCGAAACGATATATATAACGATTATCGTTATAACAACGTCTTACTAAATGCATATGAATCATATTAAGATATTGATACACTATGCTTAACATGATAAAATGATAGTTAAATATATCATTAAGGGTGTTAACAAAAAGCTACATATGTAAAACAAGAATACTAACTTAAGAGTTTCGAAACAATATATATATATATATATATATATATATATATATATATATGTAACGATTATAGTTGTAATAGTATTTTAACATATATATATATATATATATATATATATATATATATATATATATATATATATATATATATATATATATATATATATATATATATATATATGATGTTAAGATATATTTATACACCATGTTATCATGTTAACATAACAATTTAATATCTCATTTAAGTATAATAATAATGGATTAATTACATTTAACATGATCGTTAACTTAAAGGTTTTGAAAAAACACTTACATGTAACGACTAACGATGACTTAACGACTCAGTTAAAATGTAACTACATGTAGTGTATTAAGATGTATTATTACACTTTTGAAAGACTTCAAAACACATATCAAAGTACTTTTACTTAACAAAAATTCTTACAATTGCATTCTCATTGATTTTCATCAACAATTCTACTCGTATGCACCCGTATTCGTACTCGTACAATACACAATTTCTAGATGTATTTACTATTGGTATATACACTTAAATGATCAACTCTTAGCAGCCCTTGTGAGTCACCAAGACATGTGGGAACCATCATTTGGCAACTAGCATGAAATATCTAACAAAAATACAAACTAATGGAGCCTATATGGAGACCTCAAATTCACATGAATGAGCAAGCTCACAAACACTTTCATTTTCTAACTTTTATGCATCAAATTACTCTCTCTCAATTCCTCTCATATTTTTCTAAGTGTTCTTCATCATCTTCATCTAAATCTACATCAATCTAGCTCTTAAATCCATACATATACCAACTTAAAAAATAACAACTCAAGAACACATCAAGAACACTTCCAATCTTGCAAATCCATTTCAAGTGATCATCCAACCTCACTAAATCTTTGTTATTTATAGTAGGTTATCATTCTAATTCAAGGTAATACTCATATTCAAACTTTGATTCAATTTCTACAACTATAACTATCTTAATTCAAGTAGTAATCTTACTTGAACTCGTTTTCGTGTCATGATTCTGTTTCAAGAACTTTCAAGCCATCCAAGATCCTTTGAAATTAGATCATTTCTTACCACTTCCAGTAGATTTACCTACTATACTTGTGGTAGCAATGATGTTCATAACATCATTCGATTCATATATATATATATATATATATATATATATATATATATATATATATATATATATATATATATATATATATATATATATATATATATATATATATATCTCTTATTCAAAGATTTAAACTTGTAATCACATGAACATAGTTTAGTTGATTCTAAACTTGTTCGCAAACAAAGTTAATCCTTCTAACTTAACTCTTAAAATCAACTAAACACATGTTCTATATCTATATGATATGCTAACTTAATGATTTAAAACCTGGAAACACGAAGAACACCGTAAAACCGGACATACGCCGTCGTAGTGAAACATGGGCTGTTTGGGGTTAGATAATTAAGAACTATGATAAACATTGATTTAAAAGTTGTTCTTCTGGGAAAATGATTTTTCTTATTAACATGAAACTATATCCAAAAATCTTGGTTAAACTCAAAGTGGAAGTATGTTTTTCAAAATGGTCATCAAGACGTCGTTCTTTCGACGGAAATGACTACCTCTTACAAAAACGACTTGTAACTTGTATTTTTGACTATAAACTTATACTTTTTCTGTTTAGTTTCATAAATTTCAGTTCATTATGAAACCATAGAAACTTTATTCACTCAAAACGGATTTGAAACGAAGAAGTTATGGGTAAAACAAAATTGGATATTTTTGCTTGTTTTAGCTACGTGAAACTTTGTAACAAATCTATACTAACCATAACTTAACTAACTTATATTTTATTATACATGTATTCTAACATATATTATGTAATCTTGATAGACCATAGACACGTATACAATGTTTTGACATATCATATCGACGTCATCTATATATACTATTTGGAACAACCATAGACACTCTATATGCAGTAATGCTCAAGTTAGCTATACAGGGTTGAGGTTGATTCCAAAATAATATATATACTTTGAGTTGTGATTGAGTCTTAAACTTTTATACACTGGGTCGTGGATTGATTCGAGATAATATATATTGATTTATTTCTGTACTACTAACTGTGGACAACTAATTGTGGACTACTAACGTTGGACTGTTAACTTAACAAACTTAAATCGTTAAAACATAATAAAATAGGGTATTAATATATTTCTATCATACTTTGATATATGTATATATTTTTTATAGGTTCGTGAATCGACCCGTGGCCAAGTCTTATTTCCGACGAAGTAAAAAATCTGTGAAAGTGAGTTATAGTCCCACTTTTAAAATCTAATATTTTTGGGATGAGAATACATGCAGCTTTATAAATGTTTTACAAAATAGACACAAGTACGCGAAATTACATTCTATGGTTGGATTATTAAACCGAATATTTCCCCTTCAAGTCTGGTAGCCTAAGAATTAGGGAAATGGCCCCTAATTGACGCGAATCCTAAAGATAGATCTATTGGGCCTAACAACCCCCATTCAAGTTATGAATGGCTTTAGTACTTCGATTTATATGGTGATTGCGATTGCCAATTTATGACATACTTGCGAGTATGCGGGACAATTCAGTTGGTATCCGAGCGTTAGTCTTAGAGAACCATAAATTGCATTAGTGTGTCTTATCGAGTTTGTTAGGATGCATTAGTGAGTCTAGACTTCGACCGTGTTTTCTTTAAAAACGATTGCTTAACACTTTTTGTTGGAAACTACATATTGTTAACATGTAAATATTATGTGATATATTAATCTCTTAACGTGTTTGATATTGTGTGATAGATGTCTACCTCTAGTACAAATCCCATCGACTCACCTAATAATAATGAAGAGTCGAATATATTTTGGGAAGATTCAAAAATTCCCGAAGAGGAACCGGAAGAAGAGGTTCCGGAGGAGGAAATATTAGGAACCACAGTAAAATAGATAAATATAATAAAATCCTCAACCAATGAACCAAAGTTAAAAATGGTCAATGGTGTTTCCACCGAGGAAGCAAAATATTGGTAAAATTACCAATTTTCTAATGAATCGGATCCCGACGAAGATTTCGATAATGTTATAGAAATTACCCCGGCTCAATTTAATAAGGCAAAAGAAAATAATAAGGGAAAAGCTATCAAAATAGAAAAACCCGAGTCCAAAACCGATGAACTTTATGTTAACATGAAGTACCCTGATGGGGTGTACCGTAAACAGCCGTATTTCTTAAACTTTCACTATAACCCGGGAACATCTAAGCCACCAGGTTTTTCTAAACCATTTGTGAAAACGACGACTCGTATTAGAGGAGCACCATATATCCCTAGAAAATTAGCGAAACGAACCAAGTCCGAGGAGGAAGAAACAAGTGAGTCGGAATAAAGAGTTGTAATCATGTTATGTAATATATGTATTATAGTATGCTTGTACTTTTATGTTATATGCAAAAATTGCTTGTATTGTGTGTTAATTATCTTTTATGAATCTAATCCTCGTCTATTTTACAGTATAAAAACACACAATGGACGTTAAGGATAGACAACCAAATATTTTAGAAGACTTACCAGGGGATATGATTGATGAAATCTTGTCTAAAGTTGGTCAGAATTCATCGGCACAATTATTTATGGCGAAATTAGTTTATAGGACATTTGAAAGACGTTCCAGGCATGCCTTGGTTTATAAAAGGCTTTCCTTTAATAGATGGTGTATATCACATTGGGGAGAACCTAAGTTACGCCGTGTTTTCTTTAAGGCATTAAGTGCGGGAAACCCTATTGCAACTTTTCGCTACGGGTTGAGAGCCTATTTTGACTCCACATATCCCAACATATGACTTCATTCTTTAGAAAGAGCTTCAAACATGCAACATAAAGAAGCATGTTATGTTTACGGGTTAGTGATGTTCGCTTCTCACCTAATTGAGAAAAAGAACACCGGGTTGCAACTTTTAAATAAAACATTCCCATAAGTGATGGATTCAGTAGTTGGAGTGAGAAATAAAGTTTTTAGATTATTACGGGGCTGTTGGGCATTACGTAACTCCCGTCCTTTTGACGACGTTACAGCATGCTACCTAGTCAACGATCACAATGGTTACTTTCCACAAGACCAAGGATGGGAAATAGTATTAGTAAAACCCGAATGCATGACTTGTTTCTGGACTTACGAATTACGTATCTTTATTGCCTTTGCTGAACGACTTGCGTTAAACTAGCAATTGTCTTCACAACTGCTTTGTATCAAAGTTATTGTGTTCTATATTTTATGCTATATGTAAAATAGCGGTATTATAAGCTTGTAAAATATTGTATAAAAGTTTGAACGCGAAATATTATTGTAATCAGTTTTTTATATAGAATTTTAGTAGTTAAATTGTATATTAGCTATTAATTATGAACTTAACGGGTAGGCACTACCCGAATTAAAACTTATAAAACGCTAATATGAAGAAAAAGCTTTTATAAATAAGTTCATATTATGCCACGAAATACTATTGCCTACATTTAATATTCTATATGATTAACTCATTTCTTTTGGCTATTTTTGAAGAAAATGACACTGACTACTCGACACACCATGAATATGAGTGAAGAAGAATTTCGTACCTTTCTTACTGCGAACATAGCCGCAGTGCAGGCTGCAATGCAAAATAACAACAATAACTCTGGATCTAGCAGTGGAACTAATTCCACATGAAATCGTGTAGGATGCTCCTACAAAGAATTCACTGCCTGTAAACCTCTAGAATTCGATGGAACCGAAGGACCAATCAGATTGAAGCGGTGGACCGAGAAGGTCGAATCGGTGTTTCCCATAAGTAAGTGCACTAAAGAAGACAAAGTAAAGTACGCTACGCATACCTTCACAGGTACTGCGTTAACATGGTGGAACACCTATCTCGAGCAGGTGGGATAAGATGCTGCTTACGCACTACCGTGGTCAACATTCAAACACTTAATGAACGAGCAGTACCATCCCAGAAACGAGGTCAATAAGTTCAAGGTAGAGCTTAGAGGGTTACGAACACAAGGGTTTGATATTACCACGTATAAACGACGATTCACAGAGTTGTGCCTATTGTGTCCGGGAGCGTTCGAAGATGAAGAAGAGAAGATCGATGCATTTGTAAAAGGGTTACCAGAAAGAATTCAAGAAGATGTGAGTTCACATGAACCCGCCTCCATACAAAAGGCAAGTCGAATGGCTCATAAACTCATAAATCAGATTGAGAGAAGAATTAAAGAGCAGGGGGCCGAAGAAGCCAACACAAAACAAGTGAAGAGGAAGTGGGAAGAAAACAGTGACAAGAGTCACCAATACAACAACAACAACAATAATCTCAATTACAAATGCAATAACTACCACCACAACTGCAACTTTAGCCACAACAATAATAACAATCCCAACAACTACAACAACTACAACAACCGTTCCAACAATAACAACAACCGCAACAACAACAATCCCAACAATAACAACCCGAGGCAGAAACCATGCCAGAGGTGTGAAGGATACCATCCGACTGGGCTTTGTACGACATCGTGTACTAAGTGTAATAGAAAGGGTCATGGTACGACGAAGTTTGAAGTTTACGGACCAATGGCAAACAAGAATAAAGGAACAAATAATGTTGGAACAAATAATACCGCCATTATTTGTTATGGATGTGGGAAGCCGGGTCATATCAGAAACGAATGCCCAAATCAAGGGAATACTAATGGACAGGGCCACGGAAGAGTTTTCAATATTAATACGGCAGAAGCGCAGGAAGATCCCGGAGCTTGTTACGGGTACGTTTCTTATTGACAATAAATCTGCTTATGTTTTATTTGATTTGGGTGCGGATAGAAGCTATATGAGTAAAGATTTTTGTGCTAAATTAAGTTGTCCATTGACGCCTTTGGATAATAAATTTTTACTCAAATTAGCAAATGGTAAATTAATTACAGCAGATAATATATGTCGGAATTGAGAAATTAAACTGGTCAGCGAAACGTTTAAGATTGATTTGATACCAGTAGAGTTAGGGAGTTTTGATGTGATAATTGGCATGGACTGGTTGAAAGAGGTGAAAGTAGAAATCGTTTGTTACAAAAATGCAATTCGCATTATGCGAGAAAAAGGAAAACCCTTAATGGTGTACGGAGAAAAGAGCAACGCGAAGCTAAATCTTATTAATAATTTGAAGGCGCAAAAACTAATAAGAAAAGGTTGCTATACTGTTCTAGCACATGTCGAGAAAGTACAAACCGAAGAAAAGAAAATCAATGATGTTCCCGTCACAAAAGAATTTCCCGATGTATTTCTGAAAGAATTACAGGGACTACCTCCACACCGATCCATTGAATTTCAAATAGATCTTGTACCGGGAGCTGCAACAATAGCTCATGCTCCATACAGACTCGTACCCAATGAAATGAAGGAACTCCAGAGTCAATTACAAGAACTTTTAGAGTGTAGTTTCATTCGACCAAGCACATCACCGTGGGGAACTCCTGTTTTGTTTGTCAAGAAGAAAGATGGTACATTCAGGTTGTGTATAAACTACCGAGAGTTGAACAAACTTACCATCAAGAACCATTATCCACTACCAAGAATCAGCGACTTATTTGATCAACTACAAGGCTCGTCAGTTTATTCGAAGATAGATTTAGGTTCTGGGTATCATCAAATGCGGGTGAAGGAGGATGATATCCCGAAGACTGCTTTCAGAATGCATTACGGTCATTACGAGTTTATGGTTATGCTGTTTGGGTTGACTAATGCACCAGCTATGTTCATGGACCTCATGAACCGAGTGTGTGGACTATACCTTGACAAGTTTGTCATTGTTTTCATCGATGACATACTTATTTACCTAAAGAATGATCAAGAGTACGAAGAACATTTGAGAAAAGTGCTAGAGTTATTGAGGAAAGAAAAACTGTACGCTAAGTTTTCAAAGTGTGCATTTTGGTTGGAAGAAGTTCAATTCCTCGGTCACATAGTGAACAAAGAAGGTATTCAGGTGGATCCGGCAGAGATTGAAACCGTTGAAAATTGGGAAATCCCGAAAACTCCAAATCATATACGCCAATTTTTAGGATTGGCTGGTTACTACAGAAGATTCATTCAAGATTTTTTTAAAATAGCAAAACTCTTGACTGCATTAACGCATAAAGGAAACAAATTTGAATGGAAGGATGAGCAGGAGAAAGCGTTTCAATTGTTGAAGAAAAAGTTAACTACGGCACCTATATTGTCATTGCCTGAAGGGAATGATGATTTTGTGATATATTGTGACACCTCAAAGTAAGGCCTCAGTTGTGTATTAATGCAACGAACAAAGGTAATTGCTTATGCGTCTAGACAATTGAAGATTCACGAGCAGAATTATATGACACATGATTTGGAATTAGGCGCGGTTATTTTTGCATTAAAGACTTGGAGATACTACTTATATGGGATCAAAAGTATCATATATACCGACCATAAAAGTCTCCAACATATATTTGATCAGAAATAGCTGAACATGAGGCAGCGTAGATGGATTGAACTGTTGAACGATTACGACTTTGAGATTCGATACCACCCGGGGAAGGCGAATGTGGTAGCAGACGCTTTGAGTAGAAAGGACAGAGAACCTATGCGAGTAAAATCTATGAATATAATTATTCGTACTAATCTTACTACTCAAATAAAGGAGGCGCATCAGGGAGTTTTAAAAGAAGGAAATTTGAAGAATGAAATACCCAAAGGATCGGAAAAACAACTTAATATTCGGGAAGACGAAACCCGATATAGGGCTGAAAGAGTTTGGGTACCAAAGTTTGGAGATGTGAGAGTAATGGTACTTAAGGAGGCACATAAAACCAGATATTCAATACATCCCGGAGCGGGGAAGATGTACAAAGACCTCAAGAAACACTTTTGGAGGCCGGGTTTGAAAGCCAATATTGCTAAATAGGAAGGAGAATGTTTGACGTGTTACAAGGTCAAAGCTAAATATCAGAAACCATCAGGTTTACTTCAACAACCTGAAATCCCGGAATGGAAATGAGAAAACATTACCATGGATTTCATTACTAAATTGCCAAGGACTGCAAGTGGTTATGATACTATTTGGGTAATAGTCGATCGTCTCACCAAATCAGCACATTTTTTTCCAATGAGAGAAGATGATAAAATGGAGAAGTTGGCACGTTTATACTTGAAGGAAGTCATCTCCAGACATGGAATACCAGTCTCTATTATCTCTGATAAGGATGGCAGATTTGTTTCAAGTTTCTGCCAAATGTTGCAACAAGCATTGGAGACTCGTCTAGACATGAGTACTTCCTATCACCCACAAACTGATGGGCAAAGTAAAAGGATGATACATACCATTGAAGATATGCTACGAGCATGTGTCATTGATTTCGAAAACAGTTGGGATCGACATCTACCGTTAGCAGAATTTTCCTACAACAACAGTTATCATTCGAGTATTGAGATGGCACCGTTTGAGGCACTTTATGGTAGAAAGTGCAGGTCTTCGATTTATTGGAGTGAAGTGGGGGATAGACAGATTACAGGTCCAAAAATTCTCCAAGAAACTACAGAGAAAATCATTCAAATTCAACAACGGTTGAAAACCGCCCAAAGTCGACAAAAGAGCTACGTGGACATTAAGAGAAAAGATATAGAAATTGAGATTGGAGAGATGATCATGCTTAAGGTTTCACCTTGGAAATGCATTGTTCGATTTGGTAAATGGGGGAAACTAAATCCAAGGTACATTGTGCCATTCAAAATTATAGATCGTGTTGGACCAGTAGCTTACCGACTTGACTTACCTCAACAACTCGCCGGGGTACATAATAATTTTCATGTCTCGAATCTGAAGAAATGTTTTGCTAAAGAAGATCTCACTATTCCGTTAGACAAAATCCAAATCAATGAAAAACTTCAATTCATCGAAGAACCCGTTGAAATAATGGATCGTGAGGTTAAAAGTCTTAAGCAAAATAAAATACAATTTGTTAAGGTTCGATGGAATTCTTGTAGAGGACCCGAGTTCACCTGGGAACGTGAAGATCAGATGAAGAAGAAATACCAGCAACTATTTCCAGAAGATGCGTCAACACCTCCAACAGCTTAAAATTTCGGGACGAAATTTATTTAACGGGTAGGTACTGTAGTGACCCGAACTTTTCCATGATTATATATTAAATGAAAACTATATTTGCATGATTAAATATTTCCAACATGTTAAGCAATCAAACTTGTTAAGACTTGATTATTTGAAATGAGTTTCATGTAGACAATTGACCACCCAAGTTGACCGGCGATTCACGAACGTTAAAAACATGTAAAACTTACATGATATATATATATATATATATATATATATATATATATATATAGTTAATAGGAGATTATGATAAGTAAGTATCTCCATAAGTATATTAACAATGAGTTATGTACATAAAAATGAGACTATTGAATTAAGAAACTCGAAACGATATATATAACGATTATCGTTATAACAACGTCTTACTAAATGCATATGAATCATATTAAGATATTGATGCACTATGCTTAACATGATAAAATTATAGTTAAATATATCATTAAGGGTGTTAACAACAAACTACATATGTAAAACAAGAATACTAACTTAAGAGTTTCGAAACAATATATATATGTAACGATTATCGTTGTAATAGTATTTTAACAAATATATGTGATGTTAAGATATATTTATACACCATGTTATCATGTTAACATAACAATTTAATATCTCATTTAAGTATAATAACAATGGATTAATTACATTTAACAAGATCGTTAACTAAAAGGGTCTGAAACAACACTTACATGTAACGACTAACGATGACTTAACGACTCAGTTAAAATGTAAATACATGTAGTGTATAAAGGTGTATTAGTACACTTTTGAAAGACTTCAAAACACATATCAAAGTACTTCTAGTTAACAAAAATGCTTACAATTGCATTCTCATTGATTTTCATCAATAATTCTACTCGTATGCACCCGTATTCGTACTCGTACAATACACAGCTTCTAGTTGTATTTACTATTCTTATATACACTTCAATGATTAGCTCTTAGCAGACCTTATGAGTCACCAAGACATGCAGGAACCATCATTTGGAAACTAGCATGAAATATCTAACAAAAATACAAACTAATGGAGCCTATATGGAGACCTCAAATTCACGTGAATGAGCAAGCTCACAAACACTTTCATTTTTCAACTTTTATGCATCAAATAACTCTCTCTAAATTCCTCTCATATTGTTCTAAGTGTTCTTCATCATCTTCATCTAAATCTCCACGAATCTAGCTCTTAAATCCATACATATACCAACTTACAAAACAACAACTCAAGAACAAATCAAGAACACTTCCAAGTTTGTTAACTTATTTCCAATCTTGCAAATCCATTTCAAGTGATCATCCAACCTCACTAAATCTTTGTTATTTATAGTAGGTTATCATTCTACTTCAAGGTAATACTCATATTCAAACTTTGATTCAATTTCCACAACTATAACTATCTTAATTCAAGTAGTAATCTTACTTGAACTTGTTTTCGTGTCATGATTCTGTTTCAAGAACTTTCAAGCCATCCAAGATCCTTTGAAGCTAGATCATTTCTTATCACTTCCAGTAGATTTACCTACTATACTTGAGGTAGTAATGATGTTCATAACATCATTCGATTCATATATATATATATATATATATATATATATATATATATATATATATATATATATATATATATATACATATATATATATATATATACATATATATATATATATATATATACATATATATATATATACATATATATAACTATCTTATTCAAAGATTTAAACTTGTAATCACAAGAACATAGTTTAGTTGATTCTAAACTTGTTCGCAAACAAAGTTAATCCTTCTAACTTAACTTTTAAAATCAACTAAACACATGTTCTATATCTATATGATATGCTAACTTAATGATTTAAAACCTGGAAACACGAAGAACACCGTAAAACCGGACATACGCTGTCGTAGTGAAACCGGGGGCTGTTTTGGGTTAGATAATTAAAAACTATGATAAACTTTGATTTAAAAGTTGTTCTTCTGGGAAAATTATTTTTCTTATAAACATGAAACTATATCCAATCATGGTTAAACTCGAAGTGGAAGTATGTTTTTCAAAAGGGTCATCAAGACGTCGTTCTTTAGACTGAAATGACTACCTCTTACAAAAATGACTTGTAACTTGTATTTCCGACTATAAACTTATACTTTTTCTGTTTAGTTTCATAAATTTTAGTTCATTATAAAACCATAGCAACTTGATTCACTCAAAACGGATTTGAAACGAAGAAGTTATGGGTAAAACAAAACTGGATATTTTTGCTTGTTTTAGCTATGTGAAACTTTGTAACAAATCTATACTAACCATAAATTAACTAAATTATATTGTATTATACATGTATTCTAACATATATTATGTAATCTTGATAGACCATAGACACGTATACAATGTTTTGACATATCATATCGACGTCATCTATATATACTATTTGGAACAACCATAGACACTCTATATGCAGTAATGCTCGACTTAGCTATACATAGTTGAGGTTGATTCCAAAATAATATATATACTTTGAGTTGTGATCGAGTCTAAGACTTGTATACACTGGGTCGTGGATTGATTAGATAAAATATATATTGATTTATTTCTGTACTACTAACTGTTGAATTATGGACTACTAACGTTGGACTGTTAACTTAACAAACTTAAATCATTAAAACATAATAAAATATGGTATGAATATATTTCTATCATACTTTGATATATGTATATATTTGTTATAGGTTCGTGAATCGACCCGTGGCCAAGTCTTATTTCCGACGAAGTAAAAATCTGTGAAAGTGAGTTATAGTCCCACTTTTAAAATCTAATATTTTTGGGATGAGAATACATGCAGCTTTATAAATGTTTTACAAAATAGAAACAAGTACACGAAATTACATTCTATGGTTGGATTATTAAATCGAATATTGCCCCTTCAAGTCTGGTAGCCTAACAATTAGGGAAATGGCCCCTAATTGACGCGAATCCTAAAGATAGATCTATTGGGCCTAACAACCCCCATTCAAGTTATGAATGGCTTTAGTACTTTGATTTATATGGTGATTGCGTATGCCAATTTATGACATACTTGCAAGTATGCGGGGAATATTCTATATGCATTAAAGTTAATGTCGGTAACCAGGTGTTCATCATATGAATGATTTTTAACCACACTTGCGAGTGTAAGATTATTGAATAAATGAAATCTTGTGGTCTATTATTACGATTTGATAAATATATAGGTTAAACCTATAACTTACCAACATTTTTGTTGACGTTTTAAGCATGTTTATTCTCAGGTGATTATTAAGAGCTTTCGCTGTTGCATGCTAAATAAAGACAGGATTGGAGTCTGCATGCTTGTATAATATTGTTTAAAAACTACATTCGAAGACTTAAGTTGTTGTGTAAAATTATTGTAAACTATTATGTAATGGTCGTGTGAGAATGCTATAATTTAGATTATCATTATTTGATAATCTTCGTAATGTTTTTAAACCTTTATCGATAAAATAAAGGTTATGGTTTGCTTTTAAAAATCGAATGTAGTCTTTGAAAAACATCTCATATAGAGGTCGAAACCTCGCAACGAAAACAATTAATATGAAACGTTTATAATCGATATGAATGGGACATTTCAAAGATTTAGTTTACAAAGTTTGATATAGACATATCAATTCGAAAGTAGTGCTGTTGTAGTGACCCGAACTTTTCCATGTTATATATTAAATGAAAACTATATTTGTATGATTAAATGTTTCCAACATGTTAAGCAATCAAACTTGTTAAGACTTGATTATTTGAAATGTGCTTCATATAGAAAATTGACCACCCAAGTTGACCGGCGATTCATGAACGTTAAAAATTTGTAAAAACTACATGATATATATATATATATATATATATATATATATATATATATATATATATATATATATATATATATATATATATATATAGATATATATGGTTAACATGAGATTATGATAAGTAAGTATCTCACTAAGTATATTAACAATGAGTGATATACATAAAAATGAGTTTATTGAATTAAGAAACTCGAAACGATATATATAACGATTATCGTTATAACAACGTCTTACTAAATACATATGAATCCTATTAAGATATTGATACACTATGTTTAACATGATAAAATGATAATTAAGTATATCATTAAGTATGTTAACAATGAACTACATATGTAAAACAAGACTACTAACTTAAGAATTTCGAAACGAGGCATATATGTAACGATTATCGTTGTAACGACATTTTAATGTATATATATCATATTAAGATATATTCATACATTATAATATCATGATAATGTAATAATTTAACATCTCATTTAAGTATAATAACAATGGATTAATTACATTTAACAAGATCGTTAACTTAAAGGTCTTAAAACAACACTTACATGTAATGACTAAAGGTGACTTAACGACTCAGTTAAAATATATATACATGTAGTGTATTAAGATGTATTAATACACTTTTGAAAGACTTCAAGACATATATCAAAGTATTTCTACTTAGCAAAAATGCTCAAAATTACATTCTCATTCGTTTTCATCAACAATTCTACTCGTGTACACCCGTATTTGTACTCGTACAATACACAACTTCTAGATGTATTTACTATTGGTATATACACCTTTAATCATTCATTCTTAGCAGCCATCTTAGAGTCAAAAACATGTGGAACCATTATTTAACAACTTGTATGACTAATGAGATAAAAACAAACTTAAGGATTTTTTTTTCTTTATAACAAGTAATTTCGTTTTTATGATTTCACCCCATTTTTCCATTCCATTTTCTCATACTTACACTCCAAATTCTCTCTCAAAATACACCTAACATCATACTTGATCTTCTCCAAGCATTTTCACCATCTTTTAGCTTCAATTACAAGCTTTAATCATCATAAAAACAACCATTCAAGAACACTTCAAGAAATCTTGCTAGCTTACTTCCAATATTGCAAATCCATTTCAAGTGATCATCCAATCTCAAGAAATCTTTCTTATTTACAGTAAGATATCTTTCTAATTCAAGGTAATACTCATATTCAAACTTTGATTCAATCTCTATAACTATAACAATCTTATTTCGAGTGGAAACCTTACTTGAACTTGTTTTCGTGTCATTTTTTTGCTTCAAGAACTTTAAAGCCATCCAAGGATCCTTTGAAGCTAGATCCATTTTTCTCTTTTCTAGTAGGGTTATCCACAAAACTTGAGGTAGTAATGATGTTCATAACATCATTCAATTCATTAATATAAAGCTATCTTATTAGAAGGTTTAAACTTGTAATCACTAGAACATAGTTTAGTTAATTCTAAACTTGTTCGCAAACAGAAGTTAATCCTTCTAACTTGAATTTTAAAATCAACTAAACACATGTTCTATATCTATATGATATGCTAACTTAATGATTTAAAACCTGGAAACACGATGAACACCGTAAAACCGGACATACGCCGTCGTAGTAACATTGCGGGCTGTTTTGAGTTAGTTAATTAAAAACTATGATAAAATTTGATTTAAATGTTGTTCTTCTGGGAAAATGATTTTTCTTATGAACATGAAACTATATCCAAAAATCATGGCTAAACTCAAAGTGGAAGTATGTTTTTCAAAATAGTCATCAAGATGTCGTTCTTTCGACGGAAATGACTTCCTCTTTAGTAAATGACATGTAACCTGTATTTCTGACTATAAACTTATACTTTTTCTGTTTAGATTCATAAACTTAAGTTAAATATGAAACTATAGCAATTTGATGTTGGGATTTAACAAGTTTCATAATACTTAAAACCTTTTAAGAATCATTCAAAGCGGAAGCATGTAAATAACCATTTGTTAACTAGTTAATATTTAACCAATTAAAGTTAAAATCCCAATTAGGATCAAGTTATGAAATATTCTTACAAACTACAAGCAAGTAAAGAGATTATACCTACTCCAAGCTTGCTAGTAAATGATGAAGATGAATGGAGCTCCAAAAGTGTGAAACCTCAAGTTGTTATACCCCAAACTTATGCACCAACACCCTTGCTTTTAGTTAGGATTTTGTTTAACACTTGAATGAGCTTGTAAAATTCAAAATAATAACCCTTTCTTACCCTTCAAAGCCCACGGCTTTCAGCTGCAGAAAGTAGAGGTTTATGCAGTTTTTTTGATGTATTTTGCGAGTGTATCTCTCCACAAAGAGTCAAATGTGCATGTATATGGAAATGGGAAAGTATGGCAAGGTGTAGGGAATCATTAGCATGCCTTCTTACAACTCCAAGGCCACTCCCATATTAGTTTAAATAAAATAGTTTTATTTAAGTTAAACTTTTATAAAACTAATATATATAAACTTCCATATAAATTAAAATGTACATTTTATAAACTTGCATATTAATTATGCACATTTTATATAAAATCAATTATAAAGAAATGTAACATAACATTATTAATTATTTAACCTATAAATAATTAAATCCATATTATATAAATTATTCCATAACTTATATATATATACATACATCAAGTAGTATTTCAGAAAACCATTTTTCTTAATGTTCAAGTGTCGCGTATTTAATCAATGATCCAATCGTTAAGATTAAATACATATAAGGTGTCGGTAAGCTTGTTATTGGGTATGACCTGACTTGGATCATAACACATTAGCCACATTAATTTAATATGTCTCTTGGGCATACGAAATACCTTCAATCTCCCACTTGCACGAGAAACATAAGAAATTAATGAAAGTGATGGATACCACCTAACGACCGTCCATCACCCCCAATATGTTATGACTTTGTGCCATTCAATAACATCATCCCTTTCGAGTTCCCATCTCGAATATGAATAGGTGAATCTTTCATTTATCCTTTCATCCTAGATGTCATGTTAAATCCAAGAGACATAGAGTGATCACTCTATTCTAGATTTAACTTTATCAGGCCTTATACATCTGACTCTCAACGAATAAGAGGGACAAATTCCATCTTGACTACACACGTCCTAGATATATACTTTGTATTACACCTGAGCTCTTCCTTATGAACTACCATATTTCAGAATAGCGAATGAAAGAATCAAGGCAGAATACTTAGTGAATATCCGAACCCAATATGTATCTCAGGTCAGAGGATACAATGATATTCGCCTTTACTCAAGATTACGTGTGTTCAACCACAAAGGTTCCATTTAGTAAATCTTGAGGGCGGGTCTTCCAATATTTGTATCCCACAAATATCTATGAACCTTGGTAGCAACCTTGCCCCACATTCATCCCGTGAATGTATACCAATCCAAGTTCACAATAGTCTAAACCTCACACTTGTTCCCACAAATGTGATCGACTACAGAATTTAGAATAATTACTTATTCATGGATAAAATATGTAAAATAGGAACATAACTCAAAATAAATTAATGCCATAATTATATTAATGAGTTTGAACAATTTCGTTCCGTTACAATACTTAAAACAGATCACAACCAATCACTAGAATATCGAAGCCCTAATGCACTAACATGCCCTTGATGTTTCGCACCATGTAAGAGCTTCGTGAGTGGATCCGCTATATTAAGATCTGTGTGAACTTTGTGAATACAAATCTTTCCCTTTTCAACTTCATCCCTTATGTAGTTGAATCTCCGCTCAATGTGACGGGTCTTTTGGTGAGCACGAGGTTCCTTGATTTGAGCAATCGCACCCTCGTTGTCACAAAAGATCTCAAGAGGGTCCTGAATGGAAGGGACTACTCCTAAGTCGTCGATGAATTTCTTCATCCATGCAGCTTCCTAAGCTGCCAATGAGGCGGCAATGTACTCCGACTCCATAGTGGATAATGCAACAACATCCTGTTTTGAACTCTTCCAAGAGACCGCACCTCCATTTAATGTGAAGACATAACCGGATTATGATCGAGAATCATCATGATCAGTTTGGAAACTCGCGTCCACGTAACCTTTCACATCGAGCTCCTCCTCACCAGACCCATATATTAGAAACATATCCTTAGTCCTCCTAAGGTATTTCAATATACTTTTAACAGCAATCCAATGACTGTTTCCTGGGTTATTCTGGTATCTACTTGTCAGGCTAAGAGTGCATGACACATCCGGTCTAGTGCATATCATTGCATACATGATTGACCCAATAGCAGACGCATATGGGACTTTCTTCATTCTTTCCTGTTCATCTTTTGTGGTGGGATACTGAGATGAACTAAGGAGCGTTCCTCTTTGAATAGGTACCAAACCTTTCTTAGAGTTCTCCATCTTGAACCTTTTTAAGATCTTTTCAATGTATACACTTTGATTCAAACCTATCAATTTCTTGGATCTATCCCTGTAGATCCTAATCCCCAAAATGTATTGTGCTTCTTCAAGATCCTTAATAGAGAAGCAGCTTTTCAGCCAAGTCTTAACACCTTGCATTGTCGGAATATTGTTTCCAAATAACAATATATCATCCACATATAATACAAGGAACATGATAGTGCTCCCACTAGCTTTCTTGTATACACAAGCTTCATCACCATTTTTTATGAATCCAAATTTCTTGGCTTCCTCATTAAAACGATGATTCCACATTCTAGATGCTTGTTTCAATCCGTAGATTGATTTCTTTAACTTACATACTTTGTTAGGATGTTTCGGATCGACAAAACCTTCAGGCTGAACCATATAGACATCTTCCTCAAGATATCCATTTAGGAAAGCGGTTTTGACATCCATTTGCCAAATTTCATAATCATAATGAGCAGCAATGGCAAATAATATCCTAATAGACTTTAGCATTGCCACAGGCGAAAAGGTTTCATCATAGTCAACCCCTTGAGTTTGAGTGAAACCTTTTGCTACAAGTCTGGCTTTATATGTATTTAAGTTTCCATGCATGTCGGTTTTCATCTGGAAAATCCATTTACAATCAACTAACTTGGAGCTAGCAGGTTGTACAACGAGTTCCCAAACTTGGTTGTCATACATGGATTGCATCTCAGCGTTTATGGCTTCCTGCCATTTATCTTTATCAATCCTTGATAAAGCATCTTGGTAGTTTGTTGGTTCATCCAAATCAACCACATAGCAATCATCCATGAGAAACCCATATCTCTCAGGAGGATTACTAATCCTACCAGATTTGCGAACGTCTTGTATACTTTGATCATCCATTTGATCATTCTCAACATTTTCATGTTGAGTACTAGTGTTAACCAATTGTGTATCATCTACTTGATCTTGGATCTCTTCAAGATCTATCTTCCTTTCACTATTACCTTCCATTCGGAACTTAGTTTCAAGGAATTCCGCCTTCCGAGCAACAAATACATTCTGTTCGGAAGGATCATAGAAATAATATCCCATGTCATCCTTGGGATATCCTATGAAGATACACTTCGTGGATCGAGCATTCAACTTATTAGGGACGTAACGCTTAGGATAAGCTTCACATCCCCATACCTTTAAGTATGATAGAGATGGAGGTTTTCCAAACCACATCTCATGAGGAGTTCGTTCCACTTTCTTGGTTGGGGCCATATTTAAAATACGAGCCACGGAGCATAGACAATAACCCCAAAATGATAGAGGTAACGAGCTTCTAGCCATCATAGATCGAACCATATCCATTAGGGTTCGGTTCCTCCTTTCGGAAACTCCATTAAGTTGGGGTGTTCCAGGAGGAGTAAGTTGCGAGATAATCCCCCAACTTTTAAGATGACCTTGGAAAGCATCGCTTACGTATTCACCTCCTCTATCGGTATGAAGTACCTTGATTGTCTTATTGAGTTGATTTTGTACTTCGTTTTGATAGTCCTTGAATGCTTCAAAAGTTTCGTCCTTGTGTCTTAATAAGTAGACATGTCCGAAACGACTGAAGTCATCAATGAAAGTAAAGAAGTATTTTTCACCATTCCTAGTTATGGGCTTAAAGGGTCCACATACATCCGAATGTATTAATCCCAATAAGTCCTTAGCCCTTTCATAGGTCCCTTTGAAAGGTGCTTTAGTCATTTTACCTTGTAAACAAGATTCACATACATCAAACGAGTCTAGTTCATTTGATTTCAAAAGGCCATTCTTTTGAAGTGTATGCATTCGATTCTTGTTTATGTGACCAAGGCGACAATGCCATAAGTAGGAATCACTCAAATCCCTTTTGAGTTTCTTGGTGTTTGCATGGTATATTGAGCTATTGTATGATGTGTCATCATGAACCAATTCATAAATACCATTCGAAGGCGAAGCCTTAAAATAGAACACATTATCTAAAAAAACATGGATATCATCATTAATGAAATTAAGATTAAAACCATATTGTTTCAAATGGGAAATAGAAATAATGTTTCGAGTCAAATCTGGAGCATACAAAACATTTTTTAAAACAAGCTCCAACCCAGTTTGTATCTTTAAAACAAAGTCTCCTTGAGCTTCTACGTGCACCTTTGCACCATTTCCCATGAAGAGACTTGTTGTTCCCGCTCCTTGTTTACTTCTTTTGAACCCCTGCAAAGAATTGCAAATATGAGTTCCACATCCTGTGTCTAATACCCATGTATTAGAAGAAGTAATACTAAGCTCAATGTATACCATATATACATTACCTGAGGTTTGCCCTGCATCCCTCTTTTCCTTCAACTCCTTAAGGTAGACCGGGCAGTTGCGTTTCCAGTGACCCATTTCACCGCAACCAAAGCACGGATCTTCCTTGGGGTTAGCCTTTCCGGTAACCTTTTGCTTCTTGTTGTTGTTGGTTGGGGTAACCATCTTCCCCTTTCCCTTGCCCTTGCCTTGGTAGGCGGGTCCTTTCCTCTTAGCCGCATTTGGCTTAGAAGTGTTATGGTTTTTGGACCCGCCTTCATTCATCGTAAACACGGGTGAAGCCCTTTTACCCATGCTTGCTTATGTCGTCTTAAGCATGGCATGTAATTCGCCAATGCTTTTATCCCAACCATTCATGTTATAGTTTAACACGAATGTGTCAAACCTCTTTGACAATGATTTAAGGATAAGGTCTGTGGCTAATTCATTAGACACGTTGCAATTTAGACGGTTTGCTCGATCAATAAGGCTTTTCATCTTAAGGACATAAGATGAAACGGATTGGGTGTCGTCCATCCGACATGCATGAAGCGCTCAGACCGTTTCAAAGTGCTCGACACGAGCTTGTTGAAGGAACATCTCCTTCAACTGTGTGATCATGTCATATGCACTATGATGCTCGAAGTCCTTTTGGAGTTCGGGTATCATAGTCCCAAGCATGAGGCAAGAAACTTGCAACGAATCGGTGCAATATTTCTCCCAATAGGCCATGCCTTCTGTATCATCCTCGTCCGGCTGATCGGGAATGGGGTCTTCTAACACATACGCCCTATCCTCTAGTTTGAGGACAATTCTTAGATTGCGAAACCAATCCATGAAGTTCGTATGGTTGAGTTTTTCTTTTTCGAGGATTGACCTCAACGATAGGTTGTTAAAATTTATTGGTGCGTTTGGAATGTTGTTGTTATTGGCGGCCATATACAAAATTTAACAAAGTTATTTAAGTATCAATTTTAATTTAACAATCAATACCCTTTAATACCAATTGATATTTATTAAATATTAGAATCCAACGGTAAACCAAATTTCGGGTAGGTGACCTTTATCCCGTCATTTGATTTAGCTAGGTAGTCATTGTATGACAATTGCAATCCTTTTGCAACTTCTAAGTTATGGGATCATGCAATCCTTTTGCATGGCATATTTATCCCATCAACGCCCATTTGTTCTTCATGCTTCAGTGACCCCAAGTTCATGATTCCCAAATCAAATCGTCCTACTTGTGTAAACGTGTAAATTTAACAAACAAGTGGTTAGGTGACCTTTATCCCACAAGTGTGCGAAATTCACCTTAATCATATTAGTTTGTTCATAATGGTTAGGTGACCTTTATCCCATTATGAGTTCCCTAATATTTTCAAGTGTCACACAAAAGGATGGCGTTTAACTTGTTTGCCTTGTTAATAAGGGATTTTAAGTTTTCATTAATTCTAGTTTGAGAAAACTTTTACACCATACACAAACATGCATTTAGTGTATGGTTTGTATGAAAATCCATTTTCATGTCTTATAATTAAGCCAATTACATGATTTGATATAAACCATTTTATATGAGTGTTAATAACCAATTATTATGTCCTTTTGCCATTTCAATTTAACCATTTAAATTGTCATTTTGCATGTTGTTTAATAACGTCTAATTTAACCAATTAAATTTTAGTTTGTTTGTTGTTAATTTGTGTGATTAATTTGTAGCAACCAAACATACAATCTATAGTCAAACAACAAAATAACCACAAATGCAAAAAAAATAAGTTCACAATCAAGCCATTTGCGTAGACATTTGTTTAGCCGAAAACAAATGCCACGGGTTAAGGGTTATAACACAAAGTAGGAGATTTTAAATCTCCCACTTAATCTTACGTCCAAATGCTTCTTCTTGTGTTCTTCATCTTGCATCTTCATCTTTTACAAAAAATATATCCTAATACATTTTTCTCTAAAAAATGAAAATACAACCTAATCTATTTTACATGCCAAATATAAAATAAATTACATAACCAAAATAATAATATTACAAACCAAATGAATGAATTAATATTACATACCAAATGAATGAATTAAATCAACCAAACATGCAACCATTCAAACACAAGGTCAAGGCTTGATTGTGAATTTTAACATACAACAAAATTGACCAAATGGCAAGTTCCAAAACCCATTTGGAACCTCCTTGAATTCGGCCAACCAACAAACCCACCCAAACACTTTAATTTTTGCATTTTACAATCATGCATGTACATAAAATGCAAAATATATAGTGAGTTTAATAATCATCTCGAAGCATATTTCAACAACTTCGGCTCTAGATACCATTGTTGGGATTTAACAAGTTTCATAATACTTAAAACCTTTTAAGAATCATTCAAAGCGGAAGCATGTAAATAACCATTTGTTAACTTGTTAATATTTAACCAATTAAATTTAAAATCCCAATTAGGATCAAGTTATGAAATATGCTTACAAACTACAAGCAAGTAAAGAGATTATACCTACTCCAAGCTTGCTAGTAAATGATGAAGATGATGAAGATGAATGGAGCTCCAAAAGTGTGAAACCTCAAGTTGTTATACCCCAAACTTATGCACCAACACCCTTGCTTTTAGTTAGGATTTTGTTTAACACTTGATTGAGCTTGTAAAATTCAAAATAAGAACCCTTTCTTACCCTTCAAAGCCCACAACTTTCAGCTGCAGAAAGTAGAGGTTTATGCAGTTTTTTGATGTATTTTGCAAGTGTATCTCTCCACAAAGAGTCAAATGTGCATGTATATGAAAATGGGAAAGTATGGCAAGGTGTAGGGAATCATTAGCATGCCTTCTTACAACTCCAAGGCCACTCCCATATTAGTTTAAATAAAATAGTTTTATATAAGTTAAACTTTTAGAAAACTAATATACATAAACTTCCATATAAATTAAAATGCACATTTTATAAACTTGCATATTAATTATGTACATTTTATATAAAATCAATTATAAAGAAATGTAACATAACATTATTAATTATTTAACCTATAAATAATTAAATCCATATTATATAAATTATTCCATAATTTATATATATATGCATACATCAAGTAGTATTTCAGAAAACCATTTTTCTTAATGTTCAAGTGTCGTATATTTAATCAATGATCCAATCGTTAAGATTAAATACATATAAGGTGTCGGTAAGCTTGTTATTGGGTATGACGCGACTTGGATCATAACACATTAGCCACATTAATTTAATATGTCTCTCGAGCATACGAAATACCTTCATTTGATTCACTCAAAACGGATTTAAAACGAAGAAGTTATGGGTAAAACAAGATTGGATAATTTTGCTTATTGTAGCTACGTGAAAATTGGTAACAAATCTATATCAATCATATCCTAGCTAACTTATATTGTATTATACATAGGTTTAAACTTGTAATCACTAGAACATAGTTTAGTTAATTCTAAACTTGTTCTCAAACAGAAGTTAATCCTTCTAACTTGACTTTTAAAATTAACTAAACACATGTTCTATATCTATATGATATGCTAACTTAATGATTTAAAGCCTGGAAACACGGTGAACACCGTAAAACCGGACATACGCCGTCGTCGTAACACTGCGGGCTGTTTTGGGTTAGTTAATTAAACACTATGATAAACTTTGATTTAAAAGTTCTTCTTCTGGGAAAATGATTTTTCTTATGAACATGAAACGATATCCAAAAATCATGGTTAAACTCAAAGTGGAAGTATGTTTTTCAAAATAGTCATCAAGATGTCGTTCTTTCGACGGAAATGACTTCCTCTTTAGTAAATTACATGTAACCTGTATTTCCAACTATAAACATATACTTTTTCTGTTTAGATTCATAAACTTAAGTTAAATATGAAACTATAGCAATTTGATTCACTCAAAACGGATTTAAAACGAAGAAGTTATGGGTAAAACAAGATTAGATAATTTTGCTTGTTGTAGCTACGTGAAAATTGGTAACAAATCTATATCAATCATATCCTAGCTAACTTATATTGTATTATACATGTATTCTAATATATTATGTAGTCTTGGGATACCATAGACACATATGCAAATGTTTTGACATATCATATCGACCCATGTATATATATTATTTGGAACAACCATAGACACTCTATATGCAGTAATGTTTGAGTTAGCTATTCAGGGTTGAGGTTGATTCCAAAAATATATATAATTTCAGTTGTGATCTAGCCTGAGACGTATATACACTGGGTCGTGGATTGATTCAAGATAATATATATCAATTTATTTCTGTACATCAAACTATGGACAACTAGTTGTAGGTTACTAACGAGGACAGCTGACTTAATACACTTAAATCATTAAAAAGTAATAAAAAGTGTTGTGAATATATTTCGATCATAATTTGATATATATGTACATATTTGTTATAGGTTCGTGAATCGACCAGTGGCCAAGTCTTACTTCCCGACGAATTAAAATATGTGAAAGTGAGTTATAGTCTCATTTTTAAAATCTAATATTTTTGGGATGAGAATACATGCAGTTTTATAAATGTTTTATAAAATAGACACAAGTATGCGAAACTACATTCTATGGTTGGATTATTAAACCGAATATCGCCCTTCAAGTCTGGTAGCCTAAGAATTAGGGAAATGACCCCTAATTGACGCGAATCCTAAAGATAGATCTATTGGGCTTAACAGCCCCCATTCAGGTTATGGATGGTTTAGTACTTCGAGATTATTATAAAGACGAGAGGTTCTGTTTTGGGGATATTCTATGCATTAAGTTAACGTCGGTTACCAGGTGTTCAACATATGAATGATTTTTATGCACTTGTGAGTGTTATGATATTTATGAAAAATGAGAAATCTTGTGGTCTATTATTATGATTTGATAATATATAGGTTAAACCTATAACTCACCAACATTTTTGTTGACGTTTTAAGCATGTTTATTCTCAGGTGATTATTAAGAGCTTCCGCTGTTGCATACTAAAATAAGGACAAGATTTGGAGTCCATGCTTGTATGATATTGTGTAAAAACTACATTCAAGAAACTTACTTTGATGTAATATAATTTTATTGTAAACCATTATGTAATGGTCGTGTGTAATCGGTATATTTTAGATTATCATTATTTGATAATCTACGTAATGCTTTTTAAACCTTTATCAATAAAATAAAGGTTATGGTTGTTAGAAAAATGAATGCAGTCTTTGAAAAACGTCTCATATAGAGGTCAAAACCTCGTGACGAAATCAATTAATATGGAACGTTTATAATCAATATGAACGGGACATTTCAGCTGGTATCCGAGCGTTGGTCTTAGAGAACCAGAAAATTTGCATTAGTGTGTCTTATCGAGTTTGTTACAATGCGTTAGTGAGTCTGGACTTCGACCGTGTTTTCTTTAAAAATGATTGCTTAACATTTTTGTTGGAAACTATATATTATTAACATGTAAATATTATCTGATATATTAATATCTTAACGTGTTTGATATTGTGTGATAGATGTCTACCTCTAGCACGAATCCCATTGACTCACCTAATAATAATGAAGAATCGAATATATATTGGGAAGATTCACAAATTCCCGAAGAACCGGAAGAAGAAGAACCGGAAGAAGAAGAACCGGAAGAAGAGGAACCGGAAGAATAAGAGGTTCCGGAGGGGGAAATATTAGGAACTACAGAAAAACGGTCAAATAAAAGAAAATCCTCAACCAATGGACCAAAATTAATAATGGTCAATGGTGTTTCCGCTAAGGAAGCAAAATATTGGGAAGATTACCAATTTTCTGATGAATCGAATCCCGATGAGGATTCCGATGATGTTATAGAAATTACCCCGACCCAATTTAAAGAGGCAAAATAAAATAATAAGGGAAAAGGTATAAAAATAGAGAAACCTGATTCCAACCCCGATGAACTTTATATGTATCGGCAACATCCGTATTTCCTAAATTTTAACAATAACCCGGGAACCTCTAAACCACCAGGTTTTTCTAAACCATTGTGGAAAACGACAGCTCGTATTAGGTGAGCACCATATATCCCTAGAAAATTAGCGAAACGAACAAAGTCCGAAGAAGAAGAAACAAGCGAGTCGGAATAAAGGGTTGTAATCATGCGGTGTAATATATGTAATATAAGTGTGCTTGTACTTTTATGTTGTATGTAAAAAAAAATTTCTTGTATTATTTGATAATTATCTTTTACAAATCTAACCCTCGTCTGTTTTACAGTATAAAAACATAATGGACGTTAAGGATAGACAACCAAAAAATTTAGAAGACCTACCCGGGGACATGATTGATGAAATCTTGTCTAAAGTTGGTCAGAATTCGTCGACACAATTATTTACGGTGAAATTAGTTTGTAGAACATTTGATGAAAGTTCCAAGAATGCCTTAGTATATAAAAGGCTTTCCTTTGAAAGTTGGGGTATATCACATTGGGGAGACCATAAGCTACACCGTGTTTTCTTTAAAGCATTAAATGCGGAGAACCCAAGTGTAATTTTACGCTACGGATTAAGAACCTATTTTGACTCAACTTATCCCAACATAGGACTTCGTGAATTAGAAAGAGCTTCTAACATGCAACATAAAGAAGCATGTTATGCTTATGGGTTAGTGATGTTCACTTCTCACCAAAGTGAGAAAAAGAACATCGGATTACAACTATTAAATAAAATATTCCCACAAGTAACGGACTCAGTAGTTGGGGTGAGAAACAAGGTTTTTAGATTGTTACGGGGTTGTTGGGCATTACGAAACCCTCGTCCCTTTGACGATGTTACAACATGCTGTCTAATCAACGGCCACAACGGTTATGTTCCACAAAACCAAGGATGATAAGTAGTCTTAGTAAAACCAGAATGCATGATTTGTTTCTGGACTTATGAACTACGTGTCTTTATTGCCTTTGTTGAACGACTTGCGTATTAACTAGGATTGTCATCGAAACTGCTTTGTATCAATGATATTGTGTGCTATATTTTATGCTATATAGCGGTATTGTAAGTTTGTAAAGTATTGTGTAATAGTTTGAACGCGAAATATTATTATAATCAGTTTTTCATATAGAATTGTAGTGGTTGAATTGTATAGTAGCTACTAAGTATGAACATAACGGGTAGCTACTACCCGAATGGAAAAAAAAACTATAAAACGCTAATATGAAGAAAAAGCTTTTATAAATAAGTTCATATTATGCTACGAAATACTACTGACTATTCTTGATATTCTATATGATTAACTAAATTCTTTTGGCTATTTTTGAAGGAAATGGCACCAACTACTCGACACACCCTGAATATTAGCGAGGAAGAATTTCGTGCTTTCCTTGCAGCAAACATAGCCGCAGTACAGGCTGCGATGCAAAATAACAATAACTCTGAATCCAGCAATGGAACTAACGCCACGAGAACTTGTGTATGATGCTCCTACAAAGAATTCACTGCCTGTAAACCTTTGGAATTCGATGGAACCGAGGGTCCAATCGGATTAAAACGGTGGACTGAGAAGGTTGAATCGATGTTTGCCATAATTAAGTGCACTAAAGAAGACAAAGTAAAGTACGCTACGCATACCTTCATGGGTACTGCATTAACATGGTGGAACACTTATCTAGAATAGGTGGGACAAGATGCTGCTTACGCACTACCGTGGTCAGCATTCAAACACTTAATGAACGAGCAGTACCGTCCCAGAAACGAGGTCAATAAGGTCAAGGTAGAGCTTAGAGGGTTACAAACACAAGGGTTTGATATTACCACGTACAAACGACGATTCACAGAGTTGTGCCTATTGTGTCTGGGAGCGTTCGAAGATGAAGAAGAGAAAATCGACGCATTTGTAAAAGGGTTACCGGAAAGGATCCAAGAGGATATAAGTTCACACGAGCCCGCATCCATACAAAAGGCAAGTCGAATGGCTCATAAACTTATAAATCAAATTGAGGAAAGGATTAAAGAACAGGCGGCCGAAGAAGCCAATATGAAACAAGTCAAGAGGAAATGGGAAGAAACCAGTGACAAGGGTCACAATTTCAATAATCAACCCAACAATCACAACTACAATCGCACCAATTTTTGCAACAACAAATGCAACAACAACAACCACCCCAGCAACAACTACAACAACCGTTTCAACAACAATAACAACCGCAACAACAACAATCCCAACAATAACAACAAGAGGCAGAAATTCTGCCAGAGATGTGAAGGATACCATCTAACTGGGCTCTGTACAGCAGTGTGTACTAAGTGTAATAGAAAAGGCCATGGTGCGACAAAGTGCGAAATCTACGGATCAATGGCTAAGGGAATAAATAATGCCGGAACAAGTTATGCCGACATTACCTGTTTCGGATGCGGGAAGAAGGGCCATTACAAAAATATGTGTCCAAATCGGGGGGATAATAATTGGCAAGGCCGAGGAAGAATCTTCAACATTAATGCGGTTGAAGCGCAGGAAGACCCGGAGCTTGTTACGGGTACGTTTCTTATTGACAATACATCTGCTTATGTTTTATTTGATTCAGGTGCGGATAGAAGCTATATGAGTAAGGATTTCTGTGCTAAATTAAGTTGTCCATTGAAGCCTTTGGATAATAAGTTTATACTAGAATTAGCAAATGGTATATTAATTGCGGCAGATAATATATGTCAGAATCGAGAAATTAAACTGGGTAGCAAAACGTTTAAGATTGATTTGATACCAGTAGAGTTAGGGAGTTTTGATGTGATAACCGGCATGGACTGGTTGAAAGAGGTGAAAGCAGAGATTGTATGTTACAAAAATGCAATTCGCATTGTACGAGATGAAGGAAAACCCTTAATGGTGTACAGAGAAAAGAGCAACGCGAAGCTAAATCTTATTAGTAATTTGAAGGCGTAAAAACTAATAAGAAAGAGTTGATATGCTGTTCTAGCACACGTCGAGAAAGTACAAACTGAAGAAAAGATCATCAATGATGTTCTCGTCTCAAAAGAATTTCCTGATGTATTTCCGAAAGAATTACCGGGATTACCTCCACACCTATCCGTTGAATTTCAAATAGATCTTGTATCGAGAGCTGCACCAATAGCTCATGCTCCATACAGACTCGCACCCAGCGAAATGAAGGAACTTCAAAGCCAATTACAAGAACTTCTAGAGCATGGTTTCATACGACCAAGTACATCACCATAGGGAGATCCTGTTTTGTTTGTCAAAAAGAAGGATGGTACATTCAGGTTGTGTATCGACTATCGAGAGTTGAACCAACTTACCATCAAGAACTGTTACCCACTACCGAGAATCGACGACTTATTTGATCAACTACAAGGCTCGTCGGTTTATTCGAAGATCGATTTACGTTTCGGATATCATCAAATGCGGGTAAAGGAGGATGATATTCCGAAGGCTACTTTCAGGACGCGATACGGTCATTACGAGTTTATGGTTATGCCGTTTGGTTTGACTAACGCACCAGCTATGTTCATGGACCTCATGAACAGAGTGTGTGGACCATATCTCGACAAGTTTGTCATTGTCTTCATCGATGACATACTTATTTACTCAAAGAATGATCAAGAGCATGAAGAACATTTGAGGAAAGTACTGAAACTGTTGAAGAAAGAAAAACTGTACGCTAGGTTTTCAAAGTGTCCATTTTGGTTGAAAGAAGTTCAATTCCTCGGACATGTTGTGAGCAAAGAAGGTATTCAGGTTGATCCGGCAAAGATTGAAACCGTTGTAAACTGGGAAACCCAAAAACTCCGAAGCATATACGTCAATTTTTAGGATTGGCTGGTTACTACAGAAGATTCATCCAAGATTTTTCCAAAATAGCAAAACCCTTGACTGCATTAATGCATAAAGGAAAGAAATTTGAATGGAAGGATGAACAGGAGGAAGCATTCCAATTGTTGAATAAAAAGCTAACTACTGCACCTATATTGTCATTGCCTGAAAGGAATGATGATTTTGTGATATATTGTGACGCCTCAAAGCAAGGTCTCGGTTGTGTATTAATGTAACGAACAAAAGTAATTGCTTATGCGTCTAGACAATTGAAGATTCACGAGCAAAATTATACGACTCACAATATGGAATTGGGTGCTGTTGTTTTTGCATTAAAGACTTAGAGGCATTACTTATATAGGGTCAAAAGTATTATATATACCGACCACAAAAGTCTCCAACATATATTTGACCAGAAACAACTAAACATGAGGCAGCGTAGGTGGATTGAATTGTTAAATGACTACGACTTTGAGATTCGTTACCACCCGGGGAAGGCGAATGCCGTAGCCGATGCTTTGAGTAGAAAGGACAGAGAACCTATACGGGTAAAAGCTATGAACATAATTATTCGTACTAACCTTACTACTCAAATAAAGGAGGCGCAACAGGGGGTTGTAAAAGAAGGAAAGTTGAAGAATGAGATACCCAAAGGATCGAAGAAACATCTTAAAATTCGGGAAGACGGAACCCGATATAGGGCTGATAGAAAAGTTTGGAGATGTGAGAGAAATGGTACATAACTAAGCACATAAAACCAGATACTCAATACATCCCAAAGCAGGAAAAATGTACAAAGATCTCAAGAAGCACTTTTGGTGGCCGGGTATGAAAGTCGATATTGCTAAATATGTAGGAGAATGTTTGACGTGTTCAAAGGTCAAAGCTGAACATCATAACCCATCAGGTCTACTCCAACAACCTGATATCCCAGAATGGAAATGGGAAAACATTACCATGGATTTCATTACTAAATTGCCAAGGACTGCAAGTGGTTATGATACTATTTGGGTAATAGTCAATCTTCTCACCAAGTCAGAACACTTCCTGCCAACGAGAGAAGATGACAAAATGGAGAAGTTAGCACATCTATACTTGAAGGAAGTTGTCTCCAGACATGGAATACCAGTCTCTATAATCTCTGATAGGGATGGCAGATTTATTTCAAGGTTTTGGCAGACACTGCAACAAGCATTGGGGACTCGTCTAGACATGAGTACTGCTTATCATCTACAAAATGATGGGCAGAGTGAAAGGACAATACAGACCCTTGAAGACATGCTACGAGCATGTGTTATCGATTTCGAAAACAGTTGGGATCGACACCTACCGTTAGCAGAATTTTCCTACAACAACAGTTATCATTCGAGTATTGAGATGGCACCGTTTGAGGCACTTTATGGTAGAAAGTGCAGGTCTCCAATTTGTTGGAGTGAAGTAGGGGATAGACAGATTACGGGTCCGAAGATAATACAAGAAACTACCGAGAAAATCATCCAAATTCAACAATAATTGAAAACCGTACAGAGTAGACAAAAGAGCTATGCGGACAGTAAAAGAAAAGATATAGAATTTGAGATTGGAGATATGGTCATGCTTAAGGTTTCACCTTGGAAAGGCGTTGTTCGATTTGGTAAACGGGGGAAACTAAATCCAAGGTACATTGGACCATTCAAGATTATAGATCGTGTCGGACCAGTAGCTTACCAACTGGAGTTACCTCAACAACTTGCAGCTGTACATAATACTTTTCATGTCTCGAATCTGAAGAAGTGTTTTGCTAAAGAAGATCTCACTATTCCGTTAGACGAAATCCAAATCAACGAAAAACTTCAATTTATGGAAGAACCCGTCGAAATAATGGATCGTGAGGTTAAAAGACTTAAGCAAAACAAGATACCAATTGTTAAGGTTCGATGGAATGCCCGTAGAGGACCGAGTTTACCTGGGAGCGTGAAGATCAGATGAAAAAGAAATACCCGCACCTATTTCCAGAAGATGCGTCAACACCTCCAACTACTTAAAATTTCGGGACGAAATTTAATTAACGGGTAGGTACTGTAGTGACCCGAATTTTTCCATGTTATATATTAAATGAAAACTATATTTGTATGATTAAATGTTTCCAACATGTTAAGCAATCAAACTTGTTAAGACTTGATTATTTGAAATGTGCTTCATATAGACAATTGACCACCCAAGTTGACCGGCGATTCACGAACGTTAAAAATTTGTAAAAACTACATGATGATATATATATATATATATATATATATATATATATATATATATATATATATATATATATATATATATATATATATATATATATATATATATATATATATATATATATATATATATATATATATATGGATATATATATATATGGTTAACATGAGATTATGATAAGTAAGTATCTCACTAAGTATATTAACAATGAGTGATATACATAAAAATGAGTTTATTGAATTAAGAAACTCGAAACGATATATATAACGATTATCGTTATAACAACGTCTTACTAAATACATATGAATCATATTAAGATATTGATACACTATATTTAACATGATAAAATGATAATTAAGTATATCATTAAGTATGTTAACAATGAACTACATATGTAAAACAAGACTACTAACTTAAGAATTTCGAAACGAGGCATATATGTAACGATTATCGTTGTAACGACATTTTAATGTATATATATCATATTAAGATATATTCATACATTATAATATCATGATAATGTAATAATTTAACATCTAATTTAAGTATAATAACAATGGATTAATTACATTTAATAAGATCGTTAACTTAAAGGTCTTAAAACAACACTAACATGTAATGACTAAAGGTGACTTAACGACTCAGTTAAAATATATATACATGTAGTGTATTAAGATGTATTAATACACTTTTGAAAGACTTCAAGACATATATCAAAGTATTTCTACTTAGCAAAAATGCTCAAAATTACATTCTCATTCGTTTTCATCAACAATTCTACTCGTGTACACCCGTATTTGTACTCGTACAATACACAGCTTCTAGATGTATTTACTATTGGTATATACACCTTTAATCATTCATTCTTAGCAGCCATCTTAGAGTCAAAAACATGTGGAACCATTATTTAACAACTTGTATGACTAATGAGATAAAAACAAACTTAAGGATTTTTTTTCTTTATAACAAGTAATTTCGTTTTTATGATTTCACCCCTTTTTCCATTCCATTTTCTCATACTTACACTCCAATTTCTCTCTCAAAATACTCCTAACATCATACTTGATCATCTCCAAGCATTTTCACTATCTTTTAGCTTCAATTACAAGCTTTAATCATCATAAAAACAACCATTCAAGAACACTTCAAGAAATCTTGCTAGCTTACTTCCAATCTTGCAAATCAATTTCAAGTGATCATCCAATCTCAAGAAATCTTTCTTATTTACAGTAAGATATCTTTCTAATTCAAGGTAATACTCATATTCAAACTTTGATTCAATTTCTATAACTATAACAATCTTATTTCGAGTGGAAACCTTACTTGAACTTGTTTTCGTGTCATGATTCTACTTCAAGAACTTTCAAGCCATCCAAGGATCCTTTGAAGCTAGATCCATTTTTCTCTTTTCCAGTAGGTTTATCCACAAAACTTGAGGTAGTATTGATGTTCATAACATCATTCAATTCATACATATAAAGCTATCTTATTCGAAGGTTTAAACTTGTAATCGCTAGAACATAGTTTAGTTAATTCTAAACTTGTTCGCTAACAGAAGTTAATCCTTCTAACATGACTTTTAAAATCAACTAAACACATTTCCTATATCTATATGATATGCTAACTTAAGGATTTAAAACCTGGAAGCACGATGAACACCGTAAAACCGGACATACGCCGTCGTAGTAACACTGCGGGCTGTTTTGGGTTAGTTAATTAAAAACTATGATAAACTTTTATTTAAAAGTTGTTCTTCTGGGAAAATGATTTTTCTTATGAACATGAAACTATATCCAAAAATCATGGTTAAACTCAAAGTGGAAGTATGTTTTTCAAAATAGTCATCAAGATGTCGTTCTTTCGACGGAAATGACTACCTCTTTAGTAAATGACATGTAACCTGTATTTCTGACTATAAACTTATACTTTTTCTATTTAGATTCATAAACTTAAGTTAAATATGAAACCATAGAAATTTGATTCACTCAAAACGGATTTAAAACGAAGAAGTTATGGGTAAAACAAGATTGGATAATTTTGCTTGTTGTAGCTACATGAAAATTGGTAACAAATCTATATCAATCATATCCTAGCTAACTTATATTGTATTATACATGTATTCTAATATATTATGTAATCTTGGGATACCATAGACACGTATGCAAATGTTTTGACATATCATATCGACCCATGTATATATATTATTTGGAACAACCATAGACACTCTATATGCAGTAATGTTTGAGTTAGCTATACAGGGTTGAGGTTGATTCCAAAAATATATATACTTTGAGTTGTAATCTAGCCTGAGACATGTATACACTGGGTCATGGATTGATTCAAGATAATATATATCAATTTATTTCTGTACATCAAACTATGGACAGCTAGTTGTAGGTTACTAACGAGGACAGCTGACTTAATACACTTAAATCATTAAAACATAATAAAAAGTGTTGTGAATATATTTCGATCATACTTTGATATATACGTACATATTTGTTATAGGTTCGTGAATCGACCAGTGGCCAAGTCTTACTTCCCGACGAAGTAAAAATCTGTGAAAGTGAGTTATAGTCTCATTTTTAAAATATAATATTTTTGGGATGAGAATACATGCAGTTTTATAAATGTTTTACAAAATAGACACAAGTATGCGAAACTACATTCTATAGTTAGATTATTAAACCGAATATCGCCCTTCAAGTCTGGTAGCCTAAGAATTTGGGAAATGGCCCCTAATTGACGCGAATCCTAAAGATAGATCTATTGGGCTTAACAACCCCCATTCAGGTTATGGATGGTTTAGTACTTCGAGATTATTATACAGACGAGAGGTTCTGTTTTGGGGATATTCTATGCATTAAGTTAACGTCGATTACCAGGTTCAACATATGAATGATTTTTATGCACTTGCGAGTGTAATGATATTTATGAAAAATGAGAAATCTTGTGGTCTATTATTATGATTTGATAATATATAGGTTAAACCTATAACTCACCAACATTTTTATTGACGTTTTAAGGATGTTTATTCTCAGGTGATTATTAAGAGCTTCTGCCGTTGCATACTAAAATAAGGACAAGATTTGGAGTCCATGCTTGTATGATATTGTGTAAAAACTGCATTCAAGAAACTTACTTTGATGTAATATATTTTTATTGTAAACCATTATGTAATGGTCGTGTGTAAACGGTATATTTTAGATTATCATTATTTAATAATTTACGTAATGCTTTTTAAACCTTTATCGATAAAATAAAGGTTATGGTTGTTATAAAAATGAATGCAGTCTTTGAAAAACGTCTCATATAGAGGTCAAAACCTCGCGACGAAATCAATTCATATGGAACGTTTATAATCAATATGAATAGGACATTTCAGCTGTGGTGTATGATATTGAGACTAAACATAGTTTACCCCATAACACTTTATCTGTTCGTGTCATTAAATCAATTTATGTATCCATTGACCAACGGTCATCTGGATAGAGAAGTTACTCTCAATAGGCCTACTCACAATAATTGTTGCGTTTATACGTAGCAACTAAAGATATCTTTGCAGGGATTTAGCATGAAACATTGCATGGCAGCACAGTTATAGTTTGAGTACTTGTGTCTAAAGCATAAAACAGTTTAAAAGCTAGCATGTGTCTCACCCCAAAGTTTGTAAAATAATTACGAAATAGTAAAAAATTGGGCTATGAAGTTCACCTTAACAGCAGATGAGATTATTCCACGGATATAAATGAAAGGAAGTAAACGACTGGGATCTCAACCTAGAGATATAAGTTTGGTCATTAGTTTGTTCAATCCGACAAGTAAAGTTTCATAAGTAAACTTATGAGTTTATAAGTTTGTTTAACAAGTTTGTGTCCACTATATTCATGTTTAGATGTTGTACAACTTTGCCCAAACATCGGTGTTATCAAGTAAGTCAAAAGATGACCAGATGCGGGGTTCAAGAACTTTTTGCAAGACTTAGTCTACAACCTTTCCCATAAGCAGCTGAGACATCATCTCGTGACCGTAATTAGTGGTGAAGCTTGTATAAGCCTATGATTATAGTTTCCACTTATTATGTGTGTATAGGAATACAATACATTAATAATTTACTTTGTATATTAATATACTTGTAGTATTAATTATATTAATGTTTTAATAGTTTAATTAATATTACTTTATAATATATATTAATAATGTATATGTATAAGTTTGAATTTATTAAGATTAGTTAAGTATGATATATTAGATTTTGATCTTAATATTATCTTATTACTTATAATAAATAGTATTAATGGGTAATATATAATTTATAGTCGTAGTCGAAATAAGAAAATAATAATAATTATAGTCTCCGTCGAAAAAAGGAAAAAAGTTTAAATACTCCGAAATCAAGTAGTAAAATGAAGCTCTTTTCAAGTAAAATGATACTCTTGGATTAGTCAAGTTTCTACACGTCGTTAGGCGTAAGGATAATCTAAGGTGCATCATGTAGGATTTAATATTTAATGTTGGGGCCTAAATCAGGCTATCACTCTTATTCTTCAAAAAGGGTAGTGGCGGGATGACCTAGGGTCATTCGTTTAAATTAACAATACAGTAGGAAGTAAGCATCTCCTCACAATCAGGTTTCTAATCTTAAAAATGAGTGATTTAGCATTTATTGATAAATAAAGACGTAAAATAAATAAGCATATAATTAAACAGATGTAAATTTAGATTATGGAAAGGGTGCTTACTATGATTTCATTAGTCACATGTCATGGAATCATGAGTTGCGAGATACTTGTTATTAGCTGATGATGTAGCGTGAGGGTACGAAATAGTATTATTTTTAATACAAAATACTACAAAATATGACACAAGTTTTATTAATTTACGGATGGGATATACCTAAACCTTGCTACAACACTATAGGCAGTGTACCTAATCGTAGAGTAGTGTAGTTTTTAGTAAGTCCGGTTAGTTCCACAGGGAGCTGGTGAAGTTAACGCTATATTATTAAGTTTATTTGTAAAAATATATATATAAATAAGTATTATTATAAAATGGGGGTTTTACCGTTTAATGACCGGTTTGTCGATTTTAAGCGTAAAAATAAATGACAAAAATTAAAGTGCGTAAAATAAATTGCGATAAATAAAATGACAGAAAATAAAATTGCGAGTAATAAAATGACAGTAAATAAAGATACGATGAGAAATATAATAAAAGAATTATGCTTATTTAAACTTCCGTAATCATGATGTTTGACGTGTTGATTTTAATTTATTACCATGGGTTAATTGTCCTTTGTCCTGGTTTATTTGATACGTCTATCTGGTTTTTGTCCATAATAGTCAATCGGTCATAAATATAAAGTGCGAGTATCCTCGTCAAATTACCCTTATACCCGAAGTCAAATATTCCAACTGATTAAAGATTTAAACTGTGACGCAGTTATCACTTCTGTCAACAATTACACCAGTTATCACTGTATGTAATCCACCCCTGTTTTAATTAGTTTATGAATATTAATTCATCCACTTGATCAGAATGAATAATCAATTACCCAACCCAATTGATTAATTAAATGATTATAACAGATTCCATATGAACATCACTAAATAGGACAACCATAATCATTATTAATTATTAGGTTAATTAATTTGAAGATAGGTTCGACAGACTCCAATGAGTTGTCACTCAATTAGACAATACCCCCCATCTATTAATAGTCAATAATCCAATTTCCACAAGTGTCGATCTTTTGCCCAAACCTTAATTATGGTCCAAAGTTCAATAACCCAATTTTAGTAATTAGCCCAACATCATGAGTACTTCATTTTAAATAAGCATAATAACGACTTAGCTACGAGACATTAATGTAAAAAGGTTGAACATAACTTACAATGATTAAAAATAGCGTAGCGTTACACGGACAGAATTTCGACTTACATACTCAAAAGATCTCTATCATAAATCTTATTATTATCATAATTTAAAAGTAAAATTAAGATTATTGTTATATTTTATTAAGTTAACATTATGATAGAGATATAGAATATAGATATTGATATTGATAGATAGAAAAATAAGAAAAAGATAGAAGAAAAAAAAAAGAGATCGAAAAAAAAAAGTCTTCATCGCTTCATCGTTACATATCGTTCATTTTATAGGCGAAATTATAAATTGAATTTTCATTTACGACCCCTGAACTATGCTCAATTAACAACTTTTTATTATTTAATATTATTCTTATTATGATTTATTTAAATATTATATTTTATTCTTGTGCATAGTTGACTCGTAATTTTTACACCGTTGCGTCGAGCGTTGAGAGTTGGTTCATGCCTCGGTTCCGGATTTTCGAACGCCCTTTCGTACAATTTAATATCTTGTACTTTGCGTTTTGTAACTTGTACTCTTGTCATTTTTAGACGTTCTTCATCAATAATTTGAACCTTTTTAATTGTATCTTGAACATTTGAGCTTTTTGGACCTTTGCGTCTTCAAATCTTCGTTTTCGCCTTTTGTCTTCGCACTTATTTAAAATAAACGAATATTACTCGAAAATGGAACAATTGCAACTAAAATCTTGTCTTTCTTGGGGGATTTTGCTATGAAATATATGTTCCTTTTTAGCCTTATCAATATCCCCACACTTGAGCGTTGCTTGTCCTCAAGCAATACAGAACTTGAAATAAAAACATACATGAATCACTTTTTTATTCATCACACTTTGTACATCAGTGATTTTGATATAGCGGTATAAAAAATGACAGTAATGATGGTTAAAGGTGGGTGTGTCATCCACAGTTGCCTTGGGTTTAGGTCAACGACACTTGCAATCAAATAGCCGATTTACTTTCGGTTTCCAAAGCAAAGTGCACATTTGAAAGGCGGTTTACAGTCCCACATGACTATAAAAATTTAGATCCTTTAGGAAATAGGATCTTTATGAAAACATTTGATCTTTTAAAAATTCAATCTAGCTTTTACCCTAGATAAGTTTTCTGATTTGATCCACTATTGGTGTTGCAAAATATATTTGTGGATCAATATTTTGGCTAAAAACATTTAGGTTCGTGTAATCCACTGCTATCCCGGTATCGGAAAGCACACATCCAATTTACTTGTTCCGTATATTACCTTTCGGTAAACTACCGTCCGGTTGTAAAGGAAAGCGATGAACAAGAAACTGTTAAGGCAATGTCCCGTGACATGCATTTGATTATGGTCTTTTAACGTGTCGGATGCTAGAACTATCCTTGGTAGGAGCGATAGTAAAGATCATCCTATGATTTTTCGGTCTGGCACAAGGTCCTGTCTCCGACCATGCTATACAACCACCGTTCTTACGGTTGACACCCGATTTGGTTCAGGTGACCTAATGAATTCTGATGAATTCTCAGGATTTTACGTTCAATGGTAATGAACGCATTGAAAATGGGTTTTCAGAAAACAAATCGGTTTGTATTTTTGATCAAAATATTTTCTCGTTCAAGCTCGAGTTTAGATATCATTGAATTCCATGAGTTTGAATTCTCAATCTTTAAGGTCAATCTCTAGGATTGAGTAATATCAGTCTTAAAAGCTGATTTTTAATCTTTTAAGGAGATTATCCTTTCTGGGGATCTGATTCATTAGTCTTATCCAGCTAATTTGCACGGTGCCTCCCCATTGTACGAGATAAATCCTTCTCATGGTTAGGATAAATCTGACCACATGGCGACCCTGTTTGATGCTGAGGTCCGTGGATTTCCTGCTGATTTTAGTGATGACTTTTCTAGATTTTTCGTCAACCTACAGCTGGTCTGGACGACAACTTCATGACCTAAATCAAGAAGCGCGTGTCTTTTTCGAAAGACTTTACTTCCTTTTAATGATGGAATTGATTCATCGTGTAGATCCATCTTTCTTTCAAATGTATTACAGTAAACCGGGTAAAACTGATTAGTATCGTCCAAAGCAAAAGTACCTGCAATAATCTTGTACAAAAATATGTGATATATGTTTTAAATTGAATAACTTGGTACATTCTTCCCACACTTAGTTTCTTTTTTTGCCTTTTTATTTTCTTTTATTTCATTTTAAATGAATTCAAGCGTTTTAGGGTGTTTCTCAATTTATGTCCTTTTCGAGGTAACGATAATTTCGGTATTATCACCTAGTTTTCACCGTTCATAAATATGTATAAACATGATTTTAAATTCATTTAGTTGAAAATTTTTCAAATTTTCACAAAATTTGGCAAATAAACTAAGTGCAAACCCGAGAGAATTTATAACCCTTCCCCACACTTGAGATCATGCAATGCCCTCATTTGCATGAAATCAGACTATAATTATAAATTCATGAGGGTGATTAGTGTATAAAAGTGATTAAAAATACCCAGTTTGTAAGCATATTATTTTACATCACATTTGATATTTTGCTTCTTGTCGTCAAAATCAGTAGCTATTGCTGAACTTAAAGTTAGTCTTTGAAAGTGCGTTGTTCTACCCTGTTTTGTACATAATATAAAATACAAACATATATATACATATTTTTGAAGTTGGGTATATTACCCCACGTTCAAAAATTTATAAAGTCTAATATCTTTTTGGCATACTTTAGATCAATAAAATTAAAAATAATGATAACAAAATTTGCCGTCCCACCCTCGGGTAAAGCAATTTCGGCTTAATGACCTAGTCTTCAACTCACGACGAATTTTAGAAATCATTTTTTCAACTTAATGAATTAAAGTAAATTTTGTTTTTAAATATCACACAAAACTTAAAAGCATATTAATTTCATATAAAACCTAAAAAAAAAAAGCAAAAATTCAGAATGGGGGGAGAAAACTAGTTCTTTAGTGTCTGCTAGCGGAAAAGACCAATCGGATTCCATTCTCGGAACTACACGAGAACAGAACAACTAACTCTAGACATCATTTTCTTTTTAGAACACTTGAATCTCCCCACACTTAGGTAGCTGTGGTGTCAAAATTGTGATTAACTTCATCGTCAATTTCTCTTGGTCCATAATCAACTTGCATATCTGTGACTTTTTCTTTAAGCCAGTGCCCGGCTTCTTCCGTAATATCCCATAATTCAACTAGCTTCGCCTTTTCTTTAGGCGACAGATTGGATACTAACCGGTTACATAACTTAAAGTTCCCCTTACTTCTAGCATCAATAGCCCGTTTATAAAGTTTCTTCATTGAACTGTTAATAACGGGATCATTTAATTTCGTATCAACAACGGGGTTATTTGTTATTGGGTCGTCATTAGGTGTTACTTCATTTTCCCCACACTTAGGCGTTTTATTATTATTAAGCACTACCGTTGGAGTTGGTAAAACAACATGGTTCTTACCAATCGTTTTTATTGGTTCAACGGTTTTGGTTGGTGGAGGTTTAGATTTTCGAATCATAAAGGTGATCGATTTGTCACCACTTTTAAGTGTCATTCTTCCATTTCCTACATCAAATAACGCCTTGGTGGACGCTAAGAATGGTCGACCTAAAATTAGAGGAATGTTTGGGTCCTCTTCTATGTTAATGACAATGAATTCGACTAGAAAGGTTAAATTGCCTACTTGAACGGGTAGGTTGTCAACAATTCCAACTGGGTGTTTAATGGTTTGATCAAAGAGTCGAACACTCATATCCGTTGGACTTAACTTACCTAGTCCTAATCTCTTATATAATGAAAGAGGCATAACACTTACACTTGCACCTAAATCTGCTAGTGCATCATACATGACACAATCACTAAGTAGACAAGGAACAATAAATTCACCCGGATCACCTACCCTAGGTGGAGGTTTTGGTGGAACTTTCTTCACCGGGTTTATATTTACGGCTTTTGTTTCTTGCACTTTCTTATTCTTTTTCTTCTTCTTCTTTCCAGAGGTATCACAATCTTTATTACCTATCACTTGCTCATACTCAACTCCTTTTCTTGGAAACGGGATGGGTGGTTTGTATGGTGCCACCACTGGCTTTACATACTCGGGTGGTGGTGGTGTTGTAACTTCTTCATTGTTACTCACATCTAAAACCTTCCCATCTTCTGGAGCTGGTTTTTCAGAAATTGTTGACACCATATTAACATTCTCATTCCGAGGATTTACTTCAGTATTACTCGGTAGCTTTCCTTGTTCCCTCTCACTCATCATGCTAGCAAGAGTACCTACGTGTTTTTCTAGATTCAAAATGGAAGCTTGTTGAGTTCTTAATGACTGATCAAACCTCTCATTTGTTTGGGTTTGAGTTTCAATAAATTGTGTTTGAGATTCAACTAGCTTGAATACCACGTCTTCCATATTTGACTTTTTCTCTTCGGTTTGTTGTGGTGGTTTATACAAGCCATGTCTTTGTGGATTGAAAGTGTTGTTTTGAGTTGGTTGGTTATTCGAACCTTGTTGGTTATACGAGTTGTTGTTGGGTCCATTTGGATTGTAAAGAATGTTTTGATTTCGATTGAAGTTTATCCTTGGCGGTTGATAATTATTTTGATAATTACTTCCCGTCCTTTGGTTCATATAGGAAACATTCTCTCGTTGTTCTATCGTTGGTTCAATGTGACAATCTTTCAATAAGTGTGGTCCACCGCATTGCTCACAACTGATTCGTATTGCGTGAATATCTTTATTCATCTTTTCCATTCGTCTTTCGAAAGCATCTATTTTTGCGGAAACGGAATCAAAGTCATGGCTAGAATCGGCTCTAGCCACTTTAGATGACCGAAAGATATCTTTTTCTTGATGCCACTCATGCGAGTGGGAGGCTGTGTTATCAATAATTTTGTAAGCTTCAGTTGCGGTTTTCTTCATAATGGAACCACCAGCTGTTATGTCGATGTCTTTTCGTGTGGCGATGTCTACGCCTTTATAGAAGATTTGTACTATTTGAAAAGTATCTAATCCGTGTTGAGGACATCCTCTCAACATCCTTCCGAATCTTGTCCACGCTTCATATAGAGTTTCATTTGGCTTTTGCGCGAACGTAACAATTTCTCCTTGAAGTCTCACGGCTTTGGATGCCGGAAAGAATCGTTTAAGAAATTTTTCAACTAAAACATCCCATGTGTCAATCGCCCCTTCAGGTAACGATTCTAACCAATCTTTGGCTTCTCCCTTTAAAGTCCAGGGAAACAACATGAGATAGATCTGCTCATCTTCCACTTCTCGGATTTTGAATAGTGTACAAATTCTTTTAAACGTACGAAGGTGTTCGTTAGGATCTTCATTCGGTGCACCACTGAATTGGCATTGGTTAGTTACCATGTGTAGGATTTGTCCTTTAATTTCATAATCTGGAGCATTAACTTCTGGTTTAATAATGGCGTGACCTTGGCCCGTGCGTGTGGCTCTCATTCGATCTTCCATACTTAGAGGTTCCAGATTTTCCATAATTGAATTTGTTGTATCCGAATCACTAGAGGATTCTGATTTAATGGTTTGTGGCTCAGGAGGAATAATTAGTGGTTCAGGATCTTGGAATTGTCCTTGAATATGCTCCGGGTTCTTAATTGTGAAGTCGGGTTCAAAAAATGGATTATCGGAAATTTGAACTAAAGTACTTGGTCTACTGGATGACGATTCTAAAGAGAAATCAACGGCGGTTATATTTGTTAAATGTCTTGATCTAGTTACAGGTGGTGAACGTACAAAAGGTGGTGAACGTCTTGCTCGGTGCATTCACTGAATATCCTATTAGTTTTTTAAAAGGAAAGAAAAATTATAATAAGTTATCCAATCAATAGACTTTTCTGATTTTGCCCACGTTTCGAATAGCCAAAAGATGCAGCAGAGGGGCAGGATTCGTTTGGTCTCAATATAATTGAGGACTGTTTGGCTCCAATAACCCGGTCCACGTACAAATCCAACTATTACTACGAACCAGAAAATTTTGATGTCTATTAATTTAACCACTTAAAATAAATTTTCGTAATTTTAAGAAATTTAGATAAGAAGTAGAATAAAAATCTATGTCCTAAAACTAGAATAGCGAGAAATAAGAAAGAAAAAGAGTTCGTCGAAAAAGATCGAAAAATAGGCGTCGAAAAATAAAAATAAGAAAGTAGTGCGAAATACGGCGTCGTAAAATTCTAAAGCACCTAAAACTTAGTCTAAGGAATAAGCACTTAAGGGATTTTACGGCAAAGCCTAAAAATTCTAGAAGTAAAAATAACTATGGCAAAACTAAACTTAATACTAAAAGTTGCGACTATAGTCTAAAAATCTAAAGGTAATAAAACTAAAAAAAACATTTTTTTTTTTTTTTTTTTTTTTTACGTTTTTTTTTTTTTTTTTTTTTAAATTTTTTTAAAAAAAAACGATTTTTTTTTTTTTTACAAATTTTTTTTTTTAAAACGAATTTTTTTTTCTTTTAAAAAAAAACAATTTTTTTTTTACACAAAATTTTTTTTTTTTTTTTTTTTTTTAAAAAAAACGATTTTTTTTTTTTAAAAAAACGATTTTTTTTTTTTTTATAAAAAAAACGACTTTTTTTTTTTAATTCATTTACTATTCATGAATAGTAAATGAAAATAAATTAATTAATTTACTATTCACATGAAAGCGACATGATAGCAATTATTAATTATAAGTTACATAATATACCCCTGAAGTATTTAATAAATACGACTTTTTTTAAAATTTACGTATATTTTTGATTCTTAAATATTATTATATTATTATATTCTATTTCAATATTATTATATTATTATATTCTATTTCAATATTATTATATTATTATATTTTATTTCAATATTATTATAATTAAAAATATAGCGTTTTAGCGCTCCCCGGCAGCGGCGCCAAAAACTTGATGATGTAGCGTGAGGGTACGAAATAGTATTATTTTTAATACAAAATACTACAAAATATGACACAAGTTTTATTAATTTACGGATGGGATATACCTAAACCTTGCTACAACACTATAGGCAGTGTACCTAATCGTAGAGTAGTGTAGTTTTTAGTAAGTCCGGTTCGTTCCACAGGGAGCTGGTGAAGTTAACGCTATATTATTAAGTTTATTTGTAAAAATATATATATAAATAAGTATTATTATAAAATGGGGGTTTTACCGTTTAATGACCGGTTTGTCGATTTTAAGCGTAAAAATAAATGACAAAAATTAAAGTGCGTAAAATAAATTGCGATAAATAAAATGACAGAAAATAAAATTGCGAGTAATAAAATGACAGTAAATAAAGATACGATGAGAAATATAATAAAAGAATTATGCTTATTTAAACTTCCGTAATCATGATGTTTGACGTGTTGATTTTAATTTATTACCATGGGTTAATTGTCCTTTGTCCTGGTTTATTTGATACATCTATCTGGTTTTTGTCCATAATAGTCCATCGGTCATAAATATAAAGTGCGAGTATCCTCGTCAAATTACCCTTATACCCGAAGTCAAATATTCCAACTGATTAAAGATTTAAACTGTGACGCAGTTATCACTTCTGTCAACAATTACACCAGTTATCACTGTATGTAATCCACCCCTGTTTTAATTAGTTTATGAATATTAATTCATCCACTTGATCAGAATGAATAATCAATTACCCAACCCAATTGATTAATTAAATGATTATAACAGATTCCATATGAACATCACTAAATAGGACAACCATAATCATTATTAATTATTAGGTTAATTAATTTGAAGATAGGTTCGACAGACTCCAATGAGTTGTCACTCAATTAGACAATACCCCCCATCTATTAATAGTCAATAATCCAATTTCCACAAGTGTCGATCTTTTGCCCAAACCTTAATTATGGTCCAAAGTTCAATAACCCAATTTTAGTAATTAGCCCAACATCATGAGTACTTCATTTTAAATAAGCATAATAACGACTTAGCTACGAGACATTAATGTAAAAAGGTTGAACATAACTTACAATGATTAAAAATAGCGTAGCGTTACACGGACAGAATTTCGACTTACATACTCAAAAGATCTCTATCATAAATCTTATTATTATCATAATTTAAAATTAAAATTAAGATTATTGTTATATTTTATTAAGTTAACATTATGATAGAGATATAGAATATAGATATTGATATTGATAGATAGAAAAATAAGAAAAAGATAGAAGAAAAAAAAAAGAGATCGAAAAAAAAAAGTCTTCATCGCTTCATCGTTACATATCGTTCATTTTATAGGCGAAATTATAAATTGAATTTTCATTTACGACCCCTGAACTATGCTCAATTAACAACTTTTTATTATTTAATATTATTCTTATTATGATTTATTTAAATATTATATTTTATTCTTGTGCATAGTTGACTCGTAATTTTTACACCGTTGCGTCGAGCGTTGAGAGTTGGTTCATGCCTCGGTTCCGGATTTTCGAACGCCCTTTCGTACAATTTAATATCTTGTACTTTGCGTTTTGTAACTTGTACTCTTGTCATTTTTAGACGTTCTTCATCAATAATTTGAACCTTTTTAATTGTATCTTGAACATTTGAGCTTTTTGGACCTTTGCGTCTTCAAATCTTCGTTTTCGCCTTTTGTCTTCGCACTTATTTAAAATAAACGAATATTACTCGAAAATGGAACAATTGCAACTAAAATCTTGTCTTTCTTGGGGGATTTTGCTATGAAATATATGTTCCTTTTTAGCCTTATCATTAGCTGACCTTTAACTCTTACTAATTTCTTAGTATGTCCCTAGAGGTTTAAGTTTGGCAAAATTAATTAGACTGAGTGATATCATACCCTCGACGTCTACTCAAAACCATAAGGTAAGGATAAAAACCATCCTTCTTCGATATAATAGGAAACCTGCTAGTCAAGTGTGAAAGGACCCGTTCATATACATTATAAACGATTCACAATAGTTGATTACATTGCGAGGTATTTGACCTCTATATTATATATTTTACAAACATTGCATTCGTTTTTAAAAGACAATCTTTCTTTACATCGAAAATTGACAGGCATGCATACCATTTCATAATATCTACTATCCAACTATAAATTGATTTAATAATAATCTTTGATGAACTCAATGACTCGAATGCAACGTTCTTCGAAATATGCTATGAAAGACTCCAAGTAATATCTTTAAAATGAGCAAATGCACAGCGGAAGATTTCTTTAACACCTGAGAATAAACATGCTTTAAAGTGTTAACCAAAAGGTTGGTGAGTTCATTAGTTTATCATAATCATTTATTTCCATCATTTTAATAGACCACAAGAATTTCATTTCAAGTTCTCATAAATATACGTCCCATGCATAGAGACAAAAATAATCATTCATATGGTGAACACCTAGTAACCGACATTAACAATATGCATATAAGAATATCCCCTATCATTCTGGGATCCTCCTTCGGACATGATATAAATTTCGAAGTACTAAAGCATCCGGTACTTTGGATGGGGTTTGTTAGGCCCAATAGATCTATCTTTAGGATTCGCGTCAATTAGGGTGTCTGTTCCCTAATTCTTAGATTACCAGACTTTAATAAAAAGGGGCATATTCGATTTCGATAATTCAACCATAGAATGTAGTTTCAATTACTTGTGTCTATTTCGTCAAACATTTATAAAAGCGCATGTATTCTGAGTCCCAAAAATATAAAGGGTAAAAAGGCAAATGAAACTCACCATACTGTATTTCGTAGTAAAAATACATATAACGTCATTGAACAAGTGCAAGGTTGGCCTCGGATTCACGAACCTATATTAATTATATATATTTATATGTTAGTCAATATTTGTATAGCAATTTAGGTCAGGTCATAGTGTAATCCTATCCTATAGCTCGAGTCTGACTCTACAGTATAGTAACATGTTATATTACTCATGCTCAATTAAGATTCTAGTAAAAGGTGACGTGTGAAACAACGTAACACAAATGGTTTCATAATCATAAAATAGTATTTTAGGTTTTTTATTTATTTAATTTTTTTTTTTTTAGGAAAATCAACACAAAAAGTTAACTGAAAAGTTAACAGGAAAAGTCAAAGTTCAAAGTCAAAAGTCAAAGGTTAAAGTCAAAAGTCAATGGTCAAAGTAAAAATGAGGTCGCATGCAAATATATAATAACTTATACAAAAATGATTTTCGGTCAAACATGACTAAACGGGCCAATTCAGCTATTTTTAGAAAAATTATCGGAACTCCGATTGATAAACGGCCAAAGATAAAAGTTACACATTACCAAAAAGATTAAGCATAAATATTACAGAAGTAAACTAAACCTAGACAACTCGTAGTTGCCAACGCGTTTTCGGCGTTTCAAAGTTAATTTTTCAGCATTAATAAATTTACAAAAGTGACCGAGTAGCCTACTTTGGAGATTTTTAGAAAATTCCTCAAAACTCGTATTGACAAACGGTCAAAGCCTGCAAATTCTCGTTACCACAAAGATATAACATGATTTTTGGCAAGAGTAAACACATATCAGGCCGACCATGACAACTGATACAAAACTGACATTTTTAAATAAAAAAGTTTCAGCTCTTTTTAGAATTTTAAAATGTGACCAAACCGTCAACTTTGATGATTTTTAGAAAAATCGTCGAGACTCGAATTGACAAACGGCCAGAGTCGTTTGTTAGACCTTACAGCAAAGAATTCAGTGGTATTTTTTTATATATGAAACAACGCAGATCAGCGAGAATTTCAGTTCCCGTTTTGACATTTCATCAAAATTTGCAAAACTTCTTTTGTCCATAACTTGACAACCGTTCAACGAAACGAGACGTGCTTTATATGAAAATTCATCTACTCGACGAGTAGAATCCAAATAACCACTTTTTATAACCCATAAAATTAGTTCACTAATTATCATCAGCAATTTTAATTACGAAATTAATTATGCAATTTGTTTATTTCATAACTTTCTAACCGTTACTTGGATTCAAGTGATTCTTAAACCAAAATTCAACTATTTTTCGATAGCTTTCCAACGACATGCATATCTTATACCTTATCTCAATCGTATATGTAACTAATTCAGGAATCAACATAACCTATCTAATGGCAATATCAAAAGTACAAGCATGCATAATCCTATATACTCGAGCACTAGTCAGGGATACACTATTAGTATGTAAAAATTAAATTATGAGTACTCACATATCAATATTGAGATTCAATATTGCAGGAAAGGTACGTAAACGCAACGGAGATGATAAACACTATATTGACCTCACGAGCATACCCATGAACCATACTCAATCACCTCCATAGCTATAACCCATAATTTCCTTAATCCTATCTCACTCGAAAAAACAACTTCGAAATCACTCGGACAGCACTCCGTCGTAATATTTTATGTATACTAATAATATCTTGAGATAATACGGAGTAAATATATATATATATGTAAATCGATTGAGAGAGTTTAGAGAAAACTATTTTCAAGTTTCTATGAAATAATGAAACCTATTGAATTCTATTTATAATAGATTTTTGAATTATTAAAGTGAATTATTAAAGTATCAATTATTAAAGTGAATTATTAAAGTATGAATTATTAAAGTGAATTTTTAAAGTATGAATTATTAAAGTGAATTATTAAAGTATGAATTATTAAAGTGAATTATTAAAATATGAATTATTAAAGTTAAAGTAAAGTAAAAATAAAGTAAAGGTAAAGTTTAAGTATAGTAAAAGTATAAAACTATGTACGTATAATACGCGTATAAATATATATAATATTAATTTAAATCGTTATATATATTTAATAAAATAAAATATAAATATCGTTATCTTTATCATACTAGTTAAGTAATGAGTTATCAAAAGTGGTTCTAGATATTTATAAAAGTTATATACGTTTTAATAATAAGGTTCTTTTTAAACTGAAAACGTTTTTGTACGTTTGAAACTAAATAGATCAATCGAGTCTTTATGAGATTCAATCTTCCACTATCCTTTGTCTAGTTCTCAATGATTGACAATTTGTTCATATTTATAAATCACTTTACCATTTTCCGAATATTGTTAAAATGAAAAGATTTCTCAAATCAACGTGGGCCTTTCAACAGAGACTTGTAATCATAATTCAATATATCTGATAATTCAATCATTTGATCTTATCTTCTAATTCCATTGATAAACATTTTGAAACAGATATAATCATATAAAGTATTTAATCTAATATTTTGTTTACGTTTCAAGTTATAATATATATATATATACACATATACATATATAATCATATTCGTTTAATGGTTCGTGAATCGTTGAAACTTGGTCGAGGTTGAATGAATGTATGAACATAGTTTAAAATTCTTGAAATTTAACTTAACAAATATTGCTTATCGTGTCGGAAACATATAAAGATTAAAGTTTAAATTTGGTTGGAAATTTCCGGGTTGTCACAGTACCTACCCGTTAAAGAAATTTCGTCCCGAAATTTAAGTGGAAAGGTCGTGAATGATAATAAGTATGTTTTCATGATGCATACGGGCTGAAAATTAGAGTTTTATCATCAGTGAATACTTTGGATAAACAATCCATTTATATGAAGAGTACGAATGAAGGTAACATAGAAGAGTGAAATGAGTAAGTGTAGATTCATCTTATCATTTGACGTAGATATGATTGATTCCCAGATTTTAAGGGATTTGAAGAAAATCTTCTTAATAAGATTTGACTCTCCGGTAATCAAGGGAATTAGGATCTGCTTTAAATACGATCGTCTATTTTAATTGTTCTGTCGGAGATTTTCTTATAAATTCACCTCCTTCGTTTCCTTACAACTCACACCATCTGTTGATGCATTTTATGTAAGTCCCTAGACATCTACACACGTCCATTGCAGGTACAACAGTTTACAGGCCACCATGATTGCTCGTTATTATCCTATCCGTGTTTGTATGTGGTTACAGGAACTGCAGGAACAAGATTTAGATGTTTGGCTATGTTAGACTTAGTCAGACGTACGAGTGAAGCCTCACTAGTACGGCTGACAGGCTCATACACATGGTTGATGCTGTGCTAAGTCACAATTACAACCTAAATGATAAGACACGAGTGAGTGATCACCCGTACAGTTGATGAAGCCAACTCGTACGTGTGATGAATGAATCGTATGGGTGTGTCAACAGCAGGGGTATATAAAGTCTTATGTTCTTCATTTTAGGTTAAGCCTCTCATTTGTTACATACACTCAGATCTAGTGAGCTCCTTCGATTCTCTCTCAGTCCAAATCACCCAGGTGGTGAATAATAGCTCTAGGTGTTGATCTAATCACACTTGATTTAGTTGTGGTTTGACTAAATTAATCAAAAAAAAAACTTAACCTATTCACTAGAGGGTTTGATTCACTTATTCCGCCATTGTGTGAGTTAAATCTGTTGATTTCTAAGTTCCTAGTCATGTTTCATCACCTTCTATTCTTTCCCCCTCAACTCATATTTTAAAGTATTCATCAATATGCTCCATCCAGTTCTGATTCTCGATATACTTCTAACTTTCATATCGGTCATTCTTCTTTTTTTCATCTACCGCCGGAAGAATCTATTTACTTCTACTATACTCTTGGGTTTATAGTATTCCTAGTTCTCCCGTGTCTTTATATTGCTATATGCATCGATATATATGGTTTATAATTTCTGGTTTGTCGTTGGGCTTTATATGTTCCCTTATATTTCAAAGTCTCTGCTTCTGTCTTCTATAATCATTATCATTCACAGTTAATGCTCTCTTTTATTTGCTGCAATTTATACCCCAATTTCTATTTCGGAGTTTTGTCCTTTCATTTCTTCTTCTTGCGATTAAGCACCGCTTGTAATGGTCCAGAATTCACAGATATAAATTTCGAAATGAACATTGTTAATGTTCTAGGAAGGAAATTGTGATGGCACGATCTTGACTTGTCAAATTACTAAAATACCTTGGAAAAGGCCGAATCATCACGAAATATTTTCTTGATATTTTAGAGGTTAAATCGAATACAAGAGTCGTATAACATGGAACATGATGATGTTATGATCTGTGAATCATCACGTTCCATTTAGAAACTCAGCATGACTTACTGTAATATAATCACATTGATCAAGTGTCATTATATTATACTAATTCATGCTTCAGTTCCCAACACTACTTCAAAATATTCCTATTTTAAACTTGAATGTTTCAGAATTTAGAAACTAAAATAGTTTCTTTTATGATGTAATACAGATAGCGCGAAGAGGTAAGTGATTTCAAATAAGAAAAATTAAGAAAATATCTTCAGAAATATGGAGGATATTTATAATGAAAGATATGATGATATTTTAGAATTTCTAATATCAGAGGATGATGAAGAATATTGTCCGCAGGGGTTTAGAGTCAGGAGCAAGGTATTCATTAATGACTTCAGCAGATACTGAATTATTTGGATCCTTTGAAGTCAGGTTCAGTCTTTGTAATTTGTTCACAACCTCCTTCCTACTTTGCTCAATCCGTTTTCCAGTTCCAAGACTTCTCTTTTTCTGCGCTTTGCCAGCACAACTATTCATTATCATCAAACTTTTACTGTTAAAGTCGTTTATAGTTTTTTTTGCTGCTTCATCAGTATTTTTCCATTTTCGGAGAACCAATTCGTAGTTCGAAGTGTTTTTCAGAATCTTCACATTCAAATTAAGTCCAGAAGATAGACGTTATATATACACATATAACTGTTGGCGTAGACATGCTGCGAGATTTTAAAATACTGATTGCTAATTCCCAATGATTCGTATGGAAATTCTCATTACAAGATGCGAATGAGTAAATGATGGGGTTTCAATGAATAATTATAATGACTTTTTGGAGAGGCTAAAGTCAAAGGGTAATGAAGTTGTTGATACATCTGTTAATAATGTGGTGGAATGTAAAAGGTTCCCTGGTAACGATGGTGTATATCTCAAGGTTATAATAAGGTTAGTCTGACTGAAAAGTCGAAGTTGAGTTGCTGGAGCTGTGACAAAACTGGCTACTTTGAATAGGAGTCGCAAAGTTATTTTTGCTAATAAATGCTAAAGAATCTGACACGGATACGTTGTTTAAACTTTTACTTTGGTTTCAAGAGTTTTTCGGGTATATAACTGTGGGTAACATGTGGTTGGATCATCATCTCGATTGCTCATCATTCGAAGTGTCTTCAGAAATTTTCGAAGAGTTTGAACACAGATTGTAATCACTAACATACATTTGATGTTCTAACACAGTTTTGAATTCAAAATATAGCTTGTGAAAGATGTAAGGATCTAAGAGTGATGATTTTGGTCATATCTCAAGTTGAATTTTGAGATTTCAAAATCAGAATATGTAATTAAATTTTGAATGAGTATGGTTGTTTTGATTTCTATAAAAGAATGTATATTGTTTTGAAAGTAGGGAGTATAATGGATGATTTGCTGAATCAGATTCGAAGAATGTAATATATTAATTGTGAATTTATATATCTCTCGGGTATTACCTACCCGTTAAAAAAATTTCACAATTAATATTTTGTACAAAAGAATTTTATTACAGTCTTTATGAAAATATATATATGTATATTTTCTTCAGATGTAACATAGATTTAATGAGTTAATGTTAAATTAAACTCATTTGATTTACGGTTGAAACTAGAATTGAATAATCCCTAAAGGCTTTAAAAAGTACATAACTTTTACGCAGTATTTCTTTAATGACATTGAAATTATGAATCAATACTTTGTTATTTGTTGATGTATGATGTTCGGTTCGTGGAATTCTTGTGAATTTCGCAAAGTACGAATGATGTTATCTGAAAAGTTTCGGGTACATCGATGATGAAAGTGTAAAATCAAATATATACTTGATTTATTATGAATTGGAATTTGTTGAATTGCGACAAAGATTGTAGTTAACGCTGGTTAAGTTGCGGCCGATGGACGTACATTATTGCATATTTGTAATATGAATTAACCGAGTAGTTAAGATTCACACACAATAGCTTAGCACGGAAAGATTTATTTTTATTTCAAAATATATAAAATATACCTATAATTTCTTCAAAGGGAATGAGTTAATTCTTCATAACTCGTTGATACAATATACGGGTTATTGATTCGTAATGATGTCCATAGTGATTCTTGAGCTGACGGAGTTTGTGATGTTATAGGTGTTGTTGATTCTGATGTTGACTGTACTGATGATGCTGGTGACGCTGACGGTACTGTTGATGCTGTTGGTAAAACAAGTTTAGCTTGTTAATCACACACCATTTTTGTCAGGGTTTCTACTCTTCCTTCTATCATTTTGGCTCGCTTAACTGATTTATGGTTAGGGCTAGATTAGATAATCTCTAAGACTTTAGAGATTACATAATCTGCGTGGAATGTTTCTCCAATGAAGTTATGAATTAATACTTCGTCGGTTATTGTTGTTGGTATTCCTTGGTATCTACAGGGCGTACGACATTGGTGCTCGTGGGACAGAGTGTAAAGTTGAGGTTTACGACGTGGTTGTGGTTGGGGTGGTAATGGTACTATTGGCGTTGATGATGGTGTTACTGGTTATGTTGCTGATGCTGCTGCTGGTGTTTGTAATCTCTTCACCATATTCTCCAAAGCCACTACCCGAGCGCGAAGCTCGTTGACTTCTTCTATTACACCGGGGTGATTGTCGGTTCGGACGAGCGGATAAATAAAATCTAAAATTTGATGTAATATATAATCATGACGAGATACTCTGGAAATGAGCGAGAAAATGGTGTTTCGGACAGGTTCGCCGGTAAGTGCTACAGGTTCTTCGTCAAGAGGGCAATTTGTTGGATGGAAGGGATCACCTTCTTCTTGTCTCCAATGATTGAGGAGGCTACCAACCCATCCCCAATTCATCCAGAATAGGTGATGACTGATTGGTTGATCTATTCCGATCACACTGCTTTCAGAGCTGGAGTGGGATTCCATTTCGAAATTCGAGGAACTTGAATTAATGATGAATTCCATTTCGTACGATTGAATAAGGATTTTTTTTTTGTTGATATGAAATGATTTTCGGTTATCGTATGGTATTCTAATTACATAGAATATCCATATATATAGAACAAAAGATTTCGTAAATTACGGAGGAATTTACGGGATATATCAGGCAACGTTTACAGTAATAGATACGATAAGATACGATTTAGCAGATACGCTAAGATATGAATTTTTGTCTATACACTATTCATGCAATCAATGCAGCAAGACGTGTCTTAGACTAAAAATGATAAGCAGGTAATTTCCTGAGGATGATAAGTAATTAATTTTTGACACAAAATGATAAGCAAAACTATTGACATGCAGACACGGTCGAAGTCCAGACTCACTAATGCATCCTATCGACTTATCTGTTAGACACACTAATGCAGACCTGGTTCGCTAAGACCACCGCTCTGATACCAACTGAAAGGACCCGTTCATATACATTATAAACGATTCACAATAGTTGATTACATTGCGAGGTATTTGACCTCTATATTATATATTTTATAAACATTGCATTCGTTTTTAAAAGACAATCTTTCTTTACATCGAAAATTGACAGGCATGCATACCATTTCATAATATCCACTATCCAACTATAAATTGATTTAATAATAATCTTTGATGAACTCAATGACTCGAATGCAACGTTCTTCGAAATATGCTATGAAAGACTCCAAGTAATATCTTTAAAATGAGCAAATGCACAGCGGAAGATTTCTTTAACACCTGAGAATAAACATGCTTTAAAGTGTCAACCAAAAGGTTGGTGAGTTCATTAGTTTATCATAATCATTTATTTTCATCATTTTAATAGACCACAAGAATTTCATTTCCAGTTCTCATAAATATACGTCCCATGCATAGAGACAAAAATAATCATTCATATGGTGAACACCTAGTAACCGACATTAACAATATGCATATAAGAATATCCCCTATCATTCTGGGATCCTCCTTCGGACATGATATAAATTTCGAAGTACTAAAGCATCCAGTACTTTGGATGGGGGTTGTTAGGCCCAATAGATCTATCTTTAGGATTCGCGTCAATTAGGGTGTCTGTTCCCTAATTCTTAGATTACCAGACTTTAATAAAAAGGGGCATATTCGATTTCGATAATTCAACCATAGAATGTAGTTTCAATTACTTGTGTCTATTTCGTCAAACATTTATAAAAGCGCATGTATTCTCAGTCCCAAAAAAATAAAGGGTAAAAAGGCAAATGAAACTCACCATACTGTATTTCGTAGTAAAAATACATATAACGTCATTGAACAAGTGCAAGGTTGGCCTCGGATTCACGAACCTATATTAATTATATATATTTATATGTTGGTCAATATTTGTATAGCAATTTAGGTCAGGTCATAGTGTAATCCTATCCTATAGCTCGAGTCTGACTCTACAGTATAGTAACATGTTATATTACTCATGCTCAATTAAGATTCTAGTAAAAGGTGACGTGTGAAACAACGTAACACAAATGGTTTCATAATCATAAAATAGTATTTTAGGTTTTTTTTTTTTTTTTTTTTTGAGAAAATCAACACAAAAAGTTAACTGAAAAGTTAACAGGAAAAGTCAAAGTTCAAAGTCAAAAGTCAAAGGTTAAAGTCAAAAGTCAAAGGTCAAAGTAAAAATGAGGTCGCATGCAAATATATAATAACTTATACAAAAATAATTTTCGGTCAAACATGACTAAACGGGCCACTTCAGCTATTTTTAGAAAAATTATCGGAACTCCGATTGATAAACGGCCAAAGATAAAAGTTACACATTACCAAAAAGATTAAGCATAAATATTACAGAAGTAAACTAAACCTAGACAACTCGTAGTTGCCAACGCGTTTTCGGCGTTTCAAAGTTAATTTTTCAGCTTTAATAAATTTACAAAAGTGACCGAGTAGCCTACTTTGGAGATTTTTAGAAAATTCCTCAAAACTCGTATTGACAAACGGTCAAAGCCTGCAAATTCTCGTTACCACAAAGATATAACATGATTTTTGGCAAGAGTAAACACATATCAGGCCGACCATGACAACTGATACAAAACTGACATTTTTAAATAAAAAAGTTTCAGCTCTTTTTATAATTTTAAAATGTGACCAAACCGTCAACTTTGATGATTTTTAGAAAAATCGTCCAGACTCGAATTGACAAACGGCCAGAGTAGTTTGTTAGACCTTACAGCAAAGAATTCAGTGGTATTTTTTTATATATATGAAACAACGCAGATCAGCGAGAATTTCAGTTCCCGTTTCGACATTTCATCAAAATTTGCAAAACTTCTTTTGTCCATAACTTGACAACCGTTCAACGAAACGAGACGTGCTTTATATGAAAATTCATCTACTCAACGAGTAGAATCCAAATAACCACTTTTTATAACCCATAAAATTAGTTCACTAATTATCATCAGCAATTTTAATTACGAAATTAATTATGCAATTTGTTTATTTCATAACTTTCTAACCGTTACTTGGATTCAAGTGATTCTTAAACCAAAATTCAACTATTTTTCGCTAGCTTTCCAACGACATGCATATCTTATACCTTATCTCAATCGTATATGTAACTAATTCAGGAATCAACATAACCTATCTAACGGCAATATCAAAAGTACAAGCATGCATAATCCTATATACTCGAGCACTAGTCAGGGATACACTATTAGTATGTAAAAATTAAATTATGAGTACTCACATATCAATATTAAGATTCAATATTGCAGGAAAGGTACGTAAACGCAACGGAGATGATAAACACTATATTGACCTCACGAGCATACCCATGAACCATACTCAATCACCTCCATAGCTATAACCCATAATTTCCTTAATCCTATCTCACTCGAAAAAACAACTTCGAAATCACTCGGACAGCACTCTGTCGTAATATTTTATGTATACTAATAATATCTTGAGATAATACGGAGTAAATATATATATATATATATATGTAAATCGATTGAGAGAGTTTAGAGAAAACTATTTTCAAGTTTCTATGAAATAATGAAACCTATTGAATTCTATTTATAATAGATTTTTGAATTATTAAAGTGAATTATTAAAGTATCAATTATTAAAGTGAATTATTAAAGTATGAATTATTAAAGTGAATTATTAAAGTATGAATTATTAAAGTGAATTATTAAAGTATGAATTATTAAAGTGAATTATTAAAGTATGAATTATTAAAGTTAAAGTAAAGTAAAAATAAAGTAAAGGTAAAGTTTAAGTATAGTAAAAGTATAAAACTATGTACGTATAATACGCGTATAAATATATATAATATTAATTTAAATCGTTATATATATTTAATAAAATAAAATATAAATATCGTTATCTTTATCATACTAGTTAAGTAATGAGTTGTCAAAAGTGGTTCTAGATATTTATAAAAGTTATATACATTTTAATAATAAAGTTCTTTTTAAACTAAAAACGTTTTTGTACGTTTGAAACTAAATACATCAATCGAGTCTTTATGAGATTCAATCTTCCACTATCCTTTGTCTAGTTCTCAATGATTGACAATTTGTTCATATTTATAAATCACTTTACCATTTTTCGAATATTGTTAAAATGAAAAGATTTCTCAAATCAACGTGGGCCTTTCAACAGAGACTTGTAATCATAATTCAATATATCTGATAATTCAATCATTTGATCTTATCTTCTAATTCCATTGATAAACATTTTGAAACAGATACAATCATATAAAGTATTTAATCTAATATTTTGTTTACGTTTCAAGTTATAATATATATATACACATATACATATATAATCATATTCGTTTAATGGTTCGTGAATCGTTGAAACTTGGTCGAGGTTGAATGAATGTATGAACATAGTTTAAAATTCTTGAAATTTAACTTAACAAATATTGCTTATCGTGTCGGAAACATATAAAGATTAAAGTTTAAATTTGGTTGGAAATTTCCGGGTTGTCACAAAGTGACCTCGTGTACTATCGAAATGGTTCAAGTCTCTTAAGGTCCAACCGTTCCTAACACTAAAGAGGTAATCCAATATAATACTCAAGATAAAACGTGATAATCCATTATGCTGTAGAGACCCGTCCCAATCCACCTAGACGAATACATCAACATTTGGTTCCATTACGAGGTACTGACCTATATATGATACGTTTTACAAACATTGCATTCTTTTAAAAGACACATCGAATATAAATCCAAGGTTTTTGACAACTGATGACTTCTACGTATGGACAGTCATCGTAAATAACATTTTACGACATATCAACTGTAATGATTTCCAAATATGATACTCGATGATTTAGAATGCAACGTCTCTTTGAAATATGCCATGAACGACTCCAAATAATGTCTTTAAAATGAGCAAATGCACAGCGGAAGATTTCTTTAATACCTGAGAATAAACATGCTTAAAAGTGTCAACCAAAAGGTTGGTGAGTTCATTAGTTTATCATAAACATTCATTTCAATAATTTTAATAGACCACAAGATTTCATTTTTATAATTAACCTGTAGGAATTCCGTCTGCAAAAATCATTCATACGAATAAACACCTGGTAACCGATTAACAAGACATCAAAGTAATATCCCCCAGCATACAGGCCGCACTCTGTATACTAATAAGTCGAAGTACTAAAGCATTCCATTTTCTAGAATGGGCGGTGTTAGTGCCTGTAGATCTACCATTAGGATTCTCGTCAATTAGTGGTCAGTTCACTAATTCTTAGGTTACCAAGCAACAATTATAGGGATATCCGGTATAATAATTCAGTCTAGAATGTTTTTAAGTACTTGTGTCTATTTTGTAAAATATTTATAAAAGCAACGCATGTATTCTCAGCCCAAAAATATATATTGCAAAAACAATTAAAAAGGGAGTAAATGAAACTCACGATACGATATTTTGTAGTAAAATATGCATACGACGAAACTGAACAAATGCATAGTTGGCCTCGGATTCACGAACCTATATCATTTATATATATTAACACACATAATTGTAATCGAACAAGTTTATATATTATTATTAGTGATATAATAATTTATAGGTTTTATTTATTAATTAAGTATATTTATCTTATATATACTTTAAATGAATAATTAATTTTTATTATAAAAATATTAATATAGTTATGTTATATGTATTAGATATATTTTTATTTAACTAATATTTATTTGGTAAAATAATATTAATAAAAAATAAAAAAATTTATTTTTATAATAATAATAATAGTAATAATACTTAATAATGATAGTAATTATAGTCATGATAATAATAATGCTACTAATAATAATAAAAATAATAATGATAATTTTAGTAAAAATGATAATAATAATAATAATAATAATAATTTTTAATAATAACAATACTAATAATGATAATCATATTAATAATAATAATGATAATACTAGTAATAATACTTATGTTAATAATAATAAAAATAATAATAATAATAATAATAATAATAATAATAATAATAATAATAATAATAATAATAATAATAATAATAATAATAATAATAAAATGATACTAATACTAATATTAATGATAATAATAATAATAAAAATAATAATAATAATAATAATAATAATAATAATAATAATAATAATAATAATAATAATAATAATAATAATAATAATAATAATAATATTATTATTATTATTATTATTATTATTATTATTATTATTATTATTATTATTTTTATTAATGAAAATACTACCTTTGAAGAAACAAGCTTTTAAAAAAAAAACGCCACTGTCCGGGCTCGAAGCCGCGACCTTTTGGTTAAACAACCACATTCCAAACCAAATGCTCTATCATGTTTTTCTATTTTAATCCCTAATTAAAACTATATAACCCATTTAGCCGTCTATTCTTCTTCATCTTCTACAACTCAATCATCATTATCATTACCGATCATCATCTTTATCTATCATTCGATCAGGAACATAAAACAGGAAAGAATGGTCACGGTGTCATCATCAAAAGTGTATTATCGACAACACCCACCACTGTTCATCGTCTTCGTTATTCGTCATTTTCATCTCATCTTCTTGTCATCATACCTACCATCAACATCACGTAAACATCGTCATCATCTTTATTAACAAATATCATTTTCTTCGAATCATCATCGTTTCTTTTATCATCACCTTTGTTACTATTCATCGTCATCATCATAACAACATACACCATCATCATTCGCTGTTTTATTAGGAAACATGAACACGTACACAGTAGCAGTACAATAGGGTGGCGGTTAGGATTGTTTCAAGGTGGTGAAGCATGGTGGTTCTTGTTGTGTTCTTGGGTTAAACTGAAAATAGAGAAAAAATGGGAAGATGGTAGTTGTTTGGGTTCACGATCAAAAAGAAGGAAATAGTTACAACAACGGTGGTTTATGGTGGGGTCTTGGTGGTTGACGGGTTGGTAGTTCCCAGTTGTTTTCAACAGACGAGGGTAGTGATGGGTTGGTGATCAACGTTAGTGGTGATCCGACATGGTGGTTGTTGTGATGACCCGGGAATTTTCGACCAAATTTAAACTTTAATCTTTATATGTTTCCGAGACGATAAGCAAAAGACTGTAATGTTGAGCCTCGAAAGTTTTGAAATCTATACTCATGTAATCAATTACCCTTTGACCATGTCTGGCGATTCACGAACCACTATCTGTAAATAAATACATGTAGATTTAAATATATATATTTTAATATGAAATAGAAAATAATTTAATCATTTGAATTGAATATGTAAGTATATATAAATCCTATACATAAGTAATATTATATAATTTATAATATATAGAAAATTAATAAATATTTAAGATTCAATAAAATATATAATTGATGGATAGGATATTATAAATCGAGATATATCAAACTTAATTACAAGTTTGAATACAATCGTTATATTAATATTATTAACATTACCAATATTATTAAGTAGTATTACTATTAATAAGATTGTTATTATTATTATCAGTATATATATATTATAAGGTATAAACATTAAATATATGTTGTTATAAATATATATATATATATATATATATATATATATATATATATATATATATATATACACATTATATAACTATTAAATATTACATAAGTAATAAATTATAATATTAAATGTAATTACAAGTTAAAATATAATTATTATAATAATAATGTTATTATCACTTTTATCAAATTAAACATTAATATTTTTATTATTAAAATCTACTACAAATATTAATTTGATAGATATAAGATTTAATACTTGTAATTTGTTATATCAATGTTATTATTATTTATAAGGAAATAATACAATCATTATCATTAGTATAATTCTCAAGTATTATTTTGTTATTGTTATTATTATAGATATTATTATTATTATTATCTGTATTAACAGAAATCATATATATATATATATATATATATATATATATATATATATATATATATATATATATATATATATATATATATATATATATATATATATATTATATTATTATTAACTATTATCATTTTTATTATATCATCATTACTAGTATTATTTTGGTGTTATTATTATTATAAATATTATATTCTAATATTATTATTATTATTAGTATCATTACTTTTATAAATATAAATACAATTATTATTAAAGTAATTATTAATAATAACATATAAATAATACCATTTGGCATTAATATTGTTAATAATGATTAATATTATTATCATAATTGTTAATGTGATCACTAATTATTATAATTATGATTTATAAAATTATTATTAATAATATTAATCTATTTAATTAATTATTTATCAATTATAAAAGAGAAGCTGTATAAACAAAGACTAGGAGCCAAAATCTGTTTTGCATCATAATCAAGCTTTTGTAATTTTTGTTTTGTGTCTCTATTCTGTATCACGTCAGTATCAAATGTACCATTTTATATTCATCCACGATATACCTTTATTTTTTTATTTATTTCCGTGGTACTGAGCAAAAATGGCTGTCGACCCTTCTATATTACAAAACAAACAAAATTCACAATGAGAGGAATAAAAACTGTCGACATTACACTACCCTTATCAATTATCAGATATACATCACTGTATTCAGTGAAATTAAATTAAAGTATCAAGAATAGCCGTCGGTACCCTGTTATTAAGTTCAAAATTCCAAAACCTTGATTTCGTGATCAAATACAAAATGTGTTAATGCAGTTATGCTCTAAATATTTTACTTAAACTATCTGGAAAATCTCAAGTTCCAGTTTTATCTATCAAGTTCTAATTTTTGAGTTAAAGTCGACTTTCAAAAAGTCAAGGTAATTGTTCATCATTAAATTCGAGTTTATTTCAACGATTTATGTTTAATTGTTAATCCAGATAGTTTCTATATACCATTTAGGATTTTTTTCATGTTGTGATCACGAGCTAAAACCGTTTTAAATTTAAAAATCAAAGTGGGTGTTCATCGAGTTCCAAACAGGTGCAGTTTATATTTTTTTTTATTTTTTTTCTTTGCTGTTAAATTAAAATCACATTTTATAAGTCGTTTCCATTTTAAAATATATGTATTAGAACCAACAATTAAGGCAACATGGATGATGATTCTGGTTTCTGTCGATTACACTTAAAGAAGATGATGAAACAGGCTATTACGGGTTAATTGAATATGGAGGTGGTATTAAATCAGAAAAACGAATTTAGTTCAAATGGTTAGGGTGTTGTGTTGGTGAGCAGGTGGTCACAGGTTCGAGACTAGGCAGAGGCATTATTTTTTTAAGCTATTTTCTTTTAGGTATTCATTCTTTTATTATTATTATTATTATTATTATTATTATTATTATTATTATTATTATTATTATTATTATTATTATTATTATTATTATTATTATTATTATTATTATGATTATTATTATTATAGTTATTGTTACACTTATCATTAGTGTTATTTTTATTATTATCATTAGGTAGTATAATTATTATTATAGTATTATTATTATTATCAGTATTAGCATTATTATTATTACCATTATTGCTAGAAGTAACATTATGTTTAAATCTGTCGTTTACTTAAAACTAGTAATGTCATTAAAAGTAACATCTTTAGTAACATTAGTACTATTTTTTTTTATTATTATTAGTACTATTATCATCATCATATGTAATAATATCGATATTATAATAAGTATTATTATTATTATTAATTATAACTAACAGAAACAGTAAAATTAATATCTTTACAACTATTATTATAAATATCATTATAAATATCATTAAAATAATTATTAACAAGATTATCTTATTTAGTAATATTAAGTCTTATGATTATTATCATTTTATCGTAGTATTACTAAAATTATTTTTTTACAAACAAATGATATATACATATATAAAAATATATATAATACATATAACATAACGAAAAGTAATATTTTATATAACAAAATAAATATATGAAACATATATATATGATTAATATAAAAAGTATATAACTAATAAATTATACATATATTGTTCGGTTACAACTATGTATATTAATAAAAATATGAATGATATAGGTTCGTGAATCCAAGGCCAACCTTACACTTGTTCAATGATGTTATATGTATTTTTAGTACAAAATACTGTATGGTGAGTTTCATTTGCCTTTTTACCCTTTATATTTTTGGGCTGAGAATACATGCAAATGCTTTAGTAACTGTTTTACAATATTTATATGCGTGAGTTTCATTTGCTCCCTTTTACTCTTTATATTTTTGGGCTGAGAATACATGCGCAATTTTTATAAATGTTTTTACGAAATAGACACAAGTAATCAAAACTACATTATATGGATGAATGATCGAAATCAAATATACCCCTTTTTATTAAGTCTGGTAATCTAAGAATTAGGGAACAGACACCCTAATTGACGCGAACTCTAAAGATAGATCTATCAGGCCCAACAAGCCCCATCCAAAGTACCGGATGCTTTAATACTTCGAAATTTATATCATGTTCGAAGGAGGATCCCGGAATGATGGGGATATTCTTATATGTATATTGTGAATGTCGATTACCAGGTGTTCAATCCATATGAATGATATTTTTGTCTCTATGCATGGGACGTATGATTATGAGAAATGGAAGTATGAAATCTTGTGGTCTATTAAAATTATGAAATGATTATTTATGTTAAACTAATGAACTCACCAACCTTTTGGTTGACACTTTAAAGCATGTTTATTCTCAGGTACGAAAGAAATCTTCCGCTGTGCATTTGCTCATCTTAGAGATATTACTTGGAGTCATTCATGACATATTTCAAAAGACGTTGCATTCGAGTCGTTGAGTTCATCAAGATTATTATTAAGTCTATTATAGTAAGATATATTACGAAATGGTATGCATGTTGTCAACTTTCGATGTAATGAAAGATTGTCTTTTCAAAAACGAATGCAATGTTTGTAAAATGTATCATATAGAGGTCAAATACCTCGCGATGTAATCAACTGTTGTGAATCGTTTATAATCGATATGGACTTCGTCTGAATGGATTAGTACGGGTCGTTTCAGTTGGTATCAGAGCGGTGGTCTTAGCGAACCAAGTATGCATTAGTGTGTCTAACTGATAAGTCGTTAGGATGCATTAGTGAGTCTGGACTTCGACCGTGTCTGCATGTCAAAAGTTTTGCTTATCATTTTTGTCGAAAATCATCTGTTTATCATCCTTAGGAAATTACCTGCTTATTATTCATAGTCTAGACACGTCTTACTACCTCTATTGCATAGACAGTGTATAGATAAATTCATATCTTAGCGTATCTGTTATTGTTACCTTTGCCTGACAGCTTCCGTAGATTCCTCCGTAACTTACGGGATTTTAGTATTATATATGCATATGTAAATTATGTATTGCAGGGTACTAATCTACATCCTATAATCTAATTTTTATCAAAAATCCTTCATCTGATCGTACGAGATGAATCCCCCAACCAGTTCGAGTCCCTCAGATTTCGATAGTTATTTCGACAGCTATTCCGACATGGATATTCACCTAAGCTCTGAAAGCGGTGTCACCAGAATAAATTAACCAATCATCCATCCCCAATTCATCTGATAAAATCGTAGCCTACTTAATCAATGGAGATGAGAAGAAGGCGATTCTTTTCACTAAACGAATTCACCCCTTGGTGAAGAACCTGAAGCATTTACCGGCGAGCCTAACCAAAACACCATTTTCAGTCTCATTTCTCGAATACCTCGCCACGATTATATTCTATCTAAAATTTTAAACCTTATTCATCCACTCGTTCCGACCTTCAATCATCCGGGAATAATGGAAGAAGTCAACGAGCTTCGCGCTCGAGTAATCAAATTGGAAAACATGGTGCAAAATGTACCAGCTTCAGCAACATCACCGGCACCAACAGTACCATCAGTAACAGCACCAGTACCATCATCAATCCATGCCTCAACATCTCATTATGTACCTCGAGTATTATCTTCGTTCTACGTATCATTCTACATCATTATCTTGGTGTTTCATGGCGATTATGTAATCTCTAATGTTTTAGAGATAATGTATTCTAGTTCAAACGATAAATCAAATGAGTTTAATAGCATATTAACTCATTAAATCCATGATTACATCTGAAGAAAATATATATGTATATATATTTTTTTCATAAAGATTGTAATTAAAAATTCTTTCGTACAAACTGTTAATGGTGAAAATATTTTAACGGGTAGGTAATACCCGAGGAATATTTAGATTTCACATTAATAAGTTACACTGTACATTCTTCGAACCTGATTCAACGGTCAATTACCATCCTACTTACATCCACAGATATACGAATCTGATCCACCACAGAACAACATTATCATTCAATTTCATATTTGGATTTTGACCTATCAGAATCCAACAAGTGGCATAATGAAGAAATAATGGACACAATAAAAATTGATTAAAAACAGACTAATTAACAATATGAAATTTTTTTAAGAATCCACGCTAACAAGATCCTAGCTAACTGTTCCTAGCTAACTGTTTATTCCGTATTACATTTTATTCTATCGCAATTTATTTATCACAATTTAATTATCTCAATTTATTTATCGCAATTTATTTATCGCAATTTATATTCTCGCAAATTTTATTTATCGTCATTTAATTTCTGTTATTTATTTTACGCACTTTAAATATCGGGACACGTATACAAGGTTTTGACATATCATATCGACGCATCTATATATATTATTTGGAATCACCATAGACACTCTATATGCAGTAACGATCGAGTTCTCTATACAGGGTTGAGGTTGATTCTACAATAATATATATAGTTTGAGTTGTGATCGAGTCTGAGATGCATACGGGTCACGACACGTATTAATTAATTCGAATATTATATATTAAACTATATATGAATTATTGGACTGTCAACTGTGGACTATCGACTGTGGACTAATAATATTAGACAATAAAAATGAATTAAAATATTGATTATAACATATGAAACTAAACAATTCTTCAAGTTGCCACTTGAATTCGTCTTAAACTTCATTTGTATCTTGACGATTACAATCCGCGTTCAAACCTTTCATTAATCTTGAAAACACCTCAATCGAGAGGATGAACCAACCGCACTTCAACTACGGAAGGAAAGATCTGGTGCATATAGTTGTACACCTGAAAATACTCGGAACCTGACTAAACGTTTAACACGCATCTGTGCTAGCTCCTTCGGCATTGCTATTACCAAAAATAACCATGCAATTCCTTTTCAAAATAGCCAATTATGTCACAGCTTCAACAAACCAAATTCAATTTTTCAATTGAATAAACCTTATTATAACTTTGATATATAAGTTTGCCTTTCATCATCGTTACCGGGAAACTGTTTATATTCCACCACATTAGAAATAAACTTGCCAGCAACTCCATTGATCTTTGATTTTTTGAAAAATCATTATAATCATTGAAACTCTATCATATACTCATTCACATCTTATACCGAGAATTGCCATTCTAATTATCGAGAATTTGTAATCTGTATTTTGAAATCTCGCAGCATGTCTGCATCAACAGTTATATGTATCCATATAACATTTATCTCTTAGAATCATGATCTTTTATTCTGAAATTCTGAAAAGCACCCAGTCTACGAATTAATACTCCAAATTTTGAGGAAGCAGAATGAAGCAGCAGAAACCGTAGACAACCGTAAACTACCTTAACTGTCAAAAGTTTGATGATAAAGAATGGAGTATTGGAAACACTCAATAGAAATTTTTTTTTTACCGAAAAGCGGATTATGCGAAACTATGAAGGAAGCCGTGGACAAATCACAAAGAATAAGTTTGACTTCAAAGAATCCAAATGATTTAGTACCTGCTGAAGTCATTAACAAATACCTTGCACCTGACTCTAAACCCCTGCGGATAATATTCTTCATCATCCTCTGATATTATAAATTCTAAGATATTATCATATCTTTCATAATAAATATCCTCCATATATCTGAAGATGTTTTCATAACTATCTTATCTGAAATCATTAATCTCTTCGTGCTATCAGTGTTACATCATATAGAAACTATTAGTTTCTATATTCTGTAAACTTTCGAGCTTAAAATATGAATGTCATTGAAGTAATGTTGGGAACTGGTGCATGAGTTAGTATAATATAATAACACTTGATCAACGTGATTATATTACAGTAAGTCATGCTGAGTTTCTAATGGTATGTGATGATTCACGGATCATAACGTCATCATGTGCCATGTTACATAACTCTTTCATTATGCTTAACTTCTGAACATACCAAGAAAGTATATTCTTGATAGTTCTATTCTCAGTGATTCTGGTAATTTGACAAATCAAATCGTGCTATTACGTTCTTTCTCGTTTAGAACATTAAGTTCATTCGAAATTCCATACTTACGAATTCTGGATCATTACTCGCTTTACTAGAAGTCGGGAGGATAATAAAAAGGCAAAGAGCTCCAAAATATAAGAGAAAATATAAAGCCCAATAACAAAACGGAGATTACAAACCGTGTATGTCAATGTTTATCGCAACATAAAGACACGGAAGAATTAAAAACACTATAACCCCAAGGGTGAAGTAGAAGAAAACAGACTCCGCTGGTGGAAGTTGGAAAAGGAGAATGATTGTTGCGATAGTAAGGATAAGGACAAGGATCAGTATTAGACTAAGCATTTTTCATAATCTTTTAGATGTATGAACTAAGAAAGAAAGTATAGGAATGGTGAAAATTATGGAACAGGAAGAGTTTAATTTATAACGGAAATATCAGACGGAGAAATCGAGGCAGATCACCGTATTTAATTATAGAGATCTTAAGTTCCTTATTCGCCGAAGAATCAAATCTTTTAGATTTCAAAGATTTTCTTTAAATCCCTTGAATTTCGGGATTCAATCGTGACTACGTCAAAAGTTATGGAAAATCTCCATATCTTCATCTCGATCTTTGGTGATAGCATCATTCATACGCTTTGATTAATCGAATCATTTTATTCATATTACTCAATGATGATAAAACTTTATTTATCGACTCATATACGTCATGAAAACATTTTTATTGTTAGTCATGACTACCTCACTCAAATTTCGGGACGAAATTTCTTTAACGGGTAGGTACTGTGATGACCCGGGAATTTCCGACCAAATTTAAACTTTAATCTTTATATGTTTCCGAGACGATAAGCAAAAGTCTGTAATGTTGAGTCTTGAAAGTTTTGAAATCTATACTCATGTAATCAATTACCCTTTGACCATGGCTGACGATTCACGAACCACTATATGTAAATAAATACATGTAGATTTAAATATATATATTTTAATATGAAATAGAAAACAATTTAATCATTTGAATTGAATATGTAAGTATATATAAATCCTATACATAAGTAATATTATATATTTTATAATATATAAAAAATTAATAAATATTTAAGATTCAATAAAATATATAATTGATGGATAGGATATTATAAATCGAAATATATCAAACTTAATTACAAGTTTGAATACAATCATTATATTAATATTATTAACATTACCAATATTATTAAGTAGTATTACTATTAATAAGATTGTTATTATTATTATTATCAGTATATATATATTATAAGGTATAAACATTAAATATATGTTGTTATATATATATATATATAATATATATATATATATATATATATATATATATATATATATACACACACACACACATTATATAACTATTAAATATTACATAAGTAATAAATTATAATATTAAATGTAATTACAAGTTAAAATATAATTATTATAATAATAATGTTATTATCACTTTTATCAAATTAAACATTAATATTTTTATTATTAAAATCTACTACAAATATTAGTTTGATATATATAAGATTTAATACTTGTAATTTGTTATATCAATGTTATTATTATTTATAAGGAAATAATACAATCATTATCATTAGTATAATTCTCAAGTATTATTTTGTTATTGTTATTATTATAGATATTATTATTATTATTATCTTTATTAACTGAAATCATATTTTTTTTATATATATATATATTTATATTATTATTAACAATTATCATTTTTATTATATCATCATTACTAGTATTATTTTGGTGTTATTATTATTATAAATATTATATTCTAATATTATTATTATTATTAGTATCATTACTTTTATAAATATAAATATAATTATTATTAAAGTAATTATTAATAATAACATATAAATAATACCATTTGGCATTAATATTGTTAATAATGATTAATATTATTATTATAATTGTTAATGTGATCACTAATTATTATTATTATGATTTATAAAATTATTATTAATAATATTAATCTACTTAATTAATTATTTATCAATTATAAAAGAGAAGCTGTATAAACAAAGACTAGGAGCCAAAATCTGTTTTGCATCATAATCAAGCTTTTGTAATTTTTGTTTTGTGTCTCTAATCTGTATCACGTCAGTATCAAATGTACCATTTTATATTCATCCACGATATACCTTTATTTTTTTATTTATTTCCGTGGTACTGAGCAAAAATGGCTGTCGACCCTTCTATATTACAAAACAAACAAAATTCACATTGAGAGTAATAAAAATCGTCGACATTACACTACCCTTATCAATTATCAGATATACATCACTGTATTCTGTGAAATTAAATTAAAGTATCAAGAATAGCCGTCGGTACCCTGTTATTAAGTTCAAAATTCCAAAACCTTGATTTCGTGATCAAATACAAAATGTGTTAATGTAGTTATGCTCTAAATCTTTTACTTAAACTATCTGGAAAATCTCAAGTTCCAATTTTATCTATCAAGTTCTAATTTTTGAGTCAAAGTCGACTTTCAAAAAGTCAAGGTAATTGTTCATCATTAAATTCGAGTTAGTTTCAATGATTTATGTTTAATTGTTAATCCAGATAGTTTCTATATACCATTTAGGATTTTTTTCATGTTGTGATCACGAGCTAAAACTGTTTTAAATTTAAAAATCAAAGTGGGTGTTCATCGAGTTCCAAACAGGTGCAATTTATATTTTTTTTATTTTTTTTCTTTGCTGTTAAATTAAAATCACATTTTATAAGTCGTTTCCATTTTAAAATATATGTATTAGAACCAACAATTAAGGCAACATGGATGATGATTTTGGTTTCTGTCGATTACACTTAAAGAAGATGATGAAACATGCTATTACGGGTTAATTGAATATGGAGGTGGTATTAAATCAGAAAAACGAATTTAGTTCAAATGGTTAGGGTGTTGTGTTGGTGAGCAGGTGGTCACAGGTTCGAGACTAGGCAGAGGCATTATTTTTTTTAAGCTATTTTCTTTTAGGTATTCATTCTTTTATTATTATTATTATTATTATTATTATTATTATTATTATTATTATTATTATTATTATTATTATTATTATTATTATTATTATTATTATTATTATTATTATTATTATTATTATTATTATTATTATTATTATTATTATTATTATTATTATTATTATTATTATTATTATAGTTATTGTTACACTTATCATTAGTGTTATTTTTATTATTATCATTAGGTAGTATAATTATTATTATAGTATTATTATTATTATCAGTATTAGCATTATTATTATTACCATTATTGCTAGAAGTAACATTATGTTTAAATCTGTCGTTTACTTAAAACTAGTAATGTCATTAAAAGTAACATCTTTAGTAACATTAGTACTATTTTTTATTATTATTAGTACTATTATCATCATCATATGTAATAATATCGATATTATAATAAGTATTATTATTATTATTAATTATAACTAACAGAAACAGTAAAATTAATATCTTTACAACTATTATTATAAATATCATTATAAATATCATTAAAATAATTATTAACAAGATTATCTTATTTAGTAATATTAAGTCTTATGATTATTATCATTTTATCGTAGTATTACTAAAATTATTTTTTTACAAACAAATGATATATACATATATTAAAATATATATAATACATATAACATAACGAAAAGTAATATTTTATATAACAAAATAAATATATGAAACATATATATATAATTAATATAAAAAGTATATAACTAATAAATTATACATATATTGTTCGGTTACAACTATGTATATTAATAAAAATATGAATGATATAGGTTCGTGAATCCAATGCCAACCTTACACTTGTTCAATGATGTTGTATGTATTTTTACTACAAAATACTGTATGGTGAGTTTCATTTGCCTTTTTACCCTTTATATTTTTGGGCTAAGAATACATGCAAATTCTTTAGTAACTGTTTTACAATATTTATATGCGTGAGTTTCATTTGCTCCCTTTTACTCTTTATATTTTTGGGCTAAGAATACATGCGCAATTTTTATAAATGTTTTTACGAAATAGACACAAGTAATCAAAACTACATTATATGGTTGAATGATCGAAATCGAATATACCCCTTTTTATTAAGTCTGGTAATCTAAGAATTAGGGAACAGACACCCTAATTGACGTGAACTCTAAAGATAGATCTATCGGGCCCAACAAGCCCCATCCAAAGTACCGAATGCTTTAATACTTCAAAATTTATATCATGTCCGAAGGAGGATCCCGGAATGATGGGGATATTCTTATATGTATATTGTGAATGTCGATTACCAGGTGTTCAATCCATATGAATGATATTTTTGTTTCTATGCATGGGACGTATGATTATGAGAAATGGAAGTATGAAATCTTGTGGTCTATTAAAATTATGAAATGATTATTTATGTTAAACTAATGAACTCAAAAACTTTTTGGTTGACACTTTAAAGCATGTTTATTCTCAGGTACGAAAGAAATCTTCCGCTGTGCATTTGCTCATCTTAGAGATATTACTTGGAGTCATTCATGACATATTTCAAAAGACGTTGCATTCGAGTCGTTGAGTTCATCAAGATTATTATTAAGTCTATTATAGTAAGATATATTACGAAATGGTATGCATGTTGTCAACTTTTGATGTAATGAAAGATTGTATTTTCAAAAACGAATGCAATGTTTGTAAAATGTATCATATAGAGGTCAAATACCTCGCGATGTAATCAACTGTTGTGAATCGTTTATAATCGATATGGACTTCGTCCAGATTGATTAGGACGAGTCGTTTCAGTTGTAGAGTAGCGGTGGTGGTGATAGAAGGTGGTCTGGTGAGGTGATTAATGACCGGTGGTCTTGAAGAAGAGAAGGAAGAAGAATGATGGTGGGTTGTAGGTTTTCATGTAATGTATAACTTATATCTCTAATCTCCTTGTAAGTAATTGTATATATATAGAAGATGAGATATATGATAGCTAAAAAACAATAACAGTAGCACATATTACTAATGTGTCTTCATTCATTCACGGGTATATGCTCGAATATTATTAACAATATAATAATAATATATAAATTGAAATGTGCATCAATCCGTTATCAATCATGAATCTCAATTATCAATTAGCCAATTAGCCACAGTGAAGCAGCTGGACACTTTTAATTTGGGATATTATATCGTGGTCCGTTGTTAGTCAGTGGCGAATAAAAGTCTTCGGAAAAAAATCCCAAATTTTTAATTTAAATATATTTATTTATTTTAGTAATTATGGTATAAGAATGGTCATTAATTGTTTTTAAAATTTATTAAATAAAATTTAAATCACTATCCGCGCTCGATCTCAGGTAAAATATAAAAAGTGTTAAAATGTAATAATTAGATCTTAAATGCATTTCTAATAAGTCTATAATTTATATCACTCATTTTCGGATCACCGTTTATTTTTAAAATCATATAAGTTTGAATTTAACTTGCTTAAACAACCATCGAATGATAAACGAGTGCTACAATCGTTTACTAAATGAATTCGAAATCCTATATATATATATATATGTATATATATATATGTATATATATATATATATATAACACGTTTTTTTATATATAAGTCGTTTACATATATAATTCTATTAATTAAATAGTATTTCAAAATATTATATATATATATATATATATATATATATATATATATATATATATATATATATATATATATATATATATATATATATATATATATATTATATACTTATTTATATCTATATACAAATAATCGTTCGTGAATCGTCGTAAATAGTCAGAAGGTAAATGAATATATGAAAACAGTTCAAAATTTTTGAGATTCAACTTAACAGACTTTGCTTATCGTATCAGAAATATTAAATTATTTAGAGAATTGATTTAAAATAAGTCGAAATTTTCCGTGTCGTGACAGTACCTACCCATTAAAGAAATTTCGTCTCGAAATTTGACAGAGATCGTCATGGTTGATAATAAGAATATTTTTGTGACGAATATGAGTTGGAAATATAGTTTTATCACCATTGAGTAATATGGATAAAATGATTCGATTACGCGAAGATTATGAGTGAAACTATCGTTGAAGATTGAAATGAGGAAAGTCAAGTTTGTCTTAACTTTTGACGTAGTCACGGTTGATTTCTGGAATTCAAGGGATTTAAAAAAAAATCTTCGCAATCCATATAAGATTTGATTCTTCAGAAGTTAAGGAAATTATGATCCTATTTAATTAAATGCGGTAATCTGCCTCGATTGCTATGTCTGATATTTCACTATAAATTTACCTCTTCCGTTCCATTATTTTCACCACTCCTATACTTTTTTCCTCAGTTCTTACTTCCAAAAGATCCGTTAAGATGCTCAATCCTATATTGATCTTTGCTATTATATTGACCATATATACAATCATTTTTCTTTTCAATCTTCCACTAGAAGAATACTTTTACTTCTACTATGCTCTAGGGATTATTTTATTTATCATTCTCCCGTGTCTTTATATTGCTATAAGCATTGATATACACGATTTGTAATTTCCATGCTGTTGTCGTGCTTATATTTTCTCTTGTATTTCGGTGCTCCATGCTTTTGTTTTCTCTTCTCGACTTTAAGTAGAGTAAGTACAATGTCTCGAGTTTGTAGGTATGAAGTTTCGAATGAACCTAACTAATGTTCTATGCAGAAAGAAAATGTAATAGCATGTTGATTTGGAAAATTACCTGAAATCACGGAAAAATAGGAATATTAGGAAAATATTTTCTTGATATATTTAGAGGTTAAGTAGAATGAAAGAGTTATGTAACATGGTACATGATAAGGGTAAGATTCTGTGAACCATCATCACATTCCATTAGAAATTCAGCATGACTTACTGTAATATAACCACGTTGGCCAGACGTCATTATATTATACTAACTCATGCTTCAATTCCAAACACTTCTCCAGAAATCATTCATAATTTAAATTCGAATGTTACCGAAATATAGAAACTAAAACAGTTTCTTTTATGATGTAACACAGATAGCCCGAAGAGATAATTAATCTCGGACAAGAATAGTTATGAATATATTTTTTCAAAAATATCGAGGATATTTATAACGAAATATACGATGATATCTTAGAATTTTAAAATATCTAGAATCAATAGGATGATGCAGAAACTTTTCCGCAAGAATTTAAGATAAGTAAGGAACAAGGTATTCACTAAAGATTTCAGCAGATACTGAATCATCTGGATTCTGTAAGTACAGGTTTAATCCTTGTGATTTTTAAATAGTCTCCTTCATGGTTTGCTCAATCCGTTTTTCAGTTCCAAATTTCCTCTTGAGCGTTTCCAATACTCCATTCTTTATCATCAACTTGTGGCCATTAAGACCATCTACAGTTTTTGCTACTTCATCAGCATTCAATGTTACCATATCTGAATCATTGGTTATCAATCCGAGGTGTTTTCAAGAATTTTGAAGGGTTTGAATGCGGATTGTAATCGTTAAGATACATAGGATGTTTAAGATGAAACCAAGTGGCAAACTTGAAGAAATGTTTAGTTTCATATGTTATAAATAATATTTTAACATCTTTTAATTGTCCAATGTTAGTTGTTCAATGTTAGTAGTCCAAATATAGTCCAATAGTCTAATATATAATCTTAGAATTAATCAAAACGTATTGTATACGTATTGCCTAAGACTCAATCACGACCCATTGAACAACTATTGTCTTCGAATTAATCTCGACGTATTGTGTACATGTGTCTTACGATTTATCTGTCGTATTGTATAGCTATTGTCGTAATTAATCAATATTATATTATATTATCTTGGGATTAACCAAGACTAGTAAATTACAAGGAAATAGTCATGACGGATATAGGAACAGTTAGCTAGGATATTGTTAGCATGAATTCTTAACAAAATTTTTCATAGTTAATTAGTTTGTTTCTAATCAATTTTATTTTGTCTATAATTTTCTTCATTATGCCACCTATTAAATCTCGACTTGGATTCTGATCGGTCAAAATCCGAATATGTAATTGAATTTGAATGAAAATGGTTGATCTTCGATGAACAAATACATATATTTATGGATGTAAGTAGGATAGTTAATAACTGTTGAATCGGAATTGAAGAATGTACAGTGTAATATATTAATGTGAATTCTAAATATTTCTCGGGTATTACCTACCCGTTAAAATATTTTAACAATTAACAGTTTGTACAAAAGAATTTTTAATTACAATCTTTATGAAAATATACTTACATACATAATTTCTTCAGATATAATAATGAATTTAATGAGTTAATATGATATTAACCTCAGTTGATTTTCCATTAGAACTAGAATACATAATCTCTAAAACATTAGAGATTACATAATCTCTATGTAGAACGAAGATAAATGATGTAGAATGATACGTAGAACGATGATTATGCTCGAGGTATAGATTGTGATGTTGAGGTGTGTGATGTTGAGGCTTGTATTGTTGGTGGTACCGTTGGTGCCAGTGATGTGCTGGTGCTTGTATGTTTTGCACCATATTCTCCAAAGCCACTACTCGAGCGCGAAGCTCTTTGACTTCTTCTATTATTCCGAGATGGTTAGCGGTTTGAACAAGGGGATGAATAAGATTTAGAATAGTAGATATTACGTAATCGTTGCGGGCTATTCTGGAAATGAGGGTGAAAATGGTGTTTCGGACTGGTTCGCCGGTAAGTGCTTCAGGTTCTTCGCCAAGCGAGAAATTTGGTGGATGGAAGGGATCACCTTCTTCTCTTCTCCATTAATCAAGTTGACTACGAACCCATCCTAATTCATCCAGAATTGATGATGGCTGATTGGTTGATCCATTCTGGTTACACTGCTTTCGGAGCTCGAGTGGAAATCCATATCGGAATAGCTGTCGGAATCCGAGGAACTTGAACTGGTTGCAGAATTCATCTTACACGGTTAGATAAAGGATTTTCAATATGAAATGATTTTTGGATATCGGATGATATTCTAATTACATAGAATACCTATATATAGTACAGAAGAACCCGTAGATTACCGAGGAACTTTCGGAAGCTGTCAGGCAAAGTTTACAGTAACAGATACGCTAAGATATGAATTTTGTCTATACACTATCTATGCAATAGTTGCACTAAGACGTGTCTAGACTAGGAATGATAAGCCGGTAATTTCAGACAAGAAATGATAAGCAAAACTTTTGACATGCAGTTAAGGTCGAAGTCCAGACTCACTAATGCATCTTAACAACTATTAGTTAGACACACTAATGCAAGACCTGGTTCGCTAAGACCAAAAATCTGATACTAACTATCGAACAGTTGGGGACACCACACGTCCCACCCAGTGCCTGTCCTTCAGTGACCACTGAGTGTACCTCGGATACTGATTTTATGGCCTGCCTCTCGGCAACTGCCAACCCTCGTAAGGGATCGCAAGGAGTAAGAGCCAATGCTTCACCACAGGTAACACTTTGAGAACCCCATCTACAACTAACCCGCACTAACGGCGTTAAACTAGCTCTGATACCATCTTTTGAGACCCGTCCTAATCCACCTGGACGAATACATCAACATTTGGTCCAATTGCGATGTACTGACCTATATATGATACGTTTTACAAACATTGCATTCTTTTAAAAGACACATCGTATATAAATCTAAGGTTTTTGACAACTGATGACTTCTACGTATGGACAGTCATCGTAAATAACATTTTACGACATATCAACTGTAATGATTTCCAGATATGATACTCGATGATTTAGAATGCAACGTCTTTTTGAAATATGCTATGAATGACTCCAAGTAATGTCTTTAAAATGAGCAAATGCACAGCGGAAGGTTTCTTTAATACCTGAGAATAAACATGCTTAAAAGTGTCAACCAAAAGGTTGGTGAGTTCATAAGTTTAGCATAAACATTCATTTCAATAATTTTAATAGACCACAAGATTTCATTTTTATAATTAACTGCAGGAATTCCGTCTGCAAAAATCATTCATACGAATAAGCACCGTGTAACCGACATTAACAAGACATCAAGTAATATCCCCCAGCATACAGGCCGCACTCTGTATACTAATAATTCAAAGTACTAAAGCATTCCATTTTCCAGAATGGGGGGTGTTAGTACCCGTAGATCTACCTTTAGGATTCGCGTCAATTAGTTACCAGTTTACTAATTCTTAGATTACCAAGCAAAAATAATAGGGATATTCGATATAATAATTCAGTTGTAGAATGTTTTTAAATACTTGTGTCTATTTTGTAAAATATTTATAAAAGCAGCGCATGTATTCTCAGCCCAAAAATATATATTGCAAAAGCAATTAAAAAGAGAGTAAATGAAACTCACGATACGATATTTTGTAGTAAAATATGCATACGACGGAACTGAGCAAATGAAGGGTTGGCTTCGGATTCACGAACCTATATCATTTATATATATATTAACACACATAATTGTAATCGAACAAGTTTATATATTATTATTAGTGATATAATAATTTATAAGTTTTATTTATTAATTAAGTATATTTATCTTATATATACTTTAAATGAATAATAAATATTTATTATAAAAATATTAATATAGTTATGTTATATGTATTAAATATATTTTTTTATAACTAGTATTTATTTGGTAAAATAATATTAATAAAAAATAAAAAGTGTATTTTTATAATAATAATAATAATAGTAATAATACTTAATAATGATAGTAATTATAGTCATAATAATAATAATGCTACTAATAATAATAAAAATAATAATGATAATTTTAGTAAAAATGATAATAATGATAATAATTTTAAATAATAACAATACTAATAATGATAATCATATTAATAATAATAATAATAATGATAATATTAGTAATAATACATATGTCAATAATAATAATAATAATAATAATAATAATAATAATAATAATAATAATAATAATAATAATAATAATACTAATAATTATAAAATGATACTAATACTAATATTAATGATAATAATAAAAAATTGTATTATTTTCATAATAATAATATTAATAATAATATTATTAATGAAAATACTACCTTTGAAGAAACAAGCTTTAAAAAAACGCCACTGCCCGGGCTCGAAGCCGCGACCTCTCGGTTAAACACCCACATTCCAAACCAACTTCTATATCTTGTTTTTCTGTTTTAATCCATAATTAAAACTATATAACCCAATTAATCGTTTGTTCTTCTTCATCTTCTACAACTAAATCATCATCATCATCATTATCGATCATCATCTTTATCTATCATTCAATTAGGAACATAAAACAGGAAAGAATGGTCACGGTGTCATCATCAAAAGTGTATTATCGACAACACCCACCACTGTTCATTGTCTTCATTATTCATCATTTTCATCTCATCTTCTCGTCATCATACCCACCATCAACATCACGTAAACATCGTCATCATCTTCATTAACCCGTATCATTTTCTTCGAATCATCATCGTTTCTTTTATCATCACCTTCGTTACTATTCATCGTCATCATTATAACAACATACACCATCATCATTCGCTGTTGTATTAGGAAACAGGAACAGGTACGCAGTAGCAGTACAATAGGGTGGCAGTTTGGATGGTTTCAAGGTGGTGAACCATGGTGGTTCTTGTTGTGTTCTTGGGATAAACCAAAAATAGAGTAAAACGGGAAGATGGTAGTTGTTTGGGTTCACGATAAAAAAGAAGGAAATAGTTACAACAATGGTGGTATATGGTTGGGTCTTGGTGGTTGACGGGTTGTTAGTTCACGGTTGTTTTCAACAGACGAGGGTAGTGATGGGTTGGTGATCATCGTTAGTGGTGATCCGAGATGGTGGTTGTAGAGCAGCGGTGGTGGTGATAGAAGGTGGTCCGGTGAGGTGATTAATGACCGGTGGTCTTGAAGAAGAGAATGAAGAAGAATGATGGTGGGTTTTGGGTTTTCATGTAATTTATAACTTATATCTCTAATCTCTCTATAAGTAATTGTAAATATATAGAAGATGAGAGATATGGTAGCTAAAAACAATAACAGTAGCACATATTACTAATGTGTCTTCATTCATTCACGGGTGTATGCTCGAATAGTATTAACAATATAATAATAATATATAAGTTGAAATGTGCATCAATCCGTTATCAATCATGAATCTCAATTATCAATTAGCCAATTAGCCACAGTGAAGCAGCCGGACACTTTTAATTTGGGATATTATATCATGGTTCGTTGTTAGTCAGTGGCGAATAAAAGTCTTCAGAAAAAAATACCAAATTTTTAATTTAAATATATTTATTTATTTTAGTAATTATGGTATAAGAATGGTCATTGATTGTTTTTAAAATTTATTAAATAAAATTTTAATCACTATCCGCACTCGATCTCAGGTAAAATATGAAAAAGTGTTAAAATTTAATAATTAGATCCTAAATACATTTCTAATAAGTCTATAATTTATATCACTCATTTTCGGATCACCGTTTATTTTTAAAATCATATAAGTTTGAATTTAACTTGCTTAAATAACCATCGAATGATAAACGAGTGCTACAATCATTTACTAAATGAATTCAAAACCCTATATTATATATATATATATATATATATATATATATATATATATATATATATATATATATATATATATATATATATATATATATATATATATATATATATATATATATATATATATATATATATATATATATATACATATACATATACACATATATATATATATATATATATACATATATATATTCAATATACTTTGTTTATATATATATAACATGTTTTATTATATCGTAAGTTGTTTACATATATAATTCTATTAATTAAATCTTATTTCAAAATATTATATATATATTTATTTTTATTTTTATATACTTATTTATATCTATATACAAATAATCGTTCGTGAATCGTCAAAAATAGTCGGAGGGTAAATGAATATATATATTCAATATACTTTGTTTATATATATATAACATGTTTTATTATATCGTAAGTCGTTTACATATATAATTCTATTAATTAAATCTTATTTCAAAATATTATATTATATGTATATTTATTTTTATTTTTATATACTTATTTATATCTATATACAAATAATCATTCGTGAATCGTCGAAAATAGTCAGAGGGTAAATGAATATATGAAAACAGTTCAAATTTTTTGAGATTCAACTTAACAAACTTTGCTTATCGTGTTCGAAAAATTAAATTATATAGAGAATTGATTTAAAATAAGTCGAAATTTTCTGGGTCGTGACATACGCTTTCTTAAGTAAAGATCTTTCTAAAAACTTAAGGGTGGAAGTAATGGACTAAAAAGCTTCGCTTAGTAATTGAATAAATGTGACCTATTATTTTACTAAGATGGGTGTTAAGCCCACAATCTTTTCATCTCTAAAGATTTAGTTTTTGAAAAATTCAATTTTGATATGTGTTTATAAATTTGCTTTGCTATATCAAATCAAAGATGCTACAGAACTGGGTGTAGGTACGATGGCTAAGAATATCCCTTTTCCTACACGTTCTAAAAAATCTGTCGTTAGTATAATGTTCTTTACTTATTCCTCTTGATTTTATATAGTAACATGTGAGCACGTAGTATTTTCATTATCAGCGATACTTCTCGACATTTATTTATGCGCAATTTATAATGCTTTTGAGGTACTTATCACAACCGGCATCCCTACGAAACCACAACATTATGTATCTCACAAAGCTCGCATAGTGTTATATCTAACCATAGGTCTAACACAGATAGTCACTTTATATCGAGGTTCACGACGTCTCAATATTAAAGTTAAAAACCACTTTGCTTGATTAAAAGCGATATAAATATATAAAGACAATATTTGTCGGACATCGTAGAACAATATCGCATCTCAATATTTTTATCTCATAATAATTAACTATCTACGTCATAATAAACACACAAGATAACTACTCACTAATCATGTCAATTAGAAACATAAGGATAAATAAAATAAACAGTATAAAATATAAAATAGCTAATAAAAAAAGAAGGAATTGACCGTAGATTATAATGAGTTCTGAATTATATAAAATGATTGAAAACTTTTGAATCATCGTCCTCCTTACAGACTCTGTTGCTTAACTCTAGATAATTACTACTAATCTAGTGTTAAATTACTCCAAACTAGAAGTTAAATACTAACATTAATGTTGTGAGTGTAAAGTGCAAGAGTATGGAAGTGTGTGTTGAAATGGTGGAAGTAGTGAGGTATTTATAGATGATAATGTTACAAAACTGGCCTCTCAAATCCTTGAAGAAGTTTGGTTATCAGATTCTGTTGCAGTGTGTTTCTTTCAGATTGAAAATAAGATTAGAAATCTAATCTTTACTCAAAACAGCCAGATTTCTGTATTTGGTGTCAGATCCTACCAGAAAAGAGTCATATTTTGTGTCTGCGTCCGGATCCGATAGGCTTAAGTGTCGGATCTGTGCTAATGGCCAGATCCGGTACCCTCCATGGTACTGGATCCAGGTGGTGATCCTTTGGTGTCGACTGGTATTCTGGTGCCGGATCCTGGTATCCTCCATGGTACCAGATTCGGGTTCAGTGATGCATGTAATGACTGTTTTATGTTGACCAGATCCGGGTGCCATTTGTTGGGTACCGGATCCGGATATTGTTTAAGGGTACGTTTTTCGATCGTTCACCCTTTTTTCTCTATTTTCTCCGTTACAACTTCGTTTTCTTTAATTCTTGCACCATTGGATTCACTTTTACGATATCTAGAAAATAAGCCAATAAAATGGTATTATCAGAATTGAATATTTATTCGATAAAGTAATTAAAAGGGGAAGTATAATGCGGTTAAAAGCATGACTTTTAGTGTGCTATTATGAACCCTTAGGTTTACTTTCAATTCTAATACCTCTAACAATTCTCCACCTCAATTTTTCATCATTATTACGTCACCAAACCGGAGAGATACACATGTACTTACTAAAAGAAGGAAGGTGGTCACATGCGTCACTCTTGCTGACAAACTCAAACCCTCGATTGAAGGTTTGGGAGGACCAATTCTCTATCCCGAGGTTGTTAGAGCGTATTTTAGGTAGCAACTTCGAATCATGAAATTGGTACAAACTCATTGTCAATTTCAAGACTTACCAAATGAAGACCCCAATTCTCACGTAGATAAATTCCTTTCCTTATCCATTTCCTCTAAGCAATCGCGGTTGAGCAAAACATAGTCAATCTATATATTTTCTCTTACTCCTTATCCAACCATGCTGAAACCTTGTTTGAGAGATTAGAAACCCATTATATTTCCTTGTGGCAGGATATGGCCAGAACATTCGTGGCCAAGTACTTTCTCGTATCCAACCAAATCAGGCTCATAAAAGAAGTTCATAACTTCCAACAATCTTATGATGAGTCAATCTATGTTTCATGGGACCGTATCAAGGCAGTGCTTAAGAAAAGCCCTGATCACTGCTTATAACGTCATATCCCATTATGTGCATTCTTCAGTGGACTAATGGAAAATCACAGGATAACTCTTGATCTTTCTTCTCAAGGAAATTACATGAACCACACTTAAGACGAGACATGGATTTTGATTGAAGAAATGATTGTGCACCATTATAACTTGAATGTTGACGGCTGCTCCTCAACATCTAAACCACTTGTCACCCCCAATCTAGTAAGAAATGAAGGAATTAAATATCTCTATGAGATGATAAAATCCTTAACCCAACAAGTCTTAGAACTGAATAAGTAACCTCGTCCAGTGCTCCAGGTTCAATCATGTCTAAACTGTACCAACATACACAAGATTGAACATGAAATTCCGGTTGTCCGCAACACTCAACCTTTCACTAATCTGTCTAGTGACACGCTCAACCCAAATGTTGAGAGATCTCAAATCATTCAATACTCGAGGAAAGTATCGAGCTACCTCATGTGTTTCCTCTGGTGAAAAAAAATCCTACAATCATATCAACATTAGTTACCGATTCATTACCCAATGTGATTAAGAAATCACATATTCCATTCCAAGAACGTATCAAGCAAAAATCTTACATCTTAAAATATTTTATGCTTGACTGTAAGTTTTTCGACACAGTGTGAAGAATTTCTTCTAATAGAAAGTATTATTGGAAACTTTTATTAACAACGGATAAAGTTCCCGAGCTACCTAAAATCCCACTGAGCGTCGAGTGTTCGTATGTTCTCCAAAATACTTCACCTAAGAATCTAGAAGATACAGAACTTTTCATCCTCCCTTGCTCAATCTATCAATCAGAAACAATCTATTCGCTATTTGATTAGGTACTAATATCAATTTGATGACCTACTCAATGTTACAATAACTAAAAATAGGAAATCTTAAGCGCACTGAAATGAGCATCCAGCTAGCTAACCAAACCATTGAAAACCCAAAAGGAATAGCTGAGAATATCTTAATTAAGGTTGGCGAATTATTATATCCTTTCGCCTTTATGGTGATAGATACTCTAAAGGACGTATAATTCCATATCATCCTAGGTAAACCCTTCACAAAAATCTCCAAAGCAAGCATCGATGACTTATATAAAACATTACATCTATGAGCCCATGGAAATAGCATGACTTATACGATTGATCAAACTGAGGAGGAGGAACCAGAAACAGAGAAGCATGAAGAAACATCTATACAACCTCAAAGACATCTCCAAGATTCACATCAACAACTTTTTGTTGTAGAAAGTAAGATGAGTTTTACATCGAGGATGCCCTATAAACCATTACTCGAGTTCAAAATGACTTACACATATATGTGAGATGAGGATATCCTTGATCAACCCTTACAGCCGGAGAAGGTAGAAGAAGTTAAAGCCTTTGTTTTCAAGTAAATCAAACTATTCACTTTAACTCTCCTACTCTGGAGATTGGGCATATCATATTCATATGTTCAATTCTTCGGATATGTACCAATCTCTCCACTTGTATCTACCAGTGGATACAAGTGATCCCTATGGATTACATGAAAAATAAGTTTAGAGTCAAGCTAATGACTCGAACAAATACAAGCGCTTTTGGGGATGCAAACCGTGTTTAAATGTTTATAATGGATAATTTAGATTAGGATAAAATATGATAATAATAATATCAGTAATATATAGGTTAGATATAATAATAATAATGATGATAATAAAACATAGAAAATATGAATGCTTGGTAAAAGTACAGTTTTAACATGTACCTAACTTTTGACCTTCATTTGAATTTGTTAAAATGTCATGAATTATTGATGCCTACTTGATAAAATATGCTCATGGAACATATTTTGATGAATCCTACCATTACTTGTTGTGCTGTTAGGATTACTTGATGACACCTTAACTATGACTTGTAAATTTACTAATCATTTAAGAGACAAGTACCTGTTACTTGCTTAGTTGAGAGCTAATTACTATGATACGATAAATAAAGCACGCATCAAAACAATAGGTTAAATAAGTCATAAGAAGGATTTGTGAGTTAGAAAATCAAAATACTGGAAACTGCAGATTTAAGGTTAAAATATTTGGGGCCGTTCTAATACTCATATAAGCAAATTTCATACCTTTTACGAACATACTAGTGAAAATATAAAAATTGTGGGAAGCCGAATTAGAATCCAGAAGTTTTAAAAAGATATTACATTAAGAATAACACGCTGAAGCTAGTAGAAGCTGCTAACCTAATGTAACGAATAAGGTCCTATGATTTAAGTACTTGCATTAAATTGTTTATCTTTTGTTATGATTAAAATTTAATATATTTAAGTATCTTAAAATAATAAAGAGAGAAAAAAATTAAAATGGTCTTGACCAATCTTTTACACCCCGACAATGCAATAAGCAACAACGAAATACTACATGTTCTGCATGTATACACTTAAGAGACAAATTACAAGAGAATGATGATGAATCGGAATGGAGTATTGATAGCATAAGCTGCAAAGATCGTCAACAGAATACTGATTACGGAAGTACTCACTCATACTCTTTAACTTATAAAGCTATTATGAAAATAAGTGATAACTCCTAAATTATACATGTTTTTGAATACATTTTAAAGAGTTATTTTTGCATTTTAAAGACATCGTAAGTACTTTAACATACAAAAATTGATAAAATCAAGAGAAAGGTATTTTTAATGTTTTGTTTGAGAAATGTGTTAAGACAGGATCAAAAACAGGAAAAAGCAGAAAAGTTGATTGAAGCCGCCGGCATGACACAATGTGTGAAGACCCGTCCTAATCCATCCGGACGAAGTCCATATCGATTACAAACGATTCACAACAGTTGATTACATCGCGAGGTAATTGACCTCTATACGATAAATTTTACAAACATTGCATTCGTTTTTAAAAGAGAAACTTTCGTTACATCGACAGTTGACAGGCATGTAAAGCATTTCATAATATATCCAAATATAATTGACTTAATAATAATCTTGATGAACTCAACGACTCGAATGCAATATCTTTTGAAATATGTCATGAATGACTCCAAGTAATATCTCTAATATGAGCAAATGCACAGCGGAAGATTTCTTTCGTACCTGAGAATAAACATGCTTTAAAGTGTCAACCAAAAGGTTGGTGAGTTCATTAGTTTATCATAAAGAATCATTTCATAATTTTAATAGACCACAAGATTTCATACTTCCATTTCTCATAATCATACGTCCCATGCATAGAGACAAAAATATCATTCATATGGATTGAACACCTGGTAACCGACATTCACAATATGTATATAAGAATATCCCCATCATTCCGGGATCCTCCTTCGGACATGATATAAATTTCGAAGTACTAAAGCATCCGGTACTTTGGATGGGGCTTGTTGGACCCAATAGATCTATCTTTAGGATTCGCGTCAATTAGGGTGTCTGTTCCCTAATTCTTAGATTACCAGACTTTATAAAAAGGGGCATATTCGATTTCGATAATTCAACCATATAACGTATTTTCGATTACTTGTGTCTATTTGGTAAATAGTTATAAAAGTAGCGCATGTATTCTCAGTCCCAAAAATATATATTGCAAAAGCATTTAATAAGGGAGTAATGAAAACTCACGCATATAAATATTGTAAAACAGTTAATAAAGCATTTGCATGTATTCTCAGCCCAAAAATGTAATGAGTAAAAAGGGAGCAAATGAACTCACGCATATAAATATTGTAAAACAGTTAATAAAGCATTTGCATGTATTCTCAGCCCAAAAATGTAATGAGTAAAAAAGGCAAATGAAACTCACGCATATAAATATTGTAAAACAGTTAATAAAGCATTTGCATGTATTCTCAGCCCAAAAATGTAATGAGTAAAAAGGGAATAATGAACTCACCTAATGTATTTTGAAGTAAAATACATATAACGACATTAAACAACTGAACAATGCAGGGTTGGCCTCGGATTCACGAACCTATATTGTTCATATATATATATATATATATATATATATATATATATATATATTAAAATATATAATCGTAATCGAACCGATTTGTATATTATTATTAATGTTGTAATTCCTATATTTAATGTTTTATAAGTTTTATTATTCAGTTACATCTTTTCATTTCATATATTTAAATATTAATATAGTGATGTTATGCGTATTAACTATACTTATATACAAATATTATTTATTGGTTACATTAATGATAATACCAAAATAATGATAATAAATAATTAGAGTTAATAATGATGTTGAAAATAATAATTTTTGGTTAATAACATTTGTCACTTTATTTCTAGTAATATTGATAGTGATAATGATAATATTAAGTAATAATAATAAAAATAAAATTTGTAAGTTTTATTAGAAAGATAATCTTAATAATTATGATAATAACAATACTTATAATAATAATAATGACGATAGAATAATGTTTGTATAAAATCATGTCGATGATAATAATACTAATAGTACGGATAATAATACTAACTTTAAAAATAATCATTTTACTACTGATGATAATAAATTTAATAATAACAATACCAATAATCATTTTTATAATAATGGTGATAATTATAATACTTATGTCCTTATTAATAATAATAATAATAATAATAATAATAATAATAATAATAATAATAATAATAATAATAATAATAATAATAATAATAATAATAATAATAATAATAATAATAATAATAATAATAATAAAGATAAACAAATAAGTAGACTACCTTAAGTAAACTCAGCTTTTTAAAAAGAAATTGGCCCAGCTCAGATTCGATCCCACGACCTCCCTTATACCCGCTCACTCCCTTAACCATCGCTTCTGTTCTGATTTTCTGATATTAACTATATAGATATAAATATAAACCGAGTTTACTTGTTCTTCTTCTTCCCTTGAATTTCCCCGTCGACTAACATCAGTTCAAACATCAAATAATTGTTTGTTTTAGTTTTTAAAACTTATTTAACAATAACCTGTGATTACGAATTTATATTAACAGAAAAGAAAATTAAACTTGTTTTTAGAACAGCTGGAACAGTTCGAAAGGAAAAAAAAAATAAATAATAAAACTCAAATTCAAATTCGATCATTTTGAATGTTATAGTCTATACATATAACATGAAAAAGTTTTCAAATCGTTAATATAAACTATCTGAATCGTCAATTTAGATTAAAACCTCAAAACAATATCAAATTTTGCTATGAACAGCCGCTTGACTTTTTTTAAAATAATCTTTGACCTCGAAATTCGATTTAAATTCTAGGAATTGAAATCTAAAACTTTCCAGATAGTTTAGCTATGATATTCCTAACAACACTACAGTTAAGGATTTTTAAATTCATTAAGAAATCAAAGTGTTTGAAAATTTGAATGAAGAACAGGGCGACGGTCTGTTTGCTTGAAACTTTGTTGAATTTAAATCAGACATTTGTTGTTAAGAGTAATTGATAGTTGATAGTGGAGAGAAATTGGGAAGGACTGTATATTTCGTTTGATTTAATATCAATTGGTCGACATATACCACAAGTAACACAGAAATCAGAAAAAAATAATATAAATATAAAGGTGAGATCGATTTGTAACTGAATTTGGGTTTACTGAATTGTCTTATTGTCATGAGAGATTCGTTTAATTAACTTTAACAGACAGATAGTACCAATCTTTAATAGTTGATGATGAGGATGTAAAATAGAAAGTCAATTTCAGTATGCAGTTTTTATTTATAATTAATATTAATACTAATAATTAATAAATCTAGATAAATATATTAATAATAATATTATTAGTATTATTGGAAATAATAAAATACTGATATTTAATACAAGAGAAAATAATAATAATAACAATATTAATCAAAATAACTCTATTAATATTAATAGAGATAATATTAATAATATCAATAATACTAATATTAATGTTAATAAATAATGATATTTATAATGATATTTATGAAAATGGTAATGATCATGATAACAAAGTGATTATCTTTTTAATGATAATATTTTTAATACTAATGGTATTGATAATTCTAATAATCATAATACTTTTTGTTTTAATGGTAACTTTAAATAAATTATTAATGATAATAAGTTTTAATAATAATAACACTGATAATGAAAATGATACTATTATTATTATTAATGAAAAACAATAATTTTATATAAAAATGATAATTATATTATTATTAATGATAATGATAATGATAATAAAAATAATGATTCTTAATGGTAGAGGTAATAATAGTACAAATATTAATTAAGATACAACAAGTTACATGTATCAAATTTTTATATTAAAACATTAATGATACTTATAATATTATTAATAATCATTTTGTAATAATTATATAACAACTTATATTTATATCCATTTTCGTAATAATATTGATAATACTGTTATATGTGTTAATATTGAAAGTAATAATATTATTGCTATAACAATTACAGTTTAACTTATAATTAAATTTATTATATTAGATATTAACATTACATGTTATTAATTATATGATATCTATATAAGAATAATAATAATAATATAATAATAATAATTCTTAATGTCAATACTTAATAATAATAATTCTTAATTCAAATGATTAAATTTTATTATTTTCAATTATTATATTTACTTACATATTTATTTACACACAATTGTTCATGAATCGTCGGACACAGTCAAAAGGTATAATGTATACATGAACACAGATTTCAAAACATTTGAGACTCAACATTACAAATTTTGCTTATCGTGTCGGAAACATATAAAGATTAAGTTTAAATTTGGTCGGAAATTCCCGGGTCATCACAGTACCTACCCGTTAAAGAAATTTCGTCCCCGAAATTTGATAGAGGTCATCATGGATAACAATAAGAATGTTTTCATGACAAATATGAGGTGATAAATAGAGTTTTATTATCATTGAGTAATATGGATAAAACCATTTGATTTTGTGAAGAGCACGAGTGAAGCTATCACCAAAGAGTGAACTAAGTAGATATAGATTCGTCATATCTTTTGACGTAGATATGATTGATTTCCAAGTTCAAGAGATTTGGAGAAAATCTTCGTAAGAAGATTTGATTCTTCGGTAATTATGGGAATTAGGATCCGCTTTAAATGCGATCATCTGTTTTGATTGCTCTGTCGGATATTTCACTACAAATCCCCCCTCTTTGTTTCCTTTATATTTTGGAGTTTCACACTTGTGTTTTCTCTTCTCGACTTTAAGTCAAACGAATAATGATCCAAAATTCATGGATATGAAATTCGGAATGAACATAGTTAATGTTCTAAGAAGGAAATCGTAATGGCACGATCTTGATTCGTCAAATTACTAGGATATCTGAAAAGATAGAACTATCAAGAATATATGTTCTTGATATGTTTAGAGATTGAGTAGAATGCAAGAGTCGTGTAAATGGCACATGATGATGGTGCTGTGAATCATCACGTTCCATTAGAAACTCAGCATGAATTACTGTAATATAATCACGTTGATCAAGTGTCATTATATTATACTAACTCATGCATCAGTTCCCAACATTACTTCAATAACATTCATATTTTAAGCTCGAAAGTTTACAGAATATAGAAACTAACAGTTTCTATATGATGTAACACTGATAGCACGAAGAGATTAATGATTTCAGATAAGAATAGTTATGAAAATATCCTCAGAAATATCGAAGACATTTATGATGATATTTCCAGACTTTCTAAGATCGAAGGTTGATGAAGAAAATCCTTTCGCAAGGATTTAGAATAAATAAGGAGCAAGATATTCGTTAAAGATTTTATCATAAACAGAATCATTTGGATTCTTTGAAGTCAAACTTATTCTTTGTGATTTGTCCACGGCTTCCTTCATAGTTTTGCATAATCCGCTTTTCGGTACTAAATTTTCTATTGGGTGTTTCCAATACTTCATTCTTTATCATCAAAATTTCGACGGTTAAGGTCATTTACGGTTGTCTACGGTTTCTGTTGCTTCATTCAGCTTCCTCAAAATTTGGAGTATTGATTCGTAGACTGGGTGCTTTTCAGAATTTCAGAATGGAAGATCATAGTTATAAGAGATAAATGTTATATGGATACATATAACTGTTGATGTGGAATTGTTGCTTGCCTCTTAATACAGATTTGCTGATTCCTGGTAATTGGTACGGCAATTCTCGTTATCAGATGCAGATGAGTAGATGATAGGATTTCAATGAATAAATATAGTGATTTATCGGAGAGATTTAAACCGAGAATCAACTAGGTTGCTGGTACGTTTGCTGGTAATATAGTGGAATATAAAAGGTTCCCCGGTAACAATAAGAGAGCACGCATATATATCAAGATTATAATAAGGTTGTTTCGAACAAAAAGAATCGAAGTTGACTTGTTGGAGCTGTGACAAAACTGGCTATCTCGAACAGGAGTTGCAAGGTTATTTTTGGTAATAATAACACTAAAGGATTTAGCACAGATACGTGTTAAACGTTTACTCAGATTCTGTGTGTTTTCAGGTGCATAACTATATGCATCAATCTTTTATTCCGTAGATGAAGTACGGTTGATTCATCCTCTAGATTGAGATGTTTTCAAGAATCATGAAAGGTTTGAACGCAGATTGTAATCGTCGAGATACAAATAAGGTTTAAGATGAGATCAAGTGGCAAAATTGAAGAAATGTTTAGTTTCATATGTTATAATTAATATTTTAATTCATTTTTAATTGTCCAATCTTGATAGTCCTCAGTTGATTAGTCTACAGTTAGCTAGGAACAGTTAGCTAGGATTTTGTTAGCGTGGATTCTTAATAAAATTTCTCATAGTTAATTTGTTTGTTTCTAACAAATTTTTATTCCGTCAAATGTTTTTCTTCATTATGCCACTTGTTGGATTCTGATAGGTCAAAATCCAAATATGAAATTTGAATGTAAATGGTTATTCTGTGGTGAACGGATTCATTTATCTGTGGATGTAGGTAGGATAGGAAATGACTGTTGAGTCAGATTTAAAGAATGTACAATGTAACTTATTAATGTGAGATCTAAATATTCCTCGGGTATTACCTACCCGTTAAAATATTTTCACCATTAACAGTTTGTACAAGAGAATTTTTAATTACAATCTTTATGAAAACATATATACATATATATTTTCTTCAGATATAATCATGGATTTAATGAGTTAACTTAATATTAAACTCATTTAGTTTTTGGTTGGAACTAGAACAAATAATCTCTAAAACTTTAGAGATTACATATTCGCCATGTCGAACGAAGATAATTGAGGTAGAACGATACGTGGAACGAAGATCATACTCAAATTATGGATGATGATATTGAAGCATGGATTGTTGATGGTACTGGTGCTGTTATTGACGGTACTGTTGGTGCCGGTGATGTTGCTGAAGCTGGTACATTTTGCACCATATTCTCCGAATTGATTATTCGAGCGCGAAGTTCGTTGACTTATTACTCCAGGATGATTGTCGGTTGGAACAAACGGATGAATAAGGTTCAGAATTGTGGATAGAATATAATCTTGTCGAGTTACCCTGGAAATGAGACTGAAAATGGTGTCTCGAACAGGTTCGCCGGTATACGCTTCAGGTTCATTGTCAAGAGGTGAATTCGGTTGGTGGAAAGGATTGCCTTCTGCGCGTTTCCATTAACTAAGTCGACTACGAACCCATCAGATGAATTGATAATGGCTGATTTGTTGATTCTTGCCGATGACGCTGTTTTCGGAGCTTAGGTGAACATCTATGTCGGAATAGCTATCGGAATAACTATCGGAATAGCTATCGGAATCTGAGGGACTCGAACTGGTTGCAGGATTCGTCTCATACGATCAGATGAAGGATTTTCGATAAGAAATAGATTATAGGATGTAGATTAGTACCCTGCAATACGTAATTTACATATGCATATATGATACTAAAATCCCATAAGTTACGGAGGAATCTACGGAAGTTGTCAGACAAAGTTACAGTAACAGATACGCTAAGATATGAAGTAGCAGATACGCTAAGATATGAATTTTGTCTATACACTATTCATGCAGTCAATACAGTAAAATGTGTCTAGACTAAGAATGATAAGCAAGTGCTTCTCTAAGAATGATAAGCAGGTAATTTTTGACATAAAATGATAAGCAAAACTTTTGACATGCAGACACGGTCGAAGTCCAGACTCACTAATGCATCCTAACGACTATCAGTTAGACACACTAATGCAAGTCCCGGTTCGCTAAGACCACCGCTCTGATACCAACTGTGAAGACCCGTCCTAATCCATCCGGACGAAGTCCATATCGATTACAAACGATTCACAACAGTTGATTACATCGCGAGGTAATTGACCTCTATACGATAAATTTTTCAAACATTGCATTCGTTTTTAAAAGAGAAACTTTCGTTACATCGATAGTTGACAGGCATGTAAAGCATTTCATAATATATCCAAATATAATTGACTTAATAATAATCTTGATGAACTCAACGACTCGAATGCAACATCTTTTGAAATATGTCATGAATGACTCCAAGTAATATCTCTAATATGAGCAAATGCACAGCGGAAGATTTCTTTCGTACCTAAGAATAAACATGCTTTAAAGTGTCAACCAAAAGGTTGGTGAGTTCATTAGTTTATCATAAAGAATCATTTCATAATTTTAATAGACCACAAGATTTCATACTTCCATTTCTCATAATCATACGTCCCATGCATAGAGACAAAAATATCATTCATATGGATTGAACACCTGGTAACCGACATTCACAATATGCATATAAGAATATCCCCATCATTCCGGGATCCTCCTTCGGACATGATATAAATTTCGAAGTACTAAAGCATCCGGTACTTTGGATGGGGCTTGTTGGACCCAATAGATCTATCTTTAGGATTTGCGTCAATTAGGGTGTCTGTTCCCTAATTCTTAGATTACCAGACTTAATAAAAAGGGGCATATTCGATTTCGATAATTCAACCATATAACGTATTTTCGATTACTTGTGTCTATTTCGTAAATAGTTATAAAAGTAGCGCATGTATTCTCAGTCCCAAAAATATATATTGCAAAAGCATTTAAAAAGGGAGTAATGAAAACTCACGCATATAAATATTGTAAAACAGTTAATAAAGCATTTGCATGTATTCTCAGCCCAAAAATGTAATGAGTAAAAAGGGAGCAAATGAACTCACGCATATAAATATTGTAAAACAGTTAATAAAGCATTTGCATGTATATTCAGCCCAAAAATGTAATGAGTAAAAAAGGCAAATGAAACTCATGCATATAAATATTGTAAAACAGTTAATAAAGCATTTGCATGTATTCTCAGCTCAAAAATGTAATGAGTAAAAAGGGAATAATGAACTCACCTAATGTATTTTGAAGTAAAATACATATAACGACATTAAACAACTGAACAATGCAGGGTTGGCCTCGGATTCACGAACCTATATATATATATATATATATATATATATATATATATATATATATATATATATATATATATATATATATATATATATATATATATATATATATATATATATATATATATATATATTAAAATATATAATCGTAATCGAACCGATTTGTATATTATTATTAATGTTGTAATTCCTATATTTAATGTTTTATAAGTTTTATTATTCAGTTACATCTTTTCATTTCATATATTTAAATATTAATATAGTGATGTTATGCGTATTAACTATACTTATATACAAATATTATTTATTGGTTACAATAATGATAATACCAAAATAATGATAATAAATAATTAGAGTTAATAATGATGTTGAAAATAATAATTTTTGGTTAATAACATTTGTCACTTTATTTCTAGTAATATTGATAGTGATAATGATAATATTAAGTAATAATAATAAAAATAAAATTTGTAAGTTTGATTAGAAAGATAATCTTAATAATTATGATAATAAAAATACTTATAATAATAATAATGACGATAGAATAATGTTTGTATAAAATCGTATCGATGATAATAATACTAATAGTACGGATAATAATACTAACTTTAAAAATAATCATTTTACTACTGATGATAATAAATTTAATAATAACAATACCAATAATCATTTTTATAATAATGGTGATAATTATAATACTTATGTCCTTAATAATAATAATAATAATAATAATAATAATAATAATAATAATAATAATAATAATAATAATAATAATAATAATAATAATAATAATAATAATAATAATAATAATAATAATAATAATAATAATAATAATAATAATAATAAAGATAAACAAATAAGTAGACTACCTTAAGTAAACTCAGCTTTTTAAAAAGAAATTGGCCCAGCTCAGATTCGATCCCACGACCTCCCTTATACCCGCTCACTCCCTTAACCATCGCTTCTGTTCTGATTTTCTGATATTAACTATATAGATATAAATATAAACCGAGTTTACTTGTTCTTCTTCTTCCCTTGAATTTTCCCGTCGACTAACATCAGTTCAAACATCAAATAATTGTTTGTTTTAGTTTTTAAAACTTATTTAACAATAACCTGTGATTACGAATTTATATTAACAGAAAAGAAAATTAAACTTGTTTTTAGAACAGCTGGAACAGTTCGAAAGGAAAAAAAAAATAAATAATAAAACTCAAATTCAAATTCGATCATTTTGAATGTTATAGTCTATACATATACATGAAAAAGTTTTCAAATCGTTAATATAAACTATCTGAATCGTCAATTTAGATTAAAACCTCAAAACAATATCAAATTTCGCTATGAACAGCCGTTTGACTTTTTTTAAAATAATCTTTGACCTCAAAATTCGATTTAAATTCTAGGAATTGAAATCTAAAACTTTCCAGATAGTTTAGCTATGATATTCCTAACAACACTACAGTTAAGGATTTTTAAATTCATTAAGAAATCAAAGTGTTTGAAAATTTGAATGAAGAACAGGGCGACGGTCTGTTTGCTTGAAACTTTGTTGAATTTAAATCAGACATTTGTTGTTAAGAGTAATTGATAGTTGATAGTGGAGAGAAATTGGGAAGGACTGTATATTTCGTTTGATTTAATATCAATTGGTCGACATATACCACAAGTAACACAGAAATCAGAAAAAAATAATATAAATATAAAGGTGAGATCGATTTGTAACTGAATTTGGGTTTACTGAATTGTCTTATTGTCATGAGAGATTCGTTTAATTAACTTTAACAGACAGATAGTACCAATCTTTAATAGTTGATGATGAGGATGTAAAATAGAAAGTCAATTTCAGTATGCAGTTTTTATTTATAATTAATATTAATACTAATAATTAATAAATCTAGATAAATATATTAATAATAATATTATTAGTATTATTGGAAATAATAAAATACTGATATTTAATACAAGAGAAAATAATAATAATAACAATATTAATCAAAATAACTCTATTAATATTAATAGAGATAATATTAATAATATCAATAATACTAATATTAATGTTAATAAATAATGATATTTATAATGATATTTATGAAAATGGTAATGATCATCTTTTTAATGATAATATTTTTAATACTAATGGTATTGATAATTCTAATAATCATAATACTTTTTGTTTTAATGGTAACTTTAAATAAATTATTAATGATAAGTTTTAATAATAATAACACTGATAATGAAAATGATACTATTATTATTATTAATGAAAAACAATAATTTTATATAAAAATGATAATTATATTATTATTAATGATAATGATAATGATAATGATAATAAAAATAATGATTCTTAATGGTAGAGGTAATAATAGTACAAATATTAATTAAGATACAACAAGTTACATGTATCAAATTTTTATATTAAAACATTAATGATACTTATAATATTATTAATAATCATTATTGTAATAATTATATAACAACTTATATTTATATCCATTTTCGTAATAATATTGATAATACTGTTATATGTGTTAATATTGAAAGTAATAATATTATTGCTATAACAATTACAGTTTAACTTATAATTAAATTTATTATATTAGATATTAACATTACATGTTATTAATTATATGATATATATATAAGAATAATAATAATAATATAATAATAATAATAATTCTTAATGTCAATACTTAATAATAATAATTCTTAATTCAAATGATTAAATTTTATTATTTTCAATTATTATATTTACTTACATATTTATTTACACACAATTGTTTATGAATCGTCGGGCACAGTCAAAGGGTATAATGTATACATGAACACAGATTTCAAAACTTTCTTGATTCAACATTACAAATTTTGCTTATCGTGTCGGAAACATATAAAGATTAAGTTTAAATTTGGTCGGAAATTCCCGGGTCATTGTAGTGACCCGAACTTTTCCATGTTTATATATATTAATTGAGATTGATATTTACATGATTAAATGTTTCCAACATGTTAAGCAATCAAACTTTTTAAGACTTGATTAATTGAAATATGTTTCATATAGACAATTGACCACCCAAGTTGATCGGTGATTCACGAACGTTAAAACTTGTAAAAACTATATGATGACATATATATGGATATATATATATATATATAGTTAACATGATACTATGATAAGAAAACATATCATAAAGTATATTAACAATGAACTACATATGTAAAAACAAGACTACTAACTTAATGATTTTTAAACGAGACATATATGTAACGATTATCGTTGTAAAGACATTTAATGTATATATATCATATTAAGAGATATTCATACATGATAATATCATGATAATATAATAATTTAAAATCTCATTTGATATTATAAACATTGGGTTAACAACATTTAACAAGATCGTTAACCTAAAGGTTTCAAAACAACACTTACATGTAACGACTAACGATGACTTAACGACTCAGTTAAAATGTATATACATGTAGTGTTTTAATATATATTTATACACTTTTGAAAGACCTCAATACACTTATCAAAATACTTCTACTTAACAAAAATGCTTACAATTACATCCTCGTTCAGTTTCATCAACAATTCTACTCGTATGCACCCGTATTCGTACTCGTACAATACACAGCTTTTAGATGTATGTACTATTGGTATATACACTCCAATGATCAGCTCTTAGCAGCCCATGTGAGTCACCTAACACATGTGGGAACCATCATTTGGCAACTAGCATGAAATATCTCATAAAATTACAAAAATATGAGTAATCATTCATGACTTATTTACATGAAAACAAAATTACATATCCTTTATATCTAATCCATACACCAACGACCAAAAACACCTACAAACACTTTCATTCTTCAATTTTCTTCATCTAATTGATCTCTCTCAAGTTCTATCTTCAAGTTCTAAGTGTTCTTCATAAATTCCAAAAGTTCTAGTTTCATAAAATCAAGAATACTTTCAAGTTTGCTAGCTCACTTCCAATCTTGTAAGGTGATCATCCAACCTCAAAAAATCTTTGTTTCTTACAGTAGGTTATTATTCTAATACAAGGTAATAATCATATTCAAACTTTGGTTCAATTTCTATAACTATAACAATCTTATTTCAAGTGATGATCTTACTTGAACTTGTTTTCGTGTCATGATTCTGCTTCAAGAACTTCGAGCCATCCAAGGATCCATTGAAGCTAGATCCATTTTTCTCTTTTCCAGTAGGTTTATCCAAGGAAATTAAGGTAGTAATGATGTTCATAACATCATTCGATTCATACATATAAAGCTATCTTATTCGAAGGTTTAAACTTGTAATCACTAGAACATAGTTTAGTTAATTCTAAACTTGTTCGCAAACAAAAGTTAATCCTTCTAACTTGACTTTTAAAATCAACTAAACACATGTTCTATATCTATATGATATGCTAACTTAATGATTTAAAACCTGGAAACACGAAAAACACCGTAAAACCGGATTTACGCCGTCGTAGTAACACCGCGGGCTGTTTTGGGTTAGTTAATTAAAAACTATGATAAACTTTGATTTAAAAGTTGTTATTCTGAGAAAATGATTTTTATTATGAACATGAAACTATATCCAAAAATTATGGTTAAACTCAAAGTGGAAGTATGTTTTCTAAAATGGTCATCTAGACGTCGTTCTTTCGACTGAAATGACTACCTTTACAAAAACGACTTGTAACTTATTTTTCTGACTATAAACCTATACTTTTTCTGTTTAGATTCATAAAATAGATTTCAATATGAAACCATAGCAATTTGATTCACTCAAAACGGATTTAAAATGAAGAAGTTATGGGTAAAACAAGATTGGATAATTTTTCTCATTTTAGCTACGTGAAAATTGGTAACAAATCTATTCCAACCATAACTTAATCAACTTGTATTGTATATTATGTAATCTTGAGATACCATAGACACGTATACAATGTTTCGACCTATCATGTCGACACATCTATATACATTTCGGAACAACCATAGACACTCTATATGTGAATGTTGGAGTTAGCTATACAGGGTTGAGGTTGATTCCAAAATATATATAGTTTGAGTTGTGATCAATACTGAGATACGTATACACTGGGTCGTGGATTGATTCAAGATAATATTTATCGATTTATTTCTGTACATCTAACTGTGGACAACTATTTATAGGTTACTAACGAGGACAGCTGACTTAATAAACTTAAAACATCAAAATATATTAAAAGTGTTGTAAATATATTTTGAACATACTTTAATATATATGTATATATTGTTATAGGTCCGTGAATCAACAGTGGCCAAGTCTTACTTCCCGACGAAGTAAAAATCTGTGAAAGTGAGTTATAGTCCCACTTTTAAAATCTAATATTTTTGGGATGAGAATACATGCAGGTTTTATAAATGATTTACAAAATAGACACAAGTACGTGAAACTACATTCTATGGTTGAATTATCGAAATCGAATATGCCCCTTTTTATTAAGTCTGGTAATCTAAGAATTAGGGAACATACACCCTAATTGACGCGAATCCTAAAGATAGATCTATTGGGCCTAACAAACCCCATCCAAAGTACCGGATGCTTTAGTACTTCGAAATTTATATCATATCCGAAGGGTGTCCCGGAATGATGGGGATATTCTTATATATGCATCTTGTTATTGTCGGTTACCAGGTGTTCACCATATGAATGATTTTTATCTCTATGTATGGGATGTGTATTGAAATATGAAATCTTGTGGTCTATTGTTACGATTTGATATATATAGGTTAAACCTATAACTCACCAACATTTTTGTTGACGTTTAAAGCATGTTTATTCTCAGGTGAATATTAAGAGCTTCCGCTGTTGCATACTAAAATAAGGACAAGATTTGGAGTAAAAACTGCATTCAAGAAACTGATTTCGATGTAACATATTTGTATTGTAAACCATTATGTAATGGTCGTGTGTAAACAGGATATTTTAGATTATCATTATTTGATAATCTACGTAAAGCTTTTTAAACCTTTATTTATGAAATAAAGGTTATGGTTTGTTTTAAAAATGAATGCAGTCTTTGAAAAACGTCTCATATAGAGGTCAAAACCTCGCAACGAAATCAATTAATATGGAACGTTTTTAATCAATAGGAACGGGACATTTCAGTTGGTATCCGAGCGTTGGTCTTAGAGAACCAGAAAATTTGCATTAGTGTGTCTTATCGAGTTTGTTAGGATGCATTAGTGAGTCTGGACTTCGACCGTGTTTTCTTTAAAAATGATTGCTTAACATTTTTGTTGGAAACTATATATTTTTAACATATGAATATTATGTGATATATTAATCTCTTAACTTGTTTGATATTATGTGATAGATGTCTACCTCTAGAACAAGTCCCATTGACTCACCTAATAATAATGAAGAGTCAAATGTAAATTGGAATGATTTGTGGACTGATTCACAAGTTCCCGAAGAGGAACCGGAAGAAGAGTCGGAACCGGAAGAAGAATCGGAACCGGAAGAAGAATCGGAACCGGATGAAGAAATAGAACCGGTGGGGGAAATAATAAAACGGTTAAGTAAAAGAAAATCCTCAACCAACCGACCAAAGTTAATTATGGTCAATGGTGTTTCCGCCAAGGAAGCAAAATATTGGGAGGATTACCAATTCTCTGATGAATCGGATTCCGACGAGAATTCCGATGATGTTATAGAAATTACCCCAACTGAATTTAAAAAGGCAAAAGAAAATAATAAGGGAAAGGGCATAAAAATAGAGAAATCTAATTCCAACCCCAATGAACTTTATATGTATCGTCAACCCCCGAAGTCCTTAAGTTGTAACAATGACCCGGGAACCTCTAAACCACCAGGTTTTTCTAAACCAATGTGGACAACGACGGCTCGTATTAGGGGAACATCATATATCCCTAGAAACTTGGCAAAACGAACCAAAACCGAAGAAGAAGAAACGAGCGAGTCGGAATAAGATAGTTGTATTCGTGTGGTGTAATATATGTAATATAGTGTTCTTATGCTTTATGATATATGTAAAAATTGCTTGTATTAATAAGTATTTTTTTATGAATCTAACTCTTGTCTATTTTACAGTTTAAAAACACAAAATGGATAGACAACCCAATATTTTAAGAGACCTACCCGGAGACATGATTGATGAAATCTTGTCTAGAGTCGGCCAGAATTCTTCGGCACAACTATTTAAGGCGAGATCAGTTTGTAAGACATTCGAAGAACGTTCCAAGAATGTCTTGGTTTATAAGAGACTTTCGTTTGAAAGATGGGGGATATCACATTGGGAAACCCATAAGTTACGATGTGTTTACTTTGACGCATATATTGCGGGGAACCCAAATGCTATTTTACGCAACGGGTTAAGAAATTATTTTGACTCAATATATCCGAATATTGGACTTCGTGATTTAGAAAAAGCGGCTAACATGCAACATAAAGAAGCATGTTATGCTTACGGATTAGTAATGTTCGCTTCTCACCAAAGTGAGAACAAGAACATCGGGCTACAACTATTAAACAAAACGTTTCCACAAGTGACGGAGTCGGTAATTGGGGTAAGAAATGAGGTTTTTAGATTATTACGGGACTGTTGGACATTACGTAACCCTCGTCCCTTTGATGACGTTACAACACGCTGTCTTATCAACGGTCATAACGGTTATGTTGCACAAGACCAAGGATGGGAAGTAGTCCTAGTAAAACCAGAATGCATGACTTGTTTCTGGACGTATGAATTACGTGTCTTTATTGCCTTTGCTGAACGACTTGTGTACTAGCTAGAATTGTCTTCACAACTATCTTGTATCAAAGTTATTGTGTGCTATATTTCATGCTTTATGTAAAATAAGCGGTATTGTAAGTTTGTAAAATATTGTATAAAAGTTTGAACGCGAAATATTATTATAATCAGTTTTTCATATAGAATTGTAGTAGTTGAATTGTATATTAGCTACTAAGTATGAACTTAACGGGTAGGTACTACCCAAATTTAAACTTATAAAACGCTAATATGAAGAAAAAGCTTTTATAAATGAGTTCATATTATGCTACAAAATACTATTAACTACTCTTAATATTCTGTATGATTAACTTGTTCCATTTAACTATTTTGAAGGAAATGGCACCGACTACTCGACACACCGTGAATATGAATGAAGAGGAATTCCGTACTTTTCTAGCTTCAAACATAGCCGCAGTACAGGCTGCGCTACATACCAACAATAACCTTGGATCTAGCAGTACAGGAAATTGTGTAGGATGCACCTACAAAGAATTCACTGCCTGCAAACCTTTGGAATTTGATGGAACCGAAGGACCGATCGGATTGAAACGGTGGACCGAGAAGGTTGAATCGGTGTTTGCCATAAGTAAGTGTACTGAAGAGGACAAAGTGAAGTACGCTACGCATACCTTAACAGGTTCTACGTTAACATGGTGGAATACCTATCTAGAGGAAGTGGGACAAGATGATGCGTACGCACTACCGTGGTCAGCATTCAAGCACTTGATGAACGAGAAGTACCGTCCCAGAACCGAGGTCAATAAGCTCAAGACAGAACTTAGAGGGTTACGAACCCAAGGATTTGATATTACCACGTACGAAAGACGATTCACAGAATTGTGCCTATTGTGTCCGGGAGCATTCGAAGATGAGGAAGAGAAGATCGACGCGTTTGTGAAAGGATTACCGGAAAGAATCCAAGAAGATATAAGTTCACACGAGCCCGCCTCCATACAACAGGCATGTAGAATGGCTCACAAACTAGTGAACCATATTGAAGAAAGAATTAAAGAACAGACTGCTGAAGAGGCCAATGTGAAGCAAGTCAAAAGAAAGTGGGAGGAAAACGGTGATAAGAATCACCAATACAACAACAACAGCAATTACAACAATAATCGCAACAATTATCCCAACAATCGCAACATCAATCGCAACTACAACAAACGGCCGAACAACAACAACAACAACAACAACAGCAACTACAACAATCATCCCAACAACAATAATAACCGCAACAACAACAACAATCAGAAGCAGCTATGCCAAAGTTGTGAAAAGAATCACTCGGGGTTCTGCACCAAATTTTGTAACAAGTGTAAAAGAAATGGTCATAGCGCGGCGAAGTGTGAGGTCTACGGACCAGGGGTTAATAGAACGAAAGGAACAAATGGTGTCGGAACGAGTAATGGCGGAGCAAGTAGTGTCGGAGCAAGTTATGCCAATGTAGTTTGTTATAAATGTGGAAAACCAGGCCACATTATTAGAAATTGCCTGAACCAGGAGAACACGAATGGACAAGGCCGTGGAAGAGTTTTCAATATTAATGCGGTAGAGGCACAGGAAGACCCGGAGCTTGTTACGGGTAAGTTTCTTATTGACAATAAATCTGCTTACGTTTTATTTGATTCGGGTGCGGATAGAAGCTATATGAGTAGAGATTTTTGTGCTAAATTAAGTTGTCCATTGACGCCTTTGGATAGTAAATTTTTACTCGAATTAGCAAATGGTAAATTAATTTCAGCAGATAATATATGTCGGAATCGAGAAATTAAACTGGTTAGCGAAACATTTAAGATTGATTTGATACCAGTAGAGTTAGGGAGTTTTGATGTGATAATCGGTATGGACTGGTTGAAAGAAGTGAAAGCGGAGATCGTTTGTTACAAAAATGCAATTCGCATTATACGAGAAAAAGGAAAACCCTTAATGGTGTACGGAGAAAAGGGCAACACGAAGCTACATCTTATTAGTAATTTGAAGGCACAAAAACTAATAAGAAAAGGTTGCTATGCTGTTCTAGCACACGTCGAGAAAGTACAAACTGAAGAAAAGAGCATCAATGATGTTCCCATTGCAAAAGAATTTCCCGATGTATTTCCGAAAGAATTACCGGGATTACCCCCACATCGATCCGTTGAATTTCAAATAGATCTTGTACCAGGAGCTGCACCAATAGCTCGTGCTCCTTACAGACTCGCACCCAGCGAGATGAAAGAACTGCAAAGCCAATTACAAGAACTTTTAGAGCGTGGTTTCATTCGACCAAGCACATCACCGTGGGGAGCTCCTGTTTTGTTTGTCAAGAAGAAAGATGGTACATTCAGGTTGTGTATCGACTACCGAGAGTTGAACAAACTTACCATCAAGAACCGCTACCCACTACCGAGAATCGACGACTTATTTGATCAACTACAAGGCTCGTCTGTTTATTCAAAGATTGACTTACGTTCCGGGTATCATCAAATGCGGGTAAAAGAAGATGATATTCCAAAGACTGCTTTCAGAACACGTTACGGTCATTACGAGTTTATGGTCATGCCGTTTGGTTTAACTAATGCACCAGCTGTGTTCATGGACCTTATGAACCGAGTGTGTGGACCATACCTTGACAAGTTTGTCATTGTTTTCATTGATGACATACTTATTTACTCAAAGAATGACCAAGAACACGGTGAACATTTGAGAAAGGTGTTAGAAGTATTGAGGAAGGAAGAATTGTACGCTAAGTTTTCAAAGTGTGCATTTTGGTTGGAAGAAGTTCAATTCCTCGGTCACATAGTGAACAAAGAAGGTATTAAGGTGGATCCGGCAAAGATAGAAACTGTTGAAAAGTGGGAAACCCCGAAAACTCCGAAACACATACGCCAGTTTTTAGGACTAGCTGGTTACTACAGAAGGTTCATCCAAGACTTTTCCAGAATAGCAAAACCCTTGACTGCATTAACGCATAAAGGGAAGAAATTTGAATGGAATGATGAACAAGAGAAAGCGTTTCAGTTATTGAAGAAAAAGCTAACTACGGCACCTATATTGTCATTGCCTGAAGGGAATGATGATTTTGTGATTTATTGTGATGCATCAAAGCAAGGTCTCGGTTGTGTATTAATGCAACGAACGAAGGTGATTGCTTATGCGTCTAGACAATTGAAGATTCACGAACAAAATTATACGACGCATGATTTGGAATTAGGCGCGGTTGTTTTTGCATTAAAGACTTGGATGCACTACTTATATGGGGTCAAAAGTATTATATATACCGACCACAAAAGTCTTCAACACATATTTAATCAGAAACAACTGAATATGAGGCAGCGTAGGTGGATTGAATTATTGAATGATTACGACTTTGAGATTCGTTACCACCCGGGGAAGGCAAATGTGGTAGCCGATGCCTTGAGCAGTAAGGACAGAGAACCCATTCGAGTAAAATCTATGAATATAATGATTCATAATAACATTACTACTCAAATAAAGGAGGCGCAACAAGGAGTTTTAAAAGAGGGAAATTTAAAGGATGAAATACCCAAAGGATCGGAGAAGCATCTTAATATTCAGGAAGACGGAACCCGGTATAGGGCTGAAAGGATTTGGGTACCAAAATTTGGAGATATGAGAGAAATGGTACTTAGAGAAGCTCATAAAACCAGATACTCAATACATCCTGGAACGGGGAAGATGTACAAGGATCTCAAGAAACATTTTTGGTGGCCGGGTATGAAAGCCGATGTTGCTAAATACGTAGGAGAATGTTTGACGTGTTCTAAGGTCAAAGCTGAGCATCAGAAACCATCAGGTCTACTTCAACAACCTGAAATCCCGGAATGGAAATGGGAAAACATTACCATGGATTTCATCACTAAATTGCCAAGGACTGCAAGTGGTTTTGATACTATTTGGGTAATAGTTGATCGTCTCACCAAATCAGCACACTTCCTACCAATAAGAGAAGATGACAAGATGGAGAAGTTAGCACGACTGTATTTGAAGGAAGTCGTCTCCAGACATGGAATACCAATCTCTATTATCTCTGATAGGGATGGCAGATTTATTTCAAGATTCTGGCAGACATTACAGCAAGCATTAGGAACTCGTCTAGACATGAGTACTGCCTATCATCCACAAACTGATGGGCAGAGCGAAAGGACGATACAAACGCTTGAAGACATGCTACGAGCATGTGTTATTGATTTCGGAAACAGTTGGGATCGACATCTACCGTTAGCAGAATTTTCCTACAACAACAGCTACCATTCAAGCATTGAGATGGCGCCGTTTGAAGCACTTTATGGTAGAAAGTGCAGGTCTCCGATTTGTTGGAGTAAAGTGGGGGATAGACAGATTACGGGTCCGGAGATTATACAAGAAACTACCGAGAAGATCATCCAAATTCAACAACGGTTGAAAACCGCCCAAAGTCGACAAAAGAGCTACGCTGACATTAAAAGAAAAGATATAGAATTTGAAATTGGAGAGATGGTCATGCTTAAAGTTGCACCTTGGAAAGGCGTTGTTCGATTTGGTAAACGAGGGAAATTAAATCCAAGGTATATTGGACCATTCAAGATTATTGATCGTGTCGGACCAGTAGCTTACCGACTAGAGTTACCTCAACAACTCGCGGCTGTACATAACACTTTCCATGTCAGGAATTTAAAGAAATGTTTTGCTAAAGAAGATCTCACTATTCCGTTAGATGAAATCCAAATCAACGAAAAACTTCAATTCATCGAAGAACCCGTCGAAATAATGGATCGTGAGGTTAAAAGACTTAAGCAAAACAAGATACCAATTATTAAGGTTCGATGGAATGCTCGTAGAGGACCTGAGTTCACCTGGGAGCGTGAAGATCAGATGAAGAAGAAATACCCGCATCTATTTCCAGAAGATTCGTCAACACCTTCAACAGCTTAAAATTTCGGGACGAAATTTATTTAACGGGTAGGTACTGTAGTGACCCGAACTTTTCCATGTTTATATATATTAATTGAGATTGATATTTACATGATTAAATGTTTCCAACATGTTAAGCAATCAAACTTTTTAAGACTTGATTAATTGAAATATGTTTCATATAGACAATTGACCACCCAAGTTGATCGGTGATTCACGAACGTTAAAACTTGGAAAAACTATATGATGACATATATATGGATATATATATATATATATAGTTAACATGATACTATGATAAGAAAACATATCATAAAGTATATTAACAATGAACTACATATGTAAAAACAAGACTACTAACTTAATGATTTTTAAACGAGACATATATGTAACGATTATCGTTGTAAAGACATTTAATGTATATATATCATATTAAGAGATATTCATACATGATAATATCATGATAATATAATAATTTAAAATCTCATTTGATATTATAAACATTGGGTTAACAACATTTAACAAGATCGTTAACCTAAAGGTTTCAAAACAACACTTACATGTAACGACTAACGATGACTTAACGACTCAGTTAAAATGTATATACATGTAGTGTTTTAATATATATTTATACACTTTTGAAAGACTTCAATACACTTATCAAAATACTTCTACTTAACAAAAATACTTACAATTACATCCTCGTTCAGTTTCATCAACAATTCAACTCGTATGCACCCGTATTCGTACTCGTACAATACACAGCTTTTAGATGTATGTACTATTGGTATATACACTCCAATGATCAGCTCTTAGAAGCCCATGTGAGTCACCTAAAACATGTGGGAACCATCATTTGGCAACTAGCATGAAATATCTCATAAAATTACAAAAATATGAGTAATCATTCATGACTTATTTACATGAAAACAAAATTACATATCCTTTATATCTAATCCATACACCAACGACCAAAAACACCTACAAACACTTTCATTCTTCAATTTTCTTCATCTAATTGATCTCTCTCAAGTTCTATCTTCAAGTTCTAAGTGTTCTTCATAAATTCCAAAAGTTCTAGTTTCATAAAATCAAGAATACTTTCAAGTTTGCTAGCTCACTTCCAATCTTGTAAGGTGATCATCCAACCTCAAGAAATCTTTGTTTCTTACAGTAGGTTATCATTCTAATACAAGGTAATAATCATATTCAAACTTTGGTTCAATTTCTATAACTATAACAATCTTATTTCAAGTGATGATCTTACTTGAACTTGTTTTCGTGTCATGATTCTGCTTCAAGAACTTCGAGCCATCCAAGGATCCATTGAAGCTAGATCCATTTTTCTCTTTTCCAGTAGGTTTATCCAAGGAAATTAAGGTAGTAATGATGTTCATAACATCATTCGATTCATACATATAAAGCTATCTTATTCGAAGGTTTAAACTTGTAATCACTAGAACATAGTTTAGTTAATTCTAAACTTGTTCGCAAACAAAAGTTAATCCTTCTAACTTGACTTTTAAAATCAACTAAACACATGTTCTATATCTATATGATATGCTAACTTAATGATTTAAAACCTGGAAACACGAAAAACACCGTAAAACCGGATTTACGCCGTCGTAGTAACACCGCGGGCTGTTTTGGGTTAGTTAATTAAAAACTATGATAAACTTTGATTTAAAAGTTGTTATTCTGAGAAAATGATTTTTATTATGAACATGAAACTATATCCAAAAATTATGGTTAAACTCAAAGTGGAAGTATGTTTTCTAAAATGGTCATCTAGACGTCGTTCTTTCGACTGAAATGACTACCTTTACAAAAACGACTTGTAACTTATTTTTCCGACTATAAACCTATACTTTTTCTGTTTAGATTCATAAAATAGAGTTCAATATGAAACCATAGCAATTTGATTCACTCAAAACGGATTTAAAATGAAGAAGTTATGGGTAAAACAAGATTGGATAATTTTTCTCATTTTAGCTACGTGAAAATTGGTAACAAATCTATTCCAACCATAACTTAATCAACTTGTATTGTATATTATGTAATCTTGAGATACCATAGACACGTATACAATGTTTCGACCTATCATGTCGACACATCTATATATATTTCGGAACAACCATAGACACTCTATATGTGAATGTTGGAGTTAGCTATACAGGGTTGAGGTTGATTCCAAAATATATATAGTTTGAGTTGTGATCAATACTGAGATACGTATACACTGGGTCGTGGATTGATTCAAGATAATATTTATCGATTTATTTCTGTACATCTAACTGTGGACAACTAGTTATAGGTTACTAACAAGGACAGCTGACTTAATAAACTTAAAACATCAAAATATATTAAAAGTGTTGTAAATATATTTTGAACATACTTTAATATATATGTATATATTGTTATAGGTTCGTGAATCAACAGTGGCCAAGTCTTACTTCCCAACGAAGTAAAAATCTGTGAAAGTGAGTTATAGTCCCACTTTTAAAATCTAATATTTTTGGGATGAGAATACATGCAGGTTTTATAAATGATTTACAAAATAGACACAAGTACGTGAAACTACATTCTATGGTTGAATTATCGAAATCGAATATGCCCCTTTTTATTAAGTCTGGTAATCTAAGAATTAGGGAACATACACCCTAATTGACGCGAATCCTAAAGATAGATCTATTGGGCCTAACAAACCCCATCCAAAGTATCGGATGCTTTAGTACTTCGAAATTTATATCATATCCGAAGGGTGTCCCGGAATGATGGGGATATTCTTATATATGCATCTTGTTATTGTCGGTTACCAGGTGTTCACCATATGAATGATTTTTATCTCTATGTATGGGATGTGTATTGAAATATGAAATCTTGTGGTCTATTGTTACGATTTGATATATATAGGTTAAACCTATAACTCACCAACATTTTTGTTGACGTTTAAAGCATGTTTATTCTCAGGTGAATATTAAGAGCTTCCGCTGTTGCATACTAAAATAAGGACAAGATTTGGAGTCCATTTTTGTATGATATTGTGTAAAAACTGCATTCAAGAAACTGATTTCGATGTAACATATTTGTATTGTAAACCATTATGTAATGGTCGTGTGTAAACAGGATATTTTAGATTATCATTATTTGATAATCTACGTAAAGCTTTTTAAACCTTTATTTATGAAATAAAGGTTATGGTTTGTTTTAAAAATGAATGCAGTCTTTGAAAAACGTCTCATATAGAGGTCAAAACCTCGCAACGAAATCAATTAATATGGAACGTTTTTAATCAATAAGAACGGGACATTTCAGTCATCACACAATGGTAGCCGCCGGCTTGGTGTTAATGTGAAGAAATTCCAGAATGTTCCAGAAATTAACTCAGAAATCGAAGAATTTGGAGGACAAGTAAAAGCAACAAAAGCCGCCGTCTTAAGAAATAAAGCTGCCGGCCTGGATCAACTTAAGCCAACGGCTTCCCATCCAAAGCCGCCGGTTACAGAGCCATTCCTGGGACCAATTTGGTGACCAAGTAATACGTTTAAAGCTGCAAAATCCATATTTTGGCCATAACTTACTCATACGATCTCTAATTAAGGCGTTCTAGGTGTCCCGACGTCCGTATGACATAGCTCTACAACTTCCGTTATATAAGTTTTGTCTAATTCAGCCAGGTTTGGATGCTAGAAGGCAAAACGAGGCTGATGTCCCACATTGCTAGAAAACAAATGTAAGAGGCTCCTCCTTCACCTATAATAGGAGGCCTTCACCCCTTAGTTTAGTTGTACCTTTTCTTTCATTCTTTCTCTCTTTAAGGGACTTCGATTCTCCAAACCCTTTGGGGTTTTGGATTATTCGGGACCCCATCTAGTTTAATATTTTATTTGGCGTCGAGGTTATGCCCGAACATCTTCTTTCTATTTTGTAAGTGTTCTATTTTAATTTAATTATTTCTTTTCTTTTATTTATTGTGTTTTAATTTACTGTCTTTTATTTAATGTCTTTTATTTATTTAATTACTTTATTTTTCGTCTACCATTATGAACTAAACGTTCATAGTGGTTACTTGGACGGAAACTGTGAAAATATACAGATGAATCCACCGGCTTCCTCAGTCCAAGCCGCCGTGTAAAGACCCAACCCGTTAACCAACCGAATAAGCAAAATATTATTATTATTATTTTTTTAATAACAGTAGGGTGCGCGGCGCGCACAAGGCCATTCAGCTTCTGTCCGGATTTTTCATTTTTGCATTAAAGATCTATCACTTCCCGACACTTTTAGGCTAAACGGTTTTTGCAACACATTAATATTGGTAAAACTCACACGTTTTTATAATAAAACAAGTTTTACGATGTCGGGCCCACATCGGCCCATTTTACGAATTAAGTACGAAATACAATTTTTGACTACATGGTTTTAACACAAAATAAAAGCCGAGCATGGCGATTGGGAATACGCAAGCCAATCCTAATCAAATCCAAAAGCAAGTCTTCTAAAGCAAACTACGCGAGTCCACTAGTTGCTACGCTTACCCGAGCCACCGCCTCCATGCAAATCTATAAAAATGTCAACAACGAGAGGGCAAGATAATGCTTAGTGAGTGAGAATATACTACATACATATATATGCATAAAATGAATACGCATCGCCAACACACAAAATAGTAAACACATACCGCAATCCGAGCATAAATAAGCAATGTTATACCTAACGTACCACCAAGCCAAATCCACAAGATTAGCTACAACAATATAATAAGTACATACGCTTACACAAAAGGTAACCAAAACTACAAGGTTAACCCCTTAACCTCAATCATACAAAAGTTGGTCGAACAACCCGAGCCTTAGTGAATTCGCACAACCCGATATTCACTTCTTAACCAATTCCACAACCGAGGTTGGCCGAACTACCCAAACCTTAGTGAATTCGCACAACCCGAGATTCACTACATCATCAATAAGATGACCGAACAACACGAGTCATCATGAATCCGCACTACTCGAGATTCACCACCCAAATCAAAACCCACATCATCGAGGTTACTTAACTTCATATCACAAGTCCATGTGATAACGTACACACTAAGTGTGCTCCTCACCAAAGGTGGTCAACTAATACGCACAACCGTGCCAATTGGACTTATTACACAAGTCCATCAAATCCACCTATATATGAAGTGAGTTCTATAACCGAGAACCACTTCACCCGACCTGCACCCATCCTACACATACATATGCACTGAAAGGATCCGAAACTAATCATCCGGACGTTGTCCATATTGATTACAAAAGAATTACAATAGTTGATAACATTGCGAGGTACTTGCCCTCTATATGATACATCTTACAAACGTTGCATTTATTCTTAAAAGGCAATCTATAGTTACATCCATAATTGACATATTCGCCTGACATTTCATAATATTCAAATGACCTAAACCGCCATTTACTTAATAATAGTCTCTATGAACTTCAATGACTCGAATGCAACGCCTTATGATATAAGTCCTTAATGGCCTCAAGTAGTATCCTTAGTACGAGATAATGCACATCGGAAGACTTAATTCATACCTGAGAATAACATGCTTTAAAATGTCAACATAAAGTTGGTGAGATATAGGTTTAATGTCGACAGCGATATAAATATAGACCACAAGATTTCATATATAAACATTTTAATAAAAATATTCTAAGTGGTTGAGCACTTGGTAACCATACTTAACAATTAATCACGTCGCATATTCCCTTTAATATGAAATCTTACTACACTGTACCAAGTGTAGTCACGAAACGAAGTACTGTGCAACCGTTGAATACTGGTCGTCCAGTCCGGTTGGGGTTGTCAGGCCCGATAGATCTATCAACAGGATTCGCGTTTACAATACCGCTGTAAATATTAGTTACCAAGCTACAGGGAAGTATGCCAGTGGTACAACTCAACGTAGAATATATTTTTCAGTTACTTGTGTCCATAACGTAAAACATAAAATACATGTATTCTCATCCCGAAATATTTAGAGTTTAAAAAATGGGACTATATACTCACTTTCGTCTTGAAGATATATATAATTTGACTTGGTCTCCGGTTGATATCACGAACCTATCCATATATAATATATCAATACCTTTTCTTTTTAAACAAACGTCACATATATATACTTGTTATACTTTTAATACTTTGAATAATTCCTTAGTCCGTAGTTAGCAGCTCGTTGTTAGTAATTCAATTTTAATGGTTCATTTTTAGATGTTTAATATACCCGCAATGAAATAAATAAAACCCCCAACGAAATAAATAAAACCCCATCGTATATGTATTGGTCAAGATTAATCTTGACCCACGGTACCGGTGTTGTCAAATGACGTGTTGCGTACATAAAGTACCGGTGTTGTCAAATGACGTGTTGCGTACAAACATGGGATCTTATGATTAATCTTCTCGTGTTGTTTACGGGTGATCCTGAACCATATAAAATTGAATTATAAGTACATATATATAAAATATCATGTTATCTTAGAAATATGTGATTTATTTAATTTTTCCCAATTAATCCCGAAGTTAAACAAGTCTAGGATAACCAATTTTGTTTCGGTCATAGTTTCTTCGTTACAAATCCGTTTTCGTTGATTCAACTTGCCATCTCCTTGGATCGAGTCCCTCTTTAAGACTATGAACTGAAAATACCTTGGTTTGTATTCAAAATCACACGGCATAGGTGAAACTTTAGTGAAACTTATGAAGTTAAACATTTTTGTTACAAAAAAATAACACTTAATGACCATTTTTCTAAAAATACTTATACTTTGAATTAAATCATGAAATTTTTATGTGTTAACATATTTATAGTAAAAATCATTTTTACAGAACATAAACCTCCAATTCAAAGTTTAAGATAGTTTTTAATTATCCAACCCAAAACAGTCCCCGGTTACACTCCGACGTCGTAAAAACAGTTTTTAAGATATTCTTTGAAAAACCAAGTTATACCTTGTTAAGTTAGCATATATTTAAGTTATATTACAGGTCTTGAAGTATTTTAAAAGTTAAGTTAGAAGGATCTATTTAGTTTGCAAACAAGTTTGAAAACTTTCAAACTATGTTTTTGTTGTTAAAATTGTATACCACAAAATATGATAGCTATATATATATGAATCGAATAAGGTTATGAACATAGATACTACCTCAAGTTCCTTGGACAAGGTGTAGTGACCCGAACTTTTCCATGTTTATATATATTAATTGAGATTGATGTTTACATGATTAAATGTTTCCAACATGTTAAGCAATCAAACTTGTTAAGACTTGATTAATTGAAATAGGTTTCATATAGACAATTGACCACCCAAGTTGACCAGTGATTCACGAACGTTAAAACTTGTAAAAAAACTATATGATGACATATATATGGTTATATATATAGTTAACATGATATTATGATAAGTAAACATATCATTAATTATATTAACAATGAACTACATATGTAAAAACAAGACTACTAACTTAATGATTTTGAAACGAGACATATATGTAACGTTTATCGTTGTAACGAAATTTAATGTATATATATCATATTAAGAGATATTCGTACATCATAATATCATGATAATATAATAATTTAAAATATCTTTTGATATTATAAACATTGGGTTAACAACATTTAACAAGATCGTTAACCTAAACGTTTCAAAACAACACTTACATGTAACGACTAACGATGACTTAACGACTCAGTTAAAATGTATATACATGTAGTGTTTTAATATGTATTTATACACTTTTGAAAGACTTCAATACACTTATCAAAATACTTTTACTTAACAAAAATGCTTACAATTACATTCTCGTTCAGTTTCATCAACAATTCTACTTGTATGCACCCGTATTCGTACTCGTACAATACACAGCTTTTAGATGTATGTACTATTGGTATATACACTCCAATGATCAGCTCTTAGCAGCCCATGTGAGTCACCTAACACATGTGGGAACCATCATTTGGCAACTAGCATGAAATATCTCATAAGATTACAAAAATATGAGTAATCATTCATGACTTATTTACATAAAAACAAAATTACATATCCTTTATATCTAATCCATACACCAACGACCAAAAACACCTACAAACACTTTCATTCTTCAATTTTCTTCATCTAATTGAACTCTCTCAAGTTCTATCTTCAAGTTCTAAGTGTTCTTCATAAATTCCAAAAGTTCTAGTTTCATAAAATCAAGAATACTTTCAAGTTTGCTAGCTCACTTCCAATCTTGTAAGGTGATCATCCAACCTCAAGAAATCTTTGTTTCTTACAGTAGGTTATCATTCTAATACAAGGTAATAATCATATTCAAACTTTGGTTCAATTTCTATAACTATAACAATCTTATTTCAAGTGATGATCTTACTTGAACTTGTTTTCGTGTCATGATTCTGCTTCAAGAACTTCGAGCCATCCAAGGATCCATTGAAGCTAGATCCATTTTTCTCTTTTCCAGTAGGTTTATCCAAGGAAATTAAGGTAGTAATGATGTTCATAACATCATTCTATTCATACATATAAAGCTATCTTATTCGAAGGTTTAAACTTGTAATCACTAGAGCATAGTTTAGTTAATTCTAAACTTGTTCGCAAACAAAAGTTAATCCTTCTAACTTGACTTTTAAAATCAACTAAACACATGTTCTATATCTATATGATATGCTAACTTAATGATTTAAAACCTGGAAACATGAAAAACACCGTAAAACCGGATTTACGCCGTCGTAGTAACACCGCGGGCTGTTTTGGGTTAGTTAATTAAAAACTATGATAAACTTTGATTTAAAAGTTGTTATTCTGAGAAAATGATTTTTATTATGAACATGAAACTATATCCAAAAATTATGGTTAAACTCAAAGTGGACGTATGTTTTCTAAAATGGTCATCTAGACGTCGTTCTTTCGACTGAAATGACTACCTTTACAAAAACGACTTGTAACTTATTTTTCCGACTATAAACCTATACTTTTCTGTTTAGATTCATAAAATAGAGTTCAATATGAAACCATAGCAATTTGATTCACTCAAAACGGATTTAAAATGAAGAAGTTATGGGTAAAACAAGATTGGATAATTTTTCTCATTTTAGCTACGTGAAAATTGGTAACAAATCTATTCCAACCATAACTTAATAAACTTGTATTGTATATTATGTAATCTTGAGATACCATAGACACGTATACAATGTTTCGACCTATCATGTCGACACATCTATATATATTTCGGAACAACCATAGACACTCTATATGTGAATGTTGGAGTTAGCTATACAGGGTTGAGGTTGATTCCAAAATATATATAGTTTGAGTTGTGATCAATACTGAGATACGTATACACTGGGTCGTGGATTGATTCAAGATAATATTTATCGATTTATTTCTGTACATCTAACTGTGGACAACTAGTTGTAGGTTACTAACGAGGACAGCTGACTTAATAAACTTAAAACATCAAAATATATTAAAAGTGTTGTAAATATATTTTGAACATACTTTGATATACATGTATATATTGTTATAGGTTCGTGAATCAACCAGTGGCCAAGTCTTACTTCCCGACGAAGTAAAAATCTGTGAAAGTGAGTTATAGTCCCACTTTTAAAATCTAATATTTTTGGGATGAGAATACATGCAGGTTTTATAAATGATTTACAAAATAGACACAAGTACGTGAAACTACATTCTATGGTTGAATTATCGAAATCGAATATGCCCCTTTTTATTAAGTCTGGTAATCTAAGAATTAGGGAACAGACACCCTAATTGACGCGAATCCTAAAGATAGATCTATTGGGCTTAACAAACCCCATCCAAAGTACCGGATGCTTTAGTACTTCGAAATTTATATCATATCCGAAGGGTGTCCCGGAATGATGGGGATATTCTTATATATGCATCTTGTTATTGTCGGTTACCAGGTGTTCACCATATGAATGATTTTTATCTCTATGTATGGGATGTGTATTGAAATATGAAATCTTGTGGTCTATTGTTACGATTTGATATATATAGGTTAAACCTATAACTCACCAACATTTTTGTTGACGTTTTAAGCATGTTTATTCTCAGGTGATTATTAAGAGCTTCCGCTGTCGCATACTTAAATAAGGACAAGATTTGGAGTCCATGCTTGTATGATATTGTGTAAAAACTGCATTCAAGAAACTTATTTTGTTGTAACATATTTGTATTGTAAACCATTATGTAATGGTCGTGTGTAAACAGGATATTTTAGATTATCATTATTTGATAATCTACGTAAAGCTTTTTAAACCTTTATTGATGAAATAAAGGTTATGGTTTGTTTAAAAATGAATGCAGTCTTTGAAAAACGTCTCATATAGAGGTCAAAACCTCGCAACGAAATCAATTAATATGGAACGTTTTTAATCAATAAGAACGGGACATTTCAGTTGGTATCCGAGCGTTGGTCTTAGAGAACCAGAAAATTTGCATTAGTGTGTCTTATCGAGTTTGTTAGGATGCATTAGTGAGTCTGGACTTCGACCGTGTTTACTTGAAAAATGATTGCTTAACAAATTTTGTTGGAAACTATATATTTTTAAAATGTGAATATTATGTGATATATTAATCTCTTAACGCGTTTGATATTATGTGATAGATGTCTACCTCTAGAACAATTCCCATTGACTCACCTAATAATAATGAAGAGTCAAATGTAAATTGGAATGATTCGTGGACTGATTCACAAGTTCCCGAAGAGGAACCGGAAGAAGAGTCGGAACCGGAAGAAGAATCGGAACCGGAAGAAGAATCGGAACCGGATGAAGAAATAGAACCGGTGGGGGAAATAATAAAACGGTTAAGTAAAAGAAAATCCTCAACCAACCGACCAAAGTTAATTATGGTCAATGGTGTTTCCGCCAAGGAAGCAAAATATTGGGAGGATTACCAATTCTCCGATGAATCGGATTCCGACGAGAATTCCGATGATGTTATAGAAATTACCCCAACTGAATTTAAAAAGGCAAAAGAAAATAATAAGGGAAAGGGCATAAAAATAGAGAAATCTAATTCCAACCCCGATGAACTTTATATGTATCGTCAACCCCCGAAGTCCTTAAGTTGTAACAATGACCCGGGAACCTCTAAACCACCAGGTTTTTCTAAACCAATGTGGACAACGACGGCTCGTATTAGGGGAACATCATATATCCCTAGAAACTTGGCAAAACGAACCAAAACCGAAGAAGAAGAAACGAGGGAGTCGGAATAAGATAGTTGTATTCGTGTGGTGTAATATATGGAATATAGTGTTCTTATGCTTTATGATATATGTAAAAATTGCTTGTATTAATAAGTATTTTTTTTTTATGAATCTAACTCTTGTCTATTTTACAGTTTAAAAACACAAAATGGATAGACAACCCAATATTTTAAGAGACCTACCCGGAGACATGATTGATGAAATCTTGTCTAGAGTCGGCCAGAATTCTTCGGCACAACTATTTAAGGCGAGATCAGTTTGTAAGACATTCGAAGAACGTTCCAAGAATGTCTTGGTTTATAAGAGACTTTCGTTTGAAAGATGGGGGATATCACATTGGGAAACCCATAAGTTACGATGTGTTTACTTTGACGCATATATTGCGGGGAACCCAAATGCTATTTTACGCAACGGGTTAAGAAATTATTTTGACTCAATATATCCGAATATTGGACTTCGTGATTTAGAAAAAGCGGCTAACATGCAACATAAAGAAGCATGTTATGCTTACGGATTAGTAATGTTCGCTTCTCACCAAAGTGAGAACAAGAACATCGGGCTACAACTATTAAACAAAACGTTTCCACAAGTGACGGAGTCGGTAATTGGGGTAAGAAATGAGGTTTTTAGATTATTACGGGACTGTTGGACATTACGTAACCCTCGTCCCTTTGATGACGTTACAACACGCTGTCTTATCAACGGCCATAACGGTTATGTTGCACAAGACCAAGGATGGGAAGTAGTCCTAGTAAAACCAGAATGCATGACTTGTTTCTGGACGTATGAATTACGTGTCTTTATTGCCTTTGCTGAACGACTTGTGTACTAGCTAGAATTTTCTTCACAACTATCTTGTATCAAAGTTATTGTGTGCTATATTTCATGCTTTATGTAAAATAAGCGGTATTGTAAGTTTGTAAAATATTGTATAAAAGTTTGAACGCGAAATATTATTATAATCAGTTTTTCATATAGAATTGTAGTAGTTGAATTGTATATTAGCTACTAAGTATGAACTTAACGGGTAGGTACTACCCGAATTTAAACTTATAAAACGCTAATATGAAGAAAAAGCTTTTATAAATGAGTTCATATTATGCTACGAAATACTATTAACTACTCTTAATATTCTGTATGATTAACTTGTTCCATTTAACTATTTTGAAGGAAATGGCACCGACTACTCGACACACCGTGAATATGAATGAAGAGGAATTCCGTACTTTTCTAGCTTCAAACATAGCCGCAGTACAGGCTGCGCTACATACCAACAATAACCTTGGATCTAGCAGTACAGGAAATCGTGTAGGATGCACCTACAAAGAATTCACTGCCTGCAAACCTTTGGAATTTGATGGAACCGAAGGACCGATCGGATTGAAACGGTGGACCGAGAAGGTTGAATCGGTGTTTGCCATAAGTAAGTGTACTGAAGAGGACAAAGTGAAGTACGCTACGCATACCTTCACAGGTTCTGCGTTAACATGGTGGAATACCTATCTAGAGCAAGTGGGACAAGATGATGCGTACGCACTACCGTGGTCAGCATTCAAGCACTTGATGAACGAGAAGTACCGTCCCAGAACCGAGGTCAATAAGCTCAAGACAGAACTTAGAGGGTTACGAACCCAAGGATTTGATATTACCACGTACGAAAGACGATTCACAGAATTGTGCCTATTGTGTCCGGGAGCATTCGAAGATGAGGAAGAGAAGATCGACGCGTTTGTGAAAGGATTACCGGAAAGAATCCAAGAAGATATAAGTTCACACGAGCCCGCCTCCATACAACAGGCATGTAGAATGGCTCACAAACTAGTGAACCAGATTGAAGAAAGAATTAAAGAACAGACTGCTGAAGAGGCCAATGTGAAGCAAGTCAAAAGAAAGTGGGAGGAAAATGGTGATAAGAATCACCAATACAACAACAACAGCAATTACAACAATAATCGCAACAATTATCCCAACAATCGCAACATCAATCGCAACTACAACAAACGGCCGAACAACAACAACAACAACATCAACAGCAACTACAACAATCATCCCAACAACAATAATAACCGCAATAACAACAACAATCAGAAGCAACTATGCCAAAGGTGTGAAAAGAATCACTCGGGGTTCTGCACCAAATTTTGCAACAAGTGTAAAAGAAATGGTCATAGCGCGGCGAAGTGTGAGGTCTACGGACCAGGGGTTAATAGAACAAAAGGAACAAATGGTGTCGGAACGAGTAATGGCGGAGCAAGTAGTGTCGGAGCAAGTTATGCCAATGTAGTTTGTTATAAATGTGGAAAACCAGGCCACATTATTAGAAATTGCCCGAACCAGGAGAACACGAATGGACAAGGCCGTGGAAGAGTTTTCAATATTAATGCGGTAGAGGCACAGGAAGACCCGGAGCTTGTTACGGGTACGTTTCTTATTGACAATAAATCTGCTTACGTTTTATTTGATTCGGGTGCGGATAGAAGCTATATGAGTAGAGATTTTTGTGCTAAATTAAGTTGTCCATTGACGCCTTTGGATAGTAAATTTTTACTCGAATTAGCAAATGGTAAATTAATTTCAGCAGATAATATATGTCGGAATCGAGAAATTAAACTGGTTAGCGAAACATTTAAGATTGATTTGATACCAGTAGAGTTAGGGAGTTTTGATGTGATAATCGGTATGGACTGGTTGAAAGAAGTGAAAGCGGAGATCGTTTGTTACAAAAATGCAATTCGCATTATACGAGAAAAAGGAAAACCCTTAATGGTGTACGGAGAAAAGGGCAACACGAAGCTACATCTTATTAGTAATTTGAAGGCACAAAAACTAATAAGAAAAGGTTGCTATGCTGTTCTAGCACACGTCGAGAAAGTACAAACTGAAGAAAAGAGCATCAATGATGTTCCCATTGCAAAAGAATTTCCCGATGTATTTCCGAAAGAATTACCGGGATTACCCCCACATCGATCCGTTGAATTTCAAATAGATCTTGTACCGGGAGCTGCACCAATAGCTCGTGCTCCTTACAGACTCGCACCCAGCGAGATGAAAGAACTGCAAAGCCAATTACAAGAACTTTTAGAGCGTGGTTTCATTCGACCAAGCACATCACCGTGGGGAGCTCCTGTTTTGTTTGTCAAGAAGAAAGATGGTACATTCAGGTTGTGTATCGACTACCGAGAGTTGAACAAACTTACCATCAAGAACCGCTACCCACTACCGAGAATCGACGACTTATTTGATCAACTACAAGGCTCGTCTGTTTATTCAAAGATTGACTTACGTTCCGGGTATCATCAAATGCGGGTGAAAGAAGATGATATTCCAAAGACTGCTTTCAGAACACGTTACGGTCATTACGAGTTTATGGTCATGCCGTTTGGTTTAACTAATGCACCAGCTGTGTTCATGGACCTTATGAACCGAGTGTGTGGACCATACCTTGACAAGTTTGTCATTGTTTTCATTGATGACATACTTATTTACTCAAAGAATGACCAAGAACACGGTGAACATTTGAGAAAGGTGTTAGAAGTATTGAGGAAGGAAGAATTGTACGCTAAGTTTTCAAAGTGTGCATTTTGGTTGGAAGAAGTTCAATTCCTCGGTCACATAGTGAACAAAGAAGGTATTAAGGTGGATCCGGCAAAGATAGAAACTGTTGAAAAGTGGGAAACCCCGAAAACTCCGAAACACATACGCCAGTTTTTAGGACTAGCTGGTTACTACAGAAGGTTCATCCAAGACTTTTCCAGAATAGCAAAACCCTTGACTGCATTAACGCATAAAGGGAAGAAATTTGAATGGAATAATGAACAAGAGAAAGCGTTTCAGTTATTGAAGAAAAAGCTAACTACGGCACCTATATTGTCATTGCCTGAAGGGAATGATGATTTTGTGATTTATTGTGACGCATCAAAGCAAGGTCTCGGTTGTGTATTAATGCAACGAACGAAGGTGATTGCTTATGCGTCTAGACAATTGAAGATTCACGAACAAAATTATACGACGCATGATTTGGAATTAGGCGCGGTTGTTTTTGCATTAAAGACTTGGAGGCACTACTTATATGGGGTCAAAAGTATTATATATACCGACCACAAAAGTCTTCAACACATATTTAATCAGAAACAACTGAATATGAGGCAGCGTAGGTGGATTGAATTATTGAATGATTACGATTTTGAGATTCGTTACCACCCGGGGAAGGCAAATGTGGTAGCCGATGCCTTGAGCAGGAAGGATAGAGAACCCATTCGAGTAAAATCTATGAATATAATGATTCATAATAACATTACTACTCAAATAAAGGAGGCGCAACAAGGAGTTTTAAAAGAGGGAAATTTAAAGGATGAAATACCCAAAGGATCGGAGAAGCATCTTAATATTCGGGAAGACGGAACCCGGTATAGGGCTGAAAGGATTTGGGTACCAAAATTTGGAGATATGAGAGAAATGGTACTTAGAGAAGCTCATAAAACCAGATACTCAATACATCCTGGAACGGGGAAGATGTACAAGGATCTCAAGAAACATTTTTGGTGGCCGGGTATGAAAGCCGATGTTGCTAAATACGTAGGAGAATGTTTGACGTGTTCTAAGGTCAAAGCTGAGCATCAAAAACCATCAGGTCTACTTCAACAACCCGAAATCCCGGAATGGAAATGGGAAAACATTACCATGGATTTCATCACTAAATTGCCAAGGACTGCAAGTGGTTTTGATACTATTTGGGTAATAGTTGATCGTCTCACCAAATCAGCACACTTCCTACCAATAAGAGAAGATGACAAGATGGAGAAGTTAGCACGACTGTATTTGAAGGAAGTCGTCTCCAGACATGGAATACCAATCTCTATTATCTCTGATAGGGATGGCAGATTTATTTCAAGATTCTGGCAGACATTACAGCAAGCATTAGGAACTCGTCTAGACATGAGTACTGCCTATCATCCACAAACTGATGGGCAGAGCGAAAGGACGATACAAACGCTTGAAGACATGCTACGAGCATGTGTTATTGATTTCGGAAACAGTTGGGATCGACATCTACCGTTAGCAGAATTTTCCTACAACAACAGCTACCATTCAAGCATTGAGATGGCGCCGTTTGAAGCACTTTATGGTAGAAAGTGCAGGTCTCCGATTTGTTGGAGTGAGGTGGGGGATAGACAGATTACGGGTCCGGAGATTATACAAGAAACTACCGAGAAGATCATCCAAATTCAACAACGGTTGAAAACCGCCCAAAGTCGACAAAAGAGCTACGCTGACATTAAAAGAAAAGATATAGAATTTGAAATTGGAGAGATGGTCATGCTTAAAGTTGCACCTTGGAAAGGCGTTGTTCGATTTGGTAAACGAGGGAAATTAAATCCAAGGTATATTGGACCATTCAAGATTATTGATCGTGTCGGACCAGTAGCTTACCGACTAGAGTTACCTCAACAACTCGCGGCTGTACATAACACTTTCCACGTCTCGAATTTAAAGAAATGTTTTGCTAAAGAAGATCTCACTATTCCGTTAGATGAAATCCAAATCAACGAAAAACTTCAATTCATCGAAGAACCCGTCGAAATAATGGATCGTGAGGTTAAAAGACTTAAGCAAAACAAGATACCAATTGTTAAGGTTCGATGGAATGCTCGTAGAGGACCCGAGTTCACCTGGGAGCGTGAAGATCAGATGAAGAATAAATACCCGCATCTATTTCCAGAAGATTCGTCAACACCTTCAACAGCTTAAAATTTCGGGACGAAATTTATTTAACGGGTAGGTACTGTAGTGACCCGAACTTTTCCATGTTTATATATATTAATTGAGATTGATGTTTACATGATTAAATGTTTCCAACATGTTAAGCAATCAAACTTGTTAAGACTTGATTAATTGAAATAGGTTTCATATAGACAATTGACCACCCAAGTTGACCAGTGATTCACGAACGTTAAAACTTGTAAAAAAACTATATGATGACATATATATGGTTATATATATAGTTAACATGATATTATGATAAGTAAACATATCATTAATTATATTAACAATGAACTACATATGTAAAAACAAGACTACTAACTTAATGATTTTGAAACGAGACATATATGTAACGTTTATCGTTGTAACGAAATTTAATGTATATATATCATATTAAGAGATATTCGTACATCATAATATCATGATAATATAATAATTTAAAATATCTTTTGATATTATAAACATTGGGTTAACAACATTTAACAAGATCGTTAACCTAAACGTTTCAAAACAACACTTACATGTAACGACTAACGATGACTTAACGACTCAGTTAAAATGTATATACATGTAGTGTTTTAATATGTATTTATACACTTTTGAAAGACTTCAATACACTTATCAAAATACTTTTACTTAACAAAAATGCTTACAATTACATTCTCGTTCAGTTTCATCAACAATTCTACTTGTATGCACCCGTATTCGTACTCGTACAATACACAGCTTTTAGATGTATGTACTATTGGTATATACACTCCAATGATCAGCTCTTAGCAGCCCATGTGAGTCACCTAACACATGTGGGAACCATCATTTGGCAACTAGCATGAAATATCTCATAAGATTACAAAAATATGAGTAATCATTCATGACTTATTTACATGAAAACAAAATTACATATCCTTTATATCTAATCCATACAACAACGACCAAAAACACCTACAAACACTTTCATTCTTCAATTTTCTTCATCTAATTGAACTCTCTCAAGTTCTATCTTCAAGTTCTAAGTGTTCTTCATAAATTCCAAAAGTTCTAGTTTCATAAAATCAAGAATACTTTCAAGTTTGCTAGCTCACTTCCAATCTTGTAAGGTGATCATCCAACCTCAAGAAATCTTTGTTTCTTACAGTAGGTTATCATTCTAATACAAGGTAATAATCATATTCAAACTTTGGTTCAATTTCTATAACTATAACAATCTTATTTCAAGTGATGATCTTACTTGAACTTGTTTTCGTGTCATGATTCTGCTTCAAGAACTTCGAGCCATCCAAGGATCCATTGAAGCTAGATCCATTTTTCTCTTTTCCAGTAGGTTTATCCAAGGAAATTAAGGTAGTAATGATGTTCATAACATCATTCTATTCATACATATAAAGCTATCTTATTCGAAGGTTTAAACTTGTAATCACTAGAGCATAGTTTAGTTAATTCTAAACTTGTTCGCAAACAAAAGTTAATCCTTCTAACTTGACTTTTAAAATCAACTAAACACATGTTCTATATCTATATGATATGCTAACTTAATGATTTAAAACCTGGAAACATGAAAAACACCGTAAAACCGGATTTACGCCGTCGTAGTAACACCGCGGGCTGTTTTGGGTTAGTTAATTAAAAACTATGATAAACTTTGATTTAAAAGTTGTTATTCTGAGAAAATGATTTTTATTATGAACATGAAACTATATCCAAAAATTATGGTTAAACTCAAAGTGGACGTATGTTTTCTAAAATGGTCATCTAGACGTCGTTCTTTCGACTGAAATGACTACCTTTACAAAAACGACTTGTAACTTATTTTTCCGACTATAAACCTATACTTTTCTGTTTAGATTCATAAAATAGAGTTCAATATGAAACCATAGCAATTTGATTCACTCAAAACGGATTTAAAATGAAGAAGTTATGGGTAAAACAAGATTGGATAATTTTTCTCATTTTAGCTACGTGAAAATTGGTAACAAATCTATTCCAACCATAACTTAATCAACTTGTATTGTATATTATGTAATCTTGAGATACCATAGACACGTATACAATGTTTCGACCTATCATGTCGACACATCTATATATATTTCGGAACAACCATAGACACTCTATATGTGAATGTTGGAGTTAGCTATACAGGGTTGAGGTTGATTCCAAAATATATATAGTTTGAGTTGTGATCAATACTGAGATACGTATACACTGGGTCGTGGATTGATTCAAGATAATATTTATCGATTTATTTCTGTACATCTAACTGTGGACAACTAGTTGTAGGTTACTAACGAGGACAGCTGACTTAATAAACTTAAAACATCAAAATATATTAAAAGTGTTGTAAATATATTTTGAACATACTTTGATATACATGTATATATTGTTATAGGTTCGTGAATCAACCAGTGGCCAAGTCTTACTTCCCGACGAAGTAAAAATCTGTGAAAGTGAGTTATAGTCCCACTTTTAAAATCTAATATTTTTGGGATGAGAATACATGCAGGTTTTATAAATGATTTACAAAATAGACACAAGTACGTGAAACTACATTCTATGGTTGAATTATCGAAATCGAATATGCCCCTTTTTATTAAGTCTGGTAATCTAAGAATTAGGGAACAGACACCCTAATTGACGCGAATCCTAAAGATAGATCTATTGGGCTTAACAAACCCCATCCAAAGTACCGGATGCTTTAGTACTTCGAAATTTATATCATATCCGAAGGGTGTCCCGGAATGATGGGGATATTCTTATATATGCATCTTGTTATTGTCGGTTACCAGGTGTTCACCATATGAATGATTTTTATCTCTATGTATGGGATGTGTATTGAAATATGAAATCTTGTGGTCTATTGTTACGATTTGATATATATAGGTTAAACCTATAACTCACCAACATTTTTGTTGACGTTTTAAGCATGTTTATTCTCAGGTGATTATTAAGAGCTTCCGCTGTCGCATACTTAAATAAGGACAAGATTTGGAGTCCATGCTTGTATGATATTGTGTAAAAACTGCATTCAAGAAACTTATTTTGTTGTAACATATTTGTATTGTAAACCATTATGTAATGGTCGTGTGTAAACAGGATATTTTAGATTATCATTATTTGATAATCTACGTAAAGCTTTTTAAACCTTTATTGATGAAATAAAGGTTATGGTTTGTTTAAAAATGAATGCAGTCTTTGAAAAACGTCTCATATAGAGGTCAAAACCTCGCAACGAAATCAATTAATATGGAACGTTTTTAATCAATAAGAACGGGACATTTCACAAGGTTGCTGTAAAAGAGGAGTAAAAAGCTAGAACCAAAAGGGTGATGGAATTGGATGAAAGATTGGAAGTAAGTTTGTGTTCTTGGAAGGATTTCTTGAAGTGTTTTTGTATGGTTTTCTTATGGTGTTTAAGTAAGGTTTTTGAAGCTAATTGATGGGGAAAATGCTTGGAGATGATCAAGTATGAAGTTAAGAGTATTTTGAGAGAGAAATGGAAGTGTAAGTATGAGAAAATGGGGTGAAGAAATGGTGTGCATGCATAAAAACGTTTTTAGGTTATAAAGGAAAAAAAAGATACCTAACTTTGTTTTCTTGCTAAATAATTCATGCTACTTGACAAATGGTTGGTTCCACATGTTTCTTAATCATTTAAGGCTGCTAAGGAGCAGATTTTTATTGGTATATACCAATAGTAAATACATCTAGAAGCTGCGTATGATACGGGTACATATACCCTAGGTATACGTATAGAAATCTTTGAGAAAACGGAACGAGGATTCAAATATAGCTATCTTTTGTAAATATACTTATATTGTTTTATGTATTTAAGTCTTTAAAAGTGATTAAATACATTACTTATACGATATATTTATAAACATTATAGGTCATAAGTATTTAAGTCAAATAACGTTACGTATGGTTATCGTTTTGAAAACTTAATTTAGTAGTTTCAAAATATACTTATAACTTATTGTTATTAATACAAAATGAGATATTAAAACATTCTTAGATCATGTTAAATATGTATATATACATATATATACACAAACGTATAATTATCATATATTGTATAGTTTGTGATATCATCGGTCAAACTAGACGGTCAAACGTTGTGTAAAACTCTTTTCGAAAACATAAGTCTCAACAATTTGGATTGCTTATCATGTTGGTAAGGTTTAATTTATGTAAATATTAATCTTATAAGTATAGAACGATCGAAAAAGTGCGGGTCAACTTTAGGGTTTTTGCTTATCGTGTCGGAACCATATAGAGATTAGAGTTTAAATTTGGTCGGAAATTTCCGGGTCGTTACAGTACCCACCCGTTAAAGAAATTTCGTCCTCGAAATTTGGTAGAGGTTGTCATAAATAACAATAGGAATGTTTTCATGACGAATATGAGGTAATAATGAAATTTTGTCATTATTGAAAGATTTAGATAAAACGATTCGGTTATGTGAGACGCACGAGCGAAGCTATCACAAAAGAGTGAAATGAGTAAATATAGAATTGTTGTAACCGATGACGTGATTATGATCGATTTCCGGGATTTAAGGGTTTTAAAGAAAATCTTATGTAATATGATTTAGTTTTGCGGCGATCAGGATCTTCTTTGATTTAACGCGGCAATCTGTTTTGATTTCTTTGTCGAATATTTCACTATAAATTTACCTCCTTCCCTTTCTTTCTTCCCACATCTTCTATTCTTTCTCTTTAGTTCCTACTTTAAGACATTCGCTAATATGCTCCATCCCATTCTAATCCTTGTTATATTTCTAACTTTCATATCTTTCATTCTTCTTTTTCATCTATCACCAGAAGAATATATTCTCTTTTATCCTTTCCTTGGAATTATAATGTTTTTAATTCTCCCGTGCCTTTACGTTGCAATACGTATTGATATGCACGGTTTGTAGTTTCGGGGTTGTTGTTAGGTTTTATACCTTCCCTTATATTTCGATGTTCCTACTCCCGTCCCTTAAAATCATTGTCATCCACAGTTAATGCTCTCTCTTATTTGCTGTGGTTTATGTTCCTATTTCTATTCTGAGGTTTTGTCCCTTCGTTTCTTCTTCCCGTCCTCGAGCCAAGCGAACAATGGTCCGAAATTCGTAGGTAGGAAATTTGGAATGAACCTAGCTATTGGTTTTAGAATGAAATTGTAATGGCACGATCTTGATTCGTTAAATTACTCGAATATTCCGGAAAAATAGAACTATCAAGGTGATACGTTCTAATATGTTTGGAGACTTGATAGAATGTAGGAGCCGTGTAACATGGCACATGATGACGGTACTGTGAATCATCACATTCCATTAGAAACTTAACATGACTTACTGTAATATAATGAAGTTGATCAAGTTTCATTATATTATACTAATTCATGCATCAGTTCCCAACACTACTTCAAATCATTTATATTTTAATCTCGGAGGTTTCAGAATTTAGAAATTAACACAGTTTCTTTTATATTGTAACGCAGATGTTACGGAGAGATAAATGATCGCAGATAGGAATAGTTGTAAAAATATCTCCAGAAATATGAAGAATAAGTATAACGAATGATATGAAGATATCTTATAATATCTAAGATAAGATGATAATGAAAAATATCATCCGGGCAAGGTTTTGAATAAAGAGTAGGGTTCTTACTGACGGTTTCAGCAGGTACGGAATCGTTTGTATTCTTTGAGAGCAGGTTCAGTCCCTGTGATTTATCCACAGCCTCTTTCATACTTTGCTTCATCCGTTTTCTAGTTCCAAACTTTTTTTTTTTTTTCAGCTTTACCACCTTACTATTCTTTGTCATCAAACTTTTGACCGTTAAAGTCGTTTACAGTTTTTGCTGCTTCGTTAGCATTTCAAGAACTATTTCATAGTCCCGGGTGTTTTTCAGAAACTTCACGTTCAGATTATGAAATTCTTAGGGATAGACATTATAGATATGATGGAAGAAGTTCCGCGAGATTTTCAAAATACTGATTGTTGATTTCGCCAAAAGGATAACGATCTGCTGGTGCACCTGTTGATGTTGTCGAGGGATATAAAAGGTTTTCCGGTAATGACGGCGAAAGGACAAGGTATAAATATCATGATTATAATAGAAATAATCTCACTGAAAAGTCGAAGTGGAGCTGTGACAAAATTAGCTTCTTGAAAAGGAAATTGTAGGGTTGTTCTTGCTAATAAATGGCAAAGGATTCAATACGTTATGTGTTAAATTATGAATTTGGGTTCGAGAGTTCTTCAGGTGTATAACTGTATGTATAAATCTTCATTCCGTAGGCGAGGTGCGGCGGGTTCAACTTCTCGGTCGAGGTGTTTTCAGGAATCATGAAAGGATTTGAATGCGAATTGTAATTGTCAAGTTACGAATGAGGTTTAAGATAAAATCAAGTGGCAAGCTTGAAGAATTGTTTAGCTTCATATGTTACAATCAACATTTTAATTCATTTTGATTGTCCAGAGTTAGCCGGAACAGTTAGCGTGGAATCCTTAATAGATTTTTAATTAGTTAAATCGTGTGTTTCTAACAATTTTTTTTTTCTTTTGTCCAATGTTTTCTTCTTTATGCCACTTGTTGGATTCTGGTAGGTCAAAATCCGAATATGAAATTTGATTGAAAATGGTTATTCTGGGGTGATCGGATACGAATATCGGTGGTTGTAAATAAGATAATAGATAACCGTTGAATCAGATTCAAGAATGTACAATATAACTTATTAATGTGAATTCTAAATATTCCTCGGGTACTACCCACCCGTTAAAATATTTTCATCATTAATAGTTTGTACGAAGGAATTTTTAATTACTATCTTTATGAAAATATACTTGCATATATATTTTCTTCAGAGATAATCATAGATTTAATGAGTCAATATGATATTAAACTCATTTGATTTATCGTTAATTCTAGATTACATAATCTCTAAGACTTTAGAAATTACATAATCGTCATACGATACGTAAAGCGAAGATAATCGATGTAGAACGATATATAGAACGAAGATCATACTCGAAGTACAGATATTGAGTCGTGTGATGTTGATATTCGAGATACAGATTGTGATGTTGAGATTTAAGGCGCGGTTGTGATTGGGGTGATAAAGGTACTGTCGGCGTTGACGATGGTAGTACGGATTATGCTGCTGGTGCTGCTGTTGGTGTTTGTAACCTTCGCACCATATTCTCCAAAACCACTACCCGAGCACGGAGTTCGTTGACTTCTTCTATTATACCGGGATGATTGACGGTTGGAACGAGCGAATGAACAAGATTTGAAATATGGGATAGTATGTAATCATGACGAGATACTCTAGAAATGAGCGAGAAAATGATGTTTCGAATAGGTTCGCCGGTAAGTGCTTCAGGTTCATCGTTAAGAGGACAATTTGGTGGATGGAATGGATCACCTTCTTCTTGCCTCCAGAAATTTAGTATATTACGAACCCATCCCCAATTCATCCAGAATAGATGATGGGAAATTGGTTGATCCATTCCGGTAACGCTGTTCTCGGAGCTCGAATGGAAATCCATATCGGCGAAGCTATCGAAGTCGGAGGAATTTGAGCTGGATGAAGAATCCATCTTGTATGGTCGGAGAAATGAATTTTTGGTTTGGAATAGATTATAGGAGTTGGGTTTGGTACTCTTCAATACATAATTTACATATGTATATATAATATCAAAATCCCATGAATTACGGAGAATCTTTGAAATACGTCAGGCAATGTCTATCGTAACAGATACGCTAGGATATGAATTTTGTCTATACACTATCGATGCACTAAATGCAGTAAGACGTGTCTAGACTTAAGAATGATAAGCAGGCAGTTCCCTAAGAATGATAAGCAGATGATTTCCGACTAGGATTGATAAGCAAAACTTTTGACAGGCAGACACGGTCAAAGTCCAGACTCACTTAATGTATCCTAACAACTACTAGTTAGACACACTAATGCAAGGCCTGGTTCGCTAAGACCAACGCTCTGATACCAACTGAAAGGATCCGAAACTAATCATCCGGACGTTGTCCATATTGATTACAAACGAATTACAATAGTTGATAACATTGCGAGGTACTTGCCCTCTATATGATACATCTTACAAACGTTGCATTTATTCTTAAAAGGCAATCTATAGTTACATCCATAATTGACATATTCGCCTGACATTTCATAATATTCAAATGACCTAAACCGCCATTTACTTAATAATAGTCTCTATGAACTTCAATGACTCGAATGCAACGCCTTATGATATAAGTCCTTAATGGACTCAAGTAGTATCCTTAGTACGAGATAATGCACATCGGAAGACTTAATTCATACCTGAGAATAACATGCTTTAAAATGTCAACATAAAGTTGGTGAGATATAGGTTTAATGTCGACAGCGATATAAATATAGACCACAAGATTTCATATATAAACATTTTAATAAAAATATTCTAAGTGGTTGAGCACTTGGTAACCATACTTAACAATTAATCACGTCGCATATTCCCTTTAATATGAAATCTTACTACACTGTACCAAGTGTAGTCACGAAACGAAGTACTGTGCAACCGTTGAATACTGGTCGTCCAGTCCGGTTGGGGTTGTCAGGCCCGATAGATCTATCAACAGGATTCGCGTTTACAATACCGCTGTAAATATTAGTTACCAAGCTACAGGGAAGTATGCCAGTGGTACAACTCAACGTAGAATATATTTTTCAGTTACTTGTGTCCATAACGTAAAACATAAAATACATGTATTCTCATCCCGAAATATTTAGAGTTTAAAAAATGGGACTATATACTCACTTTCGTCTTGAAGATATATATAATTTGACTTGGTCTCCGGTTGATATCACGAACCTATCCATATATAATATATCAATACCTTTTCTTTTTAAACAAACGTCACATATATATACTTGTTATACTTTTAATACTTTGAATAATTCCTTAGTCCGTAGTTAGCAGCTCGTTGTTAGTAATTCAATTTTAATGGTTCATTTTTAGATGTTTAATATACCCGCAATGAAATAAATAAAACCCCCAACGAAATAAATAAAACCCCATCGTATATGTATTGGTCAAGATTAATCTTGACCCACGGTACCGGTGTTGTCAAATGACGTGTTGCGTACATAAAGTACCGGTGTTGTCAAATGACGTGTTGCGTACAAACATGGGATCTTATGATTAATCTTCTCGTGTTGTTTACGGGTGATCCTGAACCATATAAAATTGAATTATAAGTACATATATATAAAATATCATGTTATCTTAGAAATATGTGATTTATTTAATTTTTCCCAATTAATCCCGAAGTTAAACAAGTCTAGGATAACCAATTTTGTTTCGGTCATAGTTTCTTCGTTACAAATCCGTTTTCGTTGATTCAACTTGCCATCTCCTTGGATCGAGTCCCTCTTTAAGACTATGAACTGAAAATACCTTGGTTTGTATTCAAAATCACACGGCATAGGTGAAACTTTAGTGAAACTTATGAAGTTAAACATTTTTGTTACAAAAAAATAACACTTAATGACCATTTTTCTAAAAATACTTATACTTTGAATTAAATCATGAAATTTTTATGTGTTAACATATTTATAGTAAAAATCATTTTTACAGAACATAAACCTCCAATTCAAAGTTTAAGATAGTTTTTAATTATCCAACCCAAAACAGTCCCCGGTTACACTCCGACGTCGTAAAAACAGTTTTTAAGATATTCTTTGAAAAACCAAGTTATACCTTGTTAAGTTAGCATATATTTAAGTTATATTACAGGTCTTGAAGTATTTTAAAAGTTAAGTTAGAAGGATCTATTTAGTTTGCAAACAAGTTTGAAAACTTTCAAACTATGTTTTTGTTGTTAAAATTGTATACCACAAAATATGATAGCTATATATATATGAATCAAATAAGGTTATGAACATAGATACTACCTCAAGTTCCTTGGACAAGGTTGCTGTAAAAGAGGAGTAAAAAGCTAGAACCAAAAGGGTGATGGAATTGGATGAAAGATTGGAAGTAAGTTTGTGTTCTTGGAAGGATTTCTTGAAGTGTTTTTGTATGGTTTTCTTATGGTGTTTAAGTAAGGTTTTTGAAGCTAATTGATGGGGAAAATGCTTGGAGATGATCAAGTATGAAGTTAAGAGTATTTTGAGAGAGAAATGGAAGTGTAAGTATGAGAAAATGGGGTGAAGAAATGGTGTGCATGCATAAAAACGTTTTTAGGTTATAAAGGAAAAAAAAGATACCTAACTTTGTTTTCTTGCTAAATAATTCATGCTACTTGACAAATGGTTGGTTCCACATGTTTCTTAATCATTTAAGGCTGCTAAGGAGCAGATTTTTATTGGTATATACCAATAGTAAATACATCTAGAAGCTGCGTATGATACGGGTACATATACCCTAGGTATACGTATAGAAATCTTTGAGAAAACGGAACGAGGATTCAAATATAGCTATCTTTTGTAAATATACTTATATTGTTTTATGTATTTAAGTCTTTAAAAGTGATTAAATACATTACTTATACGATATATTTATAAACATTATAGGTCATAAGTATTTAAGTCAAATAACGTTACGTATGGTTATCGTTTTGAAAACTTAAGTTAGTAGTTTCAAAATATACTTATAACTTATTGTTATTAATACAAAATGAGATATTAAAACATTCTTAGATCATGTTAAATATGTATATATACATATATATACACAAACGTATAATTATCATATATTGTATAGTTTGTGATATCATCGGTCAAACTAGACGGTCAAACGTTGTGTAAAACTCTTTTCGAAAACATAAGTCTCAACAATTTGGATTGCTTATCATGTTGGTAAGGTTTAATTTATGTAAATATTAATCTTATAAGTATAGAACGATCGAAAAAGTGCGGGTCAACTTTAGGGTTTTTGCTTATCGTGTCGGAACCATATAGAGATTAGAGTTTAAATTTGGTCGGAAATTTCCGGGTCGTTACATGCACATAGGATATTAACACTCACCTTGTTGTCTTGATGAATGCAACCGAACAAATTCGCAACACGTTGATGGAAAGCACCTATTCCATTATCACAATACAAACAACACAGTTAGAATGTATTTACAAACCAACTCAAAGCGACACTTAGTGCAAGTTCGACCAATTGCACTTCCAAGCAAAAAACACCTCCAAACTAACTAATAATCACTAACATTAGTGACAATGGTCCTAGTATGCCAATTAAACCCAAACACAAGTGTTAAACACTTACCATTCTTAAAATCACCCATAAACCCTAATTTTGACTCATTTCAAAATTAGTCAACCAAAAACCCCCAAATGGGTTCCATCACTTCCATAATCACTAAACCTAGTAATTAAACCCATTATCAAAACATAATCAAGGCCAAATCATCAACCAACCCAAAACTCGGCAAGTGACAAGAATAACTAGTCACCATAAACCCACTTCATCATCAAAAGGGGTTTCACAACAAATCAAGCTCAATCCCTAACTTGAATATCAAATCTAACAAATGAAATTTGGAGTTTGAACTTACCAATACTACCACAACGTAGCCGTGAATGAGATGAACAACTTTAAAACCCGAGCTTTGGTGAGAATCCAACTCCTTCTTCTCCTAATGGAGCTTACTCTCTCTAAAACACTTCCTCTCTATAGGGTTTGAAGATGAGAGTGTTTGTGGTGTAGAAATGAGAATAAAATGATCAATGGATCAACTTTGAGGGCTCCAAACTGACCCCAAGTGAAATGACCAAAATGCCCTTCATTTAACCCAAAATACAAAAAGACAAAATTATGTCGCTGGTAGGGTGCGCGGCGCGCTCACCTAATGGTGCGCGGTGCGCACAACGGTCTGAGCAGTTTTTTGAGCTTTTTAAATTACTCCAAACTTCATACACTTTATGTACGCCATTTATGCTCTATGTACAATAAATATTTAGGTCTTAAACGCCGGCTTGGCTGAGCCAAGCCACCGGCTTCGTGCTTCAGTCCGTGCGGTTTCTGGTTCTTTTCCAGATCTGTATGTTCATGTTTCTGTGATTATTATTTAAACTGTTTATATCTGCCATGATTAAAAAACTTGTTTGCCATGCTTAATGATTAAATATAATGAATCTAGGATTAATTAGTCATTGATTCTATGATCTTATGTTCGATTCATATCACTTGTTTAGATCTAGTCCATCAAATATAGTATTTGGATTGCATGCAAATTAGGTAAACATCATTGGTAGTTATACAACTAGTTGAACTTGAATCACACTTATATAATTTAATTCATTATTGTTAGGCTTAATCGAAGAACCTTTGTTTATGTGTGTTTAATTGTCAATTGCATGAGAACCTGATTAAGATTAACTTTCAGCTAGTAACTTGAGTTGATCTGATTAAGTTTATCAGCTTATATAATTTTTCAGTCTAATTAAATGTTGCCTTGGATCCACATCAGGTTTAGGTAATATTTATCATGTGATTATTTGAATGCCATGAATGAAGACATTAGCTATGAACATCACTTAGTTAATGTATGCTTTAGGTCCTACCTTATGAATGATATGCGACATTTAGCTTAACCTTTAGGGATAATGATTGGTCTATGATTGTTTTCTTGCTATTTGTTAATATAAGTTAGGAAATAATTAATATATTTCCCTTATGATTCACACATCCTTATAATCACTTCTCTTTTATATTGTTTATTTAATTTAAATCTTTATTTTAACTTTCCTTAATAGTTTATTAAAAGTTTTCAATAACGTTTCATTAATCATCTCTTTCCTAAGATATAAGAATCAACAACCTAAAAACACATAAAATCTATCTTTAGTTCTTTAATAAGAGCTAAGCTATATAATAGAACAACTCTTATCCGCATCCACGCTCTCTTGGGACGATAACCTAAAATACTACATCTGACCGGGTTTTGTTGCTCGTTAGGGTGTTAAAAGTGTATTAAATAAAGGTTATATAAATTTAAAAGTTTGAAAGGCAAATTAAGCACTGCACACTTTTGCACATCAACTTTTTGGCGCCGCTGCCGGGGAGCTCGGTAAATACGGAAGTTGGATATACTTTGGTTATTGATATTTCTTGAAAACAGGTGATGACTGTCTTCCTTTAGGGGAGAGTTGATGGGGTTCTGATTTAAAGTCTCCTGCTCGGAGCTAGACGTTGACGAGTCACTTAAGTATTGAAAGATTCAATAAGCCGTGTATGTTTGATTATTCGTTGTTAAGCAATAAAAGTTGTTAATTAATTTATTTATAAGTTATTTATATTTTATTACTTAAAGTTTAAAATATTTAGTTATTATTTAATTACTTAAATTATTTTCTTATTCAAATCTTAATTCTTCCTATAATTAAAATCTCCATTTTAAAATCTAAATCTCAAATCTTATTTAAAAATATGGAACAACCAATAAAGAGAAACGAAGAGAACTTGAAAATGTTCAGTAAAGAAAATAAGGATGAATACGCAGCTGGTCCATATATACCAAAACAAATACAATCGGTGTTAGAATGGAATGAATACATGAGACAAATAAAAGAAAAGGAAGAAAATGCTCAAACTCAACATAAGATAACTATCAAACAATATCTTTCCAATGCGTATTATTGGACTAATGATGAGGAAGAGTTGGTTAATGAGGAGTTCGAACCAGTCAAAGAAGAGGTAAAAGAGATTGGGGTTAGTGTTAGAAACATGTCTATAAAAGAAATGATGATAGCCGAGGGATTTTGCCCGTGTTTTTATGGACCTTTTCAATGTTGCACAAATCCAGACGTAAAACACTCATGTACCCCATCTAATACACAACTATCTACCGATTCATACCTAGAACAATTAAGTAAGATAGAATCTATTTCAATACTACAACCTACCACTCCACCACCTATGCTAGTGGCCTCACCATTTAAGGATGAAATTATAGATGAGGAACCAACGGGTATAGATTGGGACATTTCAATTATCGAGGACGATGATGAGTTTCATCCGATAAAATGGGATTCTTCGGATGATGAAGATGAGGATTTGTATTCCAAAGTAGAGGTGGAAAGGTTGCTAGAAAATACTAGGTTAGTGGAAATTAGTCCAATTTCAGGGTAATATGACATTGATTCTTCTCTTGAGGAAGACTTTCGGGAAATAATGGATGTAGACACGGGGGATTTCACACCTATAAGTATTAAGGATGAAGATCTAGATGCCGAGTTTGACGAGTTTATGAAGGTCAGCATCAATGATGAATCCGAGGATGAACTGTTTGAAAATTTTACTAAGAAAGAACTTATACCGGAAACACCACTTGAAATATGTATAAATCCGATAAACTTCGTGTATCCTAAAAAAATTATAGGATGTGAAATGGTATTTGACGACCCGTTTTGACAAGAACCAGCAACAAAAATAAACTTTTTGCTGTAAGACCTACACAATGGGAAACTATTAATTGACACTCGGGTTAATTTTAAAATTTTGAATAAACACAAATTAAATATATCTTTACAACCCTAGGTATTAATGACTGGTTAACGTTACTAATTCGTGGAACGTTTTCCACCGATTTTATATGTCGCCCGATTAGTGTGGGCGAAGTTAAACCCCACTAAGGAAAAATTTAAATGGGGATGAGTCAAGCTTATGACTCACTAATCAATAAGCATGTTTTGTGTTATGTTTCGTATGTTGGCCATCTATGAGTAGTGTTTGAAGCTGATTGGCGCATGCTGATCTTCACGCTCATCCTTTCACCTGCAGCTCATAAAACCCTGTGATGTTTTCTCTCCCTTTTACTTTTACATTTTTGTCTTCCTTTATTTTATCGTTGTAGTATAAATTCATCAAGTGAGGACAGTGCATGATTTTAAGTGTGGGGGAAGACGTGAATTCTTCACTTAATTAAAAACCTAAGATATTTTATTTTATTTTGGAAATTGTTAAGGAAATACTAAATAAAATGAGGTTTTTAAATCACACTTGATTTTTTTTTGTCCTACATTATAAAAAATTATTACTTTGTGATTAATAATTCACACCCTTAAAAGTAACTAGTTTTTGACTCCCTATATGGTGAAATTTTTAAATTTTGAGATGAAATAAAATATAAAACACCTAAAATCAAGGTAATGTAAATGATAAAGAAATATCTAGGATTTTATTTTTTGTTAGCCTTTTGTTTTAAAACCAATTTAAGCCAGTACCCAGGTCGTTAGTACTTGAATACATATCAAAAAATATAGAGTGCTAACAAAATTCCAATTAGTTACCATTAGAAACCTTAACCTTTAAATAAAAACCCAATTAAACTAAATTCCCATTCCTAACCCTATATTTTTGGAAGTATAAATTCTTAGTCAAACTTATGTCTTTTCATTAATTTAATCTTAAAGCTAATAGAAATACTCTCAACTTCGAGATCGGACTACTTATTTAAGATAGGAATTAAACGCCAAAAATTGTGAAACGATTGTAAACTTATAGCCACTACCATATGGCATAATAAGCATTGACCACTGAGGTAGCAAAAAAGTCCCAATGAGGGCCAACTTAGAAAAACTGCCAAGAGCAAAAGAAATGAAAAGTAAAAGAGCCCAATGAAGCCAAAATGAGTGATGAGAGCGAGAGAAAAGAGTTCCAATGAGAACCACACACTTATAAAAGCTCTAGTTAGAAAATAAAAGAGTCCAATGATGACCAACTGTTGTATAAATCTGGTTTAATAAACATTAGGACCACTTGTACTTCTTGGTCTGGTTCAGACTAGTTCTTATAATAATAACTAAACTTTAATGATTAGACATCTTTTTAACTTTGCTTTTTGCTTCCGCTTTTGCACCAATTTTATCCGTGTCGTGACTACCCCGATAAACTAAAATTCAGATATAAACTACCCATTAAATATTTCTTTGGATACATTACCTAGGTGAAAATCATAAATAAGTGTTAATCTTTCAAAAGATTTTTGAAGATAATTTCTAGTTGAAAACACAAGATTAACCAAAGTATTGTCAAAACATCTCATTAAATACTATGTTTGATAATAATGCCTAAGGGGGTATACTTTTAAATGTTTAAATATTTATTTGCTTGAGGACAAGCAAAAGCTTAAGTGTGGGGGATTTGATAACTCTTAAATTATACATGTTTTTGAATACATTTAAGAAGTTATTTTGGCATTTTAAAGACATTTTAAGTACTTTAACATACAAAAATGGATAAAATCAAGAGAAAGTTATTTTTAATGTTTTGTTTGAGAAATGTGTTAAAACAGGATCAAAAACAGAAAAAGCAGAAAAGTTGTTTGAAGCCGCCGGCGTGACACAATGGAAGCCGCCGGCTTGGTGTTAATGTGAAGAAATTCCAGAATGTTCCAGAAATCAAGTCATAAATCGAAGAATTTGGAGGACAAGTAAAAGCAACAGAAGCCACCGGCTTAAGAAATAAAGCCGCCGGCCTGGATCAACTTAAGCCGCCGGCTTCTCATCCAAAACCGCCGGTTACAGAGCCATTCCTGGAACCAACTTGGCGACCAAGTAATACGTTTAAAGCTGTAGAATCCGTATTTTGGCCATAACTTACTTATACGATCTCCGCTTAAGGTGTTCCCAGTGTCCCGACGTCCGTATGAGATAGATCTACAACTTCCGTTTTATAAGTTTTGTCTAATTTGGCCCGGTTTGGATGCTAGAAGGCAAAACGAGGCTGCTGAATTTCATATACGGGATTTTGAAGTTTTTTATGTTGTTTTTGTCCCACATTGCTAAAAAACAAATGTAACAAGCTCCTCCTTCACCTATAAAAGGAGGCCTTGATATGGGCGAAATGGACGGTTTTATTTGTGCGGTGTCGTTATGTCGCAATACGTCAGAATCAACCACTAATAGGGGGTACTGTTTTAAATTTATATTTAACGGGGCCTAAATCGTACTACTCCTTATTATGAGTAAGGAAAGTATGACCTAGAGTCGTATTTTTAAGATATCAGTAGAATTGAACCTATATTAAAGCTTAAGATAGTTATGAATGAGTAGTGGTTACCTTATTTTGGGTTTTTCTAGTTTATAAGACAGATAAAGTAAATGCGATAAAATTCGTAATTCAGATAAGGTTAAAGCAAGTGCATACTATGATTCATCAGTTATTCTGCCGAGATTATGGAATGCTGGCTCAAGAATAGGCAGAGACCTTGTATCCATTACACTGGTCCTAAACGCCCCTGTCGTAAGACATGTCACTGGGTAATGCGATAGCCTTGAAGATTTTGAATAGACAGCAATGTCCCTTACCCCCAATGTCCGTACAGTCTGACTACAGGTATACACGCTCAGACGGCTCATCCAATTGAGTGACTCGGTTGGGTGACGTATTAATATTCCACAAAGGTCCAAACTTTCTTAAGCATAATAGAATACAGGGTTTACCATATCCAAGAGACGTGATGTGTTTCAATGCTTTCGTCAATAATTGGTTTTAAAAGATAATTAGGCCCTTAAAAAGAGTTCAACCATAAAGAACACCATGGCCAAGTCAGGTTGACTTCCATGAACATTCGGTTATCCTAACGGTCCAATCCTTTATGTGTTCAAACAATCAGTTCGTTAATTAACTAAGAATCCCTCAAGCCTAGTGCAATGCTTGAGACCGCATTATGGTGCGGTGTACTAATCAACACTGACCGTGTTCCATGGCTTTACTTAGCAGAGGTACAACTTACCACAACCGCTGTGCTTCAGCATGTACATATGAAGTTTATATGCTTGGTGACTACACTAGCATGGTCTGGGACCGACAATGTACTAAGGGTCTAGTCAGATGTTTCACTACGAAAGAGTCCTCAGTCGGAATCCAAAGCTGGATGGACTTACTACAACCGGTGTGCCTCAGTCGATCTTACGTTCTATCCGATAGACTTCTCTTACCAAGGGGTGACACATATAGTGTACTCTGAATCGGGGTTCGCGACTTCTCAATAACAGAGCCAATAAGTACGTTCTATTAGTTGGAAAAGCAATTGAGTTTAAAGCATAATCAGAAAGCATTTCAACAACATACACAAACCATAACATTATTTCGGCATTATAACTGCTTACATCATAGCATACACTGAAGATAACTACTCGCTAATCATGGCAACAACATCACATAACATAATGATAGAAGACATTATATAAAGATAAAGGATAGAAGTACCAGTAGATTAAACGAGTTTCGAATACAAAAGTGACAACTTCAAACTCCAGACCGCTCCTAATACAATCTTCGGAGTTCTTCTCCGAGTACTGGGTTTCCCACATGGAGTCAAACACCTTGAAAGTATGACTAATATTGTACAAGAGAGAGAAAGAAGTGAATTGAAGTGTGTGTTGGAATGAATGACAAAGACCCTTTAAATAAGCATGGATTTTTGCCTGCAAACGGCTGGCAGGTCGTTTGGAAGGCTGTTTGCAGGGACCGTTCGCAGATCAAGCCGTTTGTAGGAGCTGTTTATCTTGGGCGTGTGGTAGGCTGTTTGTGAGCTAGGCAGGCCGTTTGGAAAGCTGTTTGACTTGCTGATTCCCTGGATCGTAACTTGATTTCTTGTCTTTCACCGTTTTCGCTCTAGAATCTTCGTTTTAGCTCCGATTCTCTTGATTCTTTTTGTAATGTCTTCGTAATTACTTTTTCTTCAATTCTAACTGACGAAGTGGGTATTTTTCTGATAAAGTTTGACTCTTTCTTGTTTTTGGGCCTTAATACCGGGGTGAAAACGTGACTTTTTACCCGATATCAAATATCCCACATTTAGATTTTGCTTTTCCTCAAGCAAACTCTCATTTTACCTTAATAAATTTTTTCGGAGTTCTTTTCTAATAGCCTAAGTGGTTTGCCTTTTACTATAAGAGCGAAAGATAAGGTAAGTCATCTACGTTAGGTTTGAAACTATCTCTGCAAGCGTGCGAGGAGGTTACATGACATAGGATAGCTTTCATAGGTCACTCAAATCACACAAGTGTTTAGGGTTCCCTATAGATCTAAGAAATAAATTCACTCATAGCCAGTCATGCTGCACCCATCATTATAGGCTTGATAAAGACTTTAATCCTTGCTACTAATGTGAGAACGGTAGTAATCTTAGCTTCTAGGTCATTTGTCAATGATGGAAAGGAATTTTGGAGTGGTAGTGAAGTTGTTTTTGAGGGGTGAAAGAAAAAAGTGTAATACAGTCTTTAGGCAAACTTTTATTCGGATAGATAGGAGTGCTGAAATTTTGAGTAGCACTTTTGAACTTTTCTTCATTTCATAATCATTTTTGGTCAAGTTTTTTTCTTCGGCGTTTTCTTTTTTATAAGTTCTGCTCCTTTTTTCAGAACTTTGAAATTTTTTATTTTTTTTAAAGATTTCATCTTGAGAAACTTTTTTCCGGTAAACTTTTTCATGACCTTTGCCATGATACTTGAGAGGTTTATAACATCGGGTTTTCGGAAGGGATCTCATTTTCTGGATTTTCGGGTGATAGTAAAGATGATGTGAATGTGGTATTGAAGTAGAAGTAGTGGAGGTGCGAAAGGCTTATTTTTGACAAATGGATAGCTCTTCTGATTATAACCGAATCACGTTTCGCTGCTTTGGAAATGTAGATCTAAAACAAGTTCTGATTCCGAGCACAGACATCGGCACTCTCAACAGAAAACAGTGAAGCATTAAAGATGAATGCTGGTCTTATTTGGGTACCTCACCATAATCAATTTAGGTCGATAATGCCTTAGTCATGCAATGCTCTATTAGACATTTGGTTCAATCTAACAAGATTTTCACCCTACTTAAGCCTTACTTTAAACATTTTAGGTTTTCAAAAATACTTTTCCGGAAAGGCTTTCTCTTGTTAAAAATTTTGAAATTTTACTTAAGAACTTGGGATCTTCGTAATGGGTTATTTTAATACATCATAAAAAGATTATACCAACATCCCATACTTAGACGAACATTGTCCTTAATGTTCCTAGTGTATCCCACACTTCGGAGTTTTAGTTGAAGATTTTGCGAGTATTTGTCTAGTGTTTATTTGGGTTGAGATCCCACACTTAGTGATAAGCTAGGATGTGGAAAAATTTAAATTTTGAGCTAGTAACGGGAAGAGAGAAGTACCCCTAGCGGATGTTGATTATGACGATACTGGCTGGCTTTCAATCCTTGCGTCCTTTATTGATCGGCTCAATTATCATCCTTTAAGTTCGTTGGCTCGACCGTAGTGATGCCTTAGATAGCAAACATTCCTCGCTGATGGTTGTAATCTTGGTCTTCTCGAGGAAATATGAGCCTTGGTGGGTAAATCCTGAGAAAGTGTCAGACCAATAGTGGTAGAAGATCCGGTACTTCTCTTGAAGATCTTCTGAAAGATAAGTAGTGCACAGTTTCGGCTAGTGATAAATCTTGAAGTCCGATGAGAATATGATCCACGGCTCTGCTGGTTGACCCATGAATGTCAGTTATAGAGGTAGTGCTGGTGGTGATTATTTCTCTGATGGGATGCTTATTTCGGAGGTCTTCAAACAATGTTAGAAACTGTATCTTTAGTATCTTGAAATCTTCGGAATGGTGATCTCCACAGTAGGAGTCTATAGCTTTACACAGATTAGTTAAAAGGTGAAGTTGAAAAGAATTGAACAACAATCTTGACCCGAGCATCAACGTCACTGTCTTTGAGTATATCTCCGACATCCGACTTTGAATGTGAAACTTGGATCTTTGGATTCGTGGAAGATACGTGATATCTGCTTCGTAACGTAGGTGGCAATATTGACTCGATCTGGTTCAAGATGAGAGAACAGATTGTTTTTCCTTACTTCCTTTGTAACTACATCTCGTAAGTCTTAGATAATCAGATCAGCATGGTGATCAATTGTTATGTAAATTACTAGCCTGTATGGTGTGCTTTCAAAATTATCTCTTTTCAAGAGAGCGAAAAAGCTGTGAATATCCTCGATCATTTGCAAATTAGAGTGATAAGTCGGGCATCCGGTGGAAAGATCCATGTGCTTCCGGATGAGAGTTAGTAGTGCTCGTTGGCTTGCTGAGAACGGAAGTGCAGATCCGGCTAAGGTGTTGTAAACCTTAGAGTAAATGATCTTCTGATCTCGACAGAATCTTGTCTCAAGAATAGTACAAACCACTGAATTGTGCTCTCGTTGACTTTCTTCTTGGTAGATATGATCCATGAAGAGTGTTGATAAAGTCTTGAATGCGTTCTTCTAGGATTTCAACATCATTGTTTTCTCTTTGGAGATAGAGGTTGTATTCTTCTTGGATAGCCATAATTCATTCCGTTAAGCGTAGCGTGAAATCAATTGTTGATTTACGGATGGCTTCGAGAATATCTTCAAATTCATCAGTATTATTGATGAAGGTTATCATGTCTGCGTGTGTAGATATGACCAGAATCCGATCTGAAGAAGAGTCCGGCTCCCCTAGATCTAGTTCGGTTGGAGAATGTGAGTGATCCAGAATGTCTTCATGTTGCTCTTCCTCGTCATCATCGGTATAGTGTTCTTCTGGGGATTCGTCTGATGAACGGGTTTCTTAAGTATTCTGATTCTCTGCTTTGATACTTGCAGGGTCAATTTCTATATCTTTAACCTCAACCTTGTCAGTCTTCTTCTTAAAATGAATGATTAAACTGTGATCTTCTGTCTCAAGCTTCATTAATTCTTCATGACGCTTAATGCTTAGAAAGGGTATTATCGCAGTTTCTTTTACGTCTTTCATTTCCTATTCCTCTTCAGATTCCTCCTCTTCCTCTATTTCTTCGATAGGATCCTCTTCTTCCATTTCTGGGTCGTCTGCAGACTGTGATTCGACACCCATCTCAATATCATTGTCTGGGGTGAAGACTCGTCATCGAAAGTGATCCGTCTGGTGGAAATAGCAAACATCTCTGCCTGTCCAGAAAGATCAGTGGGTCGGTCAATTTTGAAGGTAAGGCTCTCCCAATGTGATCGCAAGATCAAGGTTTGATTGTACACATCAATGACAGTCCTAGCCGTATTCATGAAAGATCTTCCTAACACTACTGGTGTGTGTAGGTCTTCCTTAATGTCCATTATTACGAAATCCATAGGATACAAGAATTTTTTGACTTTCACCAAGACGTTCTCAGCTATGCCCTTAGAATATCGAATTGTGTGATCGGCAAGTTGAATTGTCATTTTAGTTGGGGACAAGTCTCCTAATTCTAATCTCTTGTAGAGAGAGTATGGGATCAGGTAGATACTTGCTCCAAAATCTGATAGCGCATGAATGGTTCTAGATTGGTAGATCGAACACGGGAAAATGAATCGGCCCGTGTCTCCTAGCTTTGGCGCTAGAGAGTTTCTGAGTAATGCTGAGCATTCTTCATTCAGTGAAATTTTGTTACAATCTGGTATCCTCTCCTTTGTAGAAAGAAGCCTTCGGATGTATCTCTTCTGGTTGGGGACTTTGGACATGGTGTCCAGGAATCTTCCATCGAGTTTGAAGGAATCAAGCTTGGATGATTGCTCATGTAGGCTTCCAGGATAGGGTACACGAACTGGAGTTGCAGGGGTCAGCTTCTGAGTATATGTTGATTTGTTCTTGAGCCTAACTGACCTTCTCCGTGGTTCTTCCTCTGGGATTACGGAATCCATTTGCTTAGCTTCCTCTATATGGGGATTTTAGGTAGTATTACTGGGTAACCTTCCCTGTGGTCGGGTTTCAAGGCGTTGTGATAACTGTCCGAGCTGCGTCTCTAGACTTTTGAGCAGAGCCAATTGATTTCTCATTAGTATCTCCGTCTAATCTAGTCTAGCTGCAGTTCTCTGATTTAGCTGTTGTTGTCCTTGAATGAACTGAGTCAACTGATATCAGCTCCGAGAGTGGGGTTAGTTACTTTTGTAATCTGGATGGTGGGGGAATTTTCCTCGACTGGTGAACCAGTGAGTGGAAGTAGTTGATCGTAGGACAATTGAGATTGTTGGGCTAGATAAGGTGGGTAGCGATAGCGAAAAGGCTGGTTTCTTCGTTGAAATTGATTAACCCTAGGTTGTTGATTGAATCCGGGATTTGGTGGACGAGCTGGGTATTGAACGTAACATACTAAACCGTCAGGGTTTTCGTACTCAACTTGATATTCTTCAGTGGGTTGCGGGTTGGTACAATTAACACAAGCCTGAGCTTGGTTGACCAGCTGCGGCTGCGTCTTCAGTTCTACGAGTTGTTTAGTGAGAGATTCCATCTTATCCGTGTGGGATTTGATGGCCTCCGCTTGATTATTAAGTGCAGAGAGTAGGGCAGATGATGAAGTTATTTCACCACTGTTCCAATCATGATGACGCATTGTCATATTCTCGAGCAATTCCCATGCTTCATCTGCGGTTTGGTTCTTCAGATTTCCTTGAGCTGCTGCATCGATCGTCATCCTATGATTTACCGTAAGACCATTGTAGAAGGTACAGATTTGAGGTGACCGTTCTAGCTGGTGATTAGGGCCTTTCTTCAGCAGGGTTTTGAATCGCTCCCATGCAGTGTAAAGAGATTCATCATAACTTTGTTTATAGTTAATGATGTCATTCTTTAGTTTGGTTTGTTTAGAAGGAGGTAAATATTTGGTTAGGAATTTAGTAGCCATCTCCGTCCATGACGTGAAGGAATCTTTTTCCAGTCCTTCGAACCATGTTTGAGCATGATGAGTGAGAGAATAGGGAAACAAGTATAGTCGGACTATATCTTGTCCTATCCCTGGCTTTTTGTAGGAGTTCGAAAGAGATATGAATTTATCAAGGTGAGAATTAGGATCGTCATTCGGTAATCCATGAAACTAACAGCTATTTTGGATGAGCTGGATGATGTGATGTTTTAACTCGAACGAGTGTCCTTGAACCTCTGGAAATCTGATTGGTCCTCCTCGACCTTCAATCGAGGGTTAGGTATTTTCTGCTAAAGTAACGCGTAACGCTATTTGATTTCTAATTCGTGCTTCCTTGCGTGGTTTAGAGATTATTACGTCGAGATCAGGTACGAATAACAACGGCCCTGGTCTAGATCGGGTTTGGGTCATACACTGGGTATGCCTTTTGGTTTTTTTTTAAAAATTTTAAGTAGATAAACTTAATTTCTAAGGTAATCTAAGGTAATTCTAATGTAATCTAATGTAATCTAAGGTAATCTTAATCTAAGGTAGTCTAATGGAATCTAATTTAGTCTAAGATAAGCTAACTATCCTAAGGTTGAATATGTTTTTGGTTCTGGCTACTGATTCCCTGGTATTCCGATAACAGAGCTTCGTACGAACTATTCAACAAACCAAGTGGCCAGGCCGACTACGGAGAGGCAGGATCCTTTTGGTCCCAATATAATTGGAGACTGTTAGGAAAATCCAACAACCAAGTCCGTGTATAATTGTCTTTCTTAGACACCACTAAATGCATGTGAATAAGTTTGATAGAGAGCAGTATTGTCTGATACCAGTTCCCCGGCAGCGGCGCCAAAAACTAGCTTCCCTCTTGATATGGCCGAAACGGACGGTTTTATTTGTGCGGTGTCGTTAGGTCGCAATATGTCAGAATCAACCACCAAGAGGGGGTACTGTTTTAAATTTATATTTAGCAGGGCCTAAATCGTACTACTCTTTATGAGTAAGGGAAGTATTATCACACCCCCAGTTAGGGCCTGGGTGAATGTGACATTAATATCAAAAATACCAACATATTATATAAATGAGAACGACACTATATGATAAAATCAACTTTATTGAGTACGCATCGGAAAAATAGAATGTCGTTACAACAATTGAAATTACAAGAATGTAAATGTTCATAAATGCATAAATAATAAATGTGACTCTTTCTTCAAGTCCTAGAGTCCAAGTAGCATCACATAGATAAGAGCAAGCTAATCAATCTTACCCTGAGACAAAACATGCTAAAGTGTCAACCAAAAAGGTTGAGTGAAGTTCATAGGTTTAACAAAATAGTTGACCATTGTTTAGACCACAAGATTTTTATTTATAAAAGTAGATCTCGCAGGGATCTAAAAGTAGTGCCAAGTTTGTGATATTTAGACTAAACAGTTTCAAAGTTTATCCCGTGACAAGTTGTACTGTCCTTATCGGTTTGAATCATTATTAAGTAATACAATGACTTGGTCAAATGTATCGGGGACTTTACTCCCGATAGGCCTACCCCCAATAACTAAGCATGCGTTATATAAAAGTAATTAAAAATATCACAGTGGGGACTTGCAGGACATAGCCAGGTATAGCACAATTTAATAGTTGGTACTTGTGTCTAAGTTGTAAATATTAAAAGAAACATGTGTCTCACCCCAATAAGTTAAATAAGTTGTGCACGATATAAAGTAGGGCTATGAAGTTCACCTTAGTAAGTAGGAGAAGAGTTGTTATTCCTCGGAATAGAAGAGTTGAATGAATGTGAGCAGAAAGTTAACCTAATGACATTTAAGAGTAGTTAAATGTTTGCCCAAGTTTAAGTTTAAGTATGCAAGTGTTTATGTGTAGTTCATTTTACTAAGTTCCCATTCTTAGTAAGTTTCAATTTTTAGTAAGTTTCCATGTTTAGTAAGTTAGTGTTGAACACTAGTGAGTTGTCCTTAATAAGTCCACCACTTATTAATTGTGCAAGTGACTAAGTGTTGTTCACTTAGTGAGTGTATGATCACTATAGTCGGGTTTGATATTGTGTACCATACCCAAATATCTATCCCACCGCCGAGTCACTTGAATGATCTATTGTTACCGATTGGCCCAGGATCTCTTGACCAGAATCTAAGTCTTGGCATTCGAGATCCATAAGTGTAGTGACCCGAACTTTTCCATGTTTATATATATATATATATATTAAATGAAATTTTTATTTACATGATTAAGTGTTTCCAACATGTTAAGCAATCACACTTGTTAAGACTTGATTAATTGAAATAGGTTTCATATAGACAATTGACCACCCAAGTTGACCGGTGATTCACGAACGTTAAAACTTGTAAAAACTATACGATGACATATATATGGTTATATATATAGTTAACATGATTTTATTATAAGTATATATATCATTAGGTATTTTAACAATGAGTTATATACATTAAAATGAGACTATTAATTTAAGAAACTCGAAAACGATATATATAACGATTATCGTTATAACAACGTCTTACTAGGTACATATGAATCATATTAAGATATTGATACAATTGGTTAATTATGTTAAATGATAAGTAAATATATTATTAAGTGTATTAACAATGAAATACATATGTAAAAATAAGACTACTAACTTAATGATTTTGAAACGAGACATATATGTAACGATTATCGTTGTAATGACATTTAACTGTATATATATCATACTAATATATATTATATATCATAATATCATGAAAATATAACAATTTAACATCTCATTTATTATAATAAACAATGGGTTAACAACATTCAACAAGATCGTTAACCTAAAGGTTTCAAAACAACATTTACATTTAACGACTAACGATGACTTAACGACTCAGTTAAAATGTATATACATGTAGTGTTTTAATATGTATTCATATACTTTTGAAAGATTTCAAGACACTTATCAAAATACTTCTACTTAACAAAAATGCTTACAATTACATCCTCATTCAGTTTCATCAACAATTCTACTCGTATGCACCCGTATTCGTACTTGTACAATACACAGCTTTTAGATGTATGTACTATTGGTATATACACTCCAATGATCAGCTCTTAGCATCCCATGTGAGTCACCTAACACATGTGGGAACCATCATTTGGCAACTAGCATGAAATATCTCATAAAATTACAAAAATATGAGTAATCATTCATGACTTATTTACATGAAAACAAAATTACATATCCTTTATATCTAATCCATACACCAACGACCAAAAACACCTACAAACACTTTCATTCTTCAATTTTCTTCAGCTAATTGATCTCTCTCAAGTTTTATCTTCAAGTTCTAAGTGTTCTTCATAAATTCCAAAAGTTCTAGTTTCATAAAATCAAGAATACTTCCAAGATTTTAAGTTTACTTCCAAGTTTTCTAAATCCATTCCAATTAATCATCCAAGATCAAGAAACCTTTGTTACTTACAGTAGGTTATCTTTCTAATACAAGTTAATAATCATATTCAAACTTTAATTCAATTTCTATAACTATAACAATCTTATTTCGAGTGGAAATCTTACTTGAAATTGTTTTCGTGTCATGATTCTGCTTTAAGAACTTTCAAGCCATCCAAGGATCCTTTGAAGCTAGATCTATTTTTTTTCATTTCTAGTAGGTTTATCCAAGGAACTTGAGGTAGTAATGATGTTCATAACATCATTCGATTCATACATATAAATCTATCTTATTCGAAGGTTTAAACTTGTAATCACTAGAACATTGTTTAGTTAATTCTAAACTTGTTCGCAAATAAAAGTTAATCCTTCTAACTTGACTTTTAAAATCAACTAAACACATGTTCTATATCTATATGATATGCTAACTTAATGATTTAAAACCTGGAAACACGAAAAACACCGTAAAACCGGATTTACGCCGTCGTAGTAACACCGCGGGCTGTTTTGGGTTAGTTAATTAAAAACTATGATAAACTTTGATTTAAAAGTTGTTATTCTGGGAAAATAATTTTTATTATGAACATGAAACTATATACAAAAATTATGGTTAAACTCAAAGTGGAAGTATGTTTTCTAAAATGGTCATCTAGACGTCGTTCTTTCGACTGAAATGACTACCTTTACAAAAATGACTTGTAACTTATTTTTCCGACTATAAACCTATACTTTTACTGTTTAGATTCATAAAATATAGTTCAATATGAAACCATAGCAATTTGATTCACTCAAAACGGATTTAAAATGAAGAAGTTATGGGTAAAACAAGATTGGAAAATTTTTCTCATTTTATCTACGTGAAAATTGGTAACAAATCTATTCCAACCATAACTTAATCAACTTGTATTGTATATTATGTAATCTTGAGATACCATAGACACATATACAATGTTTCGACCTATCATGTCGACACATCTATATATATTTCGGAACAACCATAGACACTCTATATGTGAATGTTGGAGTAAGCTATACAGGGTTGAGGTTGACTCCAACATATATATAGTTTGAGTTGTGATCAATACTGAGATACGTATACACTGGGTCGTGGATTGATTCAAGATAATATTTATCGATTTATTTCTGTACATCTAACTGTGGACAACTAGTTGTAGGTTACTAACGAGGACAGCTGACTTAATAAACTTAAAACATCAAAATGTATTAAAAGTTTTGTAAATATATTTTGAACATACTTTGATATATATGTATATATTTTTATAGGTTTGTGAATCAACCAGTGGCCAAGTCTTACTTCCCGACGAAGTAAAAATCTGTGAAAGTGAGTTATAGTCCCACTTTTAAAATCTAATATTTTTGGGATGAGAATACATGCAGGTTTTATAAATGATTTACAAAATAGACACAAGTACGTGAAACTACATTCTATGGTTGAATTATCGAAATCGAATATGCCCCTTTTTATTAAGTCTGGTAATCTAAGAATTAGGGAACAGACACCCTAATTGACGCGAATCCTAAAGATAGATTTATTGGGCCTAACAAACCCCATCCAAAGTACCGGATGCTTTAGTACTTCGAAATTTATATCATATCCGAAGGGTGTCCCGGAATGATGGGGATATTCTTATATATGCATCTTGTTAATGTCGGTTACCATGTGTTCACCATATGAATGATTTTTATCTCTATGTATGGGATGTGTATTGAAATATGAAATCTTGTGGTCTATTGTTACGATTTGATATATATAGGTTAAACCTATAACTCACCAACATTTTTGTTGACGTTTAATGCATGTTTATTCTCAGGTGAATACTAAGAGCTTCCGCTGTTGCATACTAAGATAAGGACAAGATTTGGAGTCCATGTTTGTATGATATTGTGTAAAAACTGCATTCAAGAAACTGATTTCGATGTAACATTTTTGTATTGTAAACCATTATGTAATGGTCGTGTGTAAACAGGATATTTTAGATTATCATTATTTGATAATCTACGTAAAGTTTTTTTAAACCTTTATTTATGAAATAAAGATTATGGTTTGTTTTAAAAATGAATGCAGTCTTTGAAAAACGTCTCATATAGAGGTCAAAACCTCGCAACGAAATCAATTAATATGGAACGTTTTTAATCAATAAGAACGGGACATTTCAGTTGGTATCCGAGCGTAGGTCTTAGAGAACCAGAAAATTTGCATTAGTGTGTCTTATCGAGTTTGTTAGGATGCATTAGTGAGTCTGGACTTCGACCGTGTTTTCTTTAAAAATGATTGCTTAACATTTTTGTTGGAAACTATATATTATTAACATGTATATATTATGTGATATATTAATCTCTTAACATGTTTGATATTGTGTGATAGATGTCTACCTCTAGCACAAATCCCATTGACTCACCTAATAATAACGAAGAGTCGAATATATATTGGACTGATTCACAAGTTCCCGAAGAAGAACCGGAAGAAGAATCAGAACAGGAAGAAGAATCAGAACCGGAAGAGGAGGAACCGGAGGAGGAAATAGAACCGGTGGGGGAAATAATAAAACGGTTAAGTAAAAGAAAATCCTCAACCAACTGACCAAGGTTAATTATGGTCAATGTTGTTTCCGCCAAGGAAGCACAATATTGGGAGGATTACCAATTCTCCGATGAATTGGATTCCGACGAGAATTCCGATGATGTTATAGAAATTACCCCAACTGAATTTAAAAAGGCAAAAGAAAATAATAAGGGAAAGGGCATAAAAATAGAGAAATCTAATTCCAACTCCGCTGAACTTTATATGTATCGTCAACCCCCGAAGCCCTTAAGTTGTAACAATGACCCGAGAACCTCTAAACCACCAGGTTTTTCTAAACCGTTGTGGAAAACGACAGCTCGTATTAGGGGAACATCATATATCCCTAGAAACTTGGCAAAACGAACCAAAACCGAAGAAGAAGAAATGAGCGAGTCGGAATAAGATAGTTGTATTCGTGTGGTGTAATATATGGAATATAGTGTGCTTATGCTTTATGATATATGTAAAAATTGCTTGTATTAATAAGTTTTTTATTTTATTTTTATGAATCTAACTCTTGTCTATTTTACAGTATAAAAACACAAAATGGATAGACAACCCAATATTTTAAGAGACCTACCCGGAGACATGATTGATGAAATCTTGTCTAGAGTCGGTCAGAATTCTTCGGCACAACTATTTACGGTGAAATCAGTTTGTAAGACATTCGAAGAACGTTCCAAGAATGTCTTGGTTTATAAGAGACTTTTGTTTGAAAGATGGGGGATATCACATTAGGAAACCCATAAGTTACGATGTGTTTACTTTGACGCATATATTGCGGGGAACCCAAATGCTATTTTACGCAACGGGTTAAGAAATTATTTTGACTCAATGTATCCGAATATAGGACTTCATGATTTAGAAAAAGCGGCTAACATGCAACATAAAGAAGCATGCTATGCTTATGGGTTAGTAATGTTCGCTTCTCACCAAAGTGAGAAAAAGAACATCGGGCTACAACTATTAAACAAAACGTTCCCACAAGTGACGGAGTCAGTAATTGGGGTATGAAATGAGGTTTTTAGGTTTCTACGAGACTGTTGGTCATTACGTAACCCTCGTCCCTTTGACAAAGTTACAACACGCTGTCTTATCAACGGCCATAACGGTTATGTTCCACAAGACCAAGGATGGGAAGTAGTCCTAGTAAAACCAGAATGCATGACTTGTTTCTGGACGTATGAATTACGTGTCTTTATTGCCTTTGCTGAACAACTTGTGTACAAGCTAGAATTATCTTCACAACTATCTTGTATCAAAGTTATTGTGTGCTATATTTCATGCTTTATGTAAAATAAGCGGTATTGTAAGTTTGTAAAATATTGTATAAAAGTTTGAACGCGAAATATTATTATAATCAGTTTTTCATATAGAATTGTAGTAGTTGAATTGTATATTAGCTACTAAGTATGAACTTAACGGGTAGGTACTACCCGAATTTAAATTTATAAAACGCTAATATGAAGAAAAAGCTTTTATAAATGAGTTCATATTATGCTACGAAATACTATTAACTACTCTTAATATTCTGTATGATTAACTTGTTCCATTTGACTATTTTGAAGGAAATGGCACCGACTACTCGACACACCGTGAATATGAATGAAGAGGAATTCCGTACTTTTCTAGCTTCAAACATAGCCGCAGTACACGCTGCGCTACATACCAACAATAACCTTGGATCTAGCAGTATAGGAAATCGTGTAGGATGCACCTACAAAGAATTCACTGCCTGCAAACCTTTGGAATTTGATGGAACCGAAGGACCGATCGGATTGAAACGGTGGACTGAGAAGGTCGAATCGGTGTTTGCCATAAGTAAGTGTACTGAAGAGGACAAAGTGAAGTACACTACGCATACCTTCACAGGTTCTGCGTTAACATGGTGGAATACCTATCTAGAGCAAGTGAGACAAGATGATGCGTACGCACTACCGTGGTCAGAATTCAAGCACTTGATGAACGAGAAATACCATCCCAGAACCGAGGTCAATAAGCTCAAGACAGAACTTAGGGGGTTATGAACCCAAGGATTTGATATTACCACGTACGAAAGATGATTCACAAAATTATGCCTATTGTGTCCGGGAGCGTTCGAAGATGAGGAAGAGAAGATCGACGCGTTTGTGAAAGGATTACCGGAAAGAATCCAAGAAGATATAAGTTCACACGAGCCCGCCTCCATACAACAGGCATGTAGAATGGCTCACAAACTAGTGAACCAGATTGAGGAAAGAATTAAAGAACAGACAGCCGAAGAGGCCAATGTGAAGCAAGTCAAAAGAAAGTGGGAGGAAAACGGTGATAAGAATCACCAATACAACAACAACAGCAATTACAATAATAATCGCAACAATTATCCCAACAATCGCAACATCAATCGCAACTACAACAAACGGCCCAACAACAACAACAACAACAACAACAACAACAACAGCAACTACAACAATCATCCCAACAACAATAACAACCGCAACAACAACAACAATCAGAAGCAGCTATGACAAAGGTTTGAAAAGTATCACTCGGGGTTCTGCACCAAATTTTGCAACAAGTGTAAAAGAAATGGTCATAGCGCGGCGAAGTGTGAGGTCTACGGACCAGGGTTTAACAGAACGAAAGGAACAAATGGTGTCAGAACGAGTAATGGCGAAGCAAGTAGTGTCGGAGCAAGTTATGCCAATGTAGTTTGTTATAAATGTGGAAAACCGGGCCACATTATTAAAAATTGCCCGAACCAGGAGAACACGAATGGATAAGGCCGCGGAAGAGTTTTCAATATTAATGCGGCAGAGGCACAGGAAGACCCGAAGCTTGTTACGGGTACGTTTCTTATTGACAATAAATCTGCTTACGTTTTATTTGATTCGGGTACGGATAGAAGCTATATGAGTAGAGATTTTTGTGCTAAATTAAGTTGTCCATTGACGCCGTTGGATAGTAAATTTTTACTCGAATTAACAAACGGTAAATTAATTTCAGCAGATAATATATGCCGGAATCGAGAAATTAAACTGGGTAGCGAAATATTTAAGATTGATTTGATACCAGTAGAGTTAGGGAGTTTTGATGTAATAGTTGGCATGGACTGGCTGAAGAAGGTGAAAGCAGAGATCGTATGTTATAAAAATGCAATTCGCATTGTACGAGAAGAAGGAGAACCCTTAATGGTGTACGGAGAAAAGGGCAACATGAAGCTACATCTTATTAGTAATTTGAAAGCACAAAAACTAATAAGAAAAGGTTGCTATGCTGTTCTAGCAAACGTCAAGAAAGTAGAAACTGAAGAAAAGAGCATCAATGATGTTCCCGTCGCAAAAGAATTTCCCGATGTATTTCCGAAAGAATTACCGGGACTACCTCCACATCGATCTGTTGAATTTCAAATAGATCTTGTACCAGGAGCTGCACCAATAGCTCGTGCTCCTTATAGACTCGCACCCAGCGAGATGAAAGAACTGCAAAGCGAACTGCAAGAACTATTAGAATGTGGTTTCATTCGACCAAGCACATCACCATGGGGAGCTCCTGTTTTGTTTGTCAAGAAGAAGGATGGTACATTTAGGTTGTGTATTGACTACAGAGAGTTGAACAAACTTACCATCAAAAACCGTTATCCACTTCCGAGAATTGACGACTTATTTGATCAACTACAAGGCTCGTCGGTTTATTCGAAGATCGATTTACGTTATGGATATCATCAAATGCGAGTAAAGGAGGATGATATTCCAAAAACTGCTTTTAGGACGCGTTATGGTCATTATGAGTTTATGGTTATGTCGTTTGGATTGACTAACACACTAGCTGTGTTCATGGACCTTATGAACCAAGTGTGTGGGCCATATCTTGATAAGTTTGTCATTGTTTTCATCGATGACATACTTATTTACTCAAAGAATGATCAAGAGCACGAAGAACATTTGAGAAAAGTGCTAGAAGTATTGAGGAAAGAAAAACTGTACGCTAAGTTTTCAAAGTGTGCATTTTGGTTGGAAGAAGTTCAATTCCTCGGTCACATAGTGAACAAAGAAGGTATCCAGGTGGACCCGGCAATGATCGAAACCGTTGAAAAGTGGGAAACCCCAAAAACTCCGAAGCATATACGTCAATTTTTAGGATTGGCTGTTTACTACAGAAGATTCATCCAAGATTTCTCCAAAATAGCAAAACCCTTGACTGCATTAACGCATAAAGGGAAGAAATTTGAATGGAAGGATGAACAATAGGAGGCATTTCAATTATTAAAGAAAAAGCTAACTACGGCACCTATATTGTCATTGCCTTAAGGGAATGATGATTTTGTGATTTATTGTGACACATTAAAGCAAGGTCTCGGTTGTGTATTAATGCAACGAACGAAGGTGATTGCTTATGCATCTAGACAATTTAAGATTCACGAGCAAAATTATACGACGCATGATTTGGAATTAGGCGCGGTTGTTTTTGAATTAAAGACTTGGAGGCACTACTTATATGGGGTCAAAAGTATTATATATACCGACCACAAAAGTCTTCAACACATATTTAATCAGAAACAACTGAATATGAGGCAGCGTAGGTGGATTGAATTGTTGAATGATTACGACTTTGAGATTCGTTACCACCCGGGGAAGGCAAATGTGGTAGCCGACGCCTTGAGCAGAAAGGACAGAGAACCCATTCGAGTAAAATCTTTGAATATAATGATTCACACTAACCTTACTACTCAAATAAAGGAGGCGCAACAAGGAGTTTTAAAAGAGGGAAATTTAAAGGATGAAATACCCAAAGGATCGGAGAAGCATCTTAATATTCGGGAAGACGGAATCCGGTATAGGGCTGAAAGAATTTGGGTACCAAAATTTGGAGATATGAGAGAAATGGTACTTAGAGAAGCTCATAAAACCAGATACTCAATACATCCTGGAACGGGGAAGATGTACAAGGATCTCAAGAAACATTTTTGGTGGCCAGGTATGAAAGCCGATGTTGCTAAATACGTAGGGGAATGTTTGACGTGTTCTAAGGTCAAAGCGGAGCATCAGAAACCATCAGGTCTACTTCAACAACCCGAAATCCCGGAATGGAAATGGGAAAACATTGCCATGGATTTCATCACTAAATTGCGAAGGACTGCAAGTGGTTTTGATACTAGTTGGGTAATAGTTGATCGTCTCACCAAGTCAGCACACTTCCTGCCAATAAGAGAAGATGACAAGATGGAGAAGTTAGCACGACTGTATTTGAAGGAAGTCGTCTCCAGACATGGAATACCAATCTCTATTATCTCTGATAGGGATGGCAGATTTATTTCAGGATTCAGGCAGACATTACAGCAAGCATTGGGAACTCGTCTAGACATGAGTACTACCTATCATCCACAAACTGATGGGCAGAGCGAAAGGATGATACAAACGCTTGAAGACATGCTACGAGCTTGTGTTATTGATTTCGGAAACAGTTGGGATCAACATCTACCGTTAGCAGAATTTTCCTACAACAACAGCTACCATTCAAGCATTGAGATGGCGACGTTTGAAGCACTTTATGGTAGAAAGTGCAGGTCTCCGATTTGTTGGAGTGAAGTGGGGGATAGACAGATTACGGGTCCGGAGATAATACAAGAAACTACCGAGAAAATCATCCAAATTCAACAAAGATTGAAAACCGCCCGGAGTCGACAAAAGAGCTATGCGGATAGTAAAAGAAAAGATATAGAGTTTGAAATTGGAGAAATGGTCATGCTTAAGGTTTTACCTTGGAAAGGCGTTGTTCGATTTGGTGAACGGGGGAAACTAAATCCAAGGTACATTGGACCATTCAAGATAATATATCGTGTCGGACCAGTAGCTTACCAACTGGAGCTACCTCAACAACTCGCGGCTGTACATAACACTTTCCACATCTCAAATTTGAAGAAATGTTTTGCTAAAAAAGATCTCACTATTCCGTTGGACGAAATCCAAATCAATGAAAAACTTCAATTCATTGAAGAACTGGTCGAAATAATGGATCGTGAGGTTAAGAGACTTAAACAAAACAAGATACCGATTGTTAAGGTTCAATGGAATGCTCGTAGAGGACCCGAGTTCACCTGGGAGTGTGAAGAAATACCCGCATTTATTTCCAGAAGATACGTCAACACCTCCAACTGCTTAAAATTTCGGGACGAAATTTATTTAACGGGTAGGTACTGTAGTGACCCGAACTTTTCCATGTTTATATATATATTAAATGAAATTGTTATTTACATGATTAAGTGTTTCCAACATGTTAAGCAATCACACTTGTTAAGACTTGATTAATTGAAATTGGTTTCATATAGACAATTGACCACCTAAGTTGACCGGTGATTCACGAACGTTAAAACTTGTAAAAACTATACGATGACATATATATGGTTATATATATAGTTAACATGATTTTATTATAAGTATGTATCTCATTAGATATTTTAACAATGAGCTATATACATAAAAATGAGACTATTAAATTAAGAAACTCGAAAACGATATATATAACGATTATCGTTATAACAACGTCTTACTAGGTACATATGAATCATATTAAGATATTGATACACTTGGTTAATTATGTTAAATTATAATTAAATATATTATTAAGTGTATTAACAATGAAATACATATGTAAAAATAGGACTACTAACTTAATGATTTCGAAACGAGACATATATGTAACGATTATCGTTGTAACGATATTTAACTGTATATATATCATACTAAGATATATTATATATCATAATATAATGATAATATAAAAATTTAACATCTCATTTGTTATAATAAACAATGGGTTAACAACATTCAACAAGATCGTTAACTTAAATGTTTCAAAACAACACTTACATGTAACGACTAACGAAGACTTAACGACTCCATTAGAATGTATATACATGTTGTGTTTTGATATGTATTATTACACTTTTGAAAGACTTCAAGACACATATCAAAGTACTTCTACTTAACAAAAATGCTTACAATTACATCCTCGTTCAGTTTCATCAACAATTCTACTCGTATGCACCCGTATTCGTACTCGTACAATACACAGCTTTTAGATGTATGTACTATTAGTATATACACTCCAATGATCAGCTCTTAGCAGCCCATGTGAGTCACCTAACATAAATGAGAACCATCATTTGGCCACTAGCATGAAATATCTCATAAAATTACAAAAATATTAGTAATCATTCATGACTTATTTACATGTAAACAAAATTACACATCCTTTATATCTAATCCATATACCAACGAGCAAAAACACCTACAAACACTTTCATTTTTCAATTTTCTTCATCTAATTGATCTCTCTCCAGTTCTATCTTCAAGTTCTAAGTGTTCTTCAAAAATTCCAAAAGTTCTAGTTTCATAAAATCAAGAATACTTCCAAGATTGCAAGTTTACTTCCAAGTTTTCTAAATCCATTCCAAGTAATCATCCAAGATCAAGAAACCTTTGTTACTTACAGTAGGTTATCTTTCTAATACAAGGTAATAATCATATTCAAACTTTAATTCAATTTCTATAACTATAACAATCTTATTTCAAGTGGAAATCTTACTTGAAATTGTTTTCGTGTCATGATTATGCTTTAAGAACTTTCAAGCCATCCAAGGATCCTTTGAAGCTAGATCTATTTTTCTCATTTCCAGTAGGTTTATCCAAGGAACTTGAGGTAGTAATGATGTTCATAACATCATTCGATTCATACATATAAAGCTATCTTATTCGAAGGTTTAAACTTGTAATCACTAGAACATAGTTTAGTTAATTCTAAACTTGTTCGCAAATAAAAGTTAATCCTTCTAACTTGACTTTTAAAATCAACTAAACACATGTTCTATATCTATATGATATGCTAACTTAATGATTTAAAACCTGGAAACACGAAAAACACCATAAAACCGGATTTACGCCGTCGTAGTAACACCGCAGGCTGTTTTGGGTTAGTTAATTAAAAACTATGATAAACTTTGATTTAAAAGTTGTTATTCTGGGAAAATGATTTTTATTATGAACATGAAACTATATCCAAAAATTATGGTTAAACTCAAAGTGGAAGTATGTTTTCTAAAATGGTCATCTAGACGTCGTTCTTTCGACTGAAATGAATACCTTTACAAAAACGACTTGTAACCTATACCTTTTCTGTTTAGATTCATAAAATAGAGTTCAATATGAAACCATAGCAATTTGATTCACTCAAAACGGATTTAAAATGAAGAAGTTATGGGTAAAACAAGATTGGATAATTTTTCTCATTTTAGCTACGTGAAAATTGGTAACAAATTTATTCCAACCATAACTTAATCAACTTTCATTGTATATTATGTAATCTTGTGATACCATAGACACGTATACAATGTTTCGACCTATCATGTCGAAACATCTATATATATTTCTGAACAACCATAGACACTCTATATGTGAATGTTGGAGTTAGCTATACAGGTTGAGGTTGATTCCAAAATATATATAGTTTGAGTTGTGATCAATACTGAGATACGTATACACTGGGTCGTGGATTGATTCAAGATAATATTTATCAATTTATTTCTGTACATCTAACTGTGGACAACTAGTTGTAGGTTACTAACGAGGATAGCTGACTTAATAAACTTAAAACATCAAAATGTATTAAAAGTTTTGTAAATATATTTTGTACATACTTTGATATATATGTATATATTGTTATAGGTTTGTGAATCAACTAGTGGCCAAGTCTTACTTCCTGACAAAGTAAAAATCTGTGAAAGTGAGTTATAGTCCCACTTTTAAAATCTAATATTTTTGGGACGAGAATACATGCAGGTTTTATAAATGATTTACAAAATAGACACAAGTACGTGAAACTACATTCTATGCTTGAATTATCGAAATCGAATATGTCCCTTTTTATTAAGTCTGGTAATCTAAGAATTAGGGAACAGACACCCTAATTGACGCGAATCCTAAAGATAGATCTATTGGGCCTAACAAACCCCATCCAAAGTACCGGATGCTTTAGTACTTCGAAATTTATATCATATCCGAAGGGTGTCCCGGAATGATGGGGATATTCTTATATATACATCTTGTTAATGTCGGTTACTAGGTGTTCACCATATGAATGATTTTTATCTCTATGTATGGGATGTGTATTGAAATATAAAATCTTGTGGTCTATTGTTACGATTTGATATATATAGGTTAAACCTATAACTCACCAACATTTTTGTTGACGTTTAAAGCATGTTTATTCTCAGGTGAATACTAAGAGCTTCCGCTGTTTCATACTAAGATAAGGACAAGATTTGGAGTCCATGTTTGTATGATATTGTGTAAAAACTGTATTCAAGAAACTGATTTCGATGTAACATATTTGTATTGTAAACCATTATGTAATGGTCGTGTGTAAACAGGATATTTTAGATTATCATTATTTGATAATCTACGTAAAGTTTTTTTAAACCTTTATTTATGAAATAAAGGTTATGGTTTGTTTTAAAAATGAATGCAGTCTTTGAAAAACGTCTCATATAGAGGTCAAAACCTCGCAACGAAATCAATTAATATGGAACGTTTTTAATCAATAAGAACGGGACATTTCAACAAGCGTCCCATAATGATACCAAGGATCACCCTAGGCCTTAAGTAGCGTTGACGTTCTAGTAATTTCACGCTATCGTGAATGACTATTGTAATCGTATGTCATAATCTTATAATATAATTATTATAATATAAGTAGTATATTATATGTGTTAGTAGTAGTACTCGTATTATTATAATATAAGTATTAATATAAGTATATAGTTTAAGTATATGTGTTATATTATAAAAATGTTACTATGTAGTTATAATGTAAGTGTTATATAATAAGTATAGGTTTAAGTGTTATTATAGATTATAAATGTATAAGTGGTAAGTAATTATTATTAGGGTGTTATTATTAAATGAGTAGGTGTAAGTAATGATTAATAATAAATGTTTAGGTTATAATTAAATAAGGAGATTTAGTTAGTTAGGGTTAAGTAGTATTAAATAATATTTAAGTAGTATTAGGTTTAGGGTTTATATAATTAATGTTTAGGGTTTAAGTAGTATTAGGGTTTTGATTAATAAATGTTTATGTACATGTATATGTCATGTATATGTGATAGTACTCCAAATGAACATATATTTAGGCACAATATCCGTCCAATATGTAAAGCTTTTAGTTGCAATTGTTCTATGTTTATGTAATATTCGTTTAAATAAATAAGTGAGAAGACAAAAGAAGAAAACAACGATTTGAAGACGCGAATGACCAAAAAGCTCAAATGTACAAGATATAATTTAAATGGTTCAATTTATTGATGAGAAACGTCCAAAAATGATAAGAGTACAAGCCGCAAAACGCAAAGTACAAGATATTAAATAGTACAAAAGGACGTTCGAAAATCCAGAACCGGGACCAGAGTCAACTCTCAACGCGCGACGCAACGGAGCTAAAATTACAAGTCAACTATGCACATAAATATAATATAATATATAAATAATTCTTAAAATTATATATATATATATATATATATATATATATATATATATATATATATATATATATATATATATATATATATATATATATATATATATATATATATATATATATATATATATATATATATATATATATATATATATATATATATTATATTATATATTAAAAATCGTCGGCAAACTAGAAAACAAACAATTCTGAGCTGGATTCCCAGGCCATGCGATCGCATGGCCAGAAGGCACAAATGCCATGCGATCGCATAGAGCAAAAAGGTTGGCCACATTGCTATAAAAGGCGCAGTTTCAGTCGAGTTTACACACATCTTTTTCTCTTACTTTATCTGTAATCAAATATATATATTTATATTTATAATATTAAGTTTAATAATAATTGGGTTAATGTAAGAAATGTTTTAAGGTTTTGTAAGTCAGAACTCTGTCCGGGTAACGCTACGCGATTAATCACCACTGTAAGCTATGTTCTTCCTTTTTAAATTAATGTCTCGTAACTAAGTTATTATTATGCTTATTTGAGCCGAAATAATCGTGATGTTGGGCTAAATATTAAAGATGGGGTTATTGGATTTTGTACCATAATTCGAGTTTGGACAAAAGACCGACACTTGTGGACATTGGCCTATGAACTATTAATAGATGGGGGGTATTGTCTAATTGAATGAAAACTCATTAGAATCTGTCGAACCTATCTTCAAATTAGTTAATCTAATAATTATTAAATGATTATCCATGTCCTATTTAGTGACGTTTATACGACATCTTTTACAATCATTTAATTAATTATTCGGGTTGGGTAATTGATTATTCATTCTGATCAAGTGGGTAAATTAATATTCATATCTCATTAAAACAGGGGTGGATTACATACAAGGATAGTTGGTGTAATTGTTAACAAAGTATTAAAACCTTGGATTATACGCAGTCGATAACTTGGTGTAATCATTAAAAAAAGTATTAAAACCTTGTTACAGTTCGAATCCCTAATTAGTTGGAATATTTGACTTCGGGAATAAGGTTAATTTGATGAGCATTTTATAATTATGACTGATGAACTATTATGGACAAAAACCAGATAGGTATCAAATAAATCCATGACAAAGGAGAATTAACCCAGATAAATAAATTAAAATCAAAACATCAAACAGCATGATTACGGAAGTTTAAATAAACATAATACTTTTATTTCATATTTCATCGTACCTTTATTTACTGTCATTTTAATTACTGCAATTTACTTTATCGCAATTTAAATTCTGTCATTTACATTATCGTCATTTATCTTTACACTTAAAATATAAAATCGACAAACCGGTCATTAAATGGTAAAAACCCCCTTTTATAATAATATTACTATATATACTTATATATATATATATATTTATATATATACAAATATAGTTTTTAAAAATATAGCGTTAAACTTGGCTAGTTCCCTGTGGACGAACCGGACTTACTAAAAACTACACTACTGTACGATCAGGTACACTGCCTATAGTGTTGTAGCAAGGTTTAGGTATATCCACTCTATAAATAAATAAATAACTTGTGTAAAATTGTATCGTATTTAATAGTATTTCGCAATAAAAATATAACTGTTTCGTACCCCTCTGCTTTAACATCAATATATGTATATATATATGTTATATATATATATATATATATATATATATATATATATATATATATATATATATATATATATATATATATATATATATATATATATATATATATATATATACGTATATGTATATATATGTATATGTTTATATATATTTTTTTTATATGTATATGTATATGTGGTATATGTATATATATATTTTGTTACCATTTTAAACATTAACAAAATCTTGGTTAATCATTAGGGTTTCTAAGATCTAAACATTTTTTTAAAACTGTATGTATGTGTATGTATATGTATATTATATTGTTTTTTTACATGAACAAGTATGTATATGATCAAGAATGAATATGAATCAAAACAAGAATTGAATGAACAAGTTTAGGTTTATAGTCTTATACCTTGAAGATGGATGAAGATTAACAAAAAGAAAAGAAGAACACTTGAAGATGAAGATCCAAGCACTAGAAAACTCAAGAACACTTTTGAAGATCTTGATGAACACAAAAAACACGTTGAAGATCACTTGAAGATTATCCAGAATCAAGAAGCAATTAACCAAAACTTCAAAAGGTGGTGGTGGGGTTTCAATTTTGTTGAAAAACCGAATGGTGGTGGTGTGGTGGTGAGGTTGGCCGAAATCCACAAAGGAGAGGGAGAGGAGATTGTGATTTTGAGAGAGGATTATAAGAATGTTTTGGTACAAGAAAAGCATTAGCCTAGGTCTCTATTTATAGGTGAGGTTAGAAGGATCTAGAATTAGGGTTTAGTTAGGAGTTCTTAGAGAACAAGTTAGGGTTTAAGGAGGTGGTGATGGTTGCCGATTTTTAGAGGGGCAAAAAGGTCATTTCATCCCTTTTTTTAAATTCGGCTAGGGCAACAAGGATGGGTTTGGAACATTTTCATTTTAGTCCTTGTACTTTTGGTTAGTTAAAATGGCTCCTTAACTGTTCTAGTTTAATTGTTTGAATGCAACAAGTTTTTGAGTATTACAGTTTGTTCACGAAAGTTAATTAGATTATTATTTCCATCTTTTATTAACTTGTCAATTATTACACAAAGTTAATTAATATGTTTTTATTATTCTTAATACTTAACAATTGTTGATTAAAATTTAATCATTAAGTTTTATTTATATTGTCTGGGCATTTAATATTGGAATAAATATAGAATGGAAAAATGAGGGCCGTTATAAGTATGACCTAGAGTCATATTTTTAAGATATCAGTAGAATCGAACCTATATTAAAGCTTAAGATAGTTATGAAGGAGTAGTGGTTACCTAATTTTGGGGTTTTCTAGTTTATAAGAAAGATAAAGTAAATGCGATAAAATTCGTAATTCAGATAAGGATAAAGCAAGTGCATACTATGATTTCATCAGTTATTCTGCCGAGATTATGAAATGCTGGCTCATGAATAGGCAGAGACCTTGTATTCATTACACTGGTCCTATACACCCCTGTCGTAAGACATGTCAATGGGTAATGTGATAGCGTTGAAGATTCTGAATAGACAACAACGTCCCTTACCCCCGACGCCCGTGCAGTCTGACTACAGGCATACACGTTCAGACGGCTCATCCAATTCAGCGACTCGGTTGGGTGACGTATTAACATTCTACAAAGGTCTAAACTTTCTTAAGCATAATAGAATACAGGGTTTACCATATCCGAGAGACGTGATGTGTTTCAATGCTTTCGTTAATGATTGGTTTTAAAAGATAGTTAGGCCCTTAAAAAGAGTTCAACCATGAAGAACACCATAGCCAAGTCAGGTTGACTTCCATGAACACATTCGATTATCCTAACGGTCCAATCCTTTATGTGTTCAAACAAACAGTTCCTTGATTAACTAAGAATCCCTCAAGCGGAGTGCAATGCTTGAGACCGTGTTATGGTGTAGTGTACTAATCAACACTGACTGTGTTCCAAGGCCTTACTTAGCAGAGGTACATCTTACAACAACCGCTGTGCTTCAGCATGTACGTAAGAAGTTTATATGCTTGGTGACTACACTAGTATGGTCTGGGACCGACAATGTACTATCTAGTCAGATGTTTCACTACGAAAGAGTCCTCAATCGGAATCTAAAGCTTGATAGACTTACTACAACCGGTGTGCCTCATTCGATCTTACGTTGTATCCGATAGACTTCTCTTACCAAGGGGTGACACAGATAGTGTACTCTGAATTAGGGTTCGCGACTTCCCAATAACAGATCCAATTACTACGTTCTATTAGTTGGAAAAGCGATTGAGTTTAAAGCATAATCGGAAAGCATTTCAACAACATACACAAACCATAACATTGTTTTGGCATTATAACTGCTTACATCATAGCATACTCTAAAGATAACTACTCGATAATCATGGCAACAACATCACAAAACATAATGATATAATACATTATATAAAGATAAATGATAGAAGTACCAGTAGATTAAACGAGTTCCGAATACAAAAGTGACAACTTCAAACTCCAGACCGCTCCTAATACAATCTTCGGCGTTCTTTTTCGGGTATCTTGGGTGTGTGGCAGGCCGTTTGGCAGGCTGTTTGGCTTGCTGATTCCCTGGATCGTAACTTGATTTCTTATCTTTCACCGTTTTCGCTCTAGAATCTTCGTTTTAGCTCCGATTCTCTTGATTCTTTTTGCACCATCTTCATAATTACTTGTTCTTCAATTCTAACCGACGAAGTGAGTATTTTGCCAATAAATTTTAAATCTTTCTTATTTTTAGGCCTTAATACCGGGATGAAAACGTGACTTTTTAGCCGATATCAGGCCTCCACCCCTTAGTTTAGTTATACCTTTTCTTTCATTCTTTCTCTCTTTTGGGGACTTCGATTCTCCAAACCCTTTGAGGTTTTCGATTATTCAGGACCTCATCTAGTTTAATATTTTATTTGGCGTCGAGGTTCTACCCGAACGTCTTCTTTCTATTTTGTAAGTACTCTATATTAATTTAATTATTTCTTTTCTTTTATTTATTGTCTTTTAATATATTGTCTTTTATTTAATGTCTTTTACTTATTTAATTGCTTTATTTTCGTCTACCATTATGAACTAAACGTTCATAGTGGTTACTTGGACGAAAACTGTGAAAATCTGGGAAAACAGATGAAGCCGCCGGCTTCCTCAGTCCAAGCTGACGGCTTGGCTCGGCCAAGCCGCTGGCTTCGTGCTTCAGTTCATGCGGTTTCTGGTTCTTTTCCAGATCTGTATGTTCATGTTTCTATGATGATTATTTAAACTGTTTATATCTGCCATGATATAATAACTTGTTTGCCATGCTTAATGATTTAATATTATGAATCTAGGATTAATTAGTCATTGATTCTATAATCTTATATTCGATTCATATCACTTGTTTAGATCTAGTCCATCAAATATAGTATTTGGATTGCATGCAAATTAGGTAAACATCATTGGTAGTTATACAACTAGTTGAACTTGAATAACACTTATATAATATAATTCGTTATTGTTAGGCTTAATTGAAGAACCTTTATTTACTTGTGTTTAATTGTCATTTGTATGAGAATCTGATTAAGATTAACTTTCAGCTAGTAACTTGAGTTGATCTGATTAAGTTAATCAGCTTATATAATTTGACAATCTAATTAAATGTTGCCTTGGATCCACATCTAGTTTAGTTAATATTTATCATGTGATTATTTGAATGACATGAATGAAGACATTAGATATGAACATCACTTAGTTAATGTATGCTTTAGGTCCTACTTTATGAATGATATGCGATATTTAGCTTAACCTTTTAGAGATAATGATTGGTCTATGATTGTTTTCTTGCTTTTTGTTAATATAAGTTAGGAAATAATTAATATATTTCCCTTATGATTCGCACGTCCTTGTAATCACTTCTCTTTTATATTGTTTATTTAATTTGAATCTTTATTTTATCTTTCCTTAATAGTTTATTAAAAGTTTTTAATAACGTTTCATTAATCATCTCTTTCCTAAGAGATAAGAATCAACAACCTAAAAACACATAAAAATCTAACTTTAGTTCTTTAATAAGAGCTAAGCTATATAATAGAACAACTCTTATCCGCATCCACGCTCTCTTGGGACGATAACCTAAATACTACATCTGACCGGATTTTGTTGCTCGTTAGGATGTTAAAACTATATTAAATAAAGGTTATATAAATTTGAAAGTTTGAAAGGCAAATTAAGCAGTGCACACTTTTGCACATCAATAAGCTTAACTGAAAGGACTCGAATACAATTTCCACTAAAAACTGACAATTTTTTAAAAAAAATATAATAAATGCGGCGCATCAGTCTCAAATGCGGCACATCAGGCTTAAATGGGGCGCATCAAAAACCTACTGCCCCAACACTGTCCCGTCAAAGCATGATGATGCTACACATCACCAAACAGATGTGGCGCATCTGTACTGTAAACTCAATTTTAGCCTTTTTTTTTTTTTTTTTATTTTATCAAGTTAGCCAGTTCCATGTTTGACTCTAACTTGCACCATTCGACGACACTTGATTAAACAATCAAAGTAGTAATTTAAGTGCTTCAATATTAGTCTAAACTCAATAGGGTTCCACATGACCCATTATAAATTATTTGGAACATCACGACCCATTAGAAGTTCAAAGTGGCAATTTCGGCCTAAAATACATTTAACCACTACACCAGCCGAGCATAACCATCAGGACCATCTACGCATAACCAAGGCTTCCAATATACAAATACCCACAACCAAGCAACCAAATCCACAATCTTACCATTGTCCTTCAAAACACTTGAATCTATAAATGGTTAAACAAGGAGGAGTAAGAAATACGCTTAGTGAATGCAATAATTATACATATATATATATATAATTTAATTACTTGCATACATCTACACAAACCAAACATACTGTAGTGACCCGAACTTTTCCATGTTTATATATATTAATTGAGATTGATATTTACATGACTAAATGTTTCCAACGTGTTAAGCAATCAAACTTGTTAAGACTTTATTAAATGAAATAAGTTTCATATAGACAATTGATCACCCAAGTTGACCGGCGATTCACGAACGTTACAAAATTGTAAAAACTACATGTTGTTGTATATATAGACATATATATATGGTTGACATAAGATTATGATGAGTAAGTATCTCACTAAGTATATTAACAATGTGTGATATACATAAGAAATGAGATTACTAAGTTAAGAAACTCGAAATGATATATATAACGATTATCGTTATGATAACGTCTACTAAATATATATGTATCATATTAAGATATTGATACACTATATTTAACATGATAAAATGATATTTAAATATATCATTAAGTGTGTTAACAATGAACTACATATGTAAAAACAAGACTACTAACTCAAGAATTACGAAACGAGACTTATATGTAACGATTATCGTTGTAACGATATTTTAATGTATATATGTATTAAGAGATATTCATACATCATAATATCATGATAATATAATAATTTAACATCTCATTTGATATAATAAACATTGGGTTAACAACATTAATTGAGATCGTTAACTTAAATGTTTCAAAACAACACTTACATGTAACGACTAACGAAGACTTAACGACTCCATTAGAATGTATATACATGTTGTGTTTTGATATGTATTCTTACACTTTTTAAAGACTTCAAGACACATATCAAAGTACTTCTACTTAACAAAAATGCTTACAATTACATCCTCGTTCAGTTTCATCAACAATTCTACTCGTATGCACCCGTATTCGTACTCGTACAATACACAGCTTTTAGATGTATGTACTATTAGTATATACACTCCAATGATCAGCTCTTAGTAGCCCATGTGAGTCACCTAACACATATGGGAACCATCATTTGGCAACTAGCATGAAATATCTCATAAAATTACAAAAATATTAGTAATCATTCATGACTTATTTACATGTAAACAAACTTACACATCCTTTATATCTAATCCATATACCAACGAGCAAAAACACCTACAAACACTTTCATTCTTCAATTTTATTCATCTAATTGATCTCTCTCAAGTTCTATCTTCAAGTTCTAAGTGTTCTTCATAAATTCCATAAGTTTAGTTTCATAAAAATCAAGAATACTTCCAAGTTTGCAAGTCTACTTCCAAGCATTCTAATCCATTCCAAGTAACCATCTAAGATCAAGAAACCTTTGTTATTTATAGTAGGTTATCTTTCTAATTCAAGGTAATATTCATATTCAAACTTTAATTCAATTTCTACAACTATAACAATCTTATTTCGAGTGAAAATCTTACTTGAACTGTTTTCGTGTCATGATTCTGCTTCAAGAACTTTCAAGCCATCCAAGGATCCTTTGAAGCTAGATCCATTTTTCTCATTTCCAGTAGTTTTATCCAGAAAACTTGAGGTAGTAATGATATTCATAACATCATTCGATTCATACATATAAAGCTATCTTATTTGAAGGTTTAAACTTGTAATCACTAGAAGATAGTTTAGTTAATTCTAAACTTGTTCGCAAACAAAAGTTAATCCTTCTAACTTGAATTTTAAAATCAACTAAACACATGTTCTATATCTATATGATATGCTAACTTAATGATTTAAAACATGGAAACACGATGAACACCATAAAATCGGATATACACCGTCGTAGTGAAACCGGGGGCTGTTTTTGTTTGGATAATTAAAAACTATGATAAACTTTGATTTAAAAGTTGTTCTTCTGGGAAAATGATTTTTCATATGAACATGAAACTATATCCAAAAATCTTGGTTAAACTCAAAGTGAAAGTATGTTTTTCAAAATGGTCATCAAGATGTCGTTCTTTCGACGGAAATGACTACCTCTTTAGTAATTGACATGTAACTTAAATTTCCGACTATAAACCTATATTTTTTCTGTTTGGATTCTTAAATTATAGTTCAATATGAAACCATAGCAATTTTATTCACTCAAAACGGATTTAAAATGAAGAAGTTATGGGTAAAACAAGATTGGATATTTTTGATCTTTTTAGCTACGGGTAATGTTTAACAAATCTATACAAATCATATCCTAGCTAACTTATATTGTATTATACATGTATTCTAATATATTATGTAATCTTGGGATACCATAGACACGTATGCAAATGTTTTGACATATCATATCGACCCATGTATATATATTATTTGGAACAACCATAGACACTCTATATGCAGTAATGTTGGAGTTAGCTATACAGGGTTGAGGTTGATTCCAAAAATATATATACTTTGAGTTGTGATTTAGCCTGAGACGTGTATACACTGGGTTGTGGATTGATTCAAGATAATATATATCGATTTATTTCTGTACATCTAACTGTGGATAACTAGTTGTAGGTTACTAACGAGGACAGCAGACTTAATACACTCAAATCTTTAAAACATAATAAAAATGGTTGTAATTATATTTTGATCATACTTTGATATATATGTACATATTTGTATAGGTTCGTGAATGAATCCGTGGCCAAGTCTTATTTTTGAGGAAGGAAATATCTGTGAAAGTGAGTTATAGTCCCACTTTTAAAATCTAATATTTTAGGTTGAGAATACATGTAGTTTTATAAATGTTTTACGAAATAGACACAAGTAAATGAAACTACATTATATGGGTGAATGATCGAAGCCGAACATGCGCCTTTTACTTGGTAGCCTAAGAATTAGTAAACCGATCTACTTATTGACGCGAATCCTAAAGATAGATCTATTGGGCCTAACGAACCCCATCCAAAGTACCGGATGCTTTAGTACTTCGAATTCGTTTTTATCATTTCTGAAGGATTTCCCAGAATGATAGGGGATAGTCTTATATGCATCTTGTTAATGTCGATTACCAGGTGTTCACCATATGAATGATTTTTATCTCTATGTATGGGATGTATATTGAAATATGAAATCTTGTGGTCTATTATTATGATTTGATAATATATAGGTTAAACCTATAACTCACCAATATTTTTGTTGACGTTTTAAGCATGTTTATTCTCAGGTGATTATTAAGAGCTTCTGCTGTTGTATACTAAAATAAGGACAAGATTTAGAGTCCATGCTTGTATGATATTATGTAAAAACTGCATTCAAGAAACTTATTTTTGATGTAATATATTCTTATTGTAAACCATTATGTAATGGTCGTGTGTAAACGGTATATTTTAGATTATCATTACTTGATAATCTACGTAATACTTTTTAAACCTTTATCGATAAAATAAAGGTTATGGTTGTTTTAAAAATGAATGCAGTCTTTGAAAAACGTCTCATATAGAGGTCAAAACCTCGCGACGAAATCAATTAATATGGAACTTTTATAATCAATATGAATGGGACATTTCAGTTGGTATCCGAGCGTTGGTCTTAGAGAACCAGAAAATTTGCATTAGTGTGTCTTATCGAGTTTGTTAGGATGCATTAGTGAGTCTGGACTTCGACCGTGTTTTCTTTAAAAATGATTGCTTAACATTTTTGTTGGAAACTATATATTATTAACATGTAAATATTATGTGATATATTAATCTCTTAACATGTTTGATATTGTGTGATAGATGTCTACCTCTAGCACAAATCCCATTGACTCACCTAATAATAACGAAGAGTTGAATATATATTGGCAAGATTCACAAGTTCCCGAAGAACCGGAAGAAGAGGAAACGGAACCGGAAGAAGAGGAACCGGAAGAAGAGGAACCAGAAGAAGAGGAACCGGAAGAAGAAGAGGTTCCGGAGGGGGGAATAGTAGGAACCACAGAAAACCGGTCAAATAAAAGAAAATCCTCAACCAACGGACCAATGTTAATAATGGTCAATGGTGTTTCTGCTAAGGAAGCAAAATATTGGGAAAATTACCAATTTTTCGATGAATCGGATCCTGATGAGGATTCCGATGATGTTATAGAAATTACCCCGACCCAATTTAATGAGGCAAAAGAAAATAATAAGGGAAAAGGCATCAAAATAGAGAAATCTGATTCCGATCCCGATGAACTTTATATGTACCATCAACACCTGTATTTTCAATATCGTGACAATAACCCGGGAACCTCTAAACTACCAGGTTTTTCTAAACCAATGTGGACAACGATGACTCATATTAGAGGAACATCATATATCCCTAGAAGATTAGGAAAAAGAACCAAGTCCGAAGAAGAAGAAATCAGTGATTCAGATTAGAGGGGTGTGAGTATGTTGTGTAATAAATGTATTGTAGTGTGCTTGTACTTTTATGTTCTATGTAAAAATTGCTTGTATTGTTTGTTATTATGAATCTAATCCTTGTCTATTTTACAGTATAAAAACAAAATGGACATTAAGGGTAGACAACCGAATATTTTAGAAGACCTACCAGAGGATATGATTGAGTAAATCTTGTCTAGAGTCGGTCAGAATTCATCAGCACATTTAGTTATGGCAAAATTAACTTGTCAAACTTTTGAAAGACTTTTCAGAAATGTCTTAGTTTATAAAAGGCTTTCCTTTGATAGGTGGGGTATATCACATTGGGGAGACTTTAAGTTACGCCGTGTTCTCTTTAAATCGTTAAATGCGGGGAACCCAAATGCAATTTTACGCTACGGGTTAAGAACCTATTTTGACTCAACATATCCCAACATAGGATTTCGTGAATTAGAAAGAGCTTCTAACATGCAACATAAAGAAGCATGTTATGCTTACGGGTTAGTGATGTTCGCTTTTTACCAAAGTGAGAAAAAGAACATCGGATTGCAGCTTTTAAATAAAACTTTCCCACAAGTGACGGATTCAGTAGTTGGGGTGAGAAACAAGGTTTTTAGATTATTACGGGGCTGTTGGACATTACGAAACCCTCGTCCTTTTGACGACATTACAACATGCTGCCTAGCCAATGGTCATAACGGTTATTTTCCACAAGACCAAGGATGGGAAGTCATCTTAGTAAAACCAGAATGCATGACTTGTTTCTGGACTTATGAATTACGTGTCTTTATTTCCTTTGCTGAACAACTTGCGTATTAACTAGATTTATCTTCAAAACTGTCCTGTATCATAGTGTACTATATTTCATGTTATATGTAATATAGCGAAGTTGTAGGTTTGAAGAATATTTGTATGTGATATATTATTATAATCAGTTTTTCATATGGAATTGTAGTAGTTAAATTGTATATTAGCTACTAAGTATGAACTTAACGGGTAGGTAGTACCCGAATTTAAACTTATAAAACGCTAATATGAAGAAAAAGCTTTTATAAATGAGTTCATATTATGCTACGAGATACTATTGACTACTCTTAATATTCTGTATGATTAACTTGTTTCATTTGACTATTTTGAAGGAAATGGCACCGACTACTCGACACACCTTGAATATGAGCGAAGAGGAATTTCGTGCCGTTCTTGCTTCAAACATAGCCGCAGTACAGGCCGCGCTATATACCAACAATAACTCTAAATCTAGCAATACAGCTAACGGCGCAAGAAATCGTGTAGGATGCTCCTACAAGGAATTCACTGCCTGCAAACCTTCAGAATTTGATGGGACCGAAGGACCAATCGGATTGAAACGGTGGATCGAGAAAGTTGAATCGGTGTTTGCCATAAGTAAGTGTGCTGAAGGGGACAAAGTGAAGTGCGCTACGCATACCTTCACAGGTATTGCATTAACATAGTGGAATACCTATCTAGAGCAAATGGGATAAGATGTTGCTTACGCGCTACCGTAGTCAGCATTCAAGCACTTGATGAACGAGAAGTACCATCCCAGAACTGAGATCAATAAGCTCAAGTCAGAACTTAGAGGGTTACGAACACAGGGATTCGAAATTACTTCGTACAAAACACGATTCACAGAATTGCGCCTATTGTGTCCGAGAGCGTTCGAAGATGAGGAAGAGAAGATCGACGCGTTTGTGAAAGGGTTACCGGAGAGAATCCAAGAAGATATAAGTTCACACGAGCCTGCCTCCATACAAAAGGCATGTAGAATGGCTCACAAACTAGTGAACCAGATTGAGGGAAGAATTAAAGAAAAGGCGGCCGAAGAGGCCAACCTGAAGCTAGTCAAAAGAAAGTGGGAGAAAAACGGTGATAAGAGTCACCAAAACAACAACAACTATCCCAACAATCGCACCATCAATCGCAACTACAACAAACGGCACAATAACAACAACAACAATAACAACTACAACAATCATCCCAACAACAATAACAACCACAACAACAACAACAACAACAATCAGAAGCAGCTATGCCAAAGGTGTGAAAAGTATCACTCGGGGTTCTGCACCAAATTTTGCAACAAGTGTAAAAGAAATGGTCATAGCGCGGCGAAGTGTGAGTTCTATGGACCAGGGGTTAACAGAACGAAAGGAACAAATGGTGTCGGAACGAGTAACGGCGGAGCAAGTAGTGTCGGAGCAAGTTATGCCAATGTAGTTTGTTATAAATGTGGAAAACCGGGACACATTATTAGAAATTGCCCGAACTAGGAGAACACGAATGGACAAGGCCGCGGAAGAGTTTTCAATATTAATGCGGCAGAGGCACAGGAAGACCCGGAGCTTGTTACGGGTACGTTTCTTATTGACAATAAATCTGCTTACGTTTTATTTGATTCGGGTGCGGATAGAAGCTATATGAGTAGAGATTTTTGTGCTAAATTAAGTTGTCCATTGACGCTGTTGGATAGTAAATTTTTACTCAAATTAGCAAACGGTAAATTAATTTCAGCAGATTATATATGCCGAAATCGAGAAATTAAACTGGGTAGCGAAATATTTAAGATTGATTTGATACCAGTAGAGTTAGGGAGTTTTGATGTAATAGTTGGCATGGACTGGCTGAAGGAGATGAAAGCAGAGATCGTATGTTACAAAAATGCAATTCGCATTGTACGAGAAGAAGGAGAACCCTTAATGGTGTACGAAGAAAAGAACAACGCGAAGTTAAATCTTATTAGTAGTTTGAAGGCGTAAAAACTAATAAGAAAAGGTTGTTACGTCATTCTAGGACACATCGAGGAAGTTAAACCTGAAGAAAAGAAAATTAGTAATGTTCCCGTCGCAAAAGAATTTTCCGATGTATTTCCGAAAGAATTACCGGGATTACCCCCACATCAATCCATTGAATTTCAAATAGACCTTGTACCAGGATCTGCACCAATAGCTCGTGCTCCATACAGACTCGCACCCAGCGAAATGAAAGAATTACAAAGTCAGTTACAGGAACTTTTAGAACGTGGTTTCATTCGACCAAGTACATCACTATGGGGAGCTCTTGTTCTGTTTGTCAAGAAGAAAGATGGTACATTCAGGTTGTGTATCGACTATCGAGAGTTGAACAAACTTACCATCAAGAACCATTATCCACTGCCGAGAATTGACGACTTATTTGATCAACTACAAGGCTCGTCAGTTTATTCGAAAATCGATTTACGTTATGGATATCATCAAATGCGAGTAAAGGAGGATGATATTCTAAAAATTGCTTTTAGGACGCGTTATGGTCATTACGAGTTTATGGTTATGCCGTTTGGATTGACTAACGCACCAGCTGTGCTCATGGACCTTATGAAGCGAGTGTGTGGGCCATATCTTGACAAGTTTGTCATTGTTTTCATCGATGACATACTTATTTACTCAAAGAATGATCAAGAGCACGAAGAACATTTGAGAAAAGTGCTAGAAGTATTGAGGAAAGAAAAACTGTACGCTAAGTTTTCAAAGTGTGCATTTTGGTTGGAAGAAGTTCAATTCCTCGGTCACATAGTGAACAAAGAAGGTATCCAGGTGGACCCGGCAAAGATCGAAACCGTTAAAAAGTGGGAAACCCCAAAAACTCCGAAGCATATACGTCAATTTTTAGGATTGGCTGGGTACTATAGAAGATTCATCCAAGATTTCTCCAAAATAGCAAAACCCTTGACTGCATTAAAGCATAAAGGGAAGAAATCTGAATGGAAGGATGAACAAGAGAAGGCATTTCAGTTATTGAAGAAAAAGCTAACTACGGCACCTATATTGTCATTGCCTGAAGGGAATGATGATTTTATGATTTATTGTGACGCATCAAAGCAAGGTCTCGGTTGTGTATTAATGCAACAAACGAAGGTGATTGCTAGACAATTGAAGATTCACGAGCAAAATTATACAACTCACGATTTAGAATTGGGTGCTGTTGTTTTTGCATTAAAGACTTGGAGGCATTATTTATATGGAGTCAAAAGTATTATATATACCGACCACAAAAGTCTCCAACATATATTTAATCAGAAGCAACTGAATATGAGACAATGCAGGTGGATTGAACTGTTGAATGATTATGATTTTGAGATTCGATACCACCCGGGGAAGGCAAATGTGGTAGCCGACGCTTTAAGTAGAAAGGACAGAGAACCTATACGGGTAAAAGCTATGAATATAATTATTCGTACTAACCTTACTACTCAAATAAAGGAGGCGGAACAGGGGGTTGTAAAAGAAGGAAAGTTGAAGAATGAAATACCCAAAGGATCAGAGAAACGTCTTAATATTTGGGAAGACGGAACCCGATATAGGGCTGATAGAATTTGGGTACCAAGGTTTGGAGATGTGAAAGAAATGGTACTTAAAGAAGCATATAAAACTAGATATTCAATACATCCTGGAGCGGGGAAGATGTATAAAGATCTCAAGAAACACTTTTGGTGGCTGGGTATGAAAGCCGATATTGCTAAATATGTAGGAGAATGTTTGACGTGTTCTAAGGTCAAAGCTGAACATCAGAAACCATCAGGTCTACTACAACAACCTGAAATCCCAGAATGGAAATGGGAAAACATTACCATGGATTTCATTACTAAATTGCCAAGGACTGCAAGTGGTTATGATACTATTTGGGTAATAGTTGATCATCTCACCAAGTCAGCATACTTCCTGCCAATGAGAGAAGATGACAAAATGGAGAAGTTGGCGCGATTGTATTTGAAGGAGGTTGTCTCCAGACATGGAATACCCGTCTCTATTATCTCTGATAGGGATGGTAGATTTGTTTCAAGGTTCTGGCAGATGTTGCAACATGCATTGGGGACTCGTATAGACATGAGTACTGCCTATCATCCACAAACTGATGGGCAGAGTGAAAGGACGATATAAACGCTTGAAGACATGCTACGAGCATGTGTTATTGATTTTGGAAACAGTTGGGATCGACACCTACCGTTAGCAGAATTTTCCTACAACAACAGTTATCATTCTAGTATTGAGATGGCGCTGTTTGAGGCACTTTATGGTAGAAAGTGCAGGTCTCCGATTTGTTGGAATGAAGTGGGGGATAGACAGATTACGGGTCCGGAGATAATACAAGAAACTACCGAGAAAATCATTCAAATTCAACAACGATTGAAAACCGCCCAGAGTCGACAAAAGAGCTACGCGGACAGTAAAAGAAAAGATATAGAGTTTGAAATTGGAGAAATGGTCATGCTTAAGGTTTCAACTTGGAAAGGCGTTGTTCGATTTGGTAAACGGGGGAAACTAAATCCAAGGTACATTGGACCATTCAAGATTATAGATCGTGTCGGACCAGTAGCTTACCAACAGGAGCTAACTCAACAACTCGCGGCTGTACATAACACTTTCCACGTCCCGAATTTGAAGAAATGTTTTGCTAAAGAAGATCTCACTATTTCGTTGGACGAAATCCAAATCAATAAAAAACTTCAATTCATTGAAGAACCCGTCGAAATAATGGATCGTGAGGTTAAGAGACTTAAGCAAAACAAGATACTGATTGTTAAGGTTCAATGGAATGCTCGTAGAGGACCCAAGTTCACCTGGGAGCATGAAGATCAGATGAAGAAGAAATACCCGCATCTATTTCCTGAAGATTCGTCAACACCTTCAACAGCTCAAAATTTCGAGACGAAATTTATTTAACGGGTAGGTACTGTAATGACCCGAACTTTTCCATGTTTATATATATTAATTAAAATTGATATTTACATGACTAAATGTTTCCAACGTGTTAAGCAATCAAACTTCTTAAGACTTGATTAAATGAAATAAGTTTCATATAGACAATTGATCACCCAAGTTGACCGGCAATTCACGAACGTTACAAAATTGTAAAAACTACATGTTGTTGTATATATAGACATATATATATGGTTGACATGAGATTATGATGAGTAAGTATCTCACTAAGTATATTAACAATGTGTGATATACATAAGAAATGAGATTACTAAGTTAAGAAACTCGAAATGATATATATAACGATTATCGTTATGATAACGTCTACTAAATATATATGTATCATATTAAGATATTGATACACTATATTTAACATGATAAAATGATATTTAAATATATCATTAAGTGTGTTAACAATGAACTACATATGTAAAAACAAGACTACTAACTCAAGAATTACGAAACGAGACTTATATTTAACGATTATCGTTGTAACGATATTTTAATGTATATATGTATTAAGAGATATTCATACATCATAATATCATGATAATATAATAATTTAACATCTCATTTGATATAATAGACATTGGGTTAACAACATTAATTGAGATCGTTAACTTAAATGTTTCAAAACAACACTTACATGTAACGACTAACGAAGACTTAACGACTCCATTAGAATGTATATACATGTTGTGTTTTGATATGTATTCTTACACTTTTGAAAGACTTCAAGACATATATCAAAGTACTTCTACTTAACAAAAATGCTTACAAATACATCCTCGTTCAGTTTCATCAACAATTCTACTCGCATGCACCCGTATTCGTACTCGTACAATACACAACTTTTAGATGTATGTACTATTAGTATATACACTCCAATGATCAGCTCTTAGCAACCCATGTGAGTCACCTAACATAAATGGGAACCATCATTTGGCAACTAGCATGAAATATCTCAAAAAATTACAAAAATATTAGTAATCATTCATGACTTATTTACATGTAAACAAAATTACACATCCTTTATATCTAATCCATATACCAACGAGCAAAAACACCTACAAACACTTTAATTCTTCAATTTTCTTCATCTAATTGATCTCTCTCAAGTTCTATCTTCAAGTTCTAAGTGTTCTTCATAAATTCCATAAGTATAGTTTCATAAAAATCAAGAATACTTCCAAGTTTGCAAGTCTACTTCCAAGCTTTCTAATCCATTCCAAGTAATCATCTAAGATCAAGGAACCTTTGTTATTTATAGTATGTTATCTTTCTAATTCAAGGTAATATTCATATTCAAACTTTGATTCAATTTCTACAACTATAACAATCTTATTTCGAGTGAAAATCTTACTTGAACTGTTTTCGTGTCATGATTCTGCTTCAAGAACTTTCAAGCCATCCAAGGATCCTTTGAAGCTAGATCCATTTTTCTCATTTCCAGTAGTTTTATCTAGAAAACTTAAGGTATTAATGATGTTCATAACATCATTCGATTCATACATATAAAGCTATCTTATTCGAAGGTTTAAACTTGTAATCACTAGAACATAGTTTAGTTAATTCTAAACTTATTCGCAAACAAAAGTTAATCCTTCTAACTTGACTTTTAAAATAAACTAAACACATATTATATATCTATATGATATGCTAACTTAATAATTTAAAACCTGGAAACACTATGAACACCATAAAATCTGATATACGCCGTCGTAGTGAAACCGGGGCTGTTTTGGTTTGGATAATTAAAAACTATGATAAACTTTGATTTAAAAGTTGTTCTTCTGGGAAAATGATTTTTCATATGAACATGAAACTATATCTAAAAATCTTGGTTAAACTCAAAGTGAAAGTATGTTTTTCAAAATGGTCATCAAGATGTCATTCTTTCTACAGAAATGACTACCTCTTTAGTAATTAACATGTAACTTAAATTTCTTTCTATAAACCTATATTTTTTCTGTTTGGATTCTTAAATTAGAGTTCAATATGAAACCATAGCAATTTGATTAACTCAAAACGGATTTAAAATGAAGAAGTTATGGGTAAAACAAGATTGGATATTTTTGATCTTTTTAGCTACGGGAAATGTTTAACAAATTTATACAAATCATATCCTAGCTAACTTATATTGTATTATACATGTATTCTAATATATTATGTAATCTTGGGATACCATAGACACGTATGCAAATATTTTGACAAATCATATCGACCCATGTATATATATTATTTGGAACAACCATAGACACTCTATATGCAGTAATGTTGGAGTTAGCTATACAGGGTTGAGGTTGATTCCAAAAATATATATACTTTGAGTTGTGATTTAGCCTGAGACGTGTATACACTGGGTCGTGGATTGATTCAAGATAATATATATTGATTTATTTCTGTACATCTAACTGTGGACAACTAGTTGTAGGTTACTAACGAGGACAACTGACTTAATACACTCAAATCTTTAAAACATAATAAAAATGGTTGTAATTATATTTTGATCATACTTTGATATATATGTACATATTTGTATAGGTTCGTAAATCGATCCGTGGGCAAGTGTTATTTCCGAGGAAGGAAATATCTGTGAAAGTGAGTTATAGTCCCACTTTTAAAATCTAATATTTTGGGATGAGAATACATGCAGTTTTATAAATGTTTTACGAAATAGACACAAGTAAATGAAACTACATTATATGGGTGAATGATCGAAGCCGAATATGCCCCTTTTGCTTGGTAGCCTAAGAATTAGTAAACCGATCTACTAATTGACGCGAATCCTAAAGATAGATCTATTGGGCCTAACGAACCCCATCCAAAGTACCGGATGCTTTAGTACTTCGAATTCATTTTTATAATTTCTGAAGGATTTCCCGGAATGATAGGGGATATTCTTATATGCATCTTGTTAATGTCGGTTACCAGGTGTTCACCATATGAATGATTTTTATCTCTATGTATGGGATGTATATTGAAATATGAAATCTTGTGGTCTATTATTATGATTTGATAATATATAGGTTAAACCTATAACTCACCAACATTTTTGTTGACGTTTTAAGCATGTTTATTCTCAGGTGATTATTAAGAGCTTCCGCTGTTGCATACTAAAATAAGAACAAGATTTGGAGTCCATGCTTGTATGATATTATGTAAAAACTGCATTCAAGAAACTTATTTTTGATGTAATATATTCTTATTGTAAACCATTATGTAATGGTCGTGTGTAAACGGTATATTTTAGATTATCATTACTTGATAATCTACGTAATACTTTTTAAACCTTTATCGATAAAATAAAGGTTATGGTTGTTTTAAAAATGAATGCAGTCTTTGAAAAACGTCTCATATAGAGGTCAAAACCTCGTGACGAAATCAATTAATATGGAACTTTTATAATCAATATGAATGGGACATTTCACATACCAGCATAACAAGCTAGCAATCCAATTATCATAAATCCACATTATATAAAGATAAAATAAACAACACATAATATGGTTAACCATAGCACAATAATGTTATTATATGATATAACACTATTCTCCAAAGGAGGAATCGTGCACGCAAACTAAAGTGATCGATCACATGAACCTTTCATATGTGGCCAACGAAAAGTGAATCCTCACGTACGAAATACACTCGCTAAGTCACCACAAGCAAACAAATTATATACACATACATATAATTATCCCACTCACCTCATAAACTTTGATGAATGATAACTCTTGAATCTTCAAAATCGTCAATGTAATTCACCTTTTACATTTATAACAAATCAAGCTAAAACAAAACTAGCTTACGGCCCAATAATCCCTCAAGTGCAATTTCGACCCAAATTGCACTTAACTCAAGTCGACTAGGTCAAACTCAACCCAAAACATCCATAATCACTAGTAGTTAGTAATTATGCTTTTAAATCACAATTCACACAAAATCAAACACTTCAAGTGCTTAAAGTGCTTATTTGATCATCTTAACACAAAACACACTTTGACCTAAATTTAAAGTTAACACATTGATAAACACAACACAATCACTAACAGCTAAATTTCCTAGCGATATTGCCAACAAATTAAGACATGAACTTACAAAATTCATCATTTAAACCCTAACCCGCAACATTATGGTTCATACACCCAATCTTGACCTAAAAACCAACAACATCATCAGCTACAATTCCCAGGTGTCTCGAGTTTCGTTGCAAAAAACTAACGAGTATTGGGCACTAGGTGATGAAGATGATGAGGACAATGATTATGATTATGAGGAAGAAACCCCTATTACTACGGTGGGGTCCTTTCCCATATACTCTACGCCAACGTCAACAATTCATACTAGGCATGTGACGATGCCTGCAAGCGCATGTGAGTATCTAGCAGGACAGAACATCGATGTTGGTCATCCTACTCATGATCGTACTCCCTTGGATGATGTACGAAGAAATCACGAGCCTTCACCTATTCCTAGGTTATCATCTTTGTTCTCCCCAAGTACGTCTTCAGGGCACACTACCGATTATGCGGGGGAAAGCGAGAAAAAGAGTCAAGAAGATTTATTGGCCATCTTGGCTCAAGCTGCGCCATATATATATGCGCAGGAATTCACAGTGCCAGATAAAGGAGAAGAAGTGTTAGTTAAATATTATGCAAGAATCATGGGTCAAAAGGTGAAGCCTTTTATGGAGGTCGCATGGCCAATAAAAAGTTCGCACTCCATATTCCTAATTATGTGCCCGAATCTCCTCCTATCATTCCATTGATTATGGGATGGTATGATGGCACGACAGATCCGGATGATTTTTTTCAAAGGTATGAAGGAAGAGCGCGCGTTCAGGCTTGAAATAATGAAACAAAGTGCCTTGAATATTAAACTCTACTACAGGGGTTCGCAAGGGAATGGTTTAGTAATTTACGATTACCACTCGTCAATTGCTATAGCGATCTTCGGGCACACTTCTTGCTGAACTTTCACAACATGCGCACGCGAAAAAGGACGTATGTTGAATGTCACGACATCAGGCAGGGGGCAAGAGAGTCCCTTGGGCAATTTATAGACCAATATACTAAGGAAGTCGCGAAGATGTATGGACTTCCCGAAAGCCAAGAAGTGTCTGGTTTTATACATGGGCTATGTAAAGATCGACATCTTGCCCTGAGGCAACGCCTGTATATGAAGGTCCCCGATACTCTAGAAGAAGCCATCTAAGAAGCGCATGAGTATATGCGTGCGAGAGAAGATATTACGCGTAATGGTGGAAAAATTCTAATAATAGAGGTAACAAGGATGATGATTTTTATCGCAGTTAAACCAGTGGATCGAAGAGCAAGGGTGACAGTTATAGCCAGGGCTCTGCGTCATCTAAGTATAATAACAAGTTTCAAAAGTCAAGAAACTTCGATCAAGGGAAGGGTCACTTCCCGAGCCAGAATTACGCGATTATGCGTGAATTGACTAAAATACCGAAGGAAATCCTAGCCACTGAACCAATTTTTTTGACGTTTGCGGTGCTCTCCAATATGTCAGATTATGCAAGGATGGAGAAGTCAAAATTTGTGAGTTCCATGATGATTATGGACATGAGATCGATTGCTTCAAATCTTTTATTGAAAATTTTATCGAATCTTTAAGGAGAGGAGAGCTTAATCACCTAAAACTGGTCAAGAAACAAGGCGCTTCGTCGCAGAACAACACGCCGGAGAAAACTGCGCCAAACCAAAAGAAAGGTAATGAAAAGAACTATGATAAAACGATAAATATGGTGCATACGTAGCATTCTGGCCATAGACGCAAAGAAGAGCAGTTGGAGGAATGGGAGGCGGAAGCTATTACTTTTCCTCCAATGCAAACAATCAACCCTTCGCATGTTCCCATCATTATCAAAGGTCGCATTACCGATTGTGGGTATAATGTTAGATGATCGAACATCGATACGGGAAGTAATGTTGATGTTATGTATGGGCATTTCTTTAGGCAACTTCCTTCAGTGATAAAATCTAAGATGCGCGCGCCAACGACCGTTTTATCAGGTTTTTCTGGTGAATCAGCATGTTCTTTCGGGTGTATCAAGCTTGAATTAGAGTTGGTTGTTGATGATGATTCAACTCGCACATGAGCTGTCCCTATTGCATGTTGTGTGATACGTTCTTATTCGTGCTACAACGCACTCATTGAGCGAGTAAATTTGCAAAAATTTGGTGTAGTTACCTCTACAGTTCACGGCATGATCAAGTTTCCTACTCGGCAAGGTATTGATACCATCCGGACGGAGTCTGGAATGGAAGGGCGCTATGCGCCACGATTACCCCGCCTGAACTACTACCAACAATTGATGCACAAGTACAGAGTAGTTCTATTCTCGTTAATCGAAAATATTCGAATAAGCGTATTCAAGTTGGGGGAAACCTTTCAGATGAAATCAAGATTTAGTTGTGCGATATACTAGTAGCAAACATGGATGTTTTTGCAAGGTGCGAAGATGATATGACTGGGGTTCCACGAAGTATCGCCGAGCACAACCTAAATGCAAACCTGAACTTGACTCCAGTGCACCAGAAGGAGCGGCCGATGGCCCCCAAAAGAAGTGAGTGGTTAAGGTTGGAAGTTGACACATTGGTTCATCCGAACATATTAAGGGAGGTGCGTTATCAAACCTAGGTAGCAAATCCCATTTTGGTTAAAAAGGGAGTTGGCGCGTGGCGCATGTGTGTTGATTTCAAAGATATCAACACGGCGTGCCCCAAGGATAACTATCCTTTACCTGGAATCGTTTGGAAAGTTGAGTCTCTTTCTGGTTTCAGGTTTAAGTGCTTTTGGATGCATATAAGGGGTACACCAGATTTAGATGGCAGAAGCCAATGAAGACAAAAACGCATTTCACACCGACCAAGGCATCTATTGTTATACGAAAATGCCTTTTGGATTGAAAAATGATGGGGCAACATATCAGAGAGTAGTGGATGTTGCGTTCAAAGATCAAATCGATAGAAAACTTGAAGTTTACATAGATGACTTGGTCATCAAGAGCAACACAAAGGTACAACTACTAGCCTATATCTCGGAGATGTTCAAATCTCTGCGGAAAATCAATATGAAACTCAATCCTGCCAAGTGCAGTTTTGTGGAAGAAGCAGGCAAGTTCTTAGGGCATATAGTGACGCCAAGAGGATAAAAGGCTAATCCCATGAAGATTGAAGATGTGGAATGAATGAACCCCCAAAATCAAAGAAAGAGGTTCAAAGTTTGACAGGCAAGTTGGCTGCGCTGACAAGCTTCTTGTCCAAAGTCGTGGAGCGGTCATTACTCGAGATGAAGACGCTCATAAGGGAGGGACCTACTTTGACTGCGCCTATAGCGGGAGAGACTTTGATGCTGTATCTTGTGACTTCAAAGGAAGATATTAGTTCTTTTCTTGTCGCAGATAGGGGGCAGGTATGTCTCATTCAGAGGCTTACAATAGGTAATGGATGTAATATTAATTATGCATTTCCCACTATTTTGGTGCAGGTACAAATGCCTGTGTATTTTGTCACCAAAGCACTTAGTGGTAGCGATGTCAATTACCCACCCATGGAGAATATATGCGCTAGTACACATAGCTCGGCGGCTGCGCAGGTACTTCTAGGCGCATTTAATAGTGGTGTTGATTAACTAACTGATAAGACAAGTATAAGTCGCGGCGCATCCCTATTTTTTATTTACACAATCTTATAATATGCTAAATATGTGCTTGATTTAATTGTGGTTTACTGATAAGTAACGTATATTAATGGGTGTTGTACAAGCCTGAGGTTTCAGGTCGATTGGCTAAGTGGGCCATGTAATTGGGAGAGCATGAAATCAATTACTTTCCGCGTACGACGGTGAAAGGTTATATATTTACGGATTACTTGGCTGAAACAACAGTAGAAGTAGAGGCATTCATGGAAGATACCACAATAAGTCATGGCAAAATCTAGGTCTGAGAACTGTATACAGACGAGGCTTGTGAACCTGAAGGCACGGGCGCCATATTAGTCCTTATGAGTCCTGATGGAGAAGAGCAAACTTACGCGCTCCGATTCACATTCGATGCGACTAACATTGAATCTGATTATGAAGCACTACTGTCTGCGATGCGCATAGCACAACAACTTGGGATAAAATACTTGGACATGTATGTTGATTCACAGTTGGTCGCTAACCAGGTCAATGGGTCGTTTGAGGTGCACGAGGCCTCTATTCAATGATATCTCGAACTGGTGCACGAATTGGCAAATGAATTCAATATTTTCCGACTAACACAGGTACCTAGGGGACAAAAAAAGAAAGCAGACGCGCTTATAAAATTGCCTGCATTAGCCTTTGATCATCTACATAAGAATGTGTGGGTTGAAGTGCTAACAGAAAAATCAGTTAATGAGAAATTAACCGTTGCGCCCATCGAGGAGGAAAACCAAAACTGGATGACACCATTGGTGAAATTCCTAACTGATGGTAAGCTTCCAGTACACGAAAAAGAAGCGCGAAAGATTCGCATGAAAGTCCTAATCAGGAAGTCTTACCTACGGCGAAGCTTGTTGTGCATTATCGCTAATCAAGCGAAAGAGGTGCTCCTCAAAGTTCATGAGGGGTATTGTGCCTTGCATTCAGGGTACAGAACTATTGCTGCAAACGTGATGTGCATAGGGTATTACTAGCCCACCATTCATAACAACGGTGCAGAAATTGTAAGGACATGTCAATCGTGTCAACAACATGCACCAATAAGTCGAACACTGCGACATCCTATGATACCAATAACGGCAGCATGGCCATTTTGTAAGTGGGCCATCGATATTGTCGGTCTAATCATTGCGTGCTCAGGTATGCATGGAATAATACATTTGTGTAATACTTTGCAATATACACGCTTTAACAGTATTTACATTATCATTGATTGCTTAGGAGGAATAAAATTCTTGGTGGTAGCAATTGATTACTTCACTAAATGGTTGGAGGCAAAAGCATTGGCAACGATTACTAGCAGGCGCATTCGAAACTTCTTTCGGGAAGATATTGTGTGTAGGTTTGGTATTCCCAATGAAATTGTTAGCGATAATGGCACTCAGTTTAAAGGTGAGCCTTTTAGTAGCTGGTGTCGAGAACTAAATATCAAGCAATATTTTACTTCAGTCGCTCACCCGCAGGCAAACGAAAAATATGAAGTAACAAACTGATATATCGTGAGGGGAATAAAAGGGCACATGGGCTTATACGGGAATGATTGGGTTAATGAGCTCCCAAGTGTTTTGTGGGCACATCGCACTACTCATAAGAACAGAAAGGAGAAAACCATTCAGCTTGGTCTTTGGAATGGAAGTGCTAAATCCAGTAGAACTATTGGTTCCATGGAAGCGCATACATAGCTTCAATGAGTCAAGTAATGATGAAAGCTTGTGCGCTATCTTAGATTTGCTAGAAGATCGCAGAGAGATAGCAGCCATACGTGAAGCTGTCAATAAAAAGAAGATCTCTAAGTATTATGATAAGCGCGTTAAGCCTATGTCGTTCAGATTTGGGGACTATGTATGGCGCAACAATGGGGCAAGTCGAGCAGAAAATACTAAGAAGCTGGTACTTGGCATGCAGTTATTGGCACAAGTGCAGCAGGAACCTATATCCTGGTAGGAATTAATGTAGAACGATTACCTCGTACTTGGCATGCAACCATTTTGAAAAAATGTTACATATAATTTTTAGGCTGCAGCACCAGGGATTGATCACCCCGCCCTTTTTAAGCACTTGCATTTTTTAGTTTACTTAAAATGTTGCTTTATTTACTTGTAAGACAAATCGTATTTCTTTCATGGATGCAATAAGTTGTCATTTGGATATAGCTTGTGAATTTGATTTATTTTGCAATAAATAAATTTAATTTTTGGATATAAGTGTTTGGTTACATTTTGGCGCACAATATGACAGCATTTACGTGCATCCTGCCTCCTTAAGGGATGATCTCTAGCTCCCGCGTGGCAGAAGCCTGTTTGGTTACAAGGGTAGATTTGTGGGGGGGGGGGGGGGGTTAACAAACATTGGTTTGTGTAGACTGACGCACTCTCGTAGACTAAGACTACAAGTCATGACTATAAATGACAAGCATTGGGGTTGCTTGACCGCTAACCTAAGTGTTGGTTCACTTGGAAGACTCTGGATGTTTTACTTAGTAATGCAATGAAAAGCGTCGACTATGTGCACAATAGTATGGCGTTGGTTAGCATTATTAAATTTGGAGTATAAACGAGGCATACATTGGCTTGTATGAAAAGAAAAATTTATGTTTTAAGAATTTAATATGCCTATTGATGCGAAAAGTATAATAAGAAAAGATATTGAATTACTTTACTTATTAAAGCAAAGGATGCTGTGCATAGCATTGAATAAATTATACTATTACAAAAGAAGTGCATAAAGCACAAACATTAAACTGGCACGCAGGCCATTACACTAAAATTCAAATCTAAATTATGTGGTTTATCGGTAAAATTTCCCTACACTAATGGTAACAATCTTTCGAACCCTCAAACGCAACGATCAAGCGGATTGCCCCATGTAAACAGAAAAAATGAAAAGAACTAAACTAAGGATGGGGGCACACCCATGGTGTTAAAAGCACCTCATGAAGCGCACTAACAATGAGTGCACCCCCTAGGATTAGTGGGCGTAAGGAGCTGAAAGCAAAGTATGCTCATGGTGCACCCAAGACCCCGACGCTCCATGCAAAAGAATGGCACATGATGCCATACCCAGCATATCCGGTGACCCCCCCCCCCCCAAACTGCAAGCTAGAACTCGCAAACTTATAACTTCATTTCCACAAGTTCCTGCACTGAAATTGCAGGATTAAAGATGGCGTTCACAAGGGTTTGGATGGTGGTACTCTCCAGCCTCTTGGTGGATTCCATTACTTTTTCATAAGCATTGTCTTCAACTCGGTCAACGATGATTTGAGGAATGACTGAGGGAACTTCAATGTTTTTCGAGATTAGATCCCAGAACCTCACACGCTAGAGTGCTTTGGCAGCTTTAAGATCTTCGGTGTAAAGCTCTGTGATAATGGAAGCGCCAAGAGCGTGGGTTGCAATGGTTGGAAGCGCGACACATAGGTCTGTATAGTTCTGTCGCATGGCATCACGGCCTGCAGTAGCTTCATTAACCTGCGTGGTGAGATCATTTTTCTCGAAAGTTAGCAAATCAAGATTGGAGTTGGTAACATCAAGCTCTTCCCTGAGCACCCTATTCACCTGCTCATAATCAACCTGCGAAGACAACAAATCAACCTTTTCCTTTATCAAGGATTCAACAGTAACCTCTTCAATTTTCAATGCGTCATTAGCCACTTTCAACTGCGTTTCCAAAAGCTGCACCCGCTTTTGTAACTGCCCAGATAAGTGAATACTAGCACGTAGAGTGTTCTCAGTACTCAGCATATCACAATCCCTCGCCCAAGTCAAAAAATGACAACTGCGTGTCAAAATTCAACTTTTGCTCCCGTGTCATTTTCTCCGACTCTTGCCTAAAGCTAGTAGGAGAGCACCCATGCATGTATAGATTCTGCTCAAGTGCAGTGCACTTTGAAACAGTCAGTATTGAGGATAAGTTATCCACTTGGATATCAATGTTTCGATTGTTGTTTAGTATTGGCATCCGAGTGGAAGGTGTGGCATTAGCTCAGCTGGTGGCAGGGGTTGATGACGATGGAGCAATAACTAAAAAAGGAACTGGAGTCGCTGGTTATGTGGAAGCAGCTAGGGGCACAGGAATCATAATGGGCGCGCATCTCACAGGCGGAGTAGAAGCAGCAACGGGAGGTTCCAATTCTTCATCAATGTGAACAACTTGCAATAAGAAACCACAATCAGGTATGCATGACATAAAAGTATCGACTTTGGAAAATAAAACAAGTTGTATCATACCTTCAGATGAACACGTAGCTTTGTTCTTCTTGGTTGCACGATTGAGGCGTACAGATGACCAGCACTTTGAAGAAGCCTCATCTGCTACCTCTTCATTCTGCATGAGTTCGGCATCTTTCATACTAACATCCTGCTTGACCGTTTCTTTCTTGATGGTGTAACCCTTGAAATCATCCTCCACCAGAATTCTACAAACGTTCATCTCTGCAAAAAGGACACACAATGGTTAGCATGGATTTTAGTAAATCATTTTACATGTGATTTAGTCAAATAAAGAATATACCCTTTCCCCTAATAACGATAAATGGATTGGTGCCAACATATGGCTAGTAAGTTGAAATTCCAGTGAGATTTAAAACTTCGTTGGGATAAACGCGGAGTTTAAGCTTTTTACCGGAACATAGGTCAAATAATTCTTTTTCGGCTTGATTCATGGGAGGGGGTATATTCAAAGAGGTGTTGGAACCAGTGTGCCATTGCAGGATATTGGAAAATTAACGGGGGAGAAATTTGTAATTGAATAAGTAAAAAGAATCTTTCCAGGAATTTTGAAGACCCTTCTTCTGACCAGCAGTAAATGAAACTCGATCGAAAAAGCCATACTAATCATGCTCGTTCAGTTGATAACGGAAAATGTTTTGAAAAATGATCAACGAAGGTTCACGATTATTGGCCCTGCACCACATTTTAAACAAGGATAATCGGACAAAACTGTACGGATGAAGTTGACCTAACCCAATGTTATATGCTGATAGAACTTTCATAAAAACATTAGTTGGAGGAATTCGAATCTAACTTCGAGGGTTTGATCGTATATGGCGATCATGTTCGGGGGTCGTTTATGGGCTCGTTCGTTTGAATTCGAGAGTGTAGGGTTAAACTCAACGATTGGTAGGTCCCATTCGGCTATGCATTTCATCGACTCTTGGTCAAGGGTAGAAGCAATTGAATGAACATGAAAGACGGTACTGCTAGTGAAAGAAGATGCCATGATTATGAGATTAAATATGAAGAGTAAACAGATCAGTGATACTGAGTGTGCGATAGCCGGAACTTGATCGGATGAATTGGGAGCGAAGAAAAAAGGGAAATTGATTTGAATTTTTTACCCTAAATGGTAACGAAGGGGTCTTATTATCTTCTGATGGATTAGGGCTCCAAAATGGTTAACTTAATATCAACCGTACACGTGTTGCAATCTAAACATATGACAAAACCAATAACGGTTAACGATAAGAAAATCGCATGGTTGATTTTTGGAGTGGGTGCAGGTTAGCAACTTCTGATGGTTATGCAACTGTGATTTGACAACCTGTCATGGTTATCTATCCTACAGCCATTTCCAATGCCATCATTAGTAGACGTTTGATTGATAGCATCTGTCTAATAATTAATGCTGAATAGTTACAAGATCTTGGTTAAACGATTTGATTTACCTAAATTATCTTTATTTAAATGATATTTTTATGCGATTTATAAATATTTGACAAAAGGATTATTTACTTTAAATTCTTTAGTAGAGTTTAATATGATGCGCCATGGGGATCGTACATCACATCAACCTGGGGGGTCTTAATGATACGCGTACCTATATGCATGGCACTTGTGCGTATCATGTGCAGGACGCACGTATTGAATAGCTAAATTGTCTGATTAGGAGGCGTACATAGTCTTGAGTTGACGCGCACGAAAGTATTCTGATACGATTTTATCCTTAAATTAAACACAATCCTTTTCTGATTATAACACCGTTATTTATGGATGTTATTCGGAAGGATCTAGAAATTAATTAAGATGCAATCTAGGGTTAGGGTTTTATTATAAATACAACCCTAACCTCCTTCATTCGCCTGCAACGTTTTTCTGTATTATGCGATTAACCGATTGTATCCAGAAAATGATCTTACGGTAACAGGTATGTTCTTTGAACATAAACCCTATGCAACCACCTTACGTAGCTATTGTTGCAGCAGTTGCCATTAATGGTGGATTACGCTTTAGTCATCCTTTTGTAGATCATCATCTCAATAAGGGTTATTCACGGTAAACCAGACCAGAGATCAAAGCTATGAATACCCTTAAACATACCATCTTGGACTCCACATTTATCCATCTCCTAGAACAGATTTATGTTCGATCACTCGCAACATATCCTCCAAGGTTTGAATGGTCTATTCACTTTGACCATCCGTTTGAGGATGATACGCAGTGCTCAAATTCAATTGAGTACCCATCTCCTCATGATACTTACCCCAAAATCTGGAGGTAAATCATGTGTCTCGATCCGAAACAATCGACATCGGAACCCCATGTCTTGATATCATCTCCTTAATAAACAATCTTGCCAACGTCTGATATCGGCTAAAAAGTCACGTTTTTACCCCCGATATTGAGCCCAAAAACCATAAAGTTCCAAACTTTTTTGGCAAAAAAATTTCTTTTTCGGTTAATTTTGTAGATTAGTTGATTACGATGACGATGCAAAAAGAATCGAGAGAATCAGAGCTAAAACAAAGATTCTAGAGCGAAAACGGTGAAAGACTTGGAAACCAAGCTACGATCAAGGAAACCAAGTTAGGATCTAGCGAAAACAGCAAACCAGGGCAGGCCATGCGGCCTTCCAGTAGGAAAATGGCCTGCCAAACGGCCAATGCAAACGGCCAGGCAATCCGTCTTGCCAAAGCAAACTGCTGCCAAAAACAGCCTGCCATACGGCTTACCAATACGGCTTGCTACCCGTATGCATGCACTTTCCAACTCTATTTAAAGGCTTTTTGTTATCCATTTTCAACACACCTCTTTTCACACTCTCACTACAATACACTTTCTCACACTAGAGCTTTCGAGGCCTTCTCACCTCCGAGCGGGAAATTAAATACCCGGAGGTGAACGTAGAAGATTGTACTAGGAGCGGTCTAGAGGATGTCAGCACTTGTAATGGTCCAGATCTCGTCTGTAAATGGTGAACGCCTTCCTTAATTTAATAAAGTTATCTTTTTTACTTTAAGTTGCTTTCACTTTGCATGGTTATCTATCCGTTGCAAATGTTTATTATATGAAACTTATGCTATTGTTATACTAAAACCTTGATGATTTAGATGTCTAATTTACGGATCACCGTTTCCACTTATCCACGTGGCTATAACCTAGTATTAGGACCTGATCAACCCTAGGATATGAGGTAAGTAGTTATGTGTGCTTAACATCATAATGGGGATATAGTACCTACGTACGGTTAATCATTACCCATCAAAGAAGAGCTGCCCATTTAGGTTGTGATTAGAGTAGACAATATAGAGTTCAGTGAACACTGGCTTACTCAAAAGCATGATTCGCGTCAGAAGCAACGTTCTTGAGATGTTGTAAGATGATCCGGGGTTCAGTAAGTGATCGCAAAGGAGAGACCTCTAATCCAATTAGAAGTACCTTGGAATATCTAAGATTGCACATCTGTTAATGTTAAGGCATAACTTAGTATTAAGTGGTGGAACGTTACTATAGTTAGATCAACTAGGATTAAGAAAAGCCGAGACTTTCCTTTAGGGATATACCACTTTATTCATGTACCTAGGATTATATCCACAAGGTCGTTTAAACCTTCTAAGGTTAACATTGTTAGTAGGGATATCTGTTTTAGCCTGAATCTTCAAAGCCTAAACTCTTAGTGACAAATCGATTAGGTTCATAGCCCAGTTGATTGAGGTTTAGTATTTATTCTAGGAAGTTGAACTCTTGAATAGTTCCCCATCAGTATTCTATTCTTCATACCTATCCTTTTTTATCTTTATAGTTTGTTTTACCTTTAGTTAATCTTAATCTATCACCACTTGTCACTAGGGTTAACTATTTAGGCTCTTTTATCCCACATTACTGAGCAAACATACAAAAATACAAACCTAAGTAATACTTACCACTTACTCGTTAAAAGGAAGATAAGTAGGTGAAATATATCTAGGAAACCCAGCTAAATATAAATAATAAAACCATTACTCTCTTTTGGTAACTAATTTTGACATTTTGCGACCTAACAATACCGCAATAAAACCGTCCGTTTTGGCCATATCATAAGTAGAAGTAAAGTTTTTGGCGTCACTGCCGGGGATCAAATTTTATGTTTGTTAAGGTAATAGTTGATTCTGTTAAGAAATTTGAGATTCTTGAGTGGTGTCTAAGAAAGACAATTATACACGGACTTGGTTATTAGATTTTCTGAACAGTCTCCAATTATATTGGAACCAAAAGGATCCTGCCTCTCCGTTGTCTGTCTGGCCACTTGTTTCAAATATAAATTGATAAGGAACACACATGCTTAACAAATAGAGAGTTTGTCGGTATAGGATTTGAAGTCGTCATTATAGTAAGCCCTTTTTAAACTATAAAAATAAAATATTAATTATGCTATTAATTTCTGTAGATTCCAGTTCAAACTTAACCAATTACGAAGAAAGTGTGATAGGCAGTTGCTCTCTAACAACTTCGAAAACTAGAGAAGTTTTTCTTTATAAACATAAAAATGAAACGATTCTAAACCCTAATGAGTCTCATCAAGAATTAATTCTTGATCCTTGTAGTCCAAGAAGCTGGATAACTTCATCCGACTTAGAAATTTCATTGCTTTTGGATAAGTTTTACTCAAATGAACTAGGATTCGACCCTCTTCACGATCCAAAAGGGTGGCTCGGTCTTAATGAACTCCTCATTATAGAAGATGAAATACGGGAAGAATACCCAAATATTTTCAAATATCCGGACTTGTTTGAATATGTTCCAAAAGAGAAACGACACGTTGATAACTAAGATCCCCCGTTTACTGGAAATCTGTTAAATCCTAAGAGAAGGTTAGACGTCTATAGAGAATTCGTTAGGCACCTCTATTCCTCGGATTTCCCATTTTCAAAGTTTCAATTAAATCTATTAAAAGAGCTGCGTAGTCAAATTCGTGCTCTTCACAAACTATTAAAGGAATGTTGGGATGATATATTTGTCAAGTATCGGGATATAGAAATTGACCTCAAATTTGATTTAGAGTCATTTGACAGTTTTCTACCGCATATCGATGATAAGGAGTTTTCTCAAATTCATATCAACCGTTATGTCGCCGCAATGATTTCTGAATTAGAATTTTGGATTGAAAGCAAAAAACCCTACCCTATTTCAAAATATGGAGATCGAGATTTCTTCTACTTTGAACCAGCCTCATTTCTCATCAAAAGATTAATCGAAGTTTTTCCAGATTCAACCGAAGAAAGAATACATCGGAATTTCTTGTCAAAAAGAAAGGAAATATATTCTGAACTCGTGCAAATCCCCACTATGTCAAAATTTCCGTTTACAACTCCGCAAAGAAAGGTCATTCGAGAAATATCTGAAAACTTTAAATTTACTAACGCTGATCATGTATGCGCGGAAGATCTTTTATTTCAAGACTCAGTGTCAAAACTTCTTTTCGAACTTAATTATCGAGATACTGGACCTAGGGATGGAATTTCAAACATTAAGAAAGTTAGAAGGGCTTTGGTTGCTTTGGTTAAACTTATGGACGACATCGGAGATTTACAAAAGCTTGAGCGTAAAATGTTAAGTAATTTTGAAGCATTTTCAGTTAGGGGTGTTCATCGGTTTGGTTTTTGATTTTTCGGTTTATTCGGTTCAGCTTTTTTGGTTTTGAAACTTATAAAATCAAAACCAAAAACCAAACCAAAACCAAATTTAAATATCAAAACCATAATCAAAACCGAACCGAAAACTGAAATCAAGGTTTCGGTTAAAACTGAAAAATACATAAAAATAAAACTCCTAACCAGCATAAACTTACATATAAATTAGGAATAACGGTTGTGGAATTAACTTAAGTATACATGGTATATAACATGTTTATTGTTTAATAAAAATGTAATAATACATCAAATATAATATAACTATATAGATATAATAATTATAAATATGTTTTAATATGTTATTAATTTGAATTCGGTTTTTAATTCGGTTTTCGGTTAACCAAATTTAAAATTTTCAAAACTAAACACCAAACCAAAAACCGATTTACGAATTCGGTTTCGGTTTCGATCGATCCAAAAACCATTTAAAATATTCGGTTTAGTTTTTTTTTTTTTTTTTTGTATTTGATTCGATTTTCGATTTGAAACCAAATGGTGCACACCCCTATTTTCAGTACACTCCGTTGATTTACTATGGATGGTCAAATAAGCTTTAAATTTATCTTCTTTTCACGTCATTTCTGGAACTTAGTTGTGGAACCTGTGTATTTTGCGTTATTAATAAAATAAGAATTTTTATTTTACTCTGTCCGTTTGTCTTTTCTTTTAAATTTTAGTTTAATTAATAAAAATAACCGGATTGAAATCCGAAGAAAAATTTTATTAATCCTTTATTAATTTTATGATAAATTTAAAATTTTAAAATATGAGAAAATTGCGAGTCGGTTCGGGGAAATAAGTGCGCCACACGGGCGCATTTTCTTTCTCCCTTTTCTTTCTTCTCTTCTTCCCTTCTTTTTCCTTCGACCGAAGGCTAGACCACCACCACCTTCACACCATTTTTTAACCAATTTCAACGATTCGAAGCACTAATCTAAGTTTCTCGTGCCTTCTAAACTCATTCCCGCTGTCAATTTCGCAAGTAAGGTACTCTTTCACGGTTAAAAATCACGTTTTTGCTTAGGGTCAATTTTTTGACTTTTGTAAAAATTTGTGTTTTATGCCCAATTTTGCTTCCCTACGTGCTTAGTTAGACAATGTGATTGATATGTGTTAGTTTTTAGGATCGATTGAGGCATTTTAGTTCACTTTTAGCTTTCGATTCTTGAATTTAAGTTTTAGGCTAAAAATTGGTGAAATTTTTGGAAAATTGATGTTTTGCTAGCTCATTTAGGCTTAGTGATTCACCTAATACACTTAGAAACTAGTTTTGGAACAATTTAGGATTGTTTGATTGAAAATTGAAATTTTGGTAAAAATGTAAAAACTAGACTTTCGATTTTTCTAACGTTAAAACGTTTTTAAAACTTAGGATGACTTGAAAACTAGTCTCAGTTAAGATATCATTGAATTAAGAATGAAATTGGAACCTAGTCTTTGATTTTTCTTATTTTGTACGTTTTGATTAAAATGAATATTTTTCGTTAAAAATGGTCTTAAATCATGACTTAAGGACGTTATTGGAAAAGTTTGATGTTTAAAAATATTTAAGGTAATTAAAAATGATCATTAGAATCATTGTATGCTTAGAAATCTTCTTATTTGGATCAAAATTGCTTATTACGACTAACTCGCTATAATTATTATTTTTAGCGTTATTTGTTACAATCACGTTTACGCTTTGCATTTTGCTTGGTAATAAGTTTAGATATTGTTTGCGGTAATTTTGGCTATAATTGACAAATAACATGGATATGGAAAATGCCATTTTTTAAGCCCTCATTTCGAATTTTTTTGAAAATTATATGCATTTTTCAATCCTTATAAGTCTTATTATTTTGGAACATAACCTACATTGTTTAATTATTGTAGATGACAAATAGAAACTACCTTCCAGATGAATATGAGTTGCCCCATTCTATTCACGGGCAAGATAACCCGAGAGTACATGAGCCGTTTATGCGTAACTGGATAAATAGGCAAAAGGGGCACAACAAGTATATCAACTGGGAAATAATGGAACAATGTGGATGGGCGGATGAATTGAGAGGAATGTTAAGTTTTATGGCAAATAGAAAGACTCACAGTGCCTGGCAAAAGCTATTTGAGATTAACGAACGTGTGTATCAGGAACCGTTTGCTGAGTTTATGGCAACATGGAATTTTGAAGCAAACATCAACCCAGAGGAGTACAACAGTCCTCGTTGCATCCGTTTCCGCCACCAAAACATCATGCACACCTTACCTTTGCACAGTTCGCCATTCACTTAGAACTGTACAAGAGCACTCATGTCAACCACTCAGTATTCAAATGAGGGTACACAACTTTGGACCCAATGATCGATCATCAAGTTTTCTGGCAAACATACACCACAGATCAGGAAGCCTGGAGGTCAGGGAAAAAGGCCTCTAGTTTTATCAACCCCGTTCATTGCATCCTCCACCACCTCATAGTCAAGATTCTTCATTCGAAAACCTAACATTGTTGAGTTGTCACCATTGCTGACATACATCTTATGCACGCCATGTTCCATAACCAGGACATGAAGGTTGCATATCTTCTGGCCCAGGCATTCACTAAAGAGAGAGACACATCGGGTACAGTTGAGCTAGTTTTGGGAGCCGTGGTCACCAGACTTCTTCGTTGGATGCATATTTTGGGCAGTGTTGAGGCAATCGGTTATCGAAGATTGACTGAGTTAGAGGAAATTGGGTACAAGCTGCTACACAATTGGCAGTTCATTCGGGTACAGGATCAGCAGTTGATTATCCTAGCTAATCCGGCGATTGCAGATTCAGTCGAGCAGACAGTGCCTGGGGTGACAATTAGAAATTTTAGACCCAAACCGAGGATGAGGGATGGTAGGAGGCGACGAGGTTCGCAGGAGCCGAGGCATGAGGATGATCCCACGATGCATGGTAGTCTCACTAATACTGACACCCACATGCACTCACCGGTACGTCAGGGGGCGCAACCACATTATGAGCCGTAGCATTATCACATGGGAGATTTGCCTGGGTCGGAGAGATGGCTTGTTGAGCATGCGATCTTTCAGAATCTAGATCACTTCACGCATTACGCAGGCAGACAGCTTATTATCCCACCATATCCTCACCAGTATCCTTTGATCATCGCCCATAGAGAGCCTAGAGAAGCAGGGACTAGTTATCAGCATCCACCACCTCCTCCTCCTCAGCATCACTACAGCTAGCATACAGTCTTTCACTCCCCACCTCAGGAGTAGAGAACAGGGTATGAGGATTTGGCCAACAGCATTTTTTGCCCAGAACCGCGTCAGCACTGATAGAGATACATCTACCGCAGCTCAGACTTCTGTATGGGATTAGGCTGTAAGCCAGGGTTTAGCCTAGGATGTGACACACGGTTTAGGAGGAATGGATGTACACACTGATTGGGGTCGAGATTTGATAGAAGGACAGGGTTGGCGTATATGGCCTATGATTCACACCAGTACCTCATCGCTCACCGGACTGATTGCACGTTAGGACGAGGTTCGTTTCAGAATATCTTCAGGTGTGAACACTTCAGAATTGGTACGATAGTTCACCATCGACGGGGAGATGATCGACAAGGGTAAATCAGCTCTAAGACACCTGAGACAGCCCCGCACGAGCGTATCATACTCTCTCCCTCCGCCAGATCAGCCATGATTCTCCCTATCTCTCTATTTCATTTTATGATCACCTGTTATGTTATGATACAATATTACATTATTTCTGTACACCCAATCTTGGGCATAACTACTTTTTATGATTAAGTTTTTATTATATTGGTAGAATAAAATTGCATGAATAAACGTCACAAAAAAATGACGATCGAGACCGTACAAGATGGAAACACGACTTGGAGCAAGGACGTACTAAACGAGAATGGCGCCAGCACAAGATTAGAAGAAACCATAATTGGCGAACCATCCATTCACACCTTGAAACTATAAGGGAGTACTACGTTTTTATCACTATTTCAATAAGAATCTCGGTAAGGGTGAGACTGGCAAATCCACCAACATAAACTTTTAATAACAAAGTGTCTTTTTCAAAACCTAAGTGTTGGATACGCTGTATACTTAACATTGAGTGCAATGTTATTTTGAAGTGTGGGAGAGCAATATAGCACATAACGATTCTCGCAAAATTCTCGAGTGTTTATAAAACTAAATTTTTCACAAAAATTTAAAACTTTTCGGGCCATAAATCACCTAGGATTACAAAATTCTATAAATGATTGTTAGGACCCCGAAGTTGTATAGTGTTAATGTGAAATAAGCTTAAAATGATGGTTCCTTAGAAGATGGCTATATAAGGAACCTAAGTACTCCTAATTAGATAGCCATTGCATTGTAAACGAGTTCTAGAAGCTGTGGAATGTAAATCTTATTGATTCTCTCTCATACCGAATCTCCTTCACACTTATCGAATCTCATTCTAACTTGTCTTTTCTTCTAATCTCAACATGATCTGACCTATCATTTGGTATCAGAGCTTCCACGGAGTGATATTACATCACTAGATCGATCCAGAGATTGAAGATTACAGAATCTGAGCACTCTCGGTATATTGAATCAGATTCGGTATAATCGAATCTGATAATCTGACCTTCAGATTCTTGTGATAAGTTCAGCGAATGTGTATTAGGTTGATTAGAAAGAGTTTCGATCATCATTACCGCTTTTTAACATCAATTATGAAGAATCAAGTTGTTTTTTAGAGTTCGTGGCTAAAACTCTCGGTATTCATCAATTCCAGCTTGATTCTGTAGTTTAGTAAAGGTTTGAGGTTTCAGTTGTGATCGTGAGGTGTTTAATCACATTTCTGATGGTTTAATTTCATCAATTCTTCAAGTTTTGAAGATTTGATCTACATTCGGTATCGTAACTGCCATCCCGAATCTGCTTCAAAGTTATTAATTCTCAATCAATGTTGCAGATTGTGGTGTGTTTGTGATTCTATCACATTCGGTTTGGTCATACGCAGCTAATTGGTGTGATTTGAAAAAGGATTCGTTTGAATTCTAAGTTTTCATACTTAGACTCGGTATTGTCAACTACTACAGTTGACTTTCAGTATCCTATACACTCGGTATCTTTGATATTTTATGTGATACTAACTAGTTTCCTTGTGCAGCAAGGTTACAGAATCTAATTCAAAGGAATTGAATTGTGTTTGAATTCAAATTCATATAGAATCTGACTACCGAGTCAGATACCGAATCAGAATCTCGGTATCACTTAATTCATTGGTTTTAAGTGTTCTCAGGATACAAATCTTGTAGTTACCAAATCTATACTGAATCTGGGTGTGTTACTTGTAGTTCTGATCAGTTTCTGATACAGAATCTGGTTTACCGAATCTGCTACAGTACAAAATCTGTACCGAATCTGCTACAGTACCGAATCAGATACCGAATCTGACATTTGTGTTAGATTGTTGTGATTTCATCCTAGATTTGTGTAATACCGAATCTTTACTGAATCTACCTCATTTTCAAGATGTCTACTCAAGATACTTTGATCATTGGATCAGATTCCCGTCCTCCAGTGTTGTTTGATAGCAAATACACTCAGTATCTTCACCGTATCACTCAGTACATAGACTACAAGGGTGAGAAAGCAAAGTACATATGGGCTTCTTTGAGAGATGGTCCAGTTGTAGATTATCATGCAGATACTGGTATGCCAATTCCAGTCTATGAACTTTCTGGTGATAAACGTGAGAGAGCTCAAGGTGACATAGAGGCAAAGAACATTATTATGCAAGTTATCCCATATGAGTTGTTTGAAAATTTTGATAGTAACACCACAGCAAAAGAAATATGGGATGAGATCAAACGACAACAAGAAGGTTATGACATGTCAGATGTTACTAAATTGAATAAGGCACTGGGATTTTATGAAGATTTCAAGCAGGAAACCAAAGAACAACTCAAGGATACCTACCGTCATTTCAATAGTGTCCTCAATTAGTTGAAAAGGTGCAAGATTATAAAAGTAAATGCTGAAGTCAACATGAAATTTCTCAAAAAGCTCAATGTTGATTGGCTTCCTTATGGAACCATTGTTCGATCTACCAAAGAGATTGATAAGATAACTATTCATGAGCTTGTTGGAGTTCTTATGCATTACCAACCTGAAGTGTCTAAACTTCAAGAAGGAAGGAAAGAGTCATCTCCAAGTGATTCTTTTGCTCTCATTGCTAAAAAGAAGAGCAAATCATTTACTACTTTCAAAAGTTTGTCCAAGAAAGTGCTTGTTGAAGAATCAACTGATTCTGAAGAGTTGAATCTTTCTGATGTTAATGATTCTCACCTTGAATTAGTCAAGATAGCAGCCATGTTCACTAAAGCCTTGAACAAACAAAAGTTCAAAGGCAAATCAAGTAATCAACGCAAAAAGTCATCTTCATCCTCCTACTACAAGAAACCTGATCAATCAAAACAACAACGTGCTGATGATTCCAAGAAGAATGATTCCATCTGTTTCAATTGTGGCAAAGCTGGTCATTACTCTCGTGAGTGCAAGATGCCTAAGAAAAAGGATGCAGCTTACTATAAGAAGAAAATGTTGATGGCAAAGATTGTGGAAACATAAGGAGAGCTGAAACCGGTTGATGATACTTGTTTTAACTAGACTGATGATTCATATTCAGAGGTGGAACATGCAAATGTTTGCAAGGTGACCAAGCTCATCAAAGCAAAGGAAGTAATGGAGAATTCTGACTCAACTTCTGATGATGATGAGGTACAATCATCTGATATCTCACCTGATTTTATAAAAGTGTAAAATGACATGATGAAGAATCTGGTCTCAATGTCAAAAGAAGTTAAAGGTTTAAAATCTGAAAACAAGGTTTTGAAAGATAAAATCAAACTTTTTGAGACCAGACCATCTTCATCTAAAATACAATCGGAATTGCAAAGATTGACTATTCAACTCAGCTCCACTGAAACTGAGTTGGAAGATCTTAAAAAATCAATTCATCCGATTATAGTCGAAAGGACAGATTGTCGTCTAAAATCATAACGACTTGCAGAAAAAGTTCAATTTTTAGAAAAAGATCTTTCTGATTTGAAAAACCAACATGAACCCACACTTTCAAAGCTAAACAAGAAAATTATTCAATTGGAAAACACCATAATTGAGAAGAACACTGAAATTTCTTCATTGTCAAAAGAGTCTCTTCAAATGAAAGCTCAACCTGCTCGATATGAGGAAAAACTCTATCGTACAGAGTAATCTAAAGCTATCATTGATATGGAACTTTCAAACCAAACAATTTTCATGAATAGACCAAAAATGATTCATGGTGAAAAGTGGGGGTTGGGTTATGAAGATCCTCAGATCTTAGATAATGCTTCCAAAAAGATTTCAGGATTATATCATTCTGATTACTTTCGAGCTGGTTTACCAACTCATTTTGTGCATGCTTCTGATGCTGATTTTGATGATATTATTGTTAATCGCAAATCTAGGAAATATCATCAAATTAGCTTAATGTATGAGAAAATCAATGCTAAAATGGGTAAATCAAATCCTGATTTCTTGAAAGAACTTGTTGAAACTGAAAAGAATATGCAACGTAAAAATTATGTGCCTAAGCGTAGACTGGTTTATATCCCAACACTCATGCTAGAGAAATATATTTTAATGCTTGAGAATGAATTGTTTAACAAACTTAGTTCTAGCATTATTGCCATAGATGAGGTGTTTGATGAATCAACTTTTGATGTGAAACTAATTCTACTGGCCTTACCTGCATGTTCTGATAATGTTTTATGTGAAGACCTAGCACATGAACTAACTGTCTTCTTTGAGACAGAATCCCTAGGTCAAACTGCTTTAGATGTAAAGGTAGAACCTCGAGATAAACCAACTGTTGAAAACTTGATAGACCTTGATGCAACAATTGATCCTTTGAATGAAATTTATGCTAGCGTACCTACTTTACACATTTTAAGTCGTAAGGTAGATAGACTAGAAATGGAGAATGTTGATTTGCAACTTAAGTCTCAATTATTAGAACAAATGCTTGCTTTGTGTGATAAATTGCCTCCACTTCCTAAGAAAGAATGTACTTATGATTTTAAGGAAGGTGAAGTGATAGTTTCTGCAGAGGAATTATGTCTTGAGATTAAGAGCTTAGAACAAAAAATAATTCAACTGAAACAGGCTAACACACTTAAGCAATCATCTACTGTTGAAACCAATGTGTCTGAATGTGTTGGTGGGATTACTAAGAAGGGGAAGGGAACAACAACATCTAAGGATGCAAAACCCATCATTATTCTTAAAAACCCACTACGTTCTTAATTTGGTAAATGTGTTTCAAAAGTTGCACCTTCAATGCAATTTATTGTCAAGAAAGTTCATTCTCAAAATGGTTCTATGTTAACTGAAAAGATTCATATGATCCCTATGTCAAATAAATCAAAGGAGAGTCTTTTAACAAAATCAGTCAAGTCTACACAACACACGAGTCCTAAACCTGATTTGAGTGAGTATGATGCAAAGGAACATAAAATCAAATTATAAATTTTGCAAAATCAATCATCTCATGTGTCAACTAAAAAATTTGGACGTCTAACTAACAGAGGTGTTTTTCGTGTCACAGGTCATAATCCAAATTTGACTTACAAGTCTGTATGGGTTCCTAAGTCCACGACTAAGAAAGTAGCAACCAAACCAAAGCAATCTGAAGTCGACCTAGGAAATCATCTCATGTATTTCAATTTTTGTCTGTGAACAAAACATATGCTTGGAATAAGTTGTTTGTTAAGACTTCTGATAATGATGTAAAACTTGATATTGTGTATGATGCTTCATGTAATGTGGTTTTAAATGCTGCTTTATTGTCTAAATAGCATGATGCTTTACGTAATTATCTCGTTGTTGATCCAAAGTTTATTGTTGGTACTAACGTAGATGACCCAAGAAACTTTGGGTACCTAAACTCTAGGAAATTAATGTTTACAGGGTTTCGACGTCTGTGTTTGGTATATCAATTCCGGTTGCTCTCGACACATGACGGGCGATAAATCTTTGCTTTTCAATTTTGTTGACAAATTCCTAGGAACGGTTACTTTTGGAAATGATGAGATTGCAACAATAACGGGTTATGGAGATTTTGTGAAAAATGGCATAACGATCAAACGGGTCTCACATGTTGAGGGTTTGAGGTACAGTTTATTTAGTGTCAACCAATTTTGTGACGGCGATCTCAAGGTTTTGTTTGAAGGTCGTCAATGCTCGTTGCAATCCATCGATGGAAATGATCTCTTTGTTGGTAAACGTTGTGCTTCACTTTATACTATTGACCTCAATGATGCACCATCACATGAAACCATGTGTTTGGTTACTCATTCAACAAAGGAAAATTCATGGTTATGGCATCACCGGATGTCACACCTGAATTACAGGGGTATTAATCGACTGGTCTCTAAAGACTTAGTGGATGGTATTCCATGCTTTCAATATGATAAGCATAATGTGTGTCCATTATGTACGATGGGTAAGCTGAAATGGACTAATCATCCGCTTAAGTAAAACCCCAGTACTTCATCGTACTTGCAATTATTGCATATGGACTTATGTGGACCCATGAGGATTTCTAGCCTTGGTGGGCGGAAACATGTGCTTGTCATTATTGATGACTATACTAGATTTACATGGATTTTCCTTCTAAGGACTAAGTCATAAAATCCCGCCATTATCATTGAGTTCATTAAAAAGACTCAACACTCTTTTAACAAATGTGTTAAGAGTATTCGAACTGATAATGGGACAGAATTTAAGAATGACCTGCTTGATAGTTATTTGAGAGACCAAGGGTTTGAACATCAGTTCTCTGCTACATGAACCCCTCAACAGAATGGAGTAGTCGAATGATGTAATCGTACGTTGTGCGAAGCAGCTCTAATGATGCTTGCTTACTCTAAACTGCCTCCGAAAATGTAGGGGGAGGCCATTTCCACTGCATGTTATACCAAAAATCGCTGCATCATTAATAAACGTTTTGATAAAACTCCTTATGAGTTACTATATGGTAGACGCCCGAATGTCAAATATTTCCGTGTCTTTGGTTGTATATGCTATGTGCTTAACGATTTTGACAGCCTCAAAAATTTTGATCCTCATGGCGATCTTGCCATATTTCTCGGTTATTCTTCGAACAAAGTTGCTTATTGAGTCTATCACAAACGGACAAAGACGATCAAGGAAAGCATTAATGTAAGGTTCGATGAGTTATCATGAATGGCTTTTGAACAACTCAGTTCAAAACCCGTAACTAACCTGGCTACTACTTCTTCCGCGCAAAACTCAATTTTCTTGAAGAAGGGTGTTCCTACGGTAACAACAGAGGAACTGAATATCTTGTTTGATAGTCTTTATGCTCCTCAACGGAATTCAAATGTTCAAGCCATACCAGTTACATCATCACAGTAAACTACTGTGGAGACTCAACCAAGTCTTTTTAATGAAGATACAACACCAACTGATTCACCTGTTGCTTCTTCATCCTCTCTCCCACCTCCTGTTAATGATAATCTTGAACCAATTCAAGATTCATCAGTTGATACAACTCCAATTATTTCTCCAGATATTCAATTGAATCCATAAGACAGTGTTACATCAGATCAAGCGGATGAAGGCTCAACATCAACATGGTTGATGTTTCAATGGATACCTCTGATGTAGAACCTCTTCCACATAACAACCGATGGACTAAAAATCATCCAATTGATCTTATTATTGGTGATGCATCTGCTCCAGTCTCAACTCGAAGGGAAACTTGGAATACGTGTCTATACACTGCCTTTGTTAGTAAGATTGAACCAACAACGGTTGCTCAAGCTTTACTAGATCCGAACTGGGTGGTAGCAATGCAAGAAGAGATCAATCAGTTTGATCGTTTGAAAGTATGGCGATTAGTTCCAAGACCAACGGGTCAACGACCAATAGGGGTTAAGTGGATTTTTAAGAACAAGAAGGATTCTGATGGAATTGTGGTTCGAAATAAGGCACGTCTTGTGGCCAAGGGATATCGACAACAAGATGGTATTGATTATGACGAAACATTTGCTCCGGTTGATAGGATTGAGGCTATTCGTCTTTTCCTTACATTTGCTTCTCATATGAAGTTCACGGTGTTTCAAATGGATGTCAAAACTGCTTTTCTGAACGGTCATCTTCAAGAGGAAGTTTATGTTAATCAACCAGAAGGCTTTTTCGATCCCATTCATCCAAACCACGTATACTACTTGGAGAAAGCCTTGTATGGTCTGAAGCAAGCACCGCGTGCATGGTACGAAACCTTAACAACGTATTTGCTAAACAATGGCTTTTCTCGTGGAACGATTGATACAACGCTATCCATCCGTAAAAACCACGGTTACATTCTCTTGGTTCAAATTTACGTTGATGACATTATTTTTGGTTCCACGTTCCCGGCCTTATGCAAAGAATTTGGTGACCTTATGGCCAACAAATTCGAAATGAGCATGCTTGACCAGTTAAATTTCTTCTTGGGGTTACAAGTAAAACAATTACCAAACAGGATTTTTATCAGTCAAACAAAGTTTACCAATGACAACCCCAATGAAGACTTTACTGGATGCTGATGCTAATGGGGAACCCTTTGACATTACGCTTTATCGAAGCATGGTTGGTTCTTTATTGTATCTGACTGCAAGTCGACCAGACATTACACTTGCTGTAACTATATGTGCCCGCTTTCATTCAAACCCTAAGAAATCCCACTCCAAAGCGGTTGTTAGTATTTTTCATTACCTTAAAGGTACACCTAACCTTGGGATCTGGTATCCTCATGGATCTGATTTCAATCTCACTGCTTATACTGATACGGATCATGACGGTTGCCATGTTGATCGAAAGAGCACATCTGGATCAATTCAGATGTTGGGGAATAGGCTAGTTGGTTGGTCATCCAAAAAGCAGAACTGTGTGTCTTTATCAACAGCTAAGTCTGAGTACATTGCTGCAGCTTACTGTTGTTCGCAAGTTTGTGGATGCAAACTCAACTTTTGGACTATGGCTTTAAGATTTCTAAGACTCAAGTGCTATTGCAATTACAAGCAACCCGGTCCAGCATTCTAAGACTAAACACATAGATATTCGTTATCATTTCATCAAGGGCCATGTAGAAAAAGGGGATGTAGAGTTATACTTTGTGCCTACTAAAGTGCAATTAGCTGACATGTTCTCTAAGCCCTTATATGAACTTAGGCTAAAGTTCTTGATCAAAGAGATTAGCATGGTAGAATATAGTGCTTGACATTCCTTAGATCTGTTGGGTCTTATACTTAGGATCTTGTGTTTAGGGGGAGAAGATACTTTCTAGGGGGAGCAACTGATTTCTTCTGCTTTAGATAACATCTTTCAAGGGGGAGCCTTTAGATTTGTGTTAACTTCCTGGGATTAAGTTTCAATGGTTACAAAAGGGGGAGGTAACTCATTGATATCATATTTCAATGGGGAGTTAATTCATTTTCTTGTGAATATATAAAATGATGATTTACTCTCTTGTATATCACATTTTGAGGGGGGAGAAAAAGCGAGAAAATGAAAAGAAATTGATTTTAAAAAGTGAATTTCGTAAACTCTATGTTTTATATCTAAAATAATTCACTAAGGCTTGTATACATCACAGTATGCAACCCGTTTTAACAATTGGTATCACAGAAAATTTGTACTTTGTACATAATACAAAGCTTTATAAGTACAAATCTTCTTTTGAGAAAATTCATAAAAGATTGGAAAAGATAAAATTCAAAAAGATGTGATTTTAACTGAATAAATGTTAATTTTAGCATTATACCGAATCTGAAAACCAACAGTATAGATTCGGTAAGTTCAAAAGTTTCAAATATTGTCTCAGAAATGCCTTTCATTAAAAATGTGATAATCTTGAATGATTTTTGATAAAGATTTGTCAAAATTTAAAGTAAAATGTGTTTAAGAGTGAAATTGGACTGCATTCGGTACTTAAGGCCCATTCGGTAAAGCCCATGTCTTCAAAACATTCGGTATCTATAAATAGCAGGGTCAAAGTCAAACTTTCTCTCACTTTATTATAATTGCATACCAAATCTGAACTAATCTACCGAGTCTACCTAATCTACAGAATCCCGTCTTCCGTAACTTCAATTTCTTGGTAATTCTTTGTTTTAATTGAGTCTAAGATGCACATACTGTAGATCTTAGATAATTGAACACTTATAAACCAGAAAATAATGCAAATAACATGATTGTGATGCTTAATTTTGAAAAAGTGTTGATTATACTGAATCTGAGTCGAGTCTTTTAAATTTTAGATTAAACTCATTTGATTTGGTTAATTAACATGAAATCTTGTTAAATCTATGTTAAATTAGTTTATCTATCAATTGACCGAGTCTGATTACATGTTTAATTGAGTATTTGATAGATTCTGTACATACCGAATGTGTTCTTGCTACAGTACCGAGTCTGTTCAAATGTTTAACATGTTTTTCTGATTTATTTGTGTTAACTGATAATGATAATGTTTTTGCATGATATAAGACTAAATATGCATGTTTGGGTGATTATCTATGATTTTTGAAGATACCGAATCTGTTCTTGGCATGATACCGAGTCTATAATTTGGTACTTTAAAAATAATGTGTTTTCAACTTGAAACACTTAACATGCTTTATTTAAGTCTTTGGTATGAAAACTCAAGCTTATTTGGTTACAGAATCTCAAGTTTTCATGACTACCGAATCTGCTTGATTTGTGCTTAAAATTGACTAAGTGTTGTTCTGATTCTTTGTGTTATATAATTGACTTTGCATGATGATTTTGTACTGTAATGAATATCATATGAATGTCATGTTTGTCAATTACTTGTTCATATTTGAAATAAATGATTTTAATAACTTAGAAAAACCATAAAAATTATAAAACTTGAAAAATACAAAGGATTTCAAAGGCAAATAAGAATAGAGATATGTGCTTTATTATAAACATCTTGTGGTCTTCTATTTCTTATTTATACAACTAAATGGCAAACAATCATTTTATCAACTCTGAAACCAACATTCCTTGCAACTACTGGACTGCAATACTAGAGAGGCATACATTATGGCCTGCTTTAAGCTCTACTGCCAGTGTGGCTGTGATAGATCTGGAGCTACTAAACAGAACTCTATTAGGTTTGTGGAAGCTACACAACCTACTGCTGCAAATCCAGAGGGAACACAAGCTCGTTTTGAATTTGAGCTAAGAGGAGTTCAAGGGATGAGGAGTATCACAAAGGCTGATTTCAGGAGGATCTTTAGACTTCCTCTTGTACAGAATGCTCCTGCTGTAGTGACCCGAACTTTTCCATGTTTATATATATTAAATGAAATTGTTATTTACATGATTAAGTGTTTCCAACATGTTAAGCAATCAAACTTGTTAAAACTTGATTAATTGAAATAGGTTTCATATAGACAATTGACCACCCAAGTTGACCGGTGATTCACGAACATTAAAACTTGTAAAAACTATAGGATGACATATATATGGATATATATATAGTTAACATGATATAATTATAAGTAAACATATCATTAAGTATATTAACAATGAACTACATATGTAAAAACAAGAGTACTAACTTAAGGATTTAGAAACAAGACATATATGTAACGATTATCGTTGTAACGACATTTAATGTATATATATCATATTAAAATATATTAATATATCATGATATCATGATAATGTAATAATTTAAAATCTCATTAGATATAATAAACAATAGGTTAACAACATTTAACAAGACCGTTAACCTAAAGGTTTCAAAACAACATATACATGTAACGACTAACGATGACTTAACGACTCAGTTAAAATGTATTTACATGTAGTGTTTTAATATGTATTCTTACACTTTTGAAAGACTTCAAGACACTTATCAAAGTACTTTTAATTAACAAAAATGCTTACAATTACATCCTCGTTCATTTTCATCAACAATTCTACTCGTATGCACTCGTATTTGTACTCGTACAATACACAGCTCCTAAATGTATTTACTATTGGTATATACACTCCAATGATCAGCTCTTAGCAGCCCATGTGAGCCACCTAACCATTTGGGAACCATCATTTAACATCTAGCATGAAATATCTCACAAAATTACAAATTAATGGAGCCTATATGGAGAGCCTTAGTTCACGTGAATGTTGGTACTCACAAACACATTCACTTTGCAATTTTCTTGAATCAAACTACTCTCTCTCAAGTGTTCTTCATTTATTCTAAGTGTTCTTCATCATCTTCAACAAAATCTAGCTCAATCTAGTTCATAAATCTATACATAAACCAAGTTATAAAACAACTACTCAAGAACACACCAACAACACTTCCAAGTTTGCTAGCTTACTTCCAATCTTGCAAATCCACTTTGAGTGATCATCCAACCTCAAGAAATCTTTCTTATTTACAGTAAGATATCTTTCTAATATAAGGTAATACTCATATTCAAACTTTGATTCAATTTCTATAACTATAACAATCTTATTTCGAGTGGAAATCTTACTTGAACTTGTTTTCGTGTCATGATTTTGCTTCAAGAACTCTCAAGCCATCCAAGGATCCTTTGAAGCTAGATCTATTTTTCTCATTTCCAGTAGGTTTATCCACAAAACTTGAGGTAGTAATGATGTTCATAACATCATTCGATTCATATATATAAAACTACCTTATTCGAAGGTTTAAACTTGTAATCACTAGAACATAGTTTAGTTAATTCTAAACTTGTTCGCAAAAAAATGTTAATGCTTCTAACTTGAATTTTAAAATCAAGTAGACACATGTTCTGTATCTATATGATATGCTAACTTAATGATTTAAAATCTGAAAACAAGAAAAACACCGTAAACTGGATATACGCCGTCGTAGTAACACCGCGGGATGTTTTGGGTTAGTTAATTAAAAACTATGATAAACTTTGTTTTAAAAGTTGTTCTTCTGGGAAAATGATTTTTCTTATGAACATGAAACTATATCCAAAAATCATGGTTAAACTCAAAGTGGAAGTAAGTTTTCCAAAATGGTCATCTAGACGTCGTTCTTTCGACTGAAATGACTACCTTTCCAAAAACGACTTGTAACCTGTATTTCAGACTATAAACTTATACTTTTTCTTTTTAGATTCATAAATTTAAGTTCAATATGAAACCATATCAACTTGAATCACTCAAAATGAATTTAAAACGAAGAAGTTATGGGTAAAACAAGATTGGATAATTTTTGTTGTTGTAGCTACGTGAAAATTGGAAACAAATCTATATTAATCATATCCTAGCTAACTCATATTGTATTATACATGTATTCTAATATATTATGTAATCTTGGGAAACCATAGACACAAATACAATGTTTTGACATATCATATCGACCCATCTATATAGATATTTCGGAACAACCATAGACAATCTATATGCAGTAATGTTGGAGTTAGCTATACAGGGTTGAGGTTGATTCCAAAATATTATATATACTTTGAGTTGTGATCTAGCCTGAGGCTTGTATACACGAGGTCGTGGATTGATTCGAGATAATATATATTGCTTTATTTCTGTACATCTAACTGTGGACAACTAGTTGTAGGTTACTAACGAGGACAGCTGACTTAATAAACTTAAAACATTAAAACGTATTAAATATGTTGTAAATATATTTTGAACATACTTTGATATATATGTACATATTTGTTATAGGTTCTTGAATCGACGAGTGGCCAAGTCTTACTTCCCGACGAAGTAAAAATCTGTGAAAGTGAGTTATAGTCCCACTTTTAAAATCTAATATTCTGGGATGAGAATACATGCAATTTTATAAATATTTTACGAAATAGACACAAGTAATTGAAACTAAATTATATGGGTGAATGATCGAAGCCGAATATGCCCCTTTTTAGCTTGGTAGCCTAAGAATTTGGGAACAGACCCCCAAATTGACGCAAATCCTAAAGATAGATCTATCGGGCCCAACAAGCCCCATTCTGGAAATTGGAATGCTTTAGTACTTCGATATTATCATGTCCATTGGGTGTCCCGGAATGATGGGGATATTCTATATGCATCTTTTTAATGTCGGTTACCAGGTGTTCACCATATGAATGAATTTTATCTCTATGTATGGGATGTATATTGAAATATGAAATCTTGTGGTCTATTATTATGATTTGATAATATATAGGTTAAACCTATAACTCACCAACATTTTTTTTGACGTTTTAAGCATGTTTATTCTCAGGTGATTATTAAGAGCTTCCGTCGTTGCATAATAAAATAAGGACAAGATTTGGAGTCCATGCTTGTATGATATTATGTAAAAATTGCATTCAAGAAATTTATTTTTGATGTAATATATTCTTATTGTAAACCATTATGTAATGGTCGTGCGTGAACGGTATATTTTAGATTATCATTATTTGATAATCTACGTAATGCTTTTTAAACCTTTATCGATAAAATAAAGGTTATGGTTTGTTTTAAAAACGAATACAGTCTTTGAAAAACGTCTCATATAGAGGTCAAAACCTCGCAACGAAATCAATTAATATGGAACGTTTATAATCAATATGAACGGGACATTTCAGTTGGTATCCGAGCGTTGGTCTTAGAGAAACAGAAATTTGCATTAGTGTGTCTTATCGAGTTTGTTAGGATACATTAGTCAGTCTAGACTTCGACCGTGTTTTCTTTAAAAACGATTGCTTAACACTTTTGTTGGAAACTATATATTATTAACATGTAAATATTATGTGATATATTAACCTCTTAATGTGTTTGATATTGTGTGATAGATGTCTACCACTAGTACAAATCCCATCGATTCACCTAATAATAATGAAGAGTCGAATATAATTTGGGAAGATTCACAAATTCCCGAAGAAGAACCGGAAGAGGAAGAATCGGAAGAGGAGGAACCGGAAGAGGAGGAACCGGAAGAAGAACAGGAAGAGGAGGAACCAGAAAAGGAAGAACCGGAAGAAGAAGAGGTTTCGGAGGAAGAAATATTGATATCTACAGTAAATCGTTTAAATAAAAGAAAATCCTCAATCAACGGACCAAAGTTAAAAATGGTCAATGGTGTTTCCGCCGAGGAAGCAAAATATTGGGAAGATTACCAATTTTCCAATGAATCGGATCCCGATGAGGATTCCGATGATGTTATAGAAATTACCTCGACCCAATTTAATAAAGCAAAAGAAAATAATAAAGGAAAAGGTATAAAAATAGAGAAACCTGATTCCAACCCCGATGAACTTTATATGTGTCGGCAACGTCCGTATTTCCTAAAATGTAACAATAACCCGGGAACCTCTAAACCACCAGGTTTTTCTAAACTATTGTGGAAAACGATGGCTTATATTAGAGGAGCACCATATATCCCTAGAAAATTAGGAAAACGAACCAAGTCCGAAGAAGAAGAAACCAGTGATTCAAATTAGAGGGTTGTAATCATGTTGTGTATCATATGTATTGTAGTATGCTTGTACTTTTATGTTCTATGTAAAAAATTGCTTGTATTGTATGTTAATTATCTTTTACGAATCAAATCGTTGTCTATTTTACAGTATAAAAACACAAAATGGACGTTAAGGATAGACAACCAAAAATTTTAGAAGACCTACCAGGAGATATGATTGATGAAATCTTGTCTAGAGTCGGGCAGAATTCATCAGCACAATTAGTTACGGCAAAATTAGTTTGTCAAACTTTTGAAAGACATTCCAGGCATGCCTTAGTATATAAAAGGCTTTCCTTTGAAAGATGGGGTATATCACATTGGGGAGACTTTAAGTTACGCCAAGTTTTCTTTAAAGAATTTAGTGCGGGAAACCCAGATGCAATTTTATGCTACGGGTTACGAACCTATTTTGACTCAACATATCCCAACATAGGACTCTGTTCTTTAGAAAGAGCTTCTAACATGCAATATAAAGAAGCATGTTATGCTTACGAGTTAATAATGTTCGCTTCTCATCATATTGAGAAAAAGAACATTGGGTTGCAACTTTTAAATAAAACATTCTCACAAGTGACGGACTCAGTAGTTGGGGTAAGAAACAAGGTTTTTAGATTGCTACGAGGCTGTTGGGCATTACGAAACCCTCGTCCTTTTAACGACATTACAACATATTGCCTAGCCAATGGTCATAACGGTTACTTTCCACAAGACCAAGGATGGGAAGTCGTCTTAGTAAAACCAGAATGCATGACTTGTTTCTGGACTTATGAATTATGTGTCTTTATTTCTTTTGCTAAAAAACTTGCGTATTAACTAGAATTTGCCTTTATAGCTACTGTGTAGCAAAGTTATTATGTGCTATATTTCATCCTATATGTATAAGAGCGGTATTGTAAGTTTTTAAAATATTGTATAAAGCTTGAACGTGAAATATTATTGTAATAAGTTTTTCATATAGAAGCGTAGTAGTAGAGTTGTATAGTAGCTAGTAAGTATGAACTTAACAGGTAGGAATTACCCGAATTAAAACTATAAAATGCTAATATGAAGAAAGTGCTTTTATAAATAAGTTCATATAATGCTACGAAATACAATTGACTACTCATAAATTCTATATGATTAACTCAATCCTTTTGGCTATTTTTAAAGGAAGTTGCACCGGCGACTCGTCAGAATTTGAACATGAGCGAGGAAGACTTTCATGTTTTCCTTACTGCGAACATAGCCGCAGTTGAAATGTCCCGTTCATATTGATTATAAACGTTCCATATTAATTGATTTCGTTGCGAGATTTTGACCACTATATGAGACGTTTTTCAAAGACTGCATTCATTTTTAAAACAACCATAACCTTTATTTTATCTATAAAGGTTTAAAAAGCATTATGTAGATTATCAAATAATGATAATCTAAAATATACCATTTACACACGATCATTACATAATGGTTTACAATAAGAATATATTACATCAAAAATAAGTTTCTTGAATGCAGTTTTTACATAATATCATACAAGCATGGACTCCAATTCTTGTCCTTATTTTAGTATGCAATAGTGGAAGCTCTTAATAATTACCTGAGAATAAACATGCTTAAAACGTCAACAAAAATGTTGGTGAGTTATAGGTTTAACCTATATATTATCAAATCATAATAATAGACCACAAGATTTCATATTTCAATATACATCCCATACATAGAGATAAAATTCATTCATATGGTGAACACCTGGTAACCGACATTAACAAGATGCATTTAAGAATATCCCCTATCATTTCGGGAAATCCTTCGGACATGATAAAAACGAATTCGAAGTACTAAAACATCCGGTACTTTGGATGGGGTTAGTTAGGCCCAATAGATCTATCTTTAGGATTCGCGTCAATTAGTAGATCGGTTTACTAATTCTTAGGCTACCAAGCAAAAAGGGGCATATTCGGCTTCGATCATTCACCCATATAATGTAGTTTCATTTACTTGTGTCTATTTCGTAAAACATTTTTTAAAATGCATGTATTCTCATCCCAAAATATTAAATTTTAAAAGTGGGACTATAACTCACTTTCACAGATTTTTACTTTCATCGGGAAGTAAGACTTGGCCACTGGTCGATTCACGAACCTATAACAAATATGTACATATATATCAAAGTATGTTCAAAATATATTTACAACATTTTTAATACGTTTTAATGTTTTAAGTTTATTAAGTCAGCAGTCCTCGTTAGTAACCTACAACTAGTTATCCATAGTTAGATGTACAGAAAATAAATTGATATATATTATCTTGACCTAATCCATGACCCAGTGTATACACGTCTCAGGCTAGATCACAACTCAAAGTATATATATTTTTGGAATCAACCTCAACCCTGTATAGCTAACTCAAACATTACTGCATATAGAATGTCTATGGTTGTTCCAAAACATTTGAATACGTGTCTATGGTATCCCAAGATTATATAATATATTAGAATACATGTATAATACAATATAAGTTAGCCAGGATATGATTTGTATAGAATTGTTACAATATTTACCGTAGCTACAACAATCAAAAAATATCCAATCTTGTTTTACCCATAACTTCTTCCTTTTAAATCCATTTTGAGTGAATCAAATTGCTATGGTTTCATATTGGACTCTATTTTATGAATCTAAACAGAAAAAGTATAGGTTTGTAGTTGGAAATATAAGTTACAAGTCATTTTTGTAAGAGGTAGTCATTTCAGTCGAAAGAACGACGTCTTGATGACCATTTTGAAAAACATATTTCTACTTTGAGTTTAATCATGATTTTTGGATATAGTTTCATGTTCATAAGAAAAATCATGTTCACAAAAGAACAACTTTTAAATCAAAGTTTATCATAGTTTTTAATTATCAAACCCAAAACAGCCCGCGGTGTTACTACGACGGCGTATGTCCGGTTTTACGGTATTTTTCATGTTTCCAGGTTTTAAATCATTAAGTTAGCATATCATATAGATATAGAACATATGTTTAGTTGATTTTAAAACTCAAGTTAGAAGGATTAACTTTTGTTTGCGAACAAGTTTAGAATTAACTAAACTATGTTCTAGTGATTTCAAGTTTAAACCTTCGAATAAGGTAGTTATATATATATGAATCGAATGATGTTATGAACATCATTACTAACTCAGGTTTTGTGGATAAACCTATTGAAAATGATAAAAATAGATCTAGCTTCAAAGGATCCTTGGATGGCTTGAAAGTTCTTGAAGCAGAATCATGACACGAAAACAAGTTCAAGTAAGATTTCCACTCGAAATAAGATTGTTATAGTTATAGAAATTGAATCAAAGTTTGAATATGAGTATTACCTTGTATTAGAAAGATATCTTACTGTAATAAGAAAGATTTCTTGAGGTTGGATGATCACTTTACAAGATTGGAAGTAAGCTAGCAAACTTGGAAGTATTCTTGATTTTATGAAACTATAACTTATAGAATTTATGAAGAACACTTAGAACATAAAGATAGAACTTAAGAGAGATCAATTAGATGAATACAATTGAAGAATGAAAGTGTTTATAGGTGTTTTTGGTCGTTGGTATATGGATTAGATATAAAGGATGTGTAATTTTGTTTACATGTAAATAAGTCATGAATGATTACTAATATTTTTGTATTTTTATGAGATATTTCATGCTAGTTGCCAAATGATGGTTCCACGTGTGTTAGGTGACTCACATGGGCTGCTAAGAGCTGGTCATTGGAGTGTATATACCAATAGTGCATACATCTAAAAGCTGTGTATTGTACGAGTACGAATACGGGTGCATACGAGTAGAATTGTTGATGAAACTGAACGAGGATGTAATTGTAAGCATTGTTAAGTAGAAGTATTTTGATAAGTGCCTTGAAGTCTTTCAAAAGTGTATGAATACATATTAAAACACTATATGTATATACATTTTAACTGAGTCGTTAAGTCATCGTTAGTCGTTACTTGTAAATGTTGTTTTGAAACCTTTAGGTTAACGATCTTGTTAAATGTTGTTAACCCATTATTTATTATATCTAAAGAGATGTTAAATTATTACATTATCATGATATTATGATATATTAATATATCTTAATATGATATATATACAGTTAAATGTTGTTACAACGATAATCGTTACGTATATGTCTCGTTCCAAAATCATTAAGTTAGTAGTCTTGTTTTTACATATGTAGTTCATTGTTAATACACTTAATGACATGTTTACTTATCATTTATCATGATTAAACATAGTGTATCAATATCTTAATATGATTCATATGTATTTAGTAAGACGTTGTTATAACGATAATCGTTATATATATCGTTTTGAGTTTCTTAATTCAATAAACTCAATTTTATGTATATAACTCATTGTTAAAATACCTAATGAGATACTTACTTATCATAATATCATGTTAACTATATATGTAACCATATATATGTCATCATATAGGTTTTACAAGTTTTAACGTTCGTGAATCACCGGTCAACTTGGGTGGTCAATTGTCTATATGAAACCTATTTCAATTAATCACGTCTTAACAAGTTTGATTGCTTAACATGTTGGAAACACTTAATCATGTAATTAACAAATTCAATTAATATAAATTAACATGGAAAAGTTCGGGTCACTACAGTACCTACCCGTTAAATAAATTTTGTCCCGGAATTTTAAGCAGTCGGAGGTGTTGACGTATCTTCTGGAAATAAGTGCGGGTATTTCTTCTTCATCTGATCTTCTTATTCCCAGGTGAACTCAGGTCCTCTACAAGTATTCCATCGAACCTTAACAATTGGTATCTTGTTTTGCTTAAGTCTTTTAACCTCACGATCTATTATTTCGACGGGTTCTTCGATAAATTGAAGTTTTTCGTTAATTTGAATTTTGTCTAACGGAATAGTGAGATCTTCTTTAGAAAAACATTTCTTCAAATTCGAGACGTGGAAAGTGTTATGTACAGCCGCGAGTTGTTGAGGTAACTCAAGTCGGTAACCTACTGGTCTGACACGATCAATAACCTTGAATGGTCCAATATACCTTGGGTTTAATTTCCCTCGTTTACCAAATTGAACAACGCCTTTCCAAGGTGCAACTTTAAGCATGACCATCTCTCCAATTTCAAATTCTATATCTTTTCTTTTAATGACAGCGTAGCTCTTTTGTCTACTTTGAGCGATTTTCAACCGTTGTTGAATTTGGATGATCTTCTTTGTAGTTTCTTGTATTATTTCTGGACCCGTAATCTGTCTATCCCCCACTTCACTCCAACAAATTGGAGACCTGCACTTTCTACCATAGAGTGCTTCAAACGGCACCATCTCAATGCTTGAATGGTAGTTATTGTTGTAGGAAAATTATGCTAACGGAAGGTGTCGATCCCAACTGTTTCTGAAATCAATAACACATGCTCGTAGCATGTCTTCAAGCATTTGTATCGTTCTTTCGCTCTGCCCATCAGTTTGTGGATGATAAGAAGTACTCAAGTCTAGACGAGTTCCTAATGCTTGCTGTAATGTCTGCCAGAATCTTGAAATAAATCTGCCATCCCTATCAGAGATAATAGAGATTGGTATTCCATGTCTGGAGACGACTTCCTTCAAATACAGCCGTGTTAACTTCTCCATCTTGTCATCTTCCCTTATTGGCAGGAAATGTGCTGATTTGGTGAGACGATCAACTATTACCCAAATAGTATCAAAACCATTGGCAGTCCTTGGCAATTTAGTGATGAAATTCATGGTAATGTTTTCCCATTTCCATTCCGGGATTTCGGGTTGTTGAAGTAGATCTGATGGTTTCTGATGCTCCACTTTGACCTTAGAACACGTCAAACATTCTCCTACGTATTTAGCAACATCGGCTTTCATACCCAGCCACCAAAAATGTTTCTTGAGATCCTTGAACATCTTCCCCGTTCTAGGGTGTATTGAGTATCTGGTTTTATGAGCTTCTCTAAGTACCATTTCTCTCATATCTCCAAATTTTGGTACCCAAATTCTTTCAGCCCTATACCGGGTTTCGTCTTCTCGAATATTAAGATGCTTCTCCGATCCTTTGGGTATTTCATCCCTTAGGTTTCCCTCTTTCAAAACTCCTTATTGCGCCTCCTTTATTTGAGTAGCAAGGTTAGTGTGAATCATTATATTCATAGCTTTTACTCGAATGGGTTCTCTGTCCTTTCTGCTCAAGGCGTCGGCTACCACATTTGCCTTCCCCAGGTGGTAACGAATCTCAAAGTCATAATCATTCAACAATTCAATCCACCTGCGCTGTCTCATGTTCAGTTGTTTCTGATTAAATATGTGTTAAAGACTTTTGTGGTCGGTATATATAATACTTTTGACCCCATATAAGTAGTGCCTCCAAGTCTTTAATGCAAAAACAACCGTGCCTAATTCCAAATCATGAGTCATATAATTCTGCTCATGAATCTTCAATTGTCTAGACGCATAAGCAATCACTTTCGTTCGTTGCATTAATACACAACCGAGACCTTGCTTTGAGGCGTCACAATATATCACAAAATCATCATTCCCTTCAGGTAATGACAATATAGGTGCCGTAGGTAACTTTTTCTTCAACAATTGAAACTCTTTTTCTTGTTCATCCTTCCATTCAAATTTCCTCCCTTTATGCGTTAATGCAATCAAGGGTTTTGCTATTTTGGAAAAATCTTGGATGAATCTCCTATAATAACCAGCAAGCCTTAAAAATTGGCGTATGTGTTTCGGAGTTTTCGAGGTTTCCCACTTTTTAAGGGTTTCAATCTTTGCTGGATCCACCTGAATACCTTCTTTGTTCACTATATGACCAAGGAATTGAACTTCTTCCAACCAAAATTCACACTTTGAAAACTTAGCGTACAGTTTTTCTTTTCTTAGCAACTCTAGCACTTTTCTCAAATGTTCTTCGTGCTCTTGATCATTCTTCGAGTAAATAAGTATGTCATCGATGAAAACAATGACAAACTTGTCAAGATATGGCCCACACACTCGGTTCATGAGGTCCATGAACACAGCTGGTGCGTTAGTCAATCCAAACGGCATAACCATAAACTTGTAATGACCGTAACGCGTCCTAAAAGCAGTCTTCAGAATGTCATCCTCTTTCACCCGCATTTGGTGATATCCAGAACGTAAATCGATCTTCGAATAAACCGACAAGCCTTGTAGTTGATCAAATAAGTCATCGATTCTCGGTAATGGGTAACGGTTCTTGATGGTAAGTTTGTTCAACTCTCGGTAGTTGATACACAACCTGAATGTACCATCTGTCTTCTTGACAAACAGAACAGGAGCTCCCCATGGTGATGTACTTGGTCGAATGAAACCACGCTCTAAAAGTTCCTGTAACTGACTTTGTAATTCTTTCATTTCGCTGGGTACGAGTCTGTATGGAGCACGAGCTATTGGTGCAGCTCCTGGTACAAGGTCTATTTGAAATTCAACGGATCGATGTGGGGGTAATCCCGGTAATTCTTTCGGAAATACATCGGGAAATTCTTTTGCAACGGGAACATCACTGATGTTCTTTTCTTCAGGTTTAACTTCCTCGATGTGTGGTAGAATGACGTAACAACCTTTTCTTATTAGTTTTTGCGCCTTCAAACTACTAATAAGATTTAATTTCGCGTTGTTCTTTTCTCCGTACACCATTAAAGGTTTTTCTTTTTCACGCATAATGTGAATCGCATATTTGTAACAAACGACCGCTGCTCTCACCTTTTTCAACCAGTCCATGCCAATTATTATGTCAAAACTCCCTAACTCGACTGGTATTAAATCAATTTTAAACGTTTCATCCCCCAGATTAATTTCTCTCTCCCGACATATATTATCTGCTGAAATTAATTTACCGTTTGCTAATTCGAGTAAAAATCTACTATCCAAAGGCGTCAATGGGCAACTTAATTTAGCACAAAATTCTCTACTCATATAGCTTCTATCCGCACCCGAATCAAATAAAATATAAGCAGATTTATCGTCAATAAGAAACGTACCCGTAACAAGCTCCGGGTCTTCCTGTGCTTCTGCCGCATTAATATTGAAAACTCTTCCATGGCCCTACCCATTAGTATACCCCTGATTCGGGCAATTTCTAATAATGTGGCCCAGTTTTCCACATTTATAACAAACAGCGTTGGTATTACTTGCTCCGACACTATTCGTTTCGGCATTACTTGTTCCGACATTATTTGTTCCTTTAGTTCTGTTAAACTTTGGTCCGTAGACCTCTCATTTTGTCGCGCTATGACCATTTCTTTTACACCTGTTGCAAAATGTCGTGCAAAACCCCTGATGATTTTCTTCACACCTATGACATGGCTGTTTTTGGTTTTTGTTGCCGTTGTTGTTATTGAGGTTGTTGTTGGGATTGTTATTATTGTTGAAACGGTTGTTGTAGTAGTTGTTGTTGTTGTTGGGATGTTTGTTGTAGTTATTGTTAGGATTGTGGTTATTGTTGCGATTGTTGTTGCGGTTGTTGGGATAGTTGTTGCGATTGTGGTTGTAATGGTTATTGTTGTTGTACTGGTGACTCTTGTCACCGTTTTCCTCCCACTTCCTCTTGAGTTGTTTCGTGTTGACTTCTTCGGCCGCCTGCTCTTTAATTCTTCCCTCAATCAGATTTATGAGTTTATGAGCCATTCGACTTGCCTTCTGCATAGAAGCGGGGTCGTGTGAACTCACATCTTCTTGAATCCTTACTGGTAACCCTTTTACAAATGTGTCGATCTTCTCTTCTTCATCTTCGAATGCTCCTGGACACAATAGACACAACTCTGTGAATCATCGTTCATATGTGGTAACGTCGAACCCTTGTGTTTGTAACTCTCTAAGTTCTGCCTTAAGTTTATTGACTTCGTTTCTAGGACGGTACTGCTCGTTCATCAATTGCTTGAATGCCGACCACGGTAGTGCGTAAGCAGCATTTTGTCCTACCTGTTCAAGATAGGTGTTCCACCACGTTAACGCAGTACCTGTGAAGGTATGCGTAGCGTACTTAACTTTGTCCTCTTCAGTACACTTACTTATGGAAAACACCGATTCGACTTTCTCGGTCCACCATTTCAATCCAATTGGTCCTTAGGTTCCATCAAATTCCAAAGGTTTGCAGGCAGTGAATTCTTTGTAGGAGCATCCTACACGATTTCTTGTGCCGTTAGCTGCATTGCTAGATTCAGAGTTATTGTTAGTATGTAGCGCAGCCTGTACTGCGGCTATGTTTGTAGCAAGAAAGGTACGAAATTCCTCTTCGCTCATATTCATGGTATGTCGAGTAGTCGGTGCCATTTCCTTCAAAATAGCCAACTGAATCGAGTTAATCATACAGAATATTAAGAGTAGTCATTAGTATTTCATAGCATAATATGAACTCATTTATAAAATCTTTTTCTTCATATTAGCGTTTTATAAGTTTAAATTCGGGTACTACCTACTCGTTAACCATTAAGTTCATACTTAGTAGCTAATATACAATTCAACTACTACAATTCCATATGAAAAACTGATTATAATAATATATCACATACAAATATTCTTCAAACTTACAACTTCGCTATATTACATATAACATGAAATATAGTACACTTTGATACAGGACAGTTTTGAAGATAAACCTAGTTAATACGCAAGTTGTTCAGCAAAGGAAATCAAGACACGTAATTCATAAGTCCAAAAAAAGTCATGCATTCTGATTTTACTAAGACGACTTCCCATCCTTGGTCTTGTGGAAAATAACCGTTATGACCATTGGCTAGGCATCATGTTGTAATGTCGTCAAAAGGACGAGGGTTTCGTAATGTCCAACAGCCCCGTAATAATCTAAAAACCTTGTTTCTCACCCCAACTACTGAATCCGTCACTTGTGGGAAGGTTTTATTTAAAAGCTGCAATCCGATGTTCTTTTTCTCACTTTCGTAAGAAGCGAACATCACTAACCCATAAGCATAACATGCTTCTTTATGTTGCATGTTAGAAGCTCTTTCTAATTCATAAAATCCTATGTTGGGATATGTTGAGTCAAAATAGGTTCTTAACCCGTAGCGTAAAATTGCATTTGGGTTTCCCGCATTTAACGCTTTAAAGAAAACATGGCGTAACTTACGGTCTCCCCAATGTGATATACCCCACCTATCAAAGGAAAGCCTTTTATAAACTAAGGCATTTCTGGAGAGTCTTTCAAATGTTTGACAAGTTAATTTCGCCATAACTAAATGTGCTGATGAATTCTGACCGACTCTAGACAAAATTTCCTCAATCATATCCTCTGGTAGGTTTTCTAAAATATTCGGTTGTCTACCCTTAACGTCCATTTTGTTTTTATACTGTAAAATAGACAATGATTAGATTCGTAAAAGATAAGTAACAAACAATACAAGCAATTTTTTTACCTAGAACATAAAAGTACAAGCACACTACAATACATATAATACATAACATGATTACAACTCTCTAATCTGAATCACTGGTTTCTTCTTCTTCGGACATGGTTCGTTTTCCTAATTTTCTAGGGATATATGGTGTTCCTCTAATACAATCCGTCGTTTTACACAATGGTTTAGAAAAACCTGGTGGTTTAGATGTTCCCGGGTTATTGTTAAAATTTAGGAAGTACGGACTTTGCCGATACATATAAAGTTCATTAGGGTTGGAATCAGGTTTCTCTATTTTTATACCTTTTCCCTTATTATTTTCTTTTGCTTTATTAAATTGGGTCAAGGTAATTTCTATATCATCATCGGAATCCTCGTCGGGATCCGATTCATTGGAAAATTGGTAATCTTCCCAATATTTTGCTTCCTCGGCAGAAACACCATTGACCATTATTAACTTTGGTCCGTTGGTTGAGGATTTTCTTTTATTTAATCGATTTACTATAGGTATCAATATTTCTTCCTCTGGAACCTCCTCCTCTTCCGGTTCCTCCTCTTCCGGTTCCTCCTCTTCCGGTTCCTCCTCTTCCGGTTCCTCTTCGGGAATTTATGAATCTTCCCAAAATATATTCAACTCTTCATTATTATTAGGTGAATTGATGGGATTTGTACTAGTGGTAGACATCAATCACACAATATTAAACACATTAAGAGGTTAATATATCACATAATTACATGTTAATAATATATAGTTTCCAACAAAAGTGTTAAGCAATCGTTTTTAAAGAAAACACGGTCGAAGTCCAGACTCACTAATGTCTCCTAACAAACTCGATAAGACACACTAATGCAAATTTCTGGTTCTCTAAGACCAACGCTCGGATACCAACTGAAATGTCCCGTTCATATTGATTATAAACGTTCCATATTCATTGATTTCGTTGCGAGGTTTTGACCTCTATATGAGACGTTTTTCAAAGATTGCATTCATTTTTAAAACAACCATAACCTTTATTTTATCTATAAAGGTTTAAAAAGCATTACGTAGATTATCAAATAATGATAATCTAAAATATACCGTTTACACACGACCATTACATAATGGTTTACAATAAGAATATATTACATCAAAAATAAGTTTCTTGAATGCAGTTTTTACATAATATCATACAAGCATGGACTCCAATTCTTGTCCTTATTTTAGTATGCAACAGCGAAAGCTCTTAATAATCACCAGAGAATAAACATGATTAAAACATCAACAAAAATGTTGGTGAGTTATAGGTTTAACCTATATATTATCAAATCATAATAATAGACCACAAGATTTCATATTTCAATATACATCCCATACATAGAGATAAAATGCATTCATATGGTGAACAACTGGTAACCGACATTAACAAGATGCATATAAGAATATCCCCTATCATTTCGGGAAATCTTTAGGACATGATAAAAACGAATTTGAAGTACTAAAGCATCCGGTACTTTGGATGGGGTTCGTTAGGCCCAATAGATCTATCTTTAGGATTCGCGTCAATTAGTAGATCGGTTTACTAATTCTTAGGCTACCAAGCAAAAAAGGGCATATTCGGCTTCGATCATTCACCCATATAATGTGATTTCATTTACTTGTGTCTATTTCGTAAAACATTTATAAAAATGCATGTATTCTCATCCCAAAATATTAAATTTTAAAAGTGAGACTATAACTCACTTTCACAGATTTTTACTTCGTCGGGAAGTAAGACTTGGCCACTGGTCGATTCATGAACCTATAACAAATATGTACATATATATCAAAATATGTTCAAAATATATTTACAACATTTTTAATACGTTTTAATGTTTTAAGTTTATTAAGTCAGTTGTCCTCGTTAGTAACCTAAAACTAGTTGTCCATAGTTAGATGTACAGAAAATAAATTGATATATATTATCTTGACCCAATCCACGACCCAGTGTATACACGTCTCAAGCTATATCACAACTCAAAGTATATATATTTTTGGAATCAACCTCAACCCTGTATAGCTAACTCAAACATTACTGCATATAGAGTGTTTATGGTTGTTTCAAATAATATATATACATGGGTCGATATGATATGTCAAAAAAATTGCATACGTGTCTATGCTATCCAAAGATTACATAATATATTAGAATACATGTATAATACAATATAAGTTAGCTAGGATATGATTTGTATAGAATGTTACAATATTTCCCGTAGCTACAACAATCAAAAAATATCCAATCTTGTTTTACCCATAACTTCTTCGTTTTAAATCCGTTTTGAGTGAAATAAATTGCTATGGTTTCATATTGAACTCTATTTTATGAATCTAAATAGAAAAATTATAGGTTTATAGTCAGAAATATAAGTTAAAAGTCATTTTTGTAAGAAGTAGTCATTTCAGTCGAAAGAACGACGTCTTGATGACCATTTTGAAAAACATATTTCCACTTTGAGTTTAACCATGATTTTTGGATATAGTTTCATGTTCATAAGAAAAATCATGTTCATAGAAGAAAAACTTTTAAATCAAAGTTTATCATAGTTTTTAATTATCAAACCCAAAACAGCCCGCGGTGTTACTATGACGGCGTATGTCCGGTTTTACGGTGTTTTTTATGTTTCTAGGTTTTAAATCATTAAGTTAGCATATCATATAGATATAGAACATGTGTTTAGTTGATTTTAAAAGTCAATTTAGAAAGATTAACTTTTGTTTGCGAACAAGTTTAGAATTAACTAAACTATGTTCTAGTGATTTTAAGTTTAAACCTTCGAATAAGGTAGTTTTATATATATGAATCGAATGATGTTATGAACATCATTACTAACTCAAGTTTTGTGGATAAACCTACTGGAAATAAGAAAAATAGATCTAGATTCAAAGGATCCTTGGATGGCTTGAAAGTTCTTCAAGCAGAATCATGACACGAAAACAAGTTCAAGTAAGATTTCCACTCGAAATAAGATTGTTATAGTTATAGAAATTGAATCAAAGTTTGAATATGAGTATTACCTTGTATTATAAAGATATCTTGCTTTAAATAAGAAAGATTTCTTGAGGTTGGATGATCACTCAAAGTGGATTTGCAAGATTGGAAGTAAGCTAGCAAACTTGGAAGTGTTGTTGGTGTGTTCTTGAGTAGTTATTTTATAACTTGGTTTATGTATGGATTTATGAACTAGATTAAGCTAGATTTTGTTGAAGATGATGAAGAACACTTAGAACAAAGGAAGAACACTTGAGAGAGAGTAGTTTGATTCAAGAAAATTGCAAAGTGAATGTGTTTGTGAGTACCAACATTCACGTGAACTAAGGCTCTCCATATAGGCTCCATTAGTTTGTAATTTTGTGAGATATTTCTTGCTAGATGTTAAATGATGGTTCCCACATGGTTAGGTGGCTCACATGGGCTGCTAAGAGCTGATCATTGGAGTGTATATACCAATAGTAAATACATTTAGGAGCTATGTATTGTACGAGTACAAATACGAGTGCATACGAGTAGAATTGTTGATGAAATGCGAAATGGAAAAACATTACCATGGATTTCATCACTAAATTGCCAAGGACTGCCAGTGGTTTTGATACTATTTGGGTAATAGTTTATCGTCTCACCAAATCAGCACATTTCCTGCCAATAAGGGAAGATGACAAGATGGAGAGGTTAACACGATTGTATTTGAAGGAAGTCATCTCCAGACATGGAATACCAATCTCTATTATCTCTGATAGGGATGGCAGATTTATTTCAAGATTCTGGCATACATTACAGCAAGCATTAGGAACTCGTCTAGACATGAGTACTGCTTATCATCCACAAACTGATGGGCAGAGCAAAAGGACGATACAAACGCTTGAAGACATGCTACAGGCATGTGTTATTGATTTCGGAAATAGTTGGGATTGACACCTTCCATTAGCATAATTTTCCTACAACAATAGCTACCATTCAAGCATTGAGATGGCGCCGTTTGAAGCACTTTGTGGTAGAAAGTGCAGGTCTCCGATTTGTTGGATTGAAGTGGGGGATAGACAGATTTGTTGGAGTTGAAAACCGCCCAAAGTAGACAAAAGAGCTACGCTGACATTAAAAGAAAAGATGTAGAATTTGAAATTGGAGAGATGGTCATGCTAAAATTTGCACCTTGGAAAGGCGTTGTTCAATTTGGTAAACGAGGGAAATTAAACCCAAGGTATATTGGATCATTCAAGATTATTGATCGCGTCGGACCAGTAGCTTACCGACTTGAATTACCACAACAACTCGCGGCTGTACATAACACTTTCCACGTCTCGAATTTGAATAAATATTTTGCTAAAGAAGATCTCACTATTCCGTTAGACGAAATCCAAATCAACGAAAAACTTCAATTCATTGAAGAACCCGTCGAAATAATCGATCGTGAGGTTAAAAGACTTAATCAAAATAACATACCAATTGTTAAAGTTCGATGGAATGCTCGTAGAGGACTTGATTTCACCTGGGAATGAGAAGATCAGATGAAGAAGAAATACCCGCACTTATTTCCAGAAGATACGTCAACACCTCCAACTGCTTAAAATTTCGGGACAAAATTTATTTAACGGGTAGGTACTGTAGTGACCCGAACTTTTCCATGTTTATATATATTAAATGAAATTGTTATTTACATAATTATGTGTTTATAACATGTTAACCAATCAAACTTGTTAAAACTTGATTAATTGAAATAGGTTTCATATAGACAATTGACCACCCAAGTTGACCGGTGATTCACGAACGTTAAAACTTGTAAAACTATAGGATGAGATATATATGGATATATATATATATAGTTAACATGATATAATGATAAGTAAACATATCATTAAGTATATTAACAATGAACTACATATGTAAAATCAAGACTACTAACTTAAGGATTTCGAAACGAGACATATATGTAACGATTATCGTTGTAACGATATTTAATGTATATATATCATATTAAAATATATTAATATATCATGATAATTTAATAATTTAACATCTCGTTAGATATAATAAACAATGGGTTAACAACATTTAACAAGACTGTTAACCTAAAGGTTTCAAAACAACATATACATGTAAAGACTAACGATGACTTAACGACTCAGTTAAAATGTATTTACATGTAGTGTTTTAATATGATAATAGAGATTGGTATTCCATGTCTGGAGATGACTTCCTTCAAATACAATCGTGTTAACCTCTCCATCTTGTCATCTTCCCTTATTGGCAGGAAATGTGCTGATTTGGTGAGACGATCAACTATTACCCAAATAGTATCAAAACCACTGGCAGTCCTTGGCAATTTAGTGATGAAATCCATGGTAATGTTTTTCCATTTCCCATTTCATCAACAATTCTACTCGTATGCACTCGTATTTGTACTCGTACAATACACAGCTCCTAAATGTATTTACTATTGGTATATACACTCCAATAATCAGCTCTTTGTAGCCCATGTGAGCCACCTAACCATGTGGGAACCATCATTTAACATCTAGCATGAAATATGTCACAAAATTACAAACTAATGGAGCCTATATGGAGAGCCTTAGTTCTCGTGAATGTTTGTACTCACAAACACATTCACTTTGCAATTTTCTTGAATCAAACTACTCTCTCTCAAGTGTTATTCATTTGTTCTAAGTGTTCTTCATCATCTTCAACAAAATCTAGCTCAATCTAGTTCATAAATCCATACATAAACCAAGTTATAAAATAACTACTCAAGAACACACCAACAACACTTCCAAGTTTGCTAGCTTACTTCCAATCTTGCAAATCCACTTTGAGTGATCATCCAACCTCAAGAAATCTTTCTTATTTATAGTAAGATATCTTTTTAATATAAGGTAATACTCATATTCAAACTTTGATTCAATTTCTATAACTATAACAATCTTATTTCGAGTGAAAATATTACTTGAACCTGTTTTCGTGTCATGATTTTGATTCAAGAACTCTCAAGCCATCCAAATGATTTTGCTTCAATATTACTTTGATTCAATATAAGGTAATACACATGTTCTATATCTATATGATATGCTAACTTAATGATTTAAAACCTGAAAACACGAAAAACACCGTAAAACCGGATATACGCCGTCGTAGTAACACCGCGGGCTGTTTTGGGTTAGTTAATTAAAAACTATGATAAACTTTGATTTAGGAGTTGTTCTTCTGGGAAAATGATTTTTCTTATGAACATGAAACTATATCAATAAATCATGGTTAAACTCAAAGTGGAAGTATGTTTTCCAAAATGGTCATCTATACGTCGTTCTTTCGACTGAAATGACTACCTTTACAAAAATGACTTGTAACCTGTATTTCTGACTATAAACTTATACTTTTTCTATTTAGATTCATAAACTTAAGTTCAATATGAAACCATAGCAACTTGAGTCACTCAAAACGGATTTAAAACGAAGAAGTTATGGGTAAAACAAGATTAGATAATTTTTGTTGTTGTAGCTACGTGAAAATTGGTAACAAATCTATATTAATCATATCCTAGCTAACTCATATTGTATTATACATGTATTCTAATATATTATGTAATCTTGGGATACCATAGACACGAATACAATGTTTTGACATATCATATCGACCCATCTATATATATATTTCGGAACAACCATAGACACTCTATATGTAGTAATGTTGGAGTTAGCTATACAGGGTTGAGGTTGATTCCAAAATATTATATATACTTTGAGTTGTGATCTAGCCTGAGGCTTGTATACACGAGGTCGTGGATTGATCGAGATAATATATATTGCTTTATTTCTGTACATCTAACTGTGGACAACTAGTTGTAGGTTACTAACGAGGACAGCTGACTTATTAAACTTAAAACATTAAAACGTATTAAACATGTTGTAAATATATTTTGAACATACTTTGATATATATGTACATATTTGTTATAGGTTCGTGAATCGACCAGTGGCCAAGTCTGACTTCCCGACGAAGTAAAAATCTGTGAAAGTGAGTTATAGCCCCACTTTTAAAATCTAATATTTTGGAATGAGAATACATGCAACTTTATAAATGTTTTATGAAATAGACACAAGTAATTGAAACTACATTATATGGGTGAATGATCGAAGTCGAACATGCCCCTTTTTAGTTTGGTAGCCTAAGAATTTGGGAAAAGACCCCCAAATTTACGCGAATCCTAAAGATAGATCTATCGGGCCCAACAAGCCCCATTCTTGAATTTGGAATGCTTTAGTACTTCGATATTATCATGTCCGATGGGTGTCCCGGAATGATGGGGATATTCTATATGCATCTTGTTAATGTCGGTTACCAGGTGTTCACCATATGAATGAATTTTAACTCTATGTATGGGATGTATATTGAAATATGAAATCTTGTGGTCTATTATTATGATTTGATAATATATAGGTTAAACCTATAACTCACCAACATCTTTGTTGACGTTTTAAGCATGTTTATTCTCGAGTGATTATTAAGAGCTTCCGCTATTGCATACTAAAATAAGGACAAGATTTGGAGTCCATGCTTGTATGATATTATGTAAAAACTGCATTCAAGAAATTTATTTTTGATGTAATATATTCTTATTGTAAATCATTATGTAATGGTCGTGTGTGAACGGTATATTTTAGATTATCATTATTTGATAATCTACGTAATTCTTTTTAAACCTTTATCGATAAAATAAAGGTTATGGTTTGTTTTAAAAACGAATGCAGTCTTTGAAAAATGTCTCATATAGAGGTCAAAACCTCGCAACGAAATCAATTAATATGGAACGTTTGTAATCAATATGAACGGGACATTTCACCTGCTCTCCCTGCTACTCAGCAGATGATGTCTTCAATTTTTGAACTTGGTTATGTTGGAGCTACCAATGTTTCACCGACTAAGTTTCAGAAGAAATACTTGCACTCAAGGTGGTATGTGATCTTCTCAATCATTAACAGATGCTTGCTGATGACAAGGAGTGGATCCAACAGCTTGACTGTGCCAATGCTGAAATTGTTCTACTCTTTCACAAGAGTAGAGACTCCTAACTATGCAGAGTTTCTATGGGATTTGGTTCAGGCCCAAGTTGATAAGCCAAGGGGTTCATACATCCCTTGTGAAAGGTTTTTCTGTATCTTTATCCATGATGCTATAAATGCTTGTAGAAATGCAAATATATTTGTACCAGGTACACATGGATTACTGATGAAAAGGTTTGGGGAGCTGAAGATGAATACCCCAATGGTATTTGACAACCAATCCACCGCGTCGATTCTAAATTGGCTTGTGGGGATAGCTGCACCACAAGATGATCGAATGCATTCATATTTTGAGGCTGTATGAATTCCTCTTTCGAACCCGGTACAACAAGAACAATTTGAACCTGCCGCAGTTCCAGCCCCAGAGGTTGTAGAGGAACCTGTAGTACAACCACCCAGGCCAGCTAATCCTCCACTTAGGGTGAACCTCAAATGTTCTAGGGTAGCACACCAAGCTCAACCCGTGAGAATCAGGGAACCTAGTTCACCTAGGATTGAACCAACCCTTTCCACAACACCCGAAGTGAGCAGTGACACTGATTCTTCAGAAACTAAATCATCTCCTGAACATTCTCCTAAGAGAACTCGATTTATGCCCGATGAGATGATTCAGACTCCGCCAACCCAAAGAGTAACTAGATCTAGGACTTCGACACCTATCGTCCGCCAAGCAGTTACTCCAACCGTTGGTGATACGGACCAAGACCTAGAGCCGATTAGGTCACCCTCACCCATCTCCGTATCACATCCAATAATAATAGTAAGCCCTACACTAAATGAAGCACAAGCTTCGGTAGGCAAGAGAGCTAAATGCACTGATGGTAAAAAGACCAATAAGCCCATCCAATCTAAACAGTACTTAATAATAAATCCTACTCAGCAAGATGCTTCGGCATCTAAGGAAGTAAAGTCTTCCTCTGCAGTAAAGTCTGCGTTGACTCAATCGATTGAGGAAACTCAATCATTGAAGTCCAGAACGGCCAAAGGGGAGCTGAAAAGTCTTGAAAAGGCACTATGCGTATCGGCTGGAAATCCTCCTGTGCCTCAACGTACAACAGGGTCTCAAGGTCCGGCTTATCTTGATGAGGGAGATCTGCCGCGTCCCATGGAAAATAGTCAACATGACAATCCTTCGGGATATTTATCAGACTTCTAGCAGACTGATCCCTTGGTTCATGAAAGTGATCCATTGGTTCAAACCACTTCTCTTTCGGATTCTGAATCTCAGGGTCTGGAGGAAGAGTCATTAACTGAAAGAGATGTGCCACCTCATGGTATATCAATGATTTCAGGAGTTGGAGATAGCAATATCACTGCGAGATCTAAACCGATGGGTAGTTCTACTATTTTGTTAGAGTCCCACGAGACTAAAGTCATGGAGGCAGGTGCTTCAAAAGAACCTTTGCCGGTGACAACTCCGGTTGTTGCCCAACCTCCATCAGAAGGGGATATCACGAATCTGACTAGTAGTATGTACAGCCCTACATATAAGAATAATACCGCACGAATATCCTTACCTGCCCTCACGGAAAATCAAACACTTCCACCGACATTGCCTTCAACAGTTGCTGTTGATGCTGATGTTGTTCGTGGTTACACCGTTGTTTCACCAACTGGGTTACCTTCTTGGATTTCGAATAGATATGGATTAAGATATCTCTCTGATAATGAGGTGGAGGAACTATATCTTGCTGAGTTTGCTAAACAAACTGATCTTGATGAAGTTCGCGAGACTATGATGATTTATCTTGAGCAAGCAAGGGTAGTATATCCTTTATCTCCATGCAAGTCACCTGGACCAATTCACATACCTGATCATGATGATTTCGATCCCGACAATCTTCATGAGGGGGAGAATAGATAAGGTGGTTATCGGTCTAGTGGTTTACAAAGATCAAGTTATGAAGCTGGTGCATCTAGTCAACATAAGGATCAAGATGTTGTTGATATATCTGATTCTGAAAGTGATGAAATTGAGGAAATCTAGGGTGAAAGTTTTCTAGATGAATCGGAAGGTCAGAGAGAGGGTGACTCTGAAATGTCCCGTTCTTATTGATTAAAAACGTTCCATATTAATTGATTTCGTTGCGAGGTTTTGACCTCTATATGAGACGTTTTTCAAAGACTGCATTCATTTTAAAACAAACCATAACCTTTATTTCATCAATAAAGGTTTAAAAATCTTTACGTAGATTATCAAATAATGATAATCTAAAATATCATGTTTACACTCGACCATTACATAATGGTTTACAATACAAATATGTTACAACAAAATAAGTTTCTTGAATGCAGTTTTTACACAATATCATAGAAGCATGGATTCCAAATCTCGTCCTTATTTAAGTATGCGACAGCGGAAGCTCTTAATAATCACCTGAGAATAAACATGCTTAAAACGTCAACAAAAAATGTTGGTGAGTTATAGGTTTAACCTATATATATCAAATCGTAACAATAGACCACAAGATTTCATATTTCAATACACATCCCATACATAGAGAAAAAAATCATTCATATGGTGAACACCTAGTAACCGACATTAACAAGATGCATATATAAGAATATCCCCATCATTCCGGGACACCCTTCGGATATGATATAAATTTCGAAGTACTAAAGCATCCGGTACTTTGGATGGGGTTTGTTAGGCCCAATAGATGTATCTTTAGGATTCGTGTCAATTAGGGTGTCTGTTCCCTAATTCTTAGATTACCAAACTTAATAAAAAGGGGCATATTCGATTTCGATAATTCAACCATAGAATGTAGTTTCACGTACTTGTGTCTATTTTGTAAATCATTTATAAACCTGCATGTATTCTCATCCCAAAAATATTAGATTTTAAAAGTGGGACTATAACTCACTTTCACAGATTTTTACTTCGTCGGGAAGTAAGACTTGGCCACTGGTTGATTCACGAACCTATAACAATATATACATATATATCAAAGTATGTTCAAAATATATTTACAACACTTTTAATATATTTTGATGTTTTAAGTTTATTAAGTCAGCTGTCCTCGTTAGTAACCTACAACTAGTTGTCCACAGTTAGATATACAGAAATAAATCGATAAATATTATCTTGAATCAATCCACGACCCAGTGTATACATATCTCAGTATTGATCACAACTCAAACTATACATATTTTGGAATCAACCTCAACCCTGTATAGCTAACTCCAACATTCACATATAGAGTGTCTATAGTTGTTCCGAAATATATATAGATGTGTCGACATGATAGGTCGAAACATTGTATACGTGTCTATGGTATCTCAAGATTACATAATATACAATACAAGTTGATTAAGTTATGGTTGGAATAGATTTGTTACCAATTTTCACGTAGCTAAAATGAGAAAAATTATCCAATCTTGTTTTACCCATAACTTCTTCATTTTAAATCCGTTTTGAGTGAATCAAATTGCTATGGTTTCATATTGAACTCTATTTTATGAATCTAAACAGAAAAAGTATAGGTTTATAGTCGGAAAAATAAGTTACAAGTCGTTTTTGTAAAGGTAGTCATTTTAGTCGAAAGAACGACGTCTAGATGACCATTTTAGAAAACATACTTTCACTTTGAGTTTAACCATAATTTTTGGATATAGTTTCATGTTCATAATAAAAATCATTTTCTCAGAATAAAAACTTTTAAATCAAAGTTTATCATAGTTTTTAATTAACTAACCCAAAACAGCCCGCGGTGTTACTACGACGGCGTAAATCCGGTTTTACGGTGTTTTTCATGTTTCCAGGTTTTAAATCATTAAGTTAGCATATCATATAGATATAGAACATGTGTTTAGTTAATTTTAAAAGTCAAGTTAGAAGGATTAACTTTTGTTTGCGAACAAGTTTAGAATTAACTAAACAATGTTCTAGTGATTACGAGTTTAAACCTTCGAATAAGATAGTTTTATATATATGAATCGAATGATGTTATGAACATCATTACTACCTCAAGTATAGTAGGTAAACCTACTGGAAGTGACAAGAAATGATCTAGCTTCAAAGGATCTTGGATGGCTTGAAAGTTCTTGAAGTAGGATCATGACACAAAAACAAGTTCAAGTAAGATTTTTACTCGAATTAAGATAGTTTATAGTTATAGAAATTGAATCAAAGTTTGAATATGAATATTACCTTGAATAAGAAAGATAACCTACTGTATATAACAAAGGTTTCTTGATCTTAGATGATTACTTGGAATGGATTAGAAAGCTTGGAAGTAAATTAGTAAACTCGAAGGGATGTTTGAAGTGTTCTTGAAGTGTTCTTCCTATGATGATTATAGCTTGATTCTTGAAGTGATTTTTGATGAAGATGATGATTAACTACTGGAAAAATACGTTCATAATAGTGTGGGTGTGTTGAGAGAGAATTAGAAAGAGAATTGGAAGTGAAATGGAGTGAATGATGAGTGGTAATTGGTGAGTGGGGTTAAAAGGAGTTCTAGTTAGTTGACTAGCTCATGGTAGAAGTTAAAATTGATTAGTCATATATGACATAATCAAGAGTGGAATCCCATGCTAGTTCCTATTGGTATATACCCATAGTAAGTACTTTTGAAGCTGTGTATAATACGGGTAAAAATACGACTAGAATTCTTAATGAAAGAAAAGAATGGGAAAATAACTGTAACCATTTTCGTTAAGTATGAGTGTTTTGATATATGTCATGAAGTCTTCCAAAAGTATTTTAATACATCTAAATACACTACATGTATATACATTTTAACTGAGTCGTTAAGTCATCGTTAGTCGTTACATGTAAGTGTTGTTTTGAAACCTTTAAGTTAACGATCTCAATTAATGTTGTTAACCCATTGTTTATTATATCTAATGAGATGTTAAATTATTATATTATCATGATATTATGATATATTAATATATCTTAATATGATATTTATACATTTAAATGTCGTTACAACGATAATCGTCACATATATGTCTCGTTTCGAAATCCTTAAGTTAGTAGTCTTGTTTATATGTATATAACTCATTGTTAATATACTTATGGAGATACTTACTTATCATAATCTCATGTTAACCATATGTATATCCATATATATATCGTCATGTCGTTTTTACAAGTTTTAACGTTCGTGAATCGCCGGTCAACTTGGGTGGTCAATTGTCTATATGAAACATATTTCAATTAATCAAGTCTTAACAAGTTTGATTGCTTAACATGTTGGAAACATTTAATCATGTAAATATAAATCTCAATTAATATATATAAACATGGAAAAGTTCTGGTCACTACAGTACCTACCCGTTAAATAAATTTCGTCCCGAAATTTTAAGCTGTTGAAGGTGTTGACGAATCTTCTGGAAATAGATGCGGGTATTTATTCTTCATCTGATCTTCATGCTCCCAGGTGAACTCGGGTCCTCTACGAGCATTCCATCGAACCTTAACAATTGGTATCTTGTTTTGCTTAAGTCTTTTAACCTCACGATCCATTATTTCGACGGGTTCTTCGATGAATTGAAGTTTTTCGTTGATTTGGATTTCATCTAACAGAATAGTGAGATCTTCTTTAGCAAAACATTTCTTCAAATTCGAGACGTTGAAAGTGTTATGTACAGCTGCGAGTTGTTGAGGTAACTCAAGTCGGTAAGCTACTGGTCCGACACGATCAATAATCTTGAATGGTCCAATATACCTTGGATTTAATTTCCCTCATTTACCAAATCGAAAAACGCCTTTCCAAGGTGCAACTTTAAGCATGACCATCTCTCCAATTTCAAATTCTATATCTTTTCTTTTAATGTCAGCGTAGCACTTTTGTCGACTTTGGGCGGTTTTCAACCGTTGTTGAATTTGAATGATCTTCTCGGTAGTTTCTTGTATAATCTCCGGACCCGTAATCTGTCTATCCCCCACTTCACTCCAACAAATCAGAGACCTGCACTTTCTACCATAAAGTGCTTCAAACGGCGCCATCTCAATGCTTGAATGGTAGCTGTTGTTGTAGGAAAATTCTGCTAACGGTAGATGTCGATCCCAACTGTTTCCGAAATCAATAACACATGCTCGTAGCATGTCTTCAAGCGTTTGTATCGTCCTTTCGCTCTGCCCATCAGTTTGTGGATGATAGGCAGTACTCATGTCTAGACGAGTTCCTAATGCTTGCTGTAATGTCTGCCAGAATCTTGAAATAAATCTGCCATCCCTATCAGAGATAATAGAGATTGGTATTCCATGTCTGGAGACGACTTCCTTCAAATACAGTCGTGCTAACTTCTCCATGTTGTCATCTTCTCTTATTGGCAGGAAGTGTGCTGATTTGGTGAGACGATCAACTATTACCCAAATAGTATCAAAACCACTTGCAGTCCTTGGAAATTTAGTGATGAAATCCATGGTAATGTTTTCCCATTTCCATTCTGGGATTTCGGGTTGTTGAAGTAGACCTGATGGTTTCTGATGCTCAGCTTTGACCTTAGAACACGTCAAACATTCTCCTACGTATTTAGCAACATCGGCTTTCATACCCGGCCACCAAAAATTTTTCTTGAGATCCTTGTACATCTTCCCCGTTCCAGGATGTATTGAGTATCTGGTTTTATGAGCTTCTCTAAGTATCATTTCTCTCATATCCCCAAATTTTGGTACCCAAATTCTTTCAGCCCTATACCGGGTTCTGTCTTCCCGAATATTAAGATGCTTCTCCGATCCTTTGGGTATTTCATCCTTTAAATTTCCCTCTTTTAAAACTCCTTGTTGCGCCTCCTTTATTTGAGTAGTAAGGTTATTATGAATCATTATATTCATAGATTTTACTCGAATGGGTTCTCTGTCCTTCCTGCGCAAGACATCGGCTACCACATTTGCCTTCCCCGGGTGGTAACGAATCTCAAAGTCGTAATCATTCAACAATTCAATCCGCCTACGCTGCCTCATATTCAGTTGTTTCTGATTAAATATGTGTTGAAGACTTTTGTGGTCGGTATATATAATACTTTTGACCCCATATAAGTAGTGAATCCAAGTCTTTAATGCAAAAACAACCGCGCCTAATTCCAAATCATGCGTCGTATAATTTTGTTCGTGAATCTTCAATTGTCTAGACGCATAAGCAATCACATTCGTTCGTTGCATTAATACACAACCGAGACCTTGCTTTGATGCGTCACAATAAATCACAAAATCATCATTCCCTTCAGGCAATGACAATATAGGTGCCGTAGTTAGCTTTTTCTTCAATAACTGAAACGCTTTCTCTTGTTCATCTTTCCATTCAAATTTCTTCCCTTTATGCGTTAATGCAGTCAAGGGTTTTGCTATTCTGGAAAAGTCTTGGATGAACCTTCTGTAGTAACCAGCTAGTCCTAAAAATTGGCGTATGTGTTTCGGAGTTTTCGGGGTTTCCCACTTTTCAACAGTTTCTATCTTCGCCGGATCCACCTTAATACCTTCTTTGTTCACTATGTGACCGAGGAATTAAACTTCTTCCAACCAAAATGCACACTTTGAAAACTTAGCGTACAATTCTTCCTTCCTCAATACTTCTAACACCTTTCTCAAATGTTCACCGTGTTCTTGGTCATTCTTTGAGTAAATAAGTATGTCATCAATGAAAACAATGACAAACTTGTCAAGGTATGGTCCACACACTCGGTTCATAAGGTCCATGAACATAGCTGGTGCATTAGTTAAACCAAACGGCATGACCATAAACTCGTAATGACCGTAACGTGTTCTGAAAGCAGTCTTTGGAATATCATCTTCTTTCACCCGCATTTGATGATACCCAGAACGTAAGTCAATCTTTGAATAAACAGACGATCCTTGTAGTTGATCAAATAAGTCGTCGATTCTCGGTAGTGGGTAGCGGTTCTTGATGGTAAGTTTGTTGGTAGTCGATACACAACCTGAATGTACCATCTTTCTTCTTGACAAACAAAACAGGAGCTCCCCACGGTGATGTGCTTGGTCGAATGAAACCACGCTCTAAAAGTTCTTGTAATTGGCTTTGCAGTTCTTTCATCTCGCTAGGTGTGAGTCTGTAAGGAGCACGAGCTATTGGTGCAGCTCCTGGTACAAGATCTATTTGAAATTCAACGGATCGATGTGGGGGTAATCCCGGTAATTCTTTCGGAAATACATCGGGAAATTCTTTTGCGACGGGAACATCATTGATGCTCTTTTCTTCAGTTTGTACTTTCTCGACGTGTGCTAGAACAGCATAGCAACCTTTTCTTATTAGTTTTTATGCCTTCAAATTACTAATAAGATGTAGCTTCGTGTTGCCCTTTTCTCCGTACACCATTAAGGGTTTTCCTTTTTCTCGTATAATGCGAATTGCATTTTTGTAAGAAACGATCTCTGCTTTCACTTCTTTCAACCAGTCCATACCGATTATCACATCAAAACTCCCTAACTCTACTGGTATCAAATCAATCTTAAATGTTTCGCTAACCAGTTTAATTTCTCGATTCCGACATATATTATCCGCTGAAATTAATTTACCATTTGCTAATTCGAGTAAAAATTTACTATCCAAAGGCGTCAATGGACAACTTAATTTAGCACAAAAATCTCTACTCATATAGCTTCTATCCGCACCTGAATCAAATAAAACGTAAGCAGATTTATTGTCAATAAGAAACGTACCCGTAACAAGCTCCGGGTCTTCCTGTGCCTCTGCCGCATTAATATTGAAAACTCTTCCGCGGCCTTGTCCATTCGTGTTCTCCTGGTTCGGGCAATTTCTAATAATGTGGCCCGGTTTTCCACATTTATAACAAACTACATTGGTATAACTTGCTCCGACACTACTTGCTCCGCCATTACTCGTTCCGACACCATTTGTTCCTTTCGTTCTATTAACCCCTGGTCCGTAGACCTCACACTTCGCCGAGATATGACCATTTCTTTTACACTTGTTGCAAAATTTGGTGCAGAACCCCGAGTGATACTTTTCACACCTTTGGCATAGCTGCTTCTGATTGTTGTTGTTGTTGCGGTTATTATTGTTGTTGGGATGATTGTTGTAGTTGCTGTTGTTGTTGTTGTTGTTGTTGTTGTTGGGCCGTTTGTTGTAGTTGCGATTGATGTTGCGATTGTTGGGATAATTGTTGCGATTATTGTTGTAATTACTGTTGTTGTTGTATTGGTGATTCTTATCACCGTTTTCCTCCCACTTTCTTTTGACTTGCTTCACATTGGCCTCTTCAGCAGTCTGTTCTTTAATTCTTTCTTCAATCTGGTTCACTAGTTTGTGAGCCATTCTACATGCCTGTTGTATGGAGGCGGGCTCGTGTGAACTTATATCTTCTTGGATTCTTTCCGGTAATCCTTTCACAAACGCGTCGATCTTCTCTTCCTCATCTTCGAATGCTCCCGAACACAATAGGCACAATTCTGTGAATCGTCTTTCGTACGTGGTAATATCAAATCCTTGGGTTCGTAAGCCTCTAAGTTCTGTCTTGAGCTTATTGACCTCGGTTCTGGGATGGTACTTCTCGTTCATCAAGTGCTTGAATGCTGACCACGGTAGTGCGTACGCATCGTCTTGTCCCACTTGCTCTAGATAGGTATTCCACCATGTTAACGCAGAACCTGTAAAGGTATGCGTAGCGTACTTCACTTTGTCCTCTTCAGTACACTTACTTATGGCAAACACCGATTCGACCTTCTCGGTCCACCGTTTCAATCCGATCGGTCCTTCGGTTCCATCAAATTCCAAAGGTTTGCAGGCAATGAATTCTTTGTAGGTGCATCCTACACGATTTCCTGTACTGCTAGATCCAAGGTTATTGTTGGTATGTAGCGCAGCTTGTACTGCGGCTATGTTTGAAGCTAGAAAAGTACGGAATTCCTATTCATTCATATTCATGGTGTGTCGAGTAGTCGGTGCCATTTCCTTCAAAATAGTCAAATGGAACAAGTTAATCATACAGAATATTAAGAGTAGTTAATAGTATTTCGTTGCATAATATGAACTCATTTATAAAAGCTTTTTCTTCATATTAGCGTTTTATAAGTTTAAATTCGGGTAGTACCTGCCCGTTAAGTTCATACTTAGTAGCTAATATACAATTCAACTACTACAATTCTATATGAAAAACTGATTATAATAATATTTTGCGTTCAAACTTTTATACAATATTTTACAAACTTACAATACCGCTTATTTTACATAAGGCATGAAATATAGCACACAATAACTTTGATACAAGATAGTTGTGAAGATAATTCTAGCTAGTACACAAGTCGTTCAGCAAAGGCAATAAAGACACGTAATTCATACGTCCAGAAACAAGTCATGCATTCTGGTTTTACTAGGACTACTTCCCATCCTTGGTCTTGTAGAACATAACCGTTATGGCCGTTGATAAGACAGCGTGTTGTAACGTCGTCAAAGGGACGAGGGTTACGTAATGTCCAACAGTCCCGTAACAATCTAAAAACCTCATTTCTTACCCCAATTACCGACTCCGTCACTTGTGGGAACGTTTTGTTTAATAGTTGTAGGCCGATGTTCTTGTTCTCACTTTGGTGAGAAGCGAACATTACTAATCCGTAAGCATAACATGCTTCTTTATGTTGCATGTTAGCCGCTTTTTCTAAATCAAGTCCAATATTCGGATATATTGAGTCAAAATAATTTCTTAACCCATTGCTTAAAATAGCATTTGGGTTCCCCGCAATATATGCGTCAAAGTAAACACATCGTAACTTATGGATTTCCCAATGTGATATCCCCCATCTTTCGAACGAAAGCCTTTTATAAACCAAGGCATTCTTGGAACGTTCTTTGAATGTCTTACAAACTGATCTCGCCTTAAATAGTTGTGCCGAAGAATTGTGACCGACTCTAGACAAGATTTCATCAATCATGTCTCCGGGTAGGTCTCTTAAAAGATTGGGTTGTCTATCGATTTTGTGTTTTTATACTGTAAAATAGACAAGAGTTAGATTCATAAAAAAATACTTATTAATACAAGCAATTTTTACATATATCATAAAGCATAAGCACACTATATTACTTATATTACACCACACGAATACAACTATCTTATTCCGACTCGCTTGTTTCTTCTTCTTCGGTTTTGGTTCGTTTTGCCAAGTTTCTAGGGATATATGATGTTCTCCTAATACGAGCCGTAATTTTCCACATTGGTTTAGAAAAACCTGGTGGTTTAGAGGTTCCCGGGTCATTGTTACAACTTAAGGACTTCGGGGGTTGACGATACATATAAAGTTCATCGGGGTTGGAATTAGATTTCTCTATTTTTATGCCATTTCCCTTATTATTTTCTTTTGCCTTTTTAAATTCAGTTGGGGTAATTTCTATAACATCATCGGAATTCTTGTCGGAATCCGATTCATCGGAGAATTGGTAATCCTCCCAATATTTTGCTTCCTTGGCGGAAACACCATTGACCATAATTAACCTTGGTCGGTTGGTTGAGGATTTTCTTTTACTTAACCGATTTATTATTTCTCCCACCGGTTCTATTTCTTCATCCGGTTCCGATTCTTCTTCCGGTTCCGATTCTTCTTCCGGTTCCGACTCTTCTTCCGGTTCCTCTTCGGGAACTTGTGAATCAGTCCACGAATCATTCCAATTTACATTTGACTCTTCATTATTATTAGGTGAGTCAATGGGACTTGTTCTAGAGGTAGACATCTATCACATAATATCAAACGCGTTAAGAGATTAATATATCACATAATATTCACATGTTAAAAATATATAGTTTCCAACAAAATTTGTTAAGCAATCATTTTTCAAGTAAACACGGTCGAAGTCCAGACTCACTAATACATCCTAACAAACTTGATAAGACACACTAATGCAAAATTCTGGTTCTCTAAGACCAACGCTCTGATACCAACTGAAATGTCCCGTTCTTATTGATTAAAAACGTTCCATATTAATTGATTTCGTTGCGAGGTTTTGACCTCTATATGAGACGTTTTTCAAAGACTGCATTCATTTTAAAACAAACCATAACCTTTATTTCATCAATAAAGGTTTAAAAATCTTTATGTAGATTATCAAATAATGATAATCTAAAATATCCTGTTTACACACGACCATTACATAATGGTTTACAATACAAATATGTTACAACAAAATAAGTTTCTTGAATGCAGTTTTTACACAATATCATACAAGCATGGATTCCAAATCTCGTCCTTATTTAAGTATGCGACAGCGGAAGCTCTTAATAATCACCTGAGAATAAACATGCTTAAAACGTCAACAAAAAATGTTGGTGAGTTATAGGTTTAACCTATATATATCAAATCGTAACAATAGACCACAAGATTTCATATTTCAATACACATCCAATACATAGAGATAAAAATCATTCATATGGTGAACACCTGGTAACCGACATTAACAAGATGCATATATAAGAATATCCCCATCAATCCGGGACACCCTTCGGATATGATATAAATTTCGAAGTACTAAAGCATCCGGTACTTTGGATGGGGTTTGTTAGGCCTAATAGATCTATCTTTAGGATTCGCGTCAATTAGGGTGTCTGTTCCCTAATTCTTAGATTACCAGACTTAATAAAAAGGGGCATATTCGATTTCGATAATTCAACCATAGAATGTAGTTTCACGTACTTGTGTCTATTTTGTAAATCATTTATAAACCTGCATGTATTCTCATCCCAAAAATATTAGATTTTAAAAGTGGGACTATAACTCACTTTCACAGATTTTTACTTCGTCGGGAAGTAAGACTTGGCCACTGGTTGATTCACGAACCTATAACAATATATACATATATATCAAAGTATGTTCAAAATATATTTACAACACTTTTAATATATTTTGATGTTTTAAGTTTATTAAGTCAGCTGTCCTCGTTAGTAACCTACAACTAGTTGTCCACAGTTAGATATACAGAAATAAATCGATAAATATTATCTTGAATCAATCCACGACCCAGTGTATACATATCTCAGTATTGATCACAACTCAAACTATACATATTTTGGAATCAACCTCAACCCTGTATAGCTAACTCCAACATTCACATATAGAGTGTCTATAGTTGTTCCGAAATATATATAGATGTGTCGACATGATAGGTCGAAACATTGTATACGTGTCTATGGTATCTCAAGATTACATAATATACAATACAAGTTGATTAAGTTATGGTTGGAATAGATTTGTTACCAATTTTCACGTAGCTAAAATGAGAAAAATTATCCAATCTTGTTTTACCCATAACTTCTTCATTTTAAATCCGTTTTGAGTGAATCAAATTGCTATGGTTTCATATTGAACTCTATTTTATGAATCTAAACAGAAAAAGTATAGGTTTATAGTCGGAAAAATAAGTTACAAGTCGTTTTTGTAAAGGTATTCATTTCAGTCGAAAGAACGACGTCTAGATGACCATTTTAGAAAACATACTTCCACTTTGAGTTTAACCATAATTTTTGGATATAGTTTCATGTTCATAATAAAAATCATTTTCTCAGAATAACAACTTTTAAATCAAAGTTTATCATAGTTTTTAATTAACTAACCCAAAACAGCCCGCGGTGTTACTACGACGGCGTAAATCCGGTTTTACGGTGTTTTTCATGTTTCCAGGTTTTAAATCATTAAGTTAGCATATCATATAGATATAGAACATGTGTTTAGTTAATTTTAAAAGTCAAGTTAGAAGGATTAACTTTTGTTTGCGAACAAGTTTAGAATTAACTAAACTATGTTCTAGTGATTACGAGTTTAAACCTTCGAATAAGATAGTTTTATATATATGAATCGAATGATGTTATGAACATCATTACTACCTCAAGTTTAGTAGATAAACCTACTGGAAGTGATAAGAAATAATCTAGCTTCAAAGGATCTTGGATGGCTTGAAAGTTCTTGAAGTAGGATCATGACACAAAAACAAGTTCAAGTAAGATTTTTACTCGAATTAAGATAGTTTATAGTTATAGAAATTGAATCAAAGTTTGAATATGAATATTACCTTGAATAATAAAGATAACCTACTGTATATAACAAAGGTTTCTTGATCTTAGATAATTACTTGGAATGGATTAGAAAGCTTGGAAGTAAATTAGTAAACTTGAAGGGATTTTTGAAGTGTTCTTGAAGTGTTCTTCCTATGATGATTATAGCTTGATTCTTGAAGTGATTTTTGATGAAGATGATGATTAACTACTGGAAAAATACGTTCATAATAGTGTGGGTGTGTGGAGAGAGAATTATAAAGAGAATTGGAAGTGAAATGGAGTGAATGATGAGTGGTAATTGGTGAGTGGTGAGTGGGGTTAAAAGGAGTTCTAGTTAGTTGACTAGCTCATGGTAGAAGTTAAAATTGATTAGTCATACATGACATAATCAAGAGTGGAATCCCATGCTAGTTCCTATTGGTATATACCCATAGTAAGTACGTTTTGAAGCTGTGTATAATACGGGTAAAAATACGACTAGAATTCTTGATGAAAGAAAAGAATGGGAAAATAACTGTAACCATTTTCGTTAAGTATGAGTGTTTTGATATATGTCTTGAAGTCTTCCAAAAGTATTTTAATACATCTAAATACACTACATGTATATACATTTTAACTGAGTCGTTAAGTCATCGTTAGTCGTTACATGTAAGTGTTGTTTTGAAACCTTTAAGTTAACGATCTCAATTAATGTTGTTAACCCATTGTTTATTATATCTAATGAGATGTTAAATTATTATATTATCATGATATTATGATATATTAATATATCTTAATATGATATTTATACATTTAAATGTCGTTACAACGATAATCGTCACATATATGTCTCGTTTCGAAATCCTTAAGTTAGTAGTCTTGTTTATATGTATATAACTCATTGTTAATATACTTATGGAGATACTTACTTATCATAATCTCATGTTAACCATATGTATATCCATATATATATCGTCATGTCGTTTTTACAAGTTTTAACATTCGTGAATTGCCGGTCAACTTGGGTGGTCAATTGTCTATATGAAACATATTTCAATTAATCAAGTCTTAACAAGTTTGATTGCTTAACATGTTGGAAACATTTAATCATGTAAATATAAATCTCAATTAATATATATAAATATGGAAAAGTTCGGGTCACTACAGACTCAGGGATGCTAATGATTATGGATTCAGCTGATCAATCAGAGAATAAGTCAGCTCAAGAGGACAATCAAAATTTTGATAATATTGAAGATATTTTAAAGGGGTCATCCAGTGTTGCCAATGAATTCAATGAACATCAATTTGTCAATTTGACACCTCCAACCGATGAATTTGGAATACACTTTGAAAAGGAGATTTTCTCTAATGGTAAGGAAGATACTACGACTCCTCCTGATCTGAATGTTCCATTTCAAATTGCAGAGATTGTTCTTGAGCATGATGCTGATTTCCAACTAAGTGAGGAAGAAGAGAAGATGATTCTTCGTTCACCATTCATTGAACAACAAGCGTATAGAATCTATGGTGATTCGATCTCATCCTTTCTACATCAATGAGTGTTTTGGGTGTATGGAAATATCATAAGAATCCGGAATATCTCAAGCTTATCTGAGTGTTCGTGACAAATTTAAATTGAAGAATGAAGAGAAACTTCAAGAGCAGCAAAATTCAGAGATCAAAAGCATTAATAAGGTTTTGATGATTAATAAGGATGGAGTAAAGATGCCAATGTTTCAAGTAACAAGAATGGATGATAAGGATTATCAGTTCTCAGAAGTGGATTTTGATAAACTGAAGATGGACGACATTATTTTTATCTACAATTACTTGATTGACTTGAATGAATCTGTAACAACTTATCATGCTACTGCGATGAAGGCAGTCTACAGATTCATTCTTGACTCGATGAGATGGATGTCTGTTCACGATTTTCAGATGGGGTTAGAATCTGGACACAAAAAGCTCGGAATCAATCCGCCAAATCAAGTGATTGAAGAGCTAAGATATATGTCCTTACTTGAAGTAAGTGACTGTCCATATGGGTTTGTGTTTGTCAATTTTCACTATACAAAGGTCTTCATCAGAGTCACAGATTTCAGAAGATACTCAGACGGAACGTTGATGTATGCCTTCAAATATTTGAGATGAAGACTGATCAATAACTGCTATTCAACTGAAGATAAAGAGATTGTCAAATACATACTTAAGAGATTTAAAAGTCGTCTAAAGACAAGAGTGAACATACAAAGATATGAGAATCTCAAGGGATTCAAATCTAAAGTTCACTTCAGAGGAACAAAGTTCCTTTAGATGTTTTTAAATAGGATTATATTGTTTAACACTAAGGGGAAGATTGTTAGGACCCCGAAATTGTATAGTGTTAATGTGAAATAAGCTTAAATGATGGTTCTTTAGAAGAGGGCTATATAAGGAACCTAAGTGGTCCTAATTAGATAGCCATTGCATTGTAAACGAGTTCTAGAAGCTGTGGAATGTAAATCTTGTTGATTCTCTCTCATACCGAATCTCCTTCACACTTACCGAATCTCATTCTAACTTGTCTTTTCTTCTAATCTCAACATGATCTGACCTATCAATGATCAAAAAGTTTTTGTTACAAAATAGACATAAGAGTAAAATAAGGTCAAAACATTTTGCGTAAACCGAACCAAATTCTCCAAAAGAGAATTGCATAACCAAAGGCGTAATTTGACCCATTATAATTGCTGTGAGGCACCCCAAAATTAGGCCTGACAAGCACTCATTTTTAGTATTTCACTATATTTCCTTTGAGTGCAGCGATGTTAGCATTTCTGAATCAGAACTTGCTCTTGATCTACATTTCAGAATCACACCTTTTGACGAGAACTACTAAGTTAGAAACCTCAGCTATTCGTGAAGACAAAACACCCCATCAAATACCTTCATTTCCATTTTCACTCTAGGCTACCACAATTCCATCTACCGCTACCTAGTCGTCTCATTCGCTTCATAAATAAATAAATAAAATCCCGATGAAATCATAATTTCCCAGAAATCCTCTATAAACCTGTATTAGAAAAATGCGAGCATCCGAGTCAAGTATCAAGGAGACCGTCAATAAAAGGAGACCTCGAAGAGAAAAGCAAAAGATGCTCGCCTAAAAAAATATAAAAAAAAATGATGAATAAAGGTTCTAAGAAAAGGAGCGGAACCAGAAAGATTCGAGAAAAGAACTCCTGGTAGTCAAAAAGAAGGATGCTCGTCCAGAAATTTCTGACAAAAAGCTGAAAGGATCATCAAAATCGATTTTTAAAGGAACTCCTATCTATCCAAACCCTTTTACACCCCCCAAACCTCCAAATTACCATCTCTTCACGATATAAGCTGAGTCTAAAACTGAAAATTCTCTCAAATTTGAGTCTTGATCAAGCCTATGACAAAGAGTGCAAACATGACTGGCTATGAGCGATTTCATTTCTTAGAACTATAGGAAACCCGATACACTTTAGTGAATTGAGTGACCCGAGTGAGATAGCCTAAGTTAATCTTAATCTATCACCATTTGTCACTGGGGTTAACTATTTAGGAACTTTTATCCCACATTACTGAGCAAACATACAAAACTACGAACCTGAGTTATACTTACCACTTACTTGTTAAAAGGAAGACAAGTAGGTGAAATATAGCTAGGAAACCTAGCTAAATATAAGTAATAAAACCATCACTCTCTTTTCGTAACTAATTCTGACGTTTTGCAACCTAACGACACTGCATAAATAACACCGTTCGTTTTGGCCATATCAACGTCTCTGACAAAATTGTCTCTCGAATAAAAAACAACGTGCTTTTCATTAATCGATCAACGATCACCCTAATAGTGTCGCATTGGGTTCTCGCCGTCTTTGGCAATTTAGTGGTAAAATCCATGGTTATATGCTCCCATTTCCACTTTGGAATTTCTAACGATTACAGCATACCACATGGTTTTCGGTGCTCGGACTTAACTTGCAAACATGTAACAAACTTATCGACATACTTAACAATGTCCCGTTTCATGATGGGCCACCAATACCCCTTCAAATCGAGATACATCTTTGTCACCCGGGTGGATGGAATATTTTCACTTATATGCTTCATCAAGTAGCACTTGTTGATATCCACCCATTTTCGGTACCCACACCCTTCCTTGAAAAGACAACAACCTGTGCGGGCCTAATACAATAGACTCTGTTTGCCCTTGAATTCGCTCTTCAAATTTATTATTAATGAAAGTTTGTATTTGAATCTCACCATGCTTTACGAGAAAATCGTTAGTAATAGTCACACGTAAATGATTCCAATCATATTTCCACGTATTGATTCTTTCAACTCAGCGCGTCCGTAAGAATATTAGCTTTACTCAGATGGTAAAGTATTTCACGATCATAGTCTTTCAACAAATTCAACCACCGATGCTGACGGTTGTTCAATTCCCATTAATCAAAGAGATATTTCAAGCTCATATGATCCGTATAAATCGCACATTTAACACCATAAAGATAGTGACGCCAGATTTTCAAGGCATGGACTAGTGCTGCCAACTCGAGATCATGAGTCGGGCGGTTCTTCTCATGCTCTTTTAGTTGTCTCGAGGCATAAGCAATGACTTTACCTCTTTGCATAAGAACAAAACCAAGCCCATTAATGGAGGAATCACAATACACCGTCATATCTTCCATACCCTCCGGTAATACCAACACAGAAGATTGACTTAACTTTTGTTCAATAATTTAAAAGTAACTTCTTGTTCACTTCTTTAATTAAATTTTACAGTTTTCCTGGTCAACTTCGTTAAAGGAGAAGCGATTTTGGAAAAATCTTGAATAAACCGACGGTCATACCCGGGCAAACCGAGAAAACTTCGGATTTCTGTAGGCGTAATCGGTTGCTCCCAATTCTCTATAGCTTTAATTTTTACCGGATCCATGTGACGACCCGGAAAAATTCGACTAATTTTAAACCAAGCTCTCGATACGATTTAATATTTTTGACACGATAAGAAAAGTCTGTTAGGTTGAGTCTCAAAAATTTTGAACTATTTTCATGAATTCATGTAACCTTTGACTATCCCCGATGATTCACGAACAATTGTGTGTGAATAAATATGTATCTATATGTATATAAATATAAACAAAAGTATATATAATAATTTGAAATAATAAAAAATACAATTTAATCATTTGAATGAAATTAATTATGTTACGAAAATAATATTAATATTAATATCAATATCAGTATTATAAATATTATTATATAATATATATAGGTATAAAATTTGATATAATAAAAATGTTATATTATTATTAATATTACTAAGATTATTATTATCATTATTAATATCATTATGATTAGAAGTAAAATTATAATTATAATTATTATTATGATTAGTATTATTATAATTACTAAAACTTGTCATTTTCATTTAAAGTTATTAATATCATATTATTATTTTTTATCATTTATTATTAGTATCTTTATCAATAATATTGTTATAATTATTAGTAAAATTATTACTAATTAGTATTATTAATATTAGTAATATAGCTACATTTATTAAATAATCAATACTAATCATTTGAAGAATCATAACAATAGATAATTACGAATACAAATGGTTACACATCTCTGTCAACCCTTATTACTATCCTATATTTATACTTCCTTTTCTGATTTATAAAGGCTGTCAACCCCAAATTACCACTATAATACAATTCGATCACTTCTGGTTACTGCACCCACTTCCTAAATTATCTGTTTCCTGTCACTATCCCTTTATATTTTTTTGTCAATTTCATATCTGCAAATTGATACCCATTTCACAAAATAACAAGAGTCAGATACAAAGATAGAATCTTTTAGACATCAAGATCAAGCTTTACATTTACTTTTCTTCATTCTTTTGTTTCTGTCTGTATTTTGTTAGATGTCAACTTCAATTCACACTGCAAAACAAAAATTGAATCGAATCTTATAACTATTTTAATATCGTTTACACTATATAAAACCTTGACTGCAATTCAAATTGAGGAGGAAGAAATTGAATCAGTTTAACATACCCATCAAACTTTATTCAATTTTATTTTTGTCTTCAGTTTTTTAAAAGTCCCAATCAATTGTTTGCTTTTCCTGAAATTCCATAATCAATGGTCGACAAATGCAAGAGTGACAAATACAAGAGGTTAAAGATGGGAATACTTTGTTTGTTTGATGTCAATCATCAAATAGACTAATCTAATATATATATACATATACATTATATTCAAACACTTACATAGGATATAGATGTTAGAAATTCATTAACCACCTTACTATCTGTCTAGTTTCTGTTTCTTTAACCATCAAGAACACACCATCACAAATCTTAACCAACGTGCACCTTCACCATCTCTTTAATCATCACCATCCACCATACGAGACCATGGCTACAATTTTTCTGCTCTGTTTTGAAATCGCTGGAAACAACACCCACGAACCAAACATCACTTGGTTAGTTCTCGTTGCTATTCCGTCTATTTTATCTTTCTATAAACCGAGATAACAAACAACCATTGCTGCTGCTACCTTTCTGAGCTGCTACTGTACGAAACAGACAAGAACCAAACACCATCACCTTTATTTCCATATTCTCTCAATCCCTCTCTCTCTCTCTATCCTCTCTCTCTTATTTTTCTTGAACCGGACATGTAGTGACCCAAACTTTTCTATGATTATATATTAAATGAAAACTATATTTGCATGATTAAATGTTTCCAACATGTTAAATCAAACTTGTTAAGACTTGATTTACTGAAATGAGTTTCATGTAGACAATTGACCACCCAAGTTGACCGGCGATTCACGAATGTTAAAACTTGTAAAAACAACATGATATATATATATATATATATATATATATATATATATATATATATATATATATATATATATATATATATATATATATATATATATAACATGATATTATGATGAGTAAGTATCTCACCAAGTACATTAACAATGAGTTATATACATAAAATGAAAGTAGTGAATTAAGAAACGCGAAACGATATATATAACGGCTATCGTTACAACAACGTCTTACTAAATACATATGTATCATGTTAAGATATTAATACACTATGTTTAACATCATGAAATGATAATTACATATATCATTAAGCGTATTAACAATGAACTACACGAGTAAGATGAGACTACTAACTTAAGGATTTCGAAACAATACATGTATGTAACGATTATTGTTATAATAGTATTTTACACATTTTTATATGATATTAAGATATATTAATACACCATGTTAACATAAAAATTTAACATCTCATTTAAGTGTAATAACAATGGATCAATTACATTTAACAAGATCGTTAACTTAAAGGTTCCGAAACAACACTTACATATAACGACTAACGATGACTTAACGACTCAGTTAAATGTATATACATGTAGTGTATTAAGATGTATTAATACACTTTTGGAAGACTTCATGAAATATATTAAAGTACTTCTACTTAACAAAAATGCTTACAATTACATCCTCATTCATTTTCATCAACAATTCTACTAGTATGTACCCGTATTCGTACTCGTACAATACACAGCTTATAAGATGTATATACTATTGGTATTTACACACAATCATCAGCTCCTTAGTAGCCCATGTGAGTCATTAAACATGTGGGAACCATCATTTGGCAACTAACATGAAATATCTCACAAAATTACAAAATATATTATAAATCATTCATGAATTATTTACATGAAAACAAACTTACACATCCTTTATATCTAATCCATATACCAACGACCAAAAACACCTACAAACACTTTCATTCTTCAATTTTCTTCATCTAATTGATCTATCTCATGTTCTATCTTGAAGTTCTAAGTGTTCTTCATAAATTCTATAAGTTCTAGTTTCATAAAATCAAGAATACTATCAAGTTTGTAAGATTACTTCCAAGCTTTCTAATCCAATCCAAGCAATCATCTAAGCTCAAGAAATCTTTCTTATTTACAGTAATATATCTTTCTAATATAAGGTAATACTCATATTTAAAATTTGATTCAATTTCTATAACTATAACTATCTTAATTCGAGTGGAAATCTTACTTGAACTTGTTTTCGTGTCATGATTCTACTTCAAGAACTTTCAATCCATCCAAGAATTCATTGAAGCAAGATCAATTTTTGTGACTTTTAGTAGGTTTACCTACTAAACTTGAGGTAGTAATGATGTTCATAACATCATTCGATTCATATATATAAAACTATCTTATTCGAAGATTTGAACATGTAATCACTAGAACATAGTTTAGTTAATTCTAAACTTGTTCGCAAACAAAGTTAATCCTTCTAACTTGACTTTTAAAATCAATTAAACACATGTTCTATATCTATATGATATGCTAAATTAATGATTTAAAACCTGAAAACACGAAGAACACCGTAAAACCGGACATACGCCGTCGTAGTGAAATCGGGGGCTGTTTTGGGTTAAAAAAATAAAAAGTATCTTAATCTTTGAATTGGAAGTTTGTTTTCTGGAAAAATTATATTACATATGAACAAGATACTATATCCAAAAATCATGGCTAAACACGAAGTGGAAGTATGTTTTTCAAAATGGCCATCAAGATGTCATTTTTCGACGGAAATGACTACCCCTTTAAAAAATGACTTGTAACCTATATTTTCGACTATAAACTTATACTTTTTCTGTTTAGTTTCATACATTTTAGTTCATTATGAAACCATAGCAACTTGAATCACTCAAAACGGATTTGAAACGAAGAAATGACGGGTAAAACAAAATTAGATAAACTTGCTAGTTTTAGCTACGAAAATTTTGTAACAAATCTAGACTAAATTGTAGCGACCCCGACAAATCGTCAAGTGACGGCATCGACTACGTAGGTCCCATTACATGGTCATAAGTCTTTAAGACAACGTTTGACCAAAATATGTCGCATTCATTTCAATGTAAAAGGGTGTTTCAAGTTTACAAAAAGAAGTTCGACGGCTAGTTACATTACAATGTTAAACGTACAATTGAAACCTATGCGACACAATTTAAAAGTAGCCAAAAGATGCTCCAAATATGCATGTGTACTCGACATCCAAGCAAGTATCAAAAGAGTGCGGAAGCATGTATCACTTAAGCATTCAAAACCTGAGAAAAACATAGAAGAATCTGTCAACGAAAACGTTGGTGAAATCATAGGTTTAATAAATGAGTATGTAAGTAAAATAAGTTGAACCACAAGTTATAGTATAAGTCGATTTTCCGAATTGTTTGAATTCCATAAGTATTGTTGTTTACCGAGCACCCAATTATCAAAGCTTAACTGTATCATTTACCTCAGCATAAAAGTGTTAGAACATACACCGTACCAGAATATATTTCATTCGCTTAACGGTAGCGAGCCGTCCGAATGAGGGTTAGTCAAACCCGTATGGATCCACACAACATAGTCTCGCTTACACCATCCGATGTAACTAATGATAATTGAATTGAGGATTTTCGTTCAAACTCGTCCGTATCTTTGTATTCACAATTGTGTTCAATGTATAAAAGTATGAAAAATATATATACGTGTGAAATGTATATAAGTACGTAATGTATATGTTTCTCAGCCCACGATTTAAAGTATAAAAGTTGTTGAAAAGTGGGATTATGATCTCACCTCGAGTGCACGAGTATAAAAGTACTTCACATAGTAAACGTGTGCATGAAAGTTGCTTAGCCTTGACCTAAACAAGTAAGTTATATCAATTAACCGGTTACGACACAAGCTCGGGTGAAATGTGTTCAATTAGTCCTATGGCTCGTTACGACTCGATTATTATAGCATGTGAACCACATTGTCAAGTTTCATACAAGAATTACGTATAAAAGCATGTTAGAACGATTGCATAAACGTTTGGTTAAGTTTGACTAAAAGTCAAACTTGGTCAAAGTCAAAGTCAACGGGGTCGGGTCGGGTATCCGACAATTTTTCTAAGTTATATAATCATATATGAGCATGTTGGCCAAGTTTCATGTTAATCGGAGGTCCGTAGCATAGCAAACATTTTACGTCAAATGACCAAGCAAAACAGCCCATTTTAGTGTATCAGGAAGGTGTCCCAAAATCAGGACGGTGTCCCAATATGAAGAGTGGGACGGTGTCCCAAAATCAGGACGGCGTCCCAAATTGAAGAGTGGGACGGCGTCCCAAAAATCAGGACGGCGTCCCAATGGGCATTCAGGTCCTGTTTGCAGAAAAACACAAGTGCACGACCCAAACTTCAAACAATCACAATTTATGATCCGCAAACAATTAGAACATGTATCTTATATCACCGGAAAGCTCTTTCGACAAGGAACGCAACTAAGCACTTTTCATCAAGCAAAAACATCATATACAATAACCAAAATCCCGTCAAGTGACCAATAAAGGTTTATTTTCAAGTTTCAAGTTCATCAATTGCAATTTAAGTTTCGGGAATCCAATTTATACATATGATATACCGTTTTGAAGGTAATGAAACGTGTAATACAACTAAACACTTATCAATAACATTAATAAGCATTCAACGCATCAAAAGTTCATTTTAAGAGTTGTCAAACCCTAACCAAACCTCAAAATCACTAATCATGTTAATGTAAGGTTTTCATGTCAATCAACACACCAAAACGAAGCTATTGAAGTAACTAACACTTTGAACACACAAACATTAACATCTAAACACATTTCATCATCCAAAATCAAAGATTAAGCATACACTTTTCATTTTCAAGCTAGTTACACCAAAACATCAAGATCGAGCATACAAATCATATATTCATGTTATACACGAGCCATAGACACTAACTAACAACATATCAAGTCAAAAACACGAATTTGAGAAATCTAGAGTTTTAGAAATGTTACCCAAAATTGATGAAGTTAGTATCAAATCGTAGAGAATGACGAGAGGATTAAGAATATGTAGTCGGATTTGTTGTGAGCTTCCAAGATTGAATTTAGATGATGAATGAATGGAATGGGTTTGTGTGTGTGTTCTTGCTAGAGAGAAAGAGAGAGAGATGGAGATGGTTGAATGGTGGTGATTGGGGTGGACTAGGTGACCTAGTCAACTAGTTTGCCCCGTGTCAATTTTAGTCCCTCGAGTTTGTAGTCGGGTGCGAAAATTAACCCAACGAATATTTTAAAAACGTTCGAGTAACGGATGACGTTATAATTAGATAACGAGAATATTATGAACGTTAGTTAACGAAAGATACAAATTTGAATAACGAAAGATATTATATAAAAAAAAAAGACGGTGTTAAAATAAATTTAACGGAAAATCACGGGATGTTACATTATCCACACCTCAAAAGAAATTTCGTCCCGAAATTTAGTTGGAAGTAGTAGTCGATGTCTCTTACTCGAGACCTAGCGTTGTTCAATCTACGGAGCAGTGAAGATACATCCTTAGGCATTTCCACGAATCTGAATAGTCGGGGTGTTACGTAGTAGTAAGGTTTGGTTTTACGATCGACAAGTTCAGCCGGTTTTCCTATGAAGAGTAGTTTGTCATCAATAGTTGGTGCATCTAGAAGGATTGCAAGTTCCTGTTCCGCAGGACACGTTTCTAAGTTTGTTACACGAAATGTAAGGTAAACGGAAACTTAATTGAGTCGGCAGTTCTAAATGGTAGGGAGCGGTTCCAATACGCCCCAAGATTTCAAAAGGATCAATATTGCGGATATAAATTTCCTCAATTTCCCGAAACGGATTACACCTTTCCAAGGTGTGGTTTTCAATATTACACGGTTACTGACTTTAAATTTGAGAGATTTTCATCTAACATTAGTATAACTCCTTTGGCGACCACGGGCCGTCTTGAGCCCTTCTCGGACTTGAACTATCTCAAAGGTTATTTCTTGAATGAGTTCGGATCCGGTGATTTGCTTGCCACATGCTTTGGTCCAACGAATAGGGGTATGACATTTGCGGTCATATAGGGTTTCGGAAGTGCGGCGTTAATACACGAATGGTAACTGTTGTGTGAGAGGAGACAACTAAAGGCAACAATACATGTTTGTAACATGTCTTTCCAAGATGTGAAACGTACGTTTGTTTGGTCCGTTGGTTGTGGATGATACATGGTACTCATGTTTAAACGTGTCGATAAGGCTTCTTGTAACACTAGAAGTGAAACGAGTATTGTGATCCGAGATAGTCGACAATGGTACACCGTGTTGGAATATAATTTCTTAAGATATGCTTGGACAAGTTAGTTAGGGTTCGAAAGCGTTTGTTGGAACAGGTTTCTTGTCGGCTACTGAAAAATGTTCGTAAGGGCTAGTCACCCTCGTGGCGAATACTAGTAACACGTGAAGAGTCTCTCTCTCCATTGAGAAATTATATAAAAAGGTTTCCATATACGGAAGTACGAGCGAAAAGATAGGAGTGAAATGAGAACTTAGAATAGGATGAGTTCACATTTTGAGGTAGCCATATCGCGCATCTAGTGGCCAAATGTTGAGACTTGGTGGGAAACGAGATAGTACACGTAGTTGTATAGCTCAGGGTTGAGTAGTAGTTGGCCGTATAACAGAAACACAAGGACGTTAAGTCAAAGAAGAAAGGGGTATCCTTGGATTGTGTGTTATCTTTGGTCTCAGTAATATCAGACTGTAATAGTGAAATAGCAGAGCCATGTATCGTGGTACGCGATGACGAGAAGATTGATCGGATCCATAAATAAGTATTCAAATTCTCCGTGTAAAATAACGAATTTCCGCTTCCTTGATTTCGAGTCGAGAGGGGTTGCCTTTCAGGCGTTCACGTAGAAGTATTTCTATATTTGAGTTCCATTTTGTGTCACACGAATTTATCTAGTAAGGTTGGTGTGAAAAATCACGTTCAAAGTCCGGACACGGAAAATGTTTAATTTTTTTTTTTTTTCCTTAGTACGTTAACGAGGTTAGAGGACGAGCGATACGGGAAAAATCGGAAATTAATCTTTGGTAATAATCGCGAGATCCAAAATTTTACGAATACAAGTCGGAGTCGTGAGGGTTTCTCCAAAATTAATTAATTCATTCAATTTTTTTTTTTTTTTTTTTTTTTGCGAGATCTACTGTAATACCTTGACCACTAACAATATGGTTTAGAATTTGGACTTCGTTTAACCAAAATTCTCACTTGGAGAATTCGGCATAGAGTTGATCTTTTCTCAAGAGTTCGAGCGTAAGACGGAGACGTTGTTCATTTTTCCTTTCCGCTTGAATAGCTTATAATTATAAGTACGGTAACGGATTTGTCTAGATAAGTTTGCATACGCGGTTCCGGAGGTCTATGAATACGGGCGGAGCCTTAGATAAACTGAACGGCACTAAAAGAAATTTATAACTATCGTAGCGAGTTCGGAAAGCGGTTTAGGAGACATCTTCTCCCTTAACCCTCAATTGATGATAACCAGAATGAAGGTCGATTTTAGAATATACGCGAGATCCGTGTAACGGTTCAAGAGGTTGTTGATACGGGGAAGAGGATATCGGTTCTTAAACGGAAATTATTTAGTTCACGATAATCTATACACATGTAAGGGATCATTTTCTTCTTAACGAATAGGTTTTGAGTCCCCTAGTTCTATAGGTGTCAAGTCAAAATTCAAATTCTCCACCCAAAAAGTTTAACGTAATAGTTTTCCGTCGGTCACCTGCATGGCATAGGTAGTGTCTAGGGGATATGGTGGTGTGCAAAGAGTACGAGTCAAGGCCTTGGTTATAAAACGTCTAACGGTACCCGAATTGAATAAACATGAAATATAAGGTTGTTGAGAAGAAACGTACCCGTGACTAGTTGTCATCTCGGGCTCCCTCGGTGTTAATGTTGAAATTTCGGCCGCGTGCATTGGGGTTGGTCTCCTTCTCTGGGCACGCATTCTTAAAATGACCCGGTTGGCCACATTCGAAACAAACGCCCGACCGGTGTGCATTGGGCGCCTTTTGGGCGACGGGGGCGACGCTCCTACAATCGTGGGCCGTATGACCACTTCCTTGGAACCGGTGGCAAGTTAACTTACCACATTCACCATAATGACGGTTGCGGCATTTGTTGCAAAATGGTTTGCAACATTCGCCATAATGATGTTTGTGGCACTTGTTGCAAGATGGTAGACTTCCGGCATAGCCTTTCTTATCGTTAGAGGTGAAAGGCTTCTTGGCGGGGTTGTTGTTGTAGTTGCTCAATTCGGGGGCTTCCCATTTTCTTTTGTTGCCACCCGACTTATCCTCGGCTTTATATGCCGACACCTCAATTTCGTCCACCGTTTCGATCAATTGGCGGGCCATATTCAAAGCCTCTTGGTGATTAGCGGGTTTGGATGACATTACTCCTTGTTTGATGCTCTTAGGAAGACCATCCATGTACAGCTCAACCCTTAGAGACTCGGTACTCACGAGATTTGGGCACATCAAGGCTAGCTCAGAAAATCGTTGATTATAGGCCTTTAGGTCATTCCCGACCGCTTTTAAAGTTCTTAGCTCGTGTTCAAGCTTGCGGGTCTCTTCGCGCGGGAAGTATTCGGTGATCATCTTTCCTCTTAAGTAAACCCAAGAGAGAGCGTGGGCTTCGTGGATACCCACCGATTGTACATACGTATTCCACCATGTGAGAGCGATACCGGTGAAGGTGTGAGTGGAAAATCTGACCTTGTCTTGGTCCCGACAACCGCTTATGCTAAAGACGGCTTCTGTTTGCTCAAACCATCGGGTGAGCACGACCAGTCCCCCGGTTCCATCAAAAGTGTGAGGTTTGCACCCCATGAAGTTCTTATAGGAGCACCCTTCGTTTGAATTACCGGCTCTATTGTTGTTGTTGTTGTTGTTGTTGTTGTGATTGTTGTTATTGTTATTGTTGTTGGAAGAGTGACCGGCCATGGCCGCATCCACGGCGGTGGCTATCATTCGTTGTATAGCTTGTTCGGGAGTTTCGGGAGGAGCGCGTCGACGAGCCATTGTTCCTTCAAGACACAAGAATATCGTCGGTTAGTATTCTCAATAATACCAACCGTGATATGGAATAAGGATAAAGAGAAAATTTCCTTAACCCGCCTTAAATTCTTTATGTCATAATGTAGGAACGTCCATGTGAACCACCGTAATATAATCCCGGAAATTATATTACCCTGATTCACATGTGCATTTAACATTACTTCATAAAGTCAAGGTGGCGTGTTAATCAAATTTAACAACGTGATATCAAAATCGAATAAGAGTTAGATATGATAAGAGAGTTCGAGTATAATGCACAAATAGTCAAGTAGTTCCTACCTCAGTCTATATGCCGGTTGTAGTCTAGATTCACTAATGTACCCTATGACTCGGGGTCGACACCAATGAACTCTAAATCCCTACAACCAACGCTCTGATACCAATTGTAGCGACCCCGACAAATCGTCAAGTGACGGCGTCGACTACGTAGGTCCCATTACATGGTCATAAGTCTTTAAGACAACGTTTGACCAAAATATGTCGCATTCATTTCAATGTAAAAGGGTGTTTCAAGTTTACAAAAAGAAGTTCGACGGCTAGTTACATTACAATGTTAAACGTACAATTGAAACCTATGCGACACAATTTAAAAGTAGCCAAAAGATGCTCCAAATATGCATGTATACTCGACATCCAAGCAAGTATCAAAAGAGTGCGGAAGCATGTATCACTTAAGCATTCAAAACCTGAGAAAAACATAGAAGAATCTGTCAACGAAAACGTTGGTGAAATCATAGGTTTAATAAATGAGTATGTAAGTAAAATAAGTTGAACCACAAGTTATAGTATAAGTCGATTTTCCGAATCGTTTGAATTCCATAAGTATTGTTGTTTACCGAGCACCCAATTATCAAAGCTTAACTGTATCATTTACCTCAGCATAAAAGTGTTAGAACATACACCGTACCAGAATATATTTCATTCGCTTAACGGTAGCGAGCCGTCCGAATGAGGGTTAGTCAAACCCGTATGGATCCACACAACATAGTCTCGCTTACACCATCCGATGTAACTAATGATAATTGAATTGAGGATTTTCGTTCAAACTCGTCCGTATCTTTGTATTCACAATTGTGTTCAATGTATAAAAGTATGAAAAATATATATACGTGTGAAATGTATATAAGTACGTAATGTATATGTTTCTCAGCCCACGATTTAAAGTATAAAAGTTGTTGAAAAGTGGGACTATGATCTCACCTCGAGTGCACGAGTATAAAAGTACTTCACATAGTAAACGTGTGCATGAAAGTTGCTTAGCCTTGACCTAAACAAGTAAGTTATATCAATTAACCGGTTACGACACAAGCTCGGGTGAAATGTGTTCAATTAGTCCTATGGCTCGTTACGACTCGATTATTATAGCATGTGAACCACGTTGTCAAGTTTCATACAAGAATTACGTATAAAAGCATGTTAGAACGATTGCATAAACGTTTGGTTAAGTTTGACTAAAAGTCAAACTTGGTCAAAGTCAAAGTCAACGGGTTCGGGTCGGGTATCCGACAATTTTTCTAAGTTATATAATCATATATGAGCATGTTGGCCAAGTTTCATGTTAATCGGAGGTCCGTAGCATAGCAAACATTTTACGTCAAATGACCAAGCAAAACAGCCCATTTTAGTGTATCAGGAAGGTGTCCCAAAATCAGGACGGTGTCCCAATATGAATAGTGGGACGGTGTCCCAAAATTAGGACGGCGTCCCAAATTGAAGAGTGGGATGGCGTCCCAAAAATCAGGACGGCGTCCCAATGGGCATTCAGGTCCTGTTTGCAGAAAAACACAAGTGCACGACCCAAACTTCAAACAATCACAATTTATGATCCGCAAACAATTAGAACATGTATCTTATATCACCGGAAAGCTCTTTCGACAAGGAACGCAACTAAGCACTTTTCATCAAGCAAAAACATCATATACAATAACCAAAATCCCGTCAAGTGACCAATAAAGGTTTATTTTCAAGTTTCAAGTTCATCAATTGCAATTTAAGTTTCGGGAATCCAATTTATACATATGATATGCCGTTTTGAAGGTAATGAAACGTGTAATACAACTAAACACTTATCAATAACATTAATAAGCATTCAACGCATCAAAAGTTCGTTTTAAGAGTTGTCAAACCCTAACCAAACCTCAAAATCACTAATCATGTTAATGTAAGGTTTTCATGTCAATCAACTCACCAAAACGAAGCTATTGAAGTAACTAACACTTTGAACACACAAACATTAACATCTAAACACATTTCATCATCCAAAATCAAAGATTAAGCATACACTTTTCATTTTCAAGCTAGTTACACCAAAACATCAAGATCGAGCATACAAATCATATATTCATGTTATACACGAGCCATAGACACTAACTAACAACATATCAAGTCAAAAACACGAATTTGAGAAATCTAGAGTTTTAGAAATGTTACCCAAAATCGATGAAGTTAGTATCAAATCGTAGAGAATGACGAGAGGATTAAGAATATGTAGTCGGATTTGTTGTGAGGTTCCAAGATTGAATTTAGATGATGAATGAATGGAATGGGTTTGTGTGTGTGTGTTCTTGCTAGAGAGAAAGAGAGAGAGATGGAGATGGTTGAATGGTGGTGATTGGGGTGGACTAGGTGACCTAGTCAACTAGTTTGCCCCGTGTCAATTTTAGTTCCTCGAGTTTGTAGTCGGGTGCGAAAATTAACCCAACGAATATTTTAAAAACGTTCGAGTAACGGATGACGTTATAATTAGATAACGAGAATATTATAAATGTTAGTTAACGAAAGATACAAATTTGAATAACGAAAGATATTATAAAAAAAAAAGACGGTGTTAAAATAAATTTAACGGAAAATCACGGGATGTTACATAAATTTATCCTTACTAATTTATATTGTATTATACATATTATGTAATCTTGAGATACCATAGACACGTATACAATATTTTGACATATCATATCGACCCATCTATATATATTATTTGGAACAACCATAGACACTCTATATGCAGTAATGTTTGAGTTAGCTATACAGGGTTAAGGTTGATTCCAAAAATATATATACTTTGAGTTGCGATCTAGCTTGAGACGTGTATACACTGGGTCGTGGATTGATTCAAGATATATATATATTGATTTATTTCTGTACATCTAACTGTGGACAACTAGTTGTAGGTTACTAACGAGGACTGCTAACTTAACAAACTTAAATCATAAAAACGTAATAAAAAATGTTGTGAATATATTCCGATCATAAATTGATATATATGTACATATTTGTTATAGGTTCGTGAATCGACCAGTGGCCAAGTCTTACTTCCCGACGAAGTAAAAATCTGTGAAAGTGAGTTATAGTCCCACTTTTTAAATCTAATATTTTTGGGATGAGAATAAATGCAGTTTTATAAATGTTTTATAAAATAGACACAAGTACGAGAAACTACATTCTATGGTTGAATTATTAAACAGAATATGCCCTTTTTTAGTCTGGTAATCTAAGAATTAGGGAACAGAAACCCTAATTGACGCGAATCCTAAAGATAGATCTATTGGGCCCAACAAGCCCCATCCAAAGTACCGGGTGCTTTAGTACTTTGAATTTATCATGTCCGAAGGGAGTCCCGGAATGATAGGGGATATTCTATATGCATCTTGTTAAGGTCGGTTACCAGGTGTTCACCATATGAATGATTTTTATCTCTATGCAGTTTGGGAAATGCCTGATATGAGATGTGTATTTATGAGAAATGAAATCTTGTGGTCTATTATTACAGTTTGATAAATATATAGGTTAAACCTATAACTTACCAACATTTTTTGTTGACGTTTTAAGCATGTTTATTCTCAGGTGATTGTTAAGAGCTTCCGCTGTTTCATACTAAATTAAGGACAAGATTTGGAGTCCATGCTTGTATAATATTGTTTAAAAAAACTGCATTCGAAGGCATATATTGATGTGTAATATTATTGTAAACCTTTATGTAATGGTCGTGTGAAAACGCTATATTTTAGATTATCGTTATTTAATAATCGTCGTAATATTTTAAAAGTTATGGTTTGTTTTAAAATCGAATGCACCCTTTGAAAAACATCTCATATAGAGGTCAAAACCTCGAAACGAAATCAATTAATATGGAACGTTTATAATCAATATGAATGGGACATTTCAAGACTGCTGTAACTTTAATTGTTCGACTGCTACTATGTTTTTCTGTTTTCTCCTTCGTTGAACCACATCACGACAACCTGCAACTTGTTGCTACCCGTAACTTTTACTGCTTCTACTTTTGTGTAAATTAAACGAAGTGATGATGGTGCTTTAGAGAAACTGCTGCAGTTTCTGTTTCAACTCTCCATTATATCAATGATAGAGTGCTTGATCAATTATTAGTGGAACCAATATTGGGCACTCATGGCCGACAAGTCTCCTTTAAAGGGACGTTAGATATCCTTTTTCTTTCCACCGACAGCCACTTCACCAATTTATCTCCCAACTTGTATCACAGGACAACCATCGAATTTTTATATTGAAACAGAAGGTCAGTCTAAAAAGTCTGTCTTGGGCTGTAATCCTTGTAGTAACACTTGGGCCATGACTTAAGTTGGACTTGTTAAACGGGCTAGAAGTGATCTTGAGTGTTTTAGCTTGATTATAGTTGGGTTTCTTTTGTATTAGGCTGGCATCACAAATCTGTTACAGCTTCAATTCATTTACCGGTTTCCTTGTCTGATTAGAAACTTAAGATGTGATGATGATGTAAAAGCACTAAAACTAATGTGTGATGGTGGATAGAACATAAGATGATGATGGATGTTATAACTTTAGGATGATAATAATTATGATTTTATGTACATGATGTTATGTACGAATGATGATAAGGATGAGAGTTCGAACTAATGATAATTGATATCGTGATACATAAATGATACGGGTTTATGATGATTTCAATGGTGATCTGATTATAATGATAATTAGGGATAGATTATGATGATGAGGTTGTTAATGATAAAAGATGATGACCCGATGATGAAGACGATATAGATGAATGATGCTCGATAATATGATGAAATTGATGATGGAAGATGACGGTTTAGATGATAAGGATGATAGGCGAGAATGATAGTGATAATGATATACGGTTATGATAATATTAGATTAAGAAATAAGAAATGGAGCAACGATTAAGGGTGTTAGCGGGTTAGCGGGACGTCGCGGGTTCAAACCTAGACTTGGGCATTATTTTTAAGGGCTATTCTTTTGAGGTAGTACTACTATTACCATTATTATTATTATTATTATTAACATTATTATTATTATTATTATTATTATTATTATTATTATTGTCATTAAAATAAGTATTGGTATTATTATTAACATTATTATCATAATTATTATAATTTTTACAAACTAAAGGACATTTATATAAAAATATATTTTTTTTACATCTATATTAATATTAGGTAATATTTTGTTCTAAAAAAATGTTATTATAATTATGTTACAAATAATATATAAATATATTTTTAAGTTAAATCAATATACAAATATTAATTCTAATACATTTTAAGCATTTATATATAATAACATATATTATATCATAATTAAAATACTTTAATAGGAATCTGTTATATATAAATATTAATTATTAATTTATTTACCAAAATAATATATAAATTATGAACATAAGAAGTATATTAATAATATTAATATAAACTTGTTAATTGTTATTATGTATATATATATATATATATATATATATATATATGATATAGGTTCGTGAATCTGAGGCCAACCCTGCATTGTTCAGTTCAGTCGTATGAATATTTTTACTACAAAATATTGTATTGTGAGTTTCATTTGCTCCCTTTTTAAATGCTTTTGCAATATATATTTTGGGACTGAGAATACATGCGCTGCTTTTATAACTGTTTTACGAAATAGACACAAGTACTTGAAACTACATTCTATGGTTGAATTATTATACCGGATATCACCCTTTTTAGCTTGGTAGCCTAAGAATTTGGGAACAGACCCCCAAATTGACGCGAATCCTAAAGATAGATCTATTGGGCCTAACAAACCCCATCCAGGTTATGGATGCTTTAGTACTTCGATTTTATATACAAATGAGTGTATGTGTATATTGGGGATATTCTAGATGCATTTGTTAATGTCTGTTACCAGGTGTTCACTATATGAATGAATTTTAATTCGCAGGTTATGCGTACTATTTTATTACACAGGTTATGTGTTATATAAAAATAAAATCTTGTGGTCTATTAAAATTATGGAAATGAATGATTATGATAAACCTATGAACTCACCAATCTTTTGATTGACACTTTAAAGCATGTTTATTCTCAGGTATGAAAGAATTCTTCCGCTGTGCATTTGCGCATTTTAAAGATATTACATGGAGTCGTTCATGGCATATAGAGATCAGAACCTCGCAATGGGACCATCTGATGAAGACTTCGTCCAGGTGGATTAGGACGGGTCACTACAGGTGGTATCAGAGCGGTGGTCTTAGCGAACCAGGTCTTGCATTAGTGTGTCTAACTAGTAGTTGTTAGGATGCATTAATGAGTCTGAACTTCGACCTTGTAATTGTTAGGATATATTAATAAGTCTGGACTTGAACCTGGTCTACATGTTAGAAACTTTTCATATCATTCCTTGTCGAAAAAATATCTACTTATCATTTTCAGTCTCGCCATGTCTTATTGCAATTATTGTATAGACGATGTACAGACGAATTCATATTCCATCACGGTAGACCTTGTCTGACACGTTTCCTTAATACCCTCCGTAATCTATGGGATCTTTTATACTATATATAGGTATTCTATGTAATTAGAATATCATTCGACATCCAAAAATCATTTCATATCAAAAATCCTTTATCTAACCGTGCAAGATGAATTCTGCAACCAGTTCAAGTTCCTCGCATTCTGACAGCTATTCCGATATGGATTTCCACTCGAGCTTCAAAAGCAGTGTAACCGGAATGGATCAACCAATCAGCCATCATCAATTCTGGATGAATTGGGGCTGAGTTCATAGTCAATTTAATCAATAGAGATGAGAAGAAGGAAATCCTTTCCATCCACCAACCTATACTCCTGGCGAAGAACCTGAAGCCCTTACCGGCTAACTTATCCGAAACACCATTTTGACCCTCATTGCCAGGATATCTCGCAACGATTAGATAATATCTACAATTCTAAACCTTATTCATCCCCTTGTTCAAACTGCCAATCACACCGGAATAATAGAAGAAGTCAACAAACTTCGCGCTCGAATAATAGCTTTAGAAAATATGGTGCAAAACTTACCAGCTTCAGCAACATCACCGGCACCAACAGTACCACCAAATAAACACCAGTACCACCAACAACCAAAGAATTTAACATCACATGCCTCAACATCGCAATCTATACCTCGAGGATAATCTTCGTTGTACATCTTGTTCTACATCGGTTATCTTCGTCCTACATGACGTTCTACATCATTGACCTTCATTCGACATGATGATTACGTAATCTATATTATTTTAGAGATTATGTACTCTAGTTCTAACGGAAAATCAAATGAGCTTAATATTATATTAACCCATTAAATCTATGAATTACATCTGAAGAAAATATATATGTATATATATATTTTCATAAAGAATGTAATTAAAAATTCTTTAGTACGAACTTTTAATGTGAAAATATTTTAACGGGTAGGTAATACCCGAGGAATATTTATTTTTCACATTAATAGGTTACACTGTACATTCTTCAAATCAGATTCAGCAGTCGTTAAAAATACTGCCCAAATTCATACGTATCCGTTCACCAAAGAACAACTATTTTCATTCAAATTCAGTTTCATATTCGGATTTCAACCGATCAAAATCCAAGTCAAGATTTTACAAGTGGCACAATGGAGAAAATAATGACTAAAATAAAATTGATTAGTAACCAATTAATTAATTACGTAAAATTTCTTCATCATCTTCTAATCTTACATTTTTAAAATTTCAAGATTATATATTGGACTATTAGACTATTGGACCACTAACATTGGACTGCTAACCTTGAACAATTAAAAAGTATTAAAAGAGTAGGAAATATATATTACAACTCATTTTGGTTTAAAAGATCTTCAATAAGCTATATCTGCTACAAATAAACATTTCTTCAAGTTTGCCACTTGATTTCATCTTAAAAATCCTTTGTATCTTGACGATTACAATCAGCGTTTAATCATCTAAAAACAAAATTCTCTTGAAACCACCTCGGATTGATAACCGATGATTCAGTTATGGTAGCGCTAAATGCAAAGGAAACAGCAAAATTGTAGATGGTCTAAATGGCCAAAAGTTTGATAATAAAGAATGGAATGTTGGAAACGCTCGATAGAAAATTTGGTACTGCAAAATAGATAGACCTATTCATGAAGGGGACCAAGGACAAATACAAGGACCAAACCCTATATTCAAAGACTCCAGGTAACTCTGGATCCAATGAAATCTTTAGAGAATATCTTGTGACGACCCGAAAATTTCTGATCAAATTTAAACTTAATATTTATATGATTTCGACATGATAAGCAAAGTCTGTAATCTCAAAAACTTTGAACTGTGTTCATATATTCATTTATCCTTTGACTACTTTCGACGATCCTCGAACCTTTAATTGTAAATAGAAATGTAAATAAAAATAATTACATATGTAAATAATTATATATAATAAATTAAATATATTAACGAACTATTGTGTGATTTAGTTATTACAAAAGATAACTTAAAATAACTAAAATTTGTATTGAATATAAATGATTTCAAACATAATTTATCAACGTTAACAAAGTATTAAACGTATAATGTTATACTTGTTTTAATACATATAATAAATACATTAATCTAAGTAATAAAGTTGGATATGTAAAACATAATTATATATAGTAATTTAAATATATATATATATATATATATATATATATATATATATATATGTATGTATATATATATATATGTATGTATATATATATATGTATATATATATATATGTATATATATATATGTATATATATATATGTATATATATATATATGTATATATATATATATGATATTTAAACATAATTATTATATGCATAATGATAAAATGTATAAATATTAAATATATGTTATTATATAAGTATTAAGTAATACAAAATTAATCATATGTAATATTAATATATTAAATTTAATTACAAGTAAAATATAAATGTTATATTAATAATATTATTATTACTTTCATTATTATCATTAAATATTAATATCTGTATTATTAATATTATTATAATATATAATATATAGATATAAAAATTAAAACATGTAACTAGTTATATATTTATTATTTCTAGTATCATTATTAGATATTATCATTGTTAACATTATTATTAGCAATTATCATTATCATGGTTATTGATATTATCATTATTATTTTATTAATAATATTATTATTAATATATTATTATTTTTTAACGTTAATTATAAATAAATTATAAAATCTGATAAATCGAAACTGGTACATCACTAGCTGTTTATTTTATTTATTTTCTTTCATGATTGATATTCTTTGTCTGCTTGATTGGAATCTTCACACAACTTATGCACAGAATTTGACAAAATCAGTTAGAGGTATACATCCACTTTATTTATTTTCCTTGTATCTTCTGTATCTGTAATCACCAAGACAAGACCCACAAATCTTCTATATAACCATTGATAAAATCATTAGACGTAATTCAATTCATCATTGAACAACCATCACCATTTTTCTTTCTTGTTCCCTTCTATGCTTTCTATATTCACCAACGGAGTATATGAATATACATATAATTTCATACATGGGTTATATACACTAACACCAACTCAACTATGAAAAACATTGCTGCCTTTCTATTGTTGTTCGAATGAATCACCACCGTCACCATTTACAACCCACTTTCAAACCCCTAAACAACCATAACTTCTGCTTGAATTCGGTTTCTGTTGTAGCTCATACCACAGACCATCAAACCACCTTATAATTCTATGTTTTTATTTTTTATATTCGGCTCATCATTTGAACACCATCTCCTACACCCGGTTACTATTTTGATCAAAACCCAAATCACTGCTACTTGCTATCGTCGACCCAAAACAAACCCACACTATCGACTATTGTTGATACCCACACAAACTAAACACCTAGCCTTTATTCTTCTCACTACTAGGATATTCGACAACTACCTTCGGTTTCTAATTCTTGTTCTGTTTCATTACCGTACAACATTCGACCACCATGAAACCCACTTCCTTCCTTCTTCCCTTCGCCAACCCACTGCCACATCTGCCTCCTTCTACCCACTTGTACTTACGAAAACCACTTCAACACTATGATTATACAACCCCAATCGAACCACTGTTGGAAATCACCCTACCTCCATCTCCCATTGTCTCTCTCTCTCTCATTTATGTTTTCTGTTTGTGCTACATGCTAGAACCACATGCTGCATCGTGATTTTTTTTATTCATAGCAAGATGGAAGAGGTGGGTCACGGAGAATATATATATATTCACAGTTTAAAGTGCCAATTTGATTGAATCAACATATCTTATAAAAAGCATTATAAAACTCGGTACATTTTGTGCATGTGGGACAAACTCCAACATTGTGGCCGACATCTCTTTTATTAATTAACCCACTTGATTATTAAAAGGAATTGGGAAGACTTGTACAGAAGGTTAGTCATCGGATTTTTTTTTTTTACTGCGGTATTAAACGCTTTCGATCGAGAAACATGTGAAACTCAAACAGCCCACGAGTTTTTTTTATTGGACTACGTACAATATTTAGTTGGGCTTTTAATTTGCGATTGGGCCAAGATAGTCCAAGTGTTTTGATTGGGCTGTTAGGATTAAGTTGATGTGATCTGTGTTTTTAGTTAAATGATGATAAGTAATATCATGATCATGATGATGCATGATATGGATGATGATGACCGATGGTATTATGATGATGTATGTTGAGTTATGATAATGGTTATGATGGTAGCGAAATGATAATGATGATAATTAGTATATGGTTATGATTATGATTAAGATTAAGATTATGATTATGATTATGATTATGATTATGATTATGATTATGATTAAGATAAATGGTATTGATGATGATTATTTTGATAATGATGATGGCTACAGATGATGATTAGATGATGAAGAAGAAAAATACAATCAGACAGGGGTTAAAACATTTTAATTCGAGAATTTAATCAGAAAGATATAAGTAGTTCATTGGTTAGGTATGTTGGTGTTAAGCGAGAGATCTTGGGTTCAAGCCCTGCTGGTGGCATTCTTTTTTAAAGAAGAAGAAGAAGTAGAAATAGAAAGAACGAGCTACATATATATATTTAGGTGACATTATTTCAGAAAAACTGAAATGGAGTAGTGGTTAAGGATGTTATCGGGAGGTCGCGGGTTCAAACCCGGACTTGAGAAATTTTTTAGGACTACTTCTTTGAGGTAGTTCACTTATTACTCATTATTATTATTATTATTATTATTATTATTATTATTATTATTATTATTATTATTATTATTATTATTATTATTATTATTATTATTATTATTATTATTATTATTATTAGTATTATTATTATTATTATTATTATTATTATTATTATTATTATTATTATTATTATTATTATTATTATTATTATTTTTATTATTATTATTATTATTATTATTATTATTATCATTATTATTATCAAAATAAGTATTATTATTATTAATATTAATATTATCATTATTAGTAAAAAATTTATTATAATAGTTATTATAGTTATTATTATTACCAATATTATTATTATTATCATTTCTATTACTAAACATATTAAAATTTTCATTTTTAGTTAAGTTATCATTATTGCTATTATTATTAAAGTATTATTAAAATTATCATTTTTCTATCATTACTATTAAAGGTATCATTTTTATAAAATTATCATTTAGATTATTAGTAGTATCATTATCATTATCATCATCATCATCATCATCATTATTATTATTATTATTATTATTATTATTATTATTATTATTATTATTATTATTATTATTATTATTATTATTATTATTATTGTTATTATTATTATTATTATTATTATTATTATTATTATTATTATCATAAAAGGTTACAAATTGTTATTTATTATTATTGATATTATTTTACAAAATACATAACTATATAAGAATATATTTAATACATATCACATAACAACATTGATATTTCATACTAAATACTAATTATTTATCTAAAGTATATAAAATAAATATAGCTAATTTAGTTATTAATGAAACTTACAAGTTACTAAAATAACAATTACTAATAATACATAAACTTGTTCGATTACGATTATATGTTTTAATATATATAATTGATATAGGTTCATGAATCCGAGGCCAACCTTGCATTTTTTAGTATCGTCGTATGCATATTTTTACTACAAAATATCGTATTGTGAGTTCATTTGCTCCCTTTTACTCTTTATATTTTTGGGACTGAGAATACATGCGCTGCTTTATAACTGATTTACAACTGTTTTATTAAATGCATTTGAAATCTATATTTTTGGACTGAGATGCTTTTAAAATGTTTGACGAGATAGACACAAGCAAAACATTCCTCGAATAAATTATTATGCAGACGGATGTTCTGTGGATTATTATTGAATTAGTTGGACGTTATAATTCCCACTAATTGTTATGAATATTTTCCACTGATTATTATTGCTTGATAACCTAAGAATTAGAAACGGGTATGTCCCTAATTCACGCGAATCCTAAAGGTAGCTACCGGGTTTAACACCCCCACCCATAATGTTCACTAGACGGAAGAGCTAGTGGGCGTGGTGTTTAGTACATCGAAATTTATATATTATACAGACGAGATGTTCTGTTTTGGGGATATTATTGATGCGCATTATATGTTAAGGTCGGTTACCATGTTGAGCAATGAAATCGAAATGAATGTTATGTATCGAGAGAATGATTTTTATACACATGTTATGTGTATTAGTTTTGTGCACGAGATATGTGCACGATTGTTTAAAAATCGCGAGGCAACCTACGAGGGAGAAAAGGATACGAACCTACTCTGCTAAGCATTATGAAAAAATGGTTTCGTACACGAGATAGGTGTACTGTATTTGAATCTTGTGGTCTATCAAAATGATGAATTTTATTGTTTACGATAAACTTATGAACTCACCAACCTTTTGGTTGACACTTTAAAGCATATTTATTCTGAGGTATGAAAGAAAAATCTTCCGCTGTGCATTTGCTCACTTTAGAGATATTACTTGGAGTCATTCATGACATATTTCAAAAGACGTTGCATTCGAGTCCTTGAGTTCATCAAGATTATTATTAAGTCAATTATAGTTGGATATATTATGAAATGATATGCATGCCGTCAACTTTCGATGTAATGAAAGTTTGTCTTTTAAAACCGAATGCAATGTTTGTAAAATGTATCATATAGAGGTCAAGTACCTCGCGATGTAACCAAATGTAATGTATTCATCCAGATGGATTAGGACGGTTCATTAAAGTTGGTATCAGAGCGGTGGTCTTATCGAACCAAGTCTTTCATTAGTGTGTCTAACTGATAGTTGTTTAGATGCATTAGTGAGTCTAGACTTTGACCGTGTCTGCATGTCAAAAGTTTTGCTTATCATTTCGTGTCGAAAATTACCTGCTTATCATTCTTAGGGAATCATTTGCTTATCATTCTTAGTCTAGACACATCTTACTGCATTGATTGCATGAATAGTGTATAGACAAAATTCATATCTTAGCGTATCTGTTACTGTAAACTTTGCCTGACATATTCCTTAAATTCCTCCGTATTCTACGAAATCTTTTGTTCTATATGTATATATAGATATTCTATGTAATTAGAATACCATCCCGATAGCCGAAAATCATTTCATACCGAAAAACTCTTTACTCAATCGTACGAAATGGAACTCGCCTTTAGTTCAAGTTCTTCGGAATCCGGCAGCTATTCCGACATGGATGTTCACCTAAGCTACGGAAGCAGCGTCACCAGAATGAATCAACCAATCAGCCATCCCCAATTCATATGATAGGTTCGTAGTTGACTTAATCAATGGAGATGCGAAGAAGGCGATCCCTTCCACCAACCAAATTCACCTCTTGGTGAAGAACCTGAAGCACTTACCGGCGAACTTGTTCGAAACACCATTTTCTCTCCCATTTCCAGAGTATCTCGACACGATTATATTCTATCCAAAATTCTAAACCTTATTCATCCGCTCGTTCTGACCGCCAATCATCCCAGAATAATAGAAGAAGTCAACGAACTTTGCGCTCGATTAATTAATTTGGAAAACATGGTGCAAAACGTACCAGCTTCAACAACATCACCGGCACCAACAGTACCACCAACAACCCAAGTTTCAACATCACACACCTCAATATCTCATTCTGTACCTCGAGCATAATCATCGTTCTACGTATCGTTCTACATCATTTATCTTTATTCTTCATGATGATTATGTAATCTCTAATGTTTTAGAGATTATGTATTCTAGTTCTAACGGTAAATCAAATGAGTTAATATTATATCTACTCATTAAATCCATGATTATATCTGAAGAAAATATATATGTATATATATTTTCATAAGGATTGTAATAAAAAGTTCTTTTGTACAAACTGTTAATGGTGAAAATATTTTAACGGGTAGGTAATACCCGAGAAATATTTAGATTTCACATTAATAAATTACACTGTACATTCTTCGAATTTGATTCAACAGTCATTTACTATCTTACTTACATCCATCGATATACGTATCCGTTCACCACAGAATAATCATTTTCATTCAATTTCATATTTAGATTTTGACTTATCAGAATCCAACAAGTGGCATAATGAAGAAAACATTGGACAAAATAAAATTTTTTAGAAACAAACAAATTAACTATGAGAAATTCTGTTAAGAATCCACGCTAACTATTCCTAGCTAACTGTTCCTAATTCTCTGTTACATTTTAATTATCGCAATTTAATTATCGCAATTTAATTATCGCAATTTTAATTTTCGCAATTTTATTTATCGTCATTTAATTTCTGTTATTTATTTTACGCACTTTAAATATCGGGACACGTATACAATGTTTTGACATATCATATTGACGTCATCTATATATATTATTTGGAATAACCATAGACACTCTGTATACGGTAATGTTCGAGTTAGCTATACAAGGTTGAGGTTGATTCTCAAATAATATATATACTTTGAGTTGTGATTGAGTATGAGACATGTATATAATGGGTCACGACACGTATTAATTAATTCGAATATTATATATTAAACTATATATGAATTGTTGAACTACTAATTGTGGACTACTAATTGTGGACTAATAACATTGGACAATTAAAATGAATTAAAATATTGATTATAATATATGAAACTAAACATTTCTTCAAGTTTGCCACTTGATTTCATCTTAAACCTCATTTGTATCTTGATGATTACAATCCGCGTTCAAACCTTTCATGATTCTTGAAAACACGTCAATCGAGAGGACGAACCAACTGCACTTCATCTACGGAAGAAAAGATTGATGCATATAGTTATGCACCTGAAAAACTCTCGGAAACTGAGTAAATGTTTAACACGTATATGTGCTAGCTCCTTTGGCATTGTTATTACCTAAAATAACTTTGCAATCTCTTTCCAAATTAGCCAATTTTGTCACAGCTCCAGCATGTTAACTTTGACTTTTCAGTCGGACTAGCCTTATTATAACCTTGATATATACGTTATCTTTTTGCCTTCGTTACCGGGGCACTGTTTATATCTCACCGCATTAGTAGTAAACTTACCAACAACTCCGTTGATCTTTAATTTTATGAGAAATCATTATATTTATCGAAACCTTATCCGCATCTTATAACAAGAATTGCCATACCAATTACCGAGAACTAGCAATCAGTATTTTGAAATCTCGCAGCGTTACTACATCAACAGTTATATGTATACATATAACATTTATCTCTTAGAATTATGATATTCCATTCTGAAATTCCGAAAAGCACCCAGTCTACGAATCAATACTTCAAATTTTGAAAATTTCTGATGAAGCAGCAAAAACTGTAAACGATCTTAACTGTTAAAAGCTTGATGATAAAGAATAGTGGCTGAAGAAGCTCAAAAGATGAGAAAATTGGTACCGAAAAATGGATTGAGCAAACCATGAAGGAAGTTGTGGACAAATCACAAACACTAAACCTGCCTTCAAAGAATCTAAATGATTCAGTGTCTGCTAAAGTCATTAACGAATACCTTACTCCTGAATCTGAACCTTTACAGACAAATCTTCCTCATCATCATTCGATAGTAGAAATTCTAAGATATCATCGTATCTTTCATTATAAATATCCTCAATATTTCTGAAGATACCATCATAACTATCATTGTCCGAGATTATTTATCTCTTTACGCTATCTGTATTACATCATAAAGGAAACTGTTTAGTTTCTATATTCTGTAAACATTCGAGTTTAAATTATGGATATTTTGAAATAGTGTTGGAAACTGATGCATGAATTAGTATAATATAATGACACTTGATCAACGTGATTATGTTACAGTAAGTCATGCTGAGTTTTTAATGGGATGTGATGATTCACAGATCATAACGTCATCATGTGCCATATTACACGACTCTTACATTCTACCTAATCTCCAAACATATCGAGAACATATCTTCCTGATAGTTCTATCATTTCTCTTGAATTCGGGTAATTTAACCAATCAAGATCCTGCTATTACAATCTCTCTCTTAGAACATTAGTCATGTTCATTTGAAACTTCATACCTACGACTTATGGACCATTATTCGCTTGACTTAAAGTCGGGAAGAGAAAACAAAAGGATGGAACTCCAAAATATAAAAGAAACGAAGGGGGTGGATTTATAGTGAAATATTCGACAGAGCAATCAAAATAGATTATCGCATTTAATTAAAGAGGATCCTAATTTCCTTGTTTGCGGAAGAATCAAATCTTATATAGATTTCGAAGATTTTCTTTAAATTTCTTGAATTCCGGAATTCAACCATGACTTGTCAAAAGTTATGATGAAACTTGTCTTTCTCATTGCACTATTTAGTGATAACTTCATTCGTACTCTTCGAGTAATCGAATTGTCTTATCCATATTACTCAATGATGATAAAACTTTATTTATTAACTCATATTTTGTAGTGACCCGAACTTTTCCATGTTTATATATATATTAAATGAAATTGTTATTTACATGATTAAGTGTTTCCAACATGTTAAGCAATCAAACTTGTTAAGACTTGATTAATTGAAATAGGTTTCATATAGACAATTGACCACCCAAGTTGACCGGTGATTCACGAACGTTAAAACTTGTAAAAACTATACGATGACATATATATGGTTATATATATAGTTATATTGATTTTATTATAAGTATGTATCTCATTAGGTATTTTAACAATGAGTTATATACATAAAAATGAGACTATTAATTTAAGAAACTCGAAAACGATATATATAACGATTATCGTTATAACAACGTCTTACTAGGTACATATGAATCATATTAAGATATTGATACACTTGGTTAATTATGTTAAATGATAAGTAAATATATTATTAAGTGTATTAACAATGAAATACATATGTAAAAATAAGACTACTAACTTAATGATTTCGAAACGAGACAAATATGTAACGATTATCGTTGTAACGACATTTAACTGTATATATATCATACTAAGATATATTATATATCATAATATCATGATAATATAACAATTTAACATCTCATTTGTTATAATAAACAATGGGCTAACAACATTCAACAAGATCGTTAACCTAAAGGTTTCAAAACAACATTTATATGTAACGACTAACGATGACTTAACGACTCAGTTAAAATGTATATACATGTAGTGTTTTAATATGTATTCATACACTTTTGAAAGACTTCAAGACACTTATCAAAATACTTCTACTTAACAAAAATGCTTACAATTACATCCTCATTCAGTTTCATCAACAATTCTACTCGTATGCACCCGTATTCGTACTCGTAAAATACACAGCTTTTAGATGTATGTACTATTGGTATATACACTCCAATGATTAGCTCTTAGCAGCCCATGTGAGTCACCTAACACATGTGGGAACCATCATTTGGCAACTAGCATGAAATATCTCATAAAATTACAAAAATATGAGTAATCATTCATGACTTATTTACATGAAAACAAAATTACATATCCTTTATATCTAATCCATACACCAACGACCAAAAACACCTACAAACACTTTCATTCTTAAATTTTCTTCATCTAATTGATCTCTCTCAAGTTCTATCTTCAAGTTCTAAGTGTTCTTCATAAATTCCAAAAGTTCTAGTTTCATAAAATCAAGAATACTTCTAAGATTGCAAGTTTACTTCCAAGTTTTCTAAATCCATTCCAAGTAATCATCCAAGATCAAGAAACCTTTGTTACTTACATTAGGTTATCTTTCTAATAGAAGGTAATAATCATATTCAAACTTTAATTCAATTTCAATAACTATAACAATCTTATTTCGAGTGGAAATCTTACTTGAAATTGTTTTCGTGTCATGATTCTGCTTCAAGAACTTTCAAGCCATCCAAGGATCCTTTGAAGCTAGATCTATTTTTCTCATTTACAGTAGGTTTATCCAAGGAACTTGAGGTAGTAATGATGTTCATAACATCATTCGATTCATACATATAAAGCTATCTTATTAGAAGGTTTAAACTTGTAATCACTAGGACATAGTTTAGTTAATTCTAAACTTATTCGCAAATAAAAGTTAATCCTTCTAACTTGACTTTTAAAATCAACTAAACAGATGTTCTATATCTATATGATATGCTAACTTAATGATTTAAAAATTGGAAACACGAAAAACACTGTAAAATCGGATTTACGCCGTCGTAGTAACACCGCGGGCTGTTTTGGGTTAGTTAATTAAAAAATATGATAAACTTTGATTTAAAAGTTGTTATTCTGGGAAAATGATTTTTATTATGAACATGAAACTATATCCAAAAATTATGGTTAAACTCAAAGTGGAAGTATGTTTTCTAAAATGGTCATCTAGACGTCGTTCTTTCGATTGAAATGACTACCTTTACAAAAATGACTTGTAACTTATTTTTCCGACTATAAACCTATACTTTTCTGTTTAGATTCATAAAATAGAGTTCAATATGAAACCATATCAATTTGATTCACTCAAAACGGATTTAAAATGAAGAAGTTATGGGTAAAACAAGATTGGATAATTTTTCTCATTTTAGCTACGTGAAAATTGGTAACAAATCTATTCCAACCATAACTTAATCAACTTTTATTGTATATTATGTAATCTTGAGATACCATAGACACGTATACAATGTTTCAACCTATCATGTCGACACATCTATATATATTTCGGAACAACCATAGACACTCTATATGTGAATGTTGGAGTTAGCTATACAGGGTTGAGGTTGATTCCAAAATATATATAGTTTGAGTTGTGATCAATATTGAGATACGTATACACTGGGTCATGGATTGATTCAAGATAATATTTATCGATTTATTTCTGTACATCTAACTGTGGACAACTAGTTGTAGGTTACTAACGAGGACATCTGACTTAATAAACTTAAAACATCAAAATATATTAAAAGTGTTGTAAATATATTTTGAACATACTTTGATATATATATGTATATATTGTTATAGGTTCGTGAATCAACCAGTGGCCAAGTCTTACTTCCCGACGAAGTAAAAATCTGTGAAAGTGAGTTATAGTCCCACTTTTAAAATCTAATATTTTTGGGATGAGAATACATGCTGGTTTTATAAATGATTTACAAAATAGACACAAGTACGTGAAACTACATTCTATGGTTGAATTATCGAAATCGAATATGCCCCTTTTTATTAAGTCTGGTAATCTAAGAATTAGGGAACAGACACCCTAATTGACACGAATCCTAAAGATAGATCTATTGGGCCTAACAAACCCCATCCAAAGTACCGGATGCTTTAGTACTTCGAAATTTATATCATATCCGAAGGGTGTCCCGGAATGATGGGGATATTCTTATATATGCATCTTGTTAATATCGGTTACCAGGTGTTCACCATATGAATGATTTTTATCTCTATGTATGGGATGTATATTGAAATATGAAATCTTGTGGTCTATTGTTACGATTTGATATATATAGGTTAAACCTATAACTCAACAACATTTTTGTTGACGTTTAAAGCATGTTTATTCTCAGGTGAATATTAAGAGCTTCCGCTGTCGCATACTTAAATAAGGACGAGATTTGGAGTCCATGCTTGTATGATATTGTGTAAAAACTGCATTCAAGAAATTTATTTCGTTGTAACATATTTGTATTGTAAACCATTATGTAATGGTCGCGTGTAAACAGGATATTTTAGATTATCATTATTTGATAATCTACGTAAAGCTTTTTAAACCTTTATTGATGAAATAAAGGTTATGGATTGTTTTAAAATGAATGCAGTCTTTGAAAAACGTCTCATATAGAGGTCAAAACCTCGCAACGAAATCAATTAATATGGAACGTTTTTAATCAATAAGAACGGGACATTTCAGTTGGTATCCGAGCGTTGGTCTTAGAGAACCATAAAATTTGCATTAGTGTGTCTTATCGAGTTTGTTAGGATGCATTAGTGAGTCTGGACTTCGACCGTGTTTTCTTTAAAAATGATTGCTTAACATTTTTGTTGGAAACTATATATTATTAACATGTATATATTATGTGACATATTAATCTCTTAACATGTTTGATATTGTGTGATAGATGTCTACCTCTAACACAAATCCCATTGACTCACCTAATAATAATGAAGAGTCGAATATATATTGGACTGATTCACAAGTTCCCGAAGAAGAACCGGAAGAAGAATCAGAACCGGAAGAAGAATCAGAACCGGAAGAGGAGGAACCGGAGGAGGAAATAGAACCGGTGGGGGAAATAATAAAACGGTTAAGTAAAAGAAAATCCTCAACCAACCGACCAAGGTTAATTATGGTCAATGGTGTTTCCGCCAAGGAAGCAAAATATTGGGAGGATTACCAATTCTCCGATGAATCGGATTCCGACGAGAATTCCGATGATGTTATAGAAATTACCCCAACTGAATTTAAAAAAGCAAAAGAAAATAATAAGGGAAAGGGCATAAAAATAGAGAAATCTAATTCCAACCTCGATGAACTTTATATGTATCGTCAACCCCCGAAGTCCTTAAGTTGTAACAATGACCCGGGAACCTCTAAACCACCAGGTTTTTCTAAACCGTTGTGGAAAACGACAGCTAGTATTAGGGGAACATCATATATCCCTAGAAACTTGGCAAAACGAACCAAAACCGAAGAAGAAGAAATGAGCGAGTCGGAATAAGATAGTTGTATTCGTGTGGTGTAATATATGTAATATAGTGTGCTTATGCTTTATGATATATATATAAAAATTGCTTGTATTAATAAGTATTTTTTTTATGAATCTAACTCTTGTCAATTTTACAGTTTAAAAACACAAAATGGATAGACAACCCAATATTTTAAGAGACCTACCCGGAGACATGATTGATGAAATCCTGTCTAGAGTCGGTCAGAATTCCTCGGCACAACTATTTAAGGCGAGATCAGTTTGTAAGACATTTGAAGAACGTTCCAAGAATGTCTTGGTTTATAAGAGACTTTCGTTTGAAAGATGGGGGATATCACATTGGGAAACCCATAAGTTATGATGTGTTTACTTTGACGCATATATTGCGGGGAACCCAAATGCTATTTTACGCAACGGGTTAAGAAATTATTTTGACTCAATGTATCCGAATATAGGACTTCATGATTTAGAAAAAGCGGCTAACATGCAACATAAAGAAGCATGCTATGCTTACGGGTTAGTAATGTCCGCTTCTCACCAAAGTGAGAAAAAGAACATCGGGCTACAGCTATTAAACAAAACGTTACCACAAGTGACGGAGTCTGTAATTGGGGTAAGAAATGAGGTTTTTAGGTTATTACGAGACTGTTGGTCATTACGTAACCCTCGTCCCTTTGACGACGTTACAACACGCTATCTTATCGATGGCCATAACGGTTATGTTCCACAAGACCAAGGATGGGAAGTAGTCCTAGTAAAACCAGAATGCATGACTTGTTTCTGGACGTATGAATTACGTGTCTTTATTGCCTTTGCTGAACGACTTGTGTACTAGCTAGAATTATCTTCACAACTATCTTGTATCAAAGTTATTGTGTGCTATATTTCATGCTTTATGTAAAATAAGCGGTATTGTAAGTTTGTAAAATATTATATAAAAGTTTGAACGCGAAATATTATTATAATCAGTTTTTCATATAGAATTGTAGTAGTTGAATTGTATATTAGCTACTAAGTATGAACTTAACGGGTAGGTACTACCCGAATTTAAACTTATAAAACGCTAATATGAAGAAAAAGCTTTTATAAATGAGTTCATATTATGCTACGAAATACTATTAACTACTCTTAATATTCTGTATGATTAACTTGTTCCATTTGAATATTTTGAAGGAAATGGCACCGACTACTCGACACACCGTGAATATGAATGAAGAGGAATTCCATACTTTTCTAGATTCAAACATAGCCGCAGTACAGGCTGCGCTACATACCAACAATAACCTTGGATCTAGCAGTACAGGAAATCGTGTAGGATGCACCTACAAAGAATTCACTGCCTGCAAACCTTTGGAATTTGATGGAACCGAAGGACCGATCGGATTGAAACGGTGGACCGAGAAGGTCGAATCGGTGTTTGCCATAAGTAAGTGTACTGAAGAGGACAAAGTGAAGTACGCTACGCATACCTTCACAGGTTCTGCGTTAACATGGTGGAATACCTATCTAGAGCAAGTGGTACAAGATGATGCGTACGCACTACCGTGGTCAGCATTCAAGCACTTGATGAACGAGAAGTACCGTCCCAGAACCGAGGTCAATAAACTCAAGACAGAACTTAGAGGGTTACGAACCCAAGGATTTGATATTACCACGTACGAAAGACGATTCACGGAATTGTGCCTATTGTGTCCGGGAGCGTTCGAAGATGAGGAAGAGAAGATTGACGCGTTTGTGAAAGGATTACCGAAAAGAATCCAAGAAGATATAAGTTCACACGAGCCCGCCTCCATACAATAGGCATGTAGAATGGCTCACAAACTAGTGAACCAGATTGAGGAAAGAATTAAAGAACAGATGGCTGAAGAGGCTAATGTGAAGCAAGTTAAAAGAAAGTGGGAGGAAAACGGTGATAAGAATCACCAATACAACAACAACAGCAATTACAATAATAATCGCAACAATTATTCCAACAATCGCAACATCAATCGCAACTACAACAAACGGCCCAACAAAAATAACAACAACAACAACAACAACAACAACAGCAACTACAACAATCGTCCCAACAACAATAACAATCGCAACAACAACAACAATCAGAAGCAGCTATGCCAGAGGTGTGAAAAGTATCACTCGGGGTTCTGCACCAAATTTTGCAACAAGTGTAAAAGAAATGGTCATAGCGCGGCGAAGTGTGAGGTCTACGGACCAGGGGTTAACAGAACGAAAGGAACAAATGGTGTCGGAACGAGTAATGGCGGAGCAAGTAGTGTCGGAGCAAGTTATGCCAATGTAGTTTGTTATAAATGTGGAAAACCGGGCCACATTATTAGAAATTGCCCGAACCAGGAGAACACGAAGGGACAAGGCCGCGAAAGAGTTTTCAATATTAATGCGGCAGAGGCACAAGAAGACCCAGAGCTTGTTACGGGTACGTTTCTTATTGACAATAAATCTGCTTACGTTTTATTTGATTCGGGTGAGGATAGAAGCTATATGAGTAGAGATTTTTGTGCTAAATTAAGTTGTCCATTGACGCCGTTGGATAGTAAATTTTTACTCGAATTAGCAAATGGTAAATTAATTTCAGCAGATAATATATGTCGGAATCGAGAAATTAAACTGGTTAGCGAAACATTTAAGATTGACTTGATACCAGTAGAGTTAGGGAGTTTTGATGTGATAATCGGTATGGACTGGTTGAAAGAAGTGAAAGCAGAGATCGTTTGTTACAAAAATACAATTCGCATTATACGAGAAAAAGGAAAACCCTTAATGGTGTACGGAAAAAAGGGCAACACGAAGCTACATCTTATTAGTAATTTGAAGGCACAAAAACTAATAAGAAAAGATTGCTATGCTGTTCTAGCACACGTCGAGAAAGTACAAACTGAAGAAAAGAGCATCAATGATGTTCCCGTCGCAAAAGAATTTCCCGATGTATTTCCGAAAGAATTACCGGGATTACCCCCACATCGATCCATTGAATTTCAAATAGATCTTGTACCAGGAGCTGCACCAATAGCTCGTGCTCCTTACAGACTCGCACCCAGCGAGATGAAAGAACTGCAAAGCCAATTACAAGAACTTTTAGAGCGTGGTTTCATTCGACCAAGCACATCACCGTGGGGAGCTCCTGTTTTGTTTGTCAAGAAGAAAGATGGTACATTCAGGTTGTGTATCGACTACCGAGAGTTGAACAAACTTACCATCAAGAACCGCTACCCACTACCGACAATCGACGACTTATTTGATCAACTACAAGGCTCGTCTGTTTATTCAAAGATTGACTTACGTTCCGGGTATCATCAAATGCGGGTGAAAGAAGATGATATTCCAAAGACTGCTTTCAGAACACGTTACGGTCATTACGAGTTTATGGTCATGCCGTTTGGTATAACTAATGCACCAGCTGTGTTCATGGACCTTATGAACCGAGTGTGTGGACCATACCTTGACAAGTTTGTCATTGTTTTCATTGATGACATACTTATTTACTCAAATAATGACCAAGAACACGGTGAACATTTGGGAAAGGTGTTAGAAGTATTGAGGAAGGAAGAATTGTACGCTAGATTTTCAAAGTGTGCATTTTGGTTGGAAGAAGTTCAATTCCTCGGTCACATAGTGAACAAAAAAGGTATTAAGGTGGATCCGGCAAAGTAGAAACTGTTGAAAAGTGGGAAACCCCGAAAACTCCGAAACACATACGCCAGTTTTTAGGACTAACTGGTTACTACAGAAGGTTCATCCAAGACTTTTCCAGAATAGCAAAACCCTTGACTGTATTAACGCATAAAAGTAAGAAATTTGAATGGAAGGATGAACAAGAGAAAGCGTTTCAGTTATTGAAGAAAAAGCTAACTACGGCACCTATATTATCATTGCCTGAAGGGAATGATGATTTTGTAATTTATTGTGACGCATCAAAGCAAGGTCTCGGTTGTGTATTAATGCAACGAACGAAGGTGATTGCTTATGCGTCTAGACAATTGAAGATTCACGAACAAAATTATACGACGCATGATTTGGAATTAGGCACGGTTGTTTTTGCATTAAAGACTTGGAGGCACTACTTATATGGGGTCAAAAGTATTATATATACCGACCACAAAACTCTTCAACACATATTTAATCAGAAACAACTGAATATGAGGCAGCGTAGGTGGATTGAATTGTTGAATGATTACGACTTTGAGATTCGTTACCACTCGGGGAAGGCAAATGTGGTAGCCGACACCTTGAGCAGAAAGGACAGAGAACCCATTCAAGTAAAATCTATGAATATAATGATTCACACTAACCTTACTACTCAAATAAAGGAGGCGCAACAAGGAGTTTTAAAAGAGGGAAATTTAAAGGATAAAATACCCAAAGGATCGGAGAAGCATCTTAATATTCGGGAAGACGGAACCCGGTATAGGGCTGAAAGAATTTGGGTACCAAAATTTGGAGATATGAGAGAAATGGTACTTAGAGAAGCTCATAAAACCAGATACTCAATACATCCTGGAACGGGGAAGATGTACAAGGATCTTAAGAAACATTTTTGGTGGCTGGGTATGAAAGCCAATGTTGCTAAATACGTAGGAGAATGTTTGACGTGTTCTAAGGTCAAAGCTGAACATCAGAAACCATCAGGTCTACCTCAACAACCTGAAATCCAGGAATGGAAATGGGAAAACATTACCATGGATTTCATTACTAAATTGCCAAGGACTTCAAGTGGTTATGATACTATTTGGGTAATAGTTGATCATCTCACTAAGTCAGCACACTTCCTGCCAATAAGAGAAGATGACAAGATGGAGAAGTTAGCACGACTGTATTTGAAGGAAGTTGTCTCCAAACATGGAATACCAATCTCTATTATCTCTTATAGGGATGACAGATTTATTTCAAGATTCTGGCAGACATTACAGCAAGCATTGGGAACTCGTCTAGACATGAGTACTGCCTATCATCCACAAACTGATGGGCAGAGCGAAAGGACGATACAAATGCTTGAAGACATGCTACGAGCTTGTGTTATTGATTTCGGAAACAGTTGGGATCGACATCTACCGTTAGCAGAATTTTCCTACAACAACAGCTACCATTCAAGCATTGAGATGGCGCCGTTTGAAGCACTTTATGGTAGAAAGTGCAGGTCTCCGATTTGTTGGAGTGAAGTGGGGGATAGACAGATTACGGGTCCGGAGATAATACAAGAAACTACCGAGAAAATCATCCAAATTCAACAAAGATTGAAAACCGCCCAGAGTTGACAAAAGAGCTACGCGGACAGTAAAAGAAAAGATATAGAGTTTGAAATTGGAGAAATGGTCATGCTTAAGGTTTCACCTTGGAAAGGCGTTGTTCGATTTGGTAAACGGGGGAAACTAAATCCAAGGTACATTGGACCATTCAAGATTATAGATCGTGTCGGACCAGTAGCTTACCAACTGGAGCTACCTCAACAACTCGTGGCTGTACATAACACTTTCCACGTCTCAAATTTGAAGAAATGTTTTGCTAAAGAAGATCTCACTATTCCGTTGGACGAAATCCAAATCAACGAAAAACTTCAATTTATCGAAGAACCCGTCGAAATAATGGATCGTGAGGTTAAAAGACCTAAGCAAAACAAGATACCAATTGTTAAGGTTTGATGGAACGCTCGTAGAGGACCCGAGTTCACCTGGGAATGAGAAGATCAGATGAAGAAGAACTACCCGCATTTATTTCCAGAAGATACGTCAACACCTCCAATTGCTTAAAATTTCGGGACGAAATTTATTTAACGGGTAGGTACTGTAGTGACCCGAAATTTTCCATGTTTATATATATATTAAATGAAATTGTTATTTACATGATTAAGTGTTTCCAACATGTTAAGCAATCAAACTTGTTAAGACTTGATTAATTGAAATAAGTTTCATATAGACAATTGACTACCCAAGTTGACCGGTGATTCACGAACGTTAAAACTTGTAAAAACTATACGATGACATATATATGGTTATATATATAGTTAACATGATTTTATTATAAGTATGTATCTCATTAGGTATTTTAACAATGATTTATATACATAAAAATGAGACTATTAATTTAAGAAACTCGAAAACGATATATAACGATTATCGTTATAACAACATCTTACTAGGTACATATGAATCATATTAAGATATTGATACACTTGGTTAATTATGTTAAATGATAAGTAAATATATTATTAAGTGTATTAACAATGAAATACATATGTAAAAATAAGACTACTAACTTAATGATTTCGAAACGAGACATATATGTAACGATTATCGTTGTAACGACATTTAACTGTATATATATCATACTAAGATATATTATATATCATAATATCATGATAATATAACAATTTAACATCTCATTTGTTATAATAAACAATGGGTTAACAACATTCAACAAGATCGTTAACCTAAAGGTTTCAAAACAACATTTACATGTAACGACTAACGATGACTTAACGACTCAGTTAAAATGTATATACATGTAGTGTTTTAATATGTATTCATACACTTTTGAAAGAATTCAAGACACTTATCAAAATACTTCTACTTAACAAAAATGCTTACAATTACATCCTCATTCAGTTTCATCAACAATTCTACTCGTATGCACCCGTATTCGTACTCGTACAATACACAGCTTTTAGATGTATGTACTATTGGTATATACACTCCAATGATCAGCTCTTAGCAGCCCATGTGAGTCACCTAACACATGTGGGAACAATAATTTGGCAACTAGCATGAAATATCTCATAAAATTACAAAAATATGAGTAATCATTCATGACTTATTTACATGAAAACAAAATTACATATCCTTTATATCTAATCCATACACCAACGACCAAAAACACCTACAAACACTTTCATTCTTAAATTTTCTTCATCTAATTGATCTCTCTCAAGTTCTATCTTCAAGTTCTAAGTGTTCTTCATAAATTCCAATAGTTCTAGTTTCATAAAATCAAGAATACTTCCAAGATTGCAAGTTTACTTCCAAGTTTTCTAAATCCATTCCAAGTAATCATCCAAGATCAAGAAACCTTTGTTACTTACAGTAGGTTATCTTTCTAATAGAAGGTAATAATCATATTCAAACTTTAATTCAATTTTTATAACTATAACAATCTTATTTCGAGTGGAAATCTTACTTGAAATTGTTTTCGTGTCATGATTCTGCTTCAAGAACTTTCAAGCCATCCAAGGATCCTTTGAAGCTAGATCTATTTTTCTCATTTAGAGTAGGTTTATCCAAGGAACTTGAGGAAGTAATGATGTTCATAACATCATTCGATTTTCATACATATAAAGCTATCTTATTCGAAGGTTTAAACTTGTAATCACTAGGACATAGTTTAGTTAATTCTAAACTTGTTCGCAAATAAAAGTTAATCCTTCTAACTAGACTTTTAAAATCAACTAAACACATGTTCTATATCTATATGATATGCTAACTTAATGATTTAAAACCTGGAAACACGAAAAACACTGTAAAATCGGATTTACGCCGTCGTAGTAACACCGCGGGCTGTTTTGGGTTAGTTAATTAAAAACTATGATAAACTTTGATTTAAAAGTTGTTATTCTGGGAAAATGATTTTTATTATGAACATGAAACTATATCTAAAAATTATGGTTAAACTCAAAGTGGAAGTATGTTTTCTAAAATGGTCATCTAGACGTCGTTCTTTCGACTGAAATGACTACCTTTACAAAAACGACTTGTAACTTCTTTTTCCGACTATAAACCTATACTTTTTATGTTTATATTCATAAAATAGAGTTCAATATGAAACCATAGCAATTTGATTCACTCAAAACGGATTTAAAATGAAGAAGTTATGGGTAAAACAAGATTGGATAATTTTTCTCATTTTAGCTACGTGAAAATTGGTAACAAATCTATTCCAACCATAACTTAATCAACTTGTATTGTATATTAAGTAATCTTGAGATACCATAGACACGTATACAATGTTTCGACCTATCATGTCGACACATCTATATATATTTCAGAACAACCATAGACACTCTATATGTGAATGTTGGAGTTAGCTATACAGGGTTGAGGTTGATTCCAAAATATATATAGTTTGAGTTATGATCAATATTGAGATACGTATACACTGGGTCGTGGATTGATTCAAGATAATATTTATCGATTTATTTCTGTACATCTAACTGTGGACAACTAGTTGTAAGTTACTAACGAGGACAGCTGACTTAATAAACTTAAAACATCAAAATATATTAAAAGTGTTGTTAATATATTTTGAACATACTTTGATATATATGTATATATAGTGTTATAGGTTCGTGAATCAACCAGTGGCCAAGTCTTACTTCCCGATGAAGTAAAAATCTGTAAAAGTGAGTTATAGTCCCACTTTTAAAATCTAATATTTTTGGGATGAGGATACATGCAGGTTTTATAAATGATTTACAAAATAGACACAAGTACGTGAAACTACATTCTATGGTTGAATTATCGAAATCGAATATGCCCCTTTTTATTAAGTTTGGTAATCTAAGAATTAGGGAACAGACACCCTAATTGACGCGAATCCTAAAGATAGATCTATTGGGCCTAACAAACCCCATCCAAAGTACCGGATGCTTTAGTACTTCGAAATTTATATCATATCCGAAGGGAGTCCCGGAATGATGGGGATATTCTTATATATGCATCTTGTTAATGTCGGTTACCAGGTGTTCACCATATGAATGATTTTTTTCTCTATGTATGGGATGTATATTGAAATATGAAATCTTGTGGTCTATTGTTACGATTTGATATATATAGGTTAAACCTATAACTCACCAACATTTTTGTTGACGTTTAAAGCATGTTTATTCTCAGGTGAATATTAAGAGCTTCCACTGTCGCATACTTAAATAAGGACAAGATTTGGAGTCCATGCTTGTATGATATTGTGTAAAAACTGCATTCAAGAAACTTATTTCGTTGTAACATATTTGTATTGTAAACCATTATGTAATGGTCGCGTGTAAACATGATATTTTAGATTATCATTATTTGATAATCTACGTAAAGCTTTTTAAACCTTTATTGATGAAATAAAGGTTATGGTTTGTTTTAAAATGAATGCAGTCTTTGAAAAACGTCTCATATAGAGGTCAAAACCTCGCAACGAAATCAATTAATATAGAACGTTTTTAATCAATAAGAACGGGACATTTCATATTTGTCATGAAAATTTTTTTATTATTAGCCATGACGACCTCGATCAAATTTCGGGGACGACATTTCTTTAACGGGTAGGTACTGTGACGACCCGAAAATTTCTGACCAAATTTAAACTTAATCTTTATATGATTTCGACATGATAAGCAAAGTCTGTAATCTCAAAAATTTTGAACTGTGTTCATATATTCATTTACCCTTTGACTACTCTCGACGATCCTCGAACCTTTAATTGTAAATAGAAATGTAAATAAAAATAATTACATATGTAAATAATTATATATAATAAATTAAATATATTAACGAACTATTATGTGATTTAGTTATTACAAAGATAACTTAAAATAACTAAAAATTGTATTGAATATAAATGATTTAAAACATAATTTATCAACGTTACAAAGTATTAAACGTATAATGTTATACTTGTTTTAATATATATAATAAATACATTAATCTAAGTAATAAAGTTGGATATGTAAAACATAATTATATATAGTAATTTATATATATATATATATATATATATATATATATATATATATATATATATATATATATATATATATATATATGATATATAAACATAATTATTATATGCATATTGATAAAATGTATAAATATTAAATATATGTTATTATATAAGTATTAAGTAATACAAAATTAATAATATGTAATATTAATATATTAAATTTAATTACAAGTAAAATAAAAATGTTATATTAATAATATTATTATTACTTTCATTATTTTCATTAAATATTAATATTAATATCTGTATTATTAATATTATTATTATATATAATATATAGATATAAAAATTAAAACATGTAACTTGTTATATCTTTATTATTTCTAGTATCATTATCAGATATTATCATTATTAACATTATTATTAACTATTATCATTATCATGGTTATTAATATTATCATTATTATTTTGTTAATAATATTATTATTATTAATATATTATTAATTTTTAATGTTAATTATAAATAAATTATAAAATCTGATAAATCGAATCTGGTACATCACTAGCTGTTTATTTTGTTTATTTTCTTTCATGATTGATATTCTTTGTCTACTTGATTGGAATCTTCACACAAATTACGCACAGAATTTGACAAAATCAGTTAGAGGTATACATCCACTTTATTTATTTTCCTTGTATCTTCTGTATCTGTAATCTCCAAGACAAGACCGACAAATCTTCTATATAACCATTGATAAAATCATTAGACGTAATTCAATTCATCATTGAACAACCATCACAATTTTTCTTTCTTGTTCCCTTCTATGCTTTCTATATTCACCAACGGAGTATATGAATATACATATAATATCATACATAGGTTATTCACACTAACAACAACTCAACTATGAAAAACATTACTGCCTTTCTATTGTTGTTCGAATGAATCACCACCGTCACCATTTACAACCCACTTTCAAACCACCAAACAACCATAACTTCTGCTTGAATTCGGTTTCTGTTGCACCTCATACCACAGACCATCAAACCTCCTTATAATTCTATGTTTTTATGTTTTATATTCGGCTCATCATTTGAACACCACCTCCTACACCCGGTTACTATTTTGATCAAAACCCAAATCACTGCTACTTACTATCGTAGACCCAAAATAAACCCACACCATCGACTATTGTCGATACTCACACAAACTAAACACCTAGCCTTTATTCTTCTCACTACTAGGATATTCGACAACCACCTTCGGTTTTTAATTCTTGTTCTGTTTCATTACCGTACACCATTCGTGTGACGACCCGGAAATTTCCGACCAAATTTAAACTTAATCTTATATAATTTAGACACGATAAGCAAAGTCTATTAAACTGAGTCTCATAATGTTTGAACTATTTTCATGAATTCAATTTCACCTTTGATTATTCCTGATGATTCACGAACAATTATTTGTAAATAAATAAATAAATAAATATATATATATATATATATATATATATATATATATATATATATATATATATATATATATATATATATATATATAATATATATATAAGTATATATATATAATAATAATAATTTAAAGTAATATATGATTAATTGTAAGAACTAAATTGTAAAATTATAAATGATATGATAATAAAGTTGTTATTAAATTATACATATAACACATGATTTTTGTACATATTTATCAGTAGGTGTATATTATAAAATATATAAAAGGTATAAATATTCAATTATATATATTATATAACAATTATTAACCTAATACATAATTAATAAATTGTAATATTAATATATGAAATTTAAATTTGAAATATGGTTATTATATTAATATTACTAATAATACTTCCATTAAAAATAAATATCAATATCAATATCTGTAATATTAATATTATAAAATTTTTTTAATATATTGATATAAAAAGTTGTTACATGTAATTTGTTACATTATTATTAGTATTATTTTTAGCAATACTATTATTATTATAATTAATATCATTATTATTCTTAATGTTATTATTAAAAAAAAATGATACAATGTATTATTATTATCATTAATAATATAATTCTTATAATTTGTAGTATCATGATTGTGTATTATTATATATTATTATTATTATTTCTATTATTATTAATCTGTATTATTAATATAATTATTATTAGATCAGTATTATTATTACTAGAATATTTAATAATTATAATTACTTATATTAAAGAGATAAGGTTAGATATATATACGCGTATGTGCATATAGGTCTCAATCAGATTTATTTTTTTTCTGCTTTCTCTGCTCCCTCGTGTTAAAATGTCGACACCAATAGATTATAGAATAATCGATACCCAATTTGAAATTGATTACTTCATTTTCCTTTACCCTCTAAATCAATTACAACATCCATAAAATTATTTAATGTTTGATAGTAAACAGAAAAATCGAATTACTGCTCGATATATACGGTACGTACAACTTTTTGGCAAAAGATCGAAATTGAAATGTTTTCCAAAATCCATTAATGCAATTGTGTTAGGAATTCCTCATTTAATCTATCTTTAAGTTTTCATTACCCAGTTTTTGCTATTCGTTTCGAATTTTGAAGTCAAAGATTAACATTAAAAAGTCAACTGTTTGATTTCTCAAGAAATTTGGATTTGTGTTGAGGTTTTCGGATCAGTTGATAATACAGAAGGTTTCTAGGAGCGATTTGGGAAATGTTTCATGAAGGAATCGAGGTGTCAAAACAACCCAAACTCAAAAACTGATTTTGTTTGTTCTTCGTTAATTTTTTTTTTAAACAGCTGTTGCTGTTAATTATTCTTTCTTTTCTAATCAAATTCAATTCTTCAACACAGGCATTCGTAATTTAATTTCAACTCTTTATTCAAATAGTAATTCGCGAATATGATTTGATTTGTTTCAGTCGTTTTTGTTTTGATTCTGTGATCGAATGAAATTGATGAAGAAGAAAGGAAAACAGATACGATATATTAAGTTATAGAATGGATTTTAATCAGAAAAGTGAAGGCAGCAGAATGGTTTGTGTGCGTGTCGGTTAAGCGAGAGGCCTCGGGTTCGAGTCCCGTCTGCTACTTTTCTTTTTACACAAAGGGTATACACTTTACTTTTATTATTATTATTATTGTTATTATTATTATTAATTATTATTGTTATTATTATTTTTGTACTTATTAATTATTGTTATTATTACATGTATTATAATTACTACTAGTATTATTATTAACATAAGTGTATTTATAAGAATTATCATTTATTATCATAACATTAGATACAATTATGAATATTATTATTACTGTTATGGAAATAATATAAGTTACTATTATTTTCATAAATATTAGTATTAATAACATTCTAAATTTATTAGTATTATTATTATGTATTATTATTGTCAATATCATTATGATCAATATAATTAGAAAATTATAGGTAGTAATATTAATAATATGAGTATCATTATTATTATATTATTAAAAATTATTATCCTAACTATTATTAGTAATAAAATTTGATATAAATATTATTATTATTAGTATCGTTATTATTGATATTATCATTATAATTAGATACAATTTTCATTACTAATATTAATATTATTTTACCGAATAAACATTATGTATATAAAAACATTTATAAGTAACAATACATATAAGTATGTACTAATGATGTCAATGACTTTTACATAAATATACATATATAACAAATTAATATCTATTTTATATATATATACATAATGAACATATAAAACATATACATATGTATATTACTAACATAAAAATGATATAACTAATACATTATTACATATATATATATATATATACATATATATATATATACATATATATATTTACATACATATATATATATATACATATATATATATATATACATATATATATATATACATATATATATATATACATATATATACATATACATATATATATATATATATATATATATATATATATATATATATATATATATATATATATATATATATATATATATATATATATATATATATATATATATATATATATATATATATATATATATATATATATATGTGTTCAATTACAACTATGAATATTAATAAATATACAAATGATATAAGTTCATGAATCCAAGGTCAACCCTATACTTGTGCAATGTCGTTCTATGTATTTTGACTACAAAATACAGTATGATGAGTTTCATTCGCCTTTTTATCCTTTATATTTTTGGGCTGAGAATACATGCGCAACTTTTATAACTGTTTTACGAAATAGACACAAGTAATCGAAATTACGTTCTATGGTTGAATGATCGAAACTGAATATGCCCCTTTTTAGTCTGGTAATCTAAGAATTAGGGAACAGACAACCTAATTGACGCGAATCCTAAAGATAGATCTATCGGGCTCAACAAGCCCCATCTAAAGTACCAGATGCTTTAGTACTTCAAAATTTATATCATGTCTGATGGAAGATCCCGGAATGATGGGGATATTCTTATATGCATATTGTGAATGTTGATTACCAGGTGTTCAATCCATATGAATGATAATTTTGTCTCTATGCATGGGACGTTTATTTATGAGATCTGAAAATGAAAATCTTGTGGTCTATTAAAATGATGGAAATGATTATTTATGTTAAACTAATGAACTCACTAACCTTTTGGTTGACACTTTAAAGCATGTTTATTCTCAGGTACGAAAGAAATCTTCCGCTGTACAATTGCTCATTTTAAAGATATTATTTGGAGTCATACATGACATATTTCAAAAGACGTTGCATTCGAGTCGTTGAGTTCATCAAGATTATTGTTAAGTCAATTATAGTTAGATATATTATGAAATGGTATGCATGCCGTCAACTTTCGATGTAATGAAAGATTGACTTTTCAAAAACGAATGCAATGCTTGTAAATTGTATCATATAGAGGTCAAGTTCCTTGCAATGTAATCAACTGTTGTGAATCATTTATAATCGATATGGACTTCGTCCGGATGGATTAGGACGGGTCGCTTCAGTTGGTATCAGAGCAGTGGTCTTAGCGAACCAGGTCTTGCATTAGTATGTCTAACTGATAGTCATTAGGATGCATTAGTGAGTCTGGACTTCGACCGTGTCTGCATGTCAAAAGTTTTGCTTATCATTTTTGTCAGAAATCGTCTGTTTATCATCCTTAGGAAATTACCTGCTTATCATTCTTAGTCTAGACACATCTTACTGCAATGATTGCATGAATAGTGTATAGACAAAATTCGTATCTTAGCGTATCTGCTAACTCATATCTTAGCATATCTGTTACTGTAGACTTTGCCTGACAGATTCCGTAGATTCCTTCGTAACTTGTGGGATTTTAGTATTATACATGCATATGTAAATTATGTATTGCAGGGTACTAATCTACATCCTATAATCTATTTCTTATCGAAAATCCTTCATTTGATCGTACGAGATGAATCCCTCCACCAGTTCAAGTCCCTCAGATTCCGATAGTTATTCCGACAGCTATTCCGATATGGATTTCCACTCGAACTCCGAAAGCAGTATAACCAGAATGACTCAACCAATCAGCCATCCCCAATTCATCTGATGGATTCGTAGTCAACTTAATCAATGGAGACGTGCAGAAGGCAATCCCTTCCACTAACCGAAATCACCTTTTGGCGAAGAACCTGAAGCATCTACCGGCGAATCTATCCGAAACACCATTTTCAGCCTCATTTCCAAAGTAGTTCGACACGATTATATTCTATCCACAATTCTAAACCTTATTCATCCGCTCGTTCTGACCGAAAATTATCCCGGAATAATAGAAGAAGATAGCGAACTTCGCGCTCGAGTAATCAATTTGGAGGATATGGTCCAGCTTCAGCAACATCACCGGCACCAACAGTACCATCAATAACAGTACCAGTACCATCAACAATCCATGCCTCAATATCACCATCTGTACTTCGAGTATGATCTTCGTTTGACGTATCGTTCTACCTCATTTATCTTCGTTCGACATGGCGAATATGTAATCTCTAAAGTTTTAGAGATTATTTATTCTAGTTCCAACCGAAAACTAAATGAGTTTAATATTAATTTAACTCATTAAATCCATGATTACATCTGAAGAAAATATATATGTATATATATTTTCATAAAGATTGTAATTAAAAATTCTTTTGTACAAACTGTTAATGGTGAAAATATTTTAACGGGTAGGTAATACCCGAGGGATATTTACGATTTCACATTAATAAGTTAAATTGTACGTTCTTCGAATCTAATTCAAAAGTCGTTTACTATCCTACTTACATCCACAGGAATACGTATCCATTCACCGCCTAATAACCATTTTCATTCAATTTCATATTTGGATTTTGACCTATCAGAATCCAACAAGTGGCATTATGAAGAAAACGTTGGACAAAATAAAATTTGTTAGAAACAAACAAATTAACTATGAGAAATTAGGTTAAGAATCCACGCTAACGAAATCCTAGCTAACTGTTCCTAGCTACCTGTTAATTCCGTATTACATTTTAATTATCGCAATTTTTTTATCGCAATTTAATTATCGCAATTTTAATTCTCGCAATTTTATTTATCATCATTTAATTTCTGTTATTTACTTTACGCACTTTATTTATCATCATTTAATTTCTGTTATTTATTTTACGCAGTTTAAATATCAGGACACGTATACAAGGTTTTGACATATCATATCGACGCATCTATATATATTATTTGGAATAACTATAGACACTCTATATGCAGTAATGATCGAGTTCTCTATATAGGGTTGAGGTTGATTCTATAATAATATATATAGTTTGAGTTGTGATAGAGTCTGAGACGAATACGGGTCACGATATGTATTAATTAATACGAATATTATATACTAAACTATATATGAATTATTGAATTGCTAACTGTGGACTATCAACTAAGGACTACCAACTTTGGACAATTAAAATGAATTAAAATATTGATTATAACATATGAAACTAAACAATTCTTCAAGTTTGCCACTTGATTTCACCTTAAACCTCATTTACATCTTGACGATTGCTATATGCGTTCAAACCCTTCATGATTCTTGAAAACACCTCAATCGAGAGGATGAACCAACCGCACTTCATCTACGGAAGGAAAGATTGATGTATATAGTTATGAACCTGAAAACACTCAGAACCTGAGTAAACGTTTAACACGTATCCGTGCTAGCTCCATTGAAGTTGTTATTACCGAAAATAACTTTAAAATTCCTTTCAAATTAGCCAAATTTGTCACAGATCCAACAAGTTAACTTCGACTTTTCAGTTGGACTAGCCTTACTATAAGCTTGATATATATGAGTGCTCTTTTATTGTTACTAAGGAACCTTTCATATTCCACCATGTTACCATTAGCCTTTAATCATCTAAAAACACAATTCTCTTGAAACCACCTCGGATTGATAACCGACGATTCAGATATGGTAGCATTAAATGCAGAGGAAACAGAAAAATTGTAGATGGTCTAAACGGTCAAAAGTTTGATGATAAAGAAGAGAGTGTTGGGAACGCTCGATAGAAAATTTGGTACAGAAAAACAGATTGAGCAAACCATGAAGGAGACCAAGGACAAATACAAGGACCAAACTGTAGTGACCCGAACTTTTCCATGTTTATATATATTAAATGAAATTGTTATTTACATGATTAAGTGTTTCCAACATGTTAAGCAATCAAACTTGTTAAGACTTGATTAATTGAAATAGGTTTCATATAGACAATTGACCACCCAAGTTGACCGGTGATTCACGAACGATAAAACTTGTAAAAACTATATGATGACATATATATGGATATATATATATATATATATATATATATATATATATATATATATATATATATATATTTAACATGATATTATGATAATTAAACATATCATTAAGTATATTAACAATGAACTACATATGTAAAAGCAAGACTACTAACTTAATGATTTTGAAACGAGACATATATGTAACGATTATCGTAGTAACGACATTTAATGTATATATATCATATTAAGAGATATTCATACATCATATTATCATGATAATATAATAATTTAAAATCTCATTTGATATTATAAACATTGGGTTAACAACATTCAACAAGATCGTTAACTAAAAGGTTTCAAAACAACACTTACATGTAACGACTAACGATGACTTAACGACTCAGTTAAAATGTATATACATGTAGTGTTTTAATATGTATTCATACACTTTTGAAAGACTTCAAGACACTTATCAAAATACTTCTACTTAACAAAAATGCTTACAATTACATCCTTGTTCAGTTTCATCAACAATTCTACTCGTATGCACCCGTATTCTTGCTCGTACAATACACAGCTTTTAGATGTATGTACTATTGGTATATACACTCCAATGATCAGCTCTTAGCAGCCCATGTGAGTCACCTAACACATGTGGGAACTATCATTTGGCAACTAGCATGAAATATCTCATAAAATTACAAAAATATGAGTAATCATTCATGACTTATTTACATGAAAACAAAATTACATATCCTTTATATCTAATCCATACACCAACGACCAAAAACACCTACAAATACTTTCATTCTTCAATTTTCTTCATCTAATTGATCTCTCTCAAGTTCTATCTTCAAGTTCTAAGTGTTCTTCATAAATTATACAAGTTCTAGTTTCATAAAATCAAGAATACTTCCAAGTTTGCTAGTTTCAATTTCTATAACTATAACAATCTTATTTCGAGTGGAAATCTTACTTGAACTTGTTTTTCGTGTCATGATTCTGCTTCAAGAACTTTCAAGCCATCCAAGGATCCTTTGAAGCTAGATCCATTTTTCTCATTTCTAGTAGCTTTATCCAGAAAACTTGAGGTAGTAATGATGTTCATAACATCATTTGATTCATACATATAAAGCTATCTTATTCGAAGGTTTAAACTTGTAATCACTAGAACATAGTTTAGTTAATTCTAAACTTGTTCGCAAACAAAAGTTAATCCTTCTAACTTGACTTTTAAAATCAACTAAACACATATTATATATCTATATGATATGCTAACTTAATGATTTAAAACCTGGAAACACGAAGAACACTGTAAAACCGGACATACGCCGTCGTAGTAACACCGCGGGCTGTGTTGGGTTAGTTAATTAAAAACTATGATAAAATTTTATTTAAAAGTTGTTCTTCTGGAAAAATGATTTTTCTTATGAACATGAAACTATATCCAAAAATCATGGTTAAACTCAAAGTGGAAGTATGTTTTCTAAAATGGTCATCTAGACGTCGTTCTTTCGACTGAAATGACTACCTTTACAAAAATGACTTGTAACTTATATTTCCGACTATAAACCTATACATTTTTTGTTTAGATTCATAAAATATAGTTCAATATGAAACCATAGCAATTTGATTCACTCAAAACAGATTTAAAATGAAGAAGTTATGGGTAAAACAAGATTGGATAATTTTTCTTGTTGTAGCAACGTGAAAATTGGTAACAAATTTATATTAATCATATCCTAGCTAACTTATATTGTATTATACATGTATTCTAATATATTATGTAATCTTGGGATACCATAGACACGTATGCAAATGTTTTGACATATCATATCGACCCATGTGTATATATTATTTGGAACAACCATAGACACTCTATATGCAGTAATGAGAGAGTTAGCTATACAGGGTTGAGGTTGATTCCAAAAATATATATACTTTGAGTTGTGATCTAGCCTGAGACATGTATACATTGGGTTGTGGATTGATTCAAGATAATATATATCAATTTTTTTTCTGTACATCTAACGTTGGACAACTAGTTGTAGGTTACTAACGAGGACAGCTGACTTAATAAACTTAAAACATCAAAATGTATTAAAAGTATTGTAAATATATTTTGAATATACTTTGATATATATGTACATATTTGTTATATGTTCGTGAATCGACCAGTGGCCAAGTCTTACTTCCCGACGAAGTAAAAATCTGTGAAAGTGAGTTATAGTCCCACTTTTAAAATCTAATATTTTTGGGATGAGAATACATGCAGGTTTTATAAATGATTTACAAAATAGACACAAGTACGTGAAACTACATTCTATGGTTGAATTATCGAAATCGAACGTGCCTCTTTTTATTAAGTCTGGTAATCTAAGAATTAGGGAACATACACCCTAATTGACGCGAATCCTAAAGATAGATCTATGGGCCTAACAAACCCCATCCAAAGTACCAGATGCTTTAGTACTTCGAAATTTATATCATATCCGAAGGGTGTCCCGGAATGATGGGGATATTCTTATATATGCATCTTGTTAATGTCGGTTACCAGGTGTTCACCATATGAATGAATTTTATCTCTATGTATGGGATGTATATTGAAATATGAAATCTTGTGGTCTATTATTATGATTTGATAATATATAGGTTAAACCTATAACTCACCAACATTTTTGTTGACGTTTTAAGCATGTTTATTCTCAGGTGATTATTAAGAGCTTCCGCTGTTGCATACTAAAATAAGGACAAGATTTGGAGTCCATGCTTGTATGATATTATGTAAAAACTGCATTCAAGAAACTTATTTTTGATGTAATATATTCTTATTGTAAACCATTATGTAATGGTCGTGTGTAAACGGTATATTTTAGATTATCATTATTTGATAATCTACGTAATGCTTTTTAAACCTTTATAGATAAAATAAAGGTTATGGTTGTTTTAAAAATGAATGCAGTCTTTGAAAAACGTCTCATATAAAGGTCAAAACCTCGCGACGAAATCAATTAATATGGAACGCTTATAATCAATATGAACGGGACATTTCAGTTGGTATCCGAGCGTTGGTCTTAGAGAACCAGAATTTTGCATTAGTGTGTCTTATCGAGTTTGTTAGGATGCATTAGTGAGTCTGGACTTCGACCGTGTTTACTTGAAAAATGATTGCTTAACAAATTTTGTTGAAAACTATATATTTTTAACATGTGAATATTATGTGATATATTAATCTCTTAACGTGTTTGATATTATGTGATAGATGTCTACCTATAGAACAAGTCCCATTGAGCCACCTAATAATAATGAAGAGTCAAATGTAAATTGGAATGATTCGTGGACTGATTCACAAGTTCCCGAAGAGGAACCGGAAGAAGAGTCGGAACCGGAAGAAGAATCGGAACCGGAATAAGAAATAGAACCAGTGGGAGAAATAATAAAATTGTTAAGTAGAAGAAAATCCTCAACCAACCGACCAAAGTTAATTATGGTCAATGGTGTTTCCGCCAAGGAAGCAAAGTATTGGGAGGATTACCAATTCTCCGATGAATCGGATCCCGACAAGGATTCCGATGATGTTATAGAAATTACCCCAGCACAATTTAATAAGGTAAAAGAGAACAATAAGGGAAAGGGCATAAAAATAAAGAAATTTGATTCCAAACCCGATGAACTTTATATGTATCGTCAACACCCGTATTTCTTAAGTTGTGACAATAACCCGGGAACCTCTAAACCACCAGGTTTTTCTAAACCAATGTGGAAAACGATAGCTCGTATTAGGGGAACATCATATATCCCTAGAAACTTGGCAAAACGAACCAAAACCGAAGAAGAAGAAACGAGCGAGTCGGAATAAGATAGTTGTATTCGTGTGGTGTAATATATGTAATATAGTATGCTTATGCTTTATGATATATGTAAAAATTGCTTGTATTAATAAGTATTTTTTTTATGAATCTAACTCTTGTCTATTTTATAGTATAAAAACACAAAAATGGATATATAACCCAATATTTTAAGAGACCTACCCGGAGACATGATTGATGAAATCTTGTCTAGAGTCGGTCAGAATTCCTCGGCACAACTATTTAAGGCGAGATCAGTTTGTAAGACATTCGAAGAACGTTCCAAGAATGCCTTGGTTTATAAAAGGCTTTCGTTCGAAAGATGGGGGATATCACATTGGGAAATCCATAAGTTACGATGTGTTTATTATGACGCATATATTGCGGGGAACCCAAATGCTATTTTACGCAACGGGTTAAGAAATTATTTTGACTCAATATATTCGAATATAGGACTTCGTGATTTAGAAAAAGCGGCTAACATGCAACATAAAGAAGCATGTTATGCTTACGGGTTAGTAATGTTCGCTTCTCACCAAAGTGAGAACAAGAACATCAGGCTACAACTATTAAACAAAACGTTCCCACAAGTGACGGACTCAGTAGTTGGGGTGAAAAACAAAGTTTTTAGATTGTTACGGGACTGTTGGACATTACGTAACCCTCGTCCCTTTGATGATGTTACAACAAGCTGTCTTATCAATGGCCATAACGGTTATGTTCCACAAGACCAAGGATGGGAAGTAGTCCTAGTAAAACCAGAATGCATGACTTGTTTCTGGACGTATGAATTACATGTCTTTATTGCCTTTGCTGAACGACTTGTGTACTAGCTAGAATTATATTCACAACTATCTTGTATCAAAGTTATTGTGTGCTATATTTCATGTTATATGTAAAATAAGCGGTATTGTAAGTTTGTAAAATATTGTGAAAAAGTTTGAACGCGAAATATTATTATAATCAGTTTTTCGTATAGAATTGTAGTAGTTGAATTGTATATTAGCTACTAAGTATGAACTTAACGGGTAGGTACTACCCGAATTTAAACTTATAAAACGCTAATATGAAGAAAAATCTTTTATAAATGAGTTCATATTATGCTACGAGATACTATTGACTACTCTTAATATTCTGTATGATTAACTTGTTTCATTTGACTATTTGAAGGAAATGGCACCGACTACTCGACAAACCATGAATATGAGCGAAGAGGAATTTCGTACCTTTCTTGCTGCAAACATACCCGCAGTACAGGCTGCGCTACATACCCACAATAACTCCGAATCTAGCAATGCAGCTAACGGCGCAAGAAATTGTGTAGGATCCACCTACAAAGAATTCACTGCCTGCAAACCTTTGGAATTTGATGGAACCGAAGGTGTAACGACCCCGATTTTTCCAATCGTTTTACATAAATTAAACCTTACCAACATGATAAGCAATCCAAATTGTGGAGACTTGTGTTTTTGAAAAGAGTTTTACACAACGTTTGACCGTCCAATTTGACCGATGATATCACGAACTATATAACATACGATAATTATACGTTTGTGTATATATATGTATTTATATATATTTAACATGATCTAAGGATGGTTTAATATCTCATTGTGTGCTAATGACAATGAGTTATAAGTACATTTTGAAACTACTAACTTAAGTTTTCAAAATTATAACTATACGTAACATTCTTTGATATATATACTTATAACCTATAATGCTTATACATGTATTGTATATATAATGTATCTAATCACCTTTTAAGGACTTAAATACATAAAACAATATAAGTATTTTCACAAAATATAGCTATATTTGAATTCTCAATTCGTTTCCTCAAGATTTCTATACGTATATCTAGGGTATATGTACCCGTATCATACCCAGCTTCTATATGTATTTACTATTGTATATACACATCAAATCAAAATCCTAATCAACATTATTACTACCCTATATATGAGGTAACTAGGATTTGTCAAGTAGCATGAATTATTAGTAAGAAAACAAAATTAGGAATCCTTTTCTTTCTTTATAAACTAAAAACATTTTTATGAATGAACACCATTTGTTCACTCCATTTTCTCATACCTACACCCTCATTTCTCTCTCAAAATACTCTTAACTTCATACTTGATCATCTCCAAGCATTTTCCCCATCATTTAGCTTCAATTACAAGCCTTAAACACCATAAGAAAACTCTTTCAAGAACATAACAAAATAACCACCCATTTGAAGAAGTATACTTCCAACCTTTTGATCTAACTCCACCACTCTTTAATTCTAAGATTTTTTCTTATCTCTTACAGTAAATTTGTCCAAGTAACTTGAGGTAGTAACCTTGTTCATAATCTTGTTCGATTCATAATTATATAGCTATCTTATTTTATGTTGTAAAATTTTAACAACATGAACATAGTTTGAATGATTTCAAACTTGTTTGCAAACTAAATAGATCCTTCTAACTTAACTTTTAAAATACTTCAAGACCTGTAATATATCATAATGATATGCTAACTTAACAAGATATAACTTGGTTTTACAAAGAACACCTTAAAAACTGAATCTACGTCGTCGGAGTGCAACCGGGTGCTGTTTTGGGTTGGATAATTAAAAACCATCTTGAACTTTGAATTGGAAGTTCATGTTCTGGAAAAATGATATTTCTTATGAATATGTTAACACATAAAAATTTCATGGTTTAACTCAAAGTGTAAGTATTTTTAGAAAAATGATCATTAAATGTTGTTTTTATGATGGAAAATGATCACTTTCATAAGTTTTACCAAAGTTTGACCTATAACCTGTGATTTTGAATACAAACTAAGGTATTTTTAGTTCATATTCTTAAAATTTGACTCGATCCAAGGAAGTGGCAAGTTGAACCAACAAAAACGGAGTTGTAATGAAGAAACTACGACTAAAACAAGATTGGGTATCTGAAACTAGTTTAGCTACGAAAATATTTGGAGATAAAGTAAATTAATCATATCTTTTCTAATTAATATTATATTTTATATATAATTACTTATGATTTGATTTTATATATTTCAGGACCACCCGTAAACAACACGAGAGGATTAATCATAAGACCTCATGATTGTACGCAACACGTCATTTGACAACACGGTACTTTATGTACGCAACACATCATTTGACAACATGGTACCATGGGTCGAGATTAATTCTGATCAATACGAATACGATGGGGTCTTTATTTATTTTGTTGAGCAACTAATTGTGGACCACTAACATCGGACTGCTAACTACGGACTAAGAAAATATTAAAAGTATTATTAGTGTATATATATATATATATATATATATATATATATATATATATATATATATATATATATATATATATATATATATATATATATATATATATGTAACGATTACTTGAAAAGAAAATATGTTGATATATTATATATATATGGTTAGGTTCGTGATATCTATCGGAGACCAAGTCGAGTTAAATACCTTCAAGGCAAAAGTGAGTATATAGTCCCACTTTTAAACTCTAAATATTTTGGGATGAGAATACATGCATTTTATGATTTACGTTATGGACACAAGTGATTAAAAATATATATTCTACGTTGAGTTGTACCACTGGCATACTTCCCTGTAACTTGGTAACTACTATTTACATGAGGTATTGTAAACGCGAATCCTGTTGATAGATCTATCGGGCCTGACAACCCCAACCGGACTGGACGACCAGTATTCAACGGTTGCACAGTACTTCGTTTCGGTGACTACACTTGGTACGGTGTAGTAAGATTTCATAATAAAGGGAATATGCGACGTTGATTAAATGTTAAGTATGGTTATCAAGTGCTCAACAACTTAGAATATTTTTTATTAAAACGTTTATGTATATGAAATCTTGTGGTCTATATTTATAACGCTGCTAGCATTAAACCTATATCTCACCAAATTTATGTTAACGTTTAAAGCATGTTTATTCTCAGGTTCCTAGAAGTCTTCCGCTATTTGAATATATGTTAGAGAAACCATGTGCATGGAGTCATACATGTTTTATTCGAGGAAGCATTGCATTCACAAAATCATCACCGTGTATTTATTTTGACTGCATTGTCAACGGAAGTATTATTGTAAACTGTTATTTACGGTGATTGTCTATATGTAGAAATCATCAGATGTCGAAAACATTGAATTTTAAATATTCATTTATGGTATATCTTTTCAAAAGAATGCAATGTTTATAAAACGTATCATATAGAGGTCAAATGTCTCGCGATGTAATCATATGTTATTGTATTCATCCCTGTGGATTAGGTCGGGTCGTTTCATGTGGTATCAGAGCGGTGGTCTTAGCGAACCAAGTCTGCATTAGTGTGTCTAACTGATAAGTCGTTAGGTTGCATTAGTGAGTCTGGACTTCGACCGTGTCTGCATGTCAAAATTTTGCTTATCATTTTTTGTCGAAAATCATCTACTTATCATCTGTAGGAAATTACCTGCTTATCATCTTAATTCTAAACGCGTCTTACTGCATTCATTGCATGAATGGTGTATAGACAAAATTCATATCTTAGCGTATTTGCTAATTCATATCTACGTGTATCTGTTACTGTAAACTTTGTCTGACATATTCCGTAAATCCCTCCATAATCTATGAGATCTTTTGTTCTATATATGTGGATATTCTATATAATTTGAATACCACCCGATAGCCGGAAAATCATTTCATATCGGAAAAAAATCCTTTATTCAATCATACGAAATGGAACTCGTCACTAGTTGAAGTCCCTCGAATTCCGATATGGAATACCACTCAAGCTCCGAAAGCAGTGTGACCGGAATGGATCAACCAATCAGTCATCATCTATTTTGGATGGATTGGGGATGGGTTCGTAGCCTCCTCAATCATTGGAGACAAGAAGAAGGTGATCCCTTCCATCCACCAAATTGCCCTCTTGACGATGAACCTGAAGCACTTACCGGCGAACCTGTTCGAGAAACCATTTTCTCTCTCATTTCCAGAGTATCTCGTCACGATTATATACTACATCAAATTCTAGATTTTATTTATCCGCTCGTCCGAACCGACAATCACCCCGATATAATAGAAGAAGTCAACGAGCTTCGCACTCGGGTAGTGGCTTTGGAGAATACGGTACGAAGGTTACAAACACCATCAGCAGCATCAGCAGTATAACCAGTACCGTCAATAACATTAACATCGCAAGCCTCAATACCCTAAGCACCAGCAGCATCACCAGCATCAACGTTATCACCATCATCAACATCAACAGGATCATTACCACCACCAACAATCACATCCGCATCACACGCCTCAATATCACCATTTGTACCTCGGATATCAACGTCACACGCACCATAGATACCAAGAAGTACCAACAACAACAAACGATGAAGTATTGATTCATAACTTCATCGGAGAAACATTCTATGGTGATTATGTAATCTCTAAAGACATAGAGATTACCTATTTCTGCCTTAACCATAAATCAGATGAGTGGACAGAAATGATAAAAGGAAGAGTAGAAACCCCGACAAGAATGATGTGTTAGGTACAAGCTAGACTTGTTTTACCAACAGCATCAGCAGTACCCTTAGCCTCACCAACACAGTCAGTGTTGTCAACATCGTTAGAATCGTCAGCAACTTTAACATCACAAGCTCCACCAGTTCAAGAATCACCGTGGACATCATCAATAACGCGTATATTGCATCAACGAGTTATGAAGTATTAACTCATTCTTCTGAAGAATTTATATAAATATTTTATATATATGAATTCGGAAACCAAAATAAATCTTTTCGTACTAAGCTATTAAGTATGAATTGAAAAAGGGTAGAAACTACTCGTTTAAATTCATACTTCAAATATGCAATGATGTACGTCCTTCGTCAGCAACTTAATCATCGTTAACTACAATCCCTGTTTCAATTCAATGAATTTCGTTTTATAATAAACCAAGTGTATTATTCAATAATATGTTTGATTTTACACTTTCATCTTCAATGTACTCGAAGCTTACTGGGAAACAACATTCATATCTTGCGAAGTTAGCAAGAGTTCAATGAGTATCAGCATGATTCACTAAGGAAATATATATAAGAATAAATAATGAAGTATTGATCCATAACTTCATTAATATTCTGTGAAGAATATGTGGTTCCTAATCGTTTTAGAGATTACTTATTCTAGCTCAAACCGAAAATCAAATGAGTCTAATATTATATTGACTTATTAAATTCATGATTACATCTGAAGAAGATATATATGTACATATATTTTCATAAAGATTGTAATAAAATTCTCTGGTACAAAACATTACTTGTGAAATTTTTTTTTAACGGGTAGGTAATACCCGAGAGATATATAAATTCACAATTAATATGATTATATTCTTCGACTCTGATTCAACAATCATCAACTATACTCACTACCTTCACAATAATATACATTCTTTCATAGAAATCAAAACAACCATTCTCATCCAAATTTGATCACGACAAAATGAAATCCAAGTCAAGACTTAACAGAAGACATCACTCTTAGGACTCTTACATCTTTCAAAACTATACTTTGACTTCAAAACTATGCTAGAACATCATTCGATTCTTGGAACCCAGAAAAATATTTGTATCATTCAAAGTCCTAAAACATCATATGTATATTAACAATTACAATCTATGATCAAACCCTTCGAAATTCCTGAAGACACTTCAAATAATGGACAATCGAGATGATGATCTAACCACACATTACCCGCAGTCTTGCACCTGAAAAGCTCTCAAAACCAAGGACATAATTTAACACGTATGCGCGTTAAATCTTTTAGCATTTATTAGCAAAAATAACTTTGCAATTCCTTTTCAAAATAGCAAATTTTGTCACAGTTTCAGCAAGTCAACCTCGACTTTCCATTCGAAGTAGCCTTATTATAACCTGTAATACATACGATTACCCTTTTGTTACCAGGGAACCTTTTATATTCCACGACATTATCAGCAGATGTACCAGCAACTCGTTACCCCTTTGGCGGAATCAACAATTGGTATTTTGAAATCTCGCAGCATTTCTATTTCGGCAGTTATATATATATATATATATATATATATATATATATATATATATATATATATATATATATATATATATATATATATATATATATATATATATATATATATATACAACGTCTATCCACAAGAATTACATATTTCAAATGTGAAGTTTCTGAAAAATGCTCCAGTCTACGAATTAGTGCTATTTAGTTTTGGAAAAGACTGATAAAGTGGTAAAGGCAGTAGACAACAATTACGGTCAGAAGTTTGACAATAAAGAATAATAGATTGGAAAAGCTCGAACGAAAAATTTGGTACTGGAAAACGGATTGAGCAAAGTATAAAGGAGGTCGTGGACAAATCACAATGACGAAATCTACCTTCAAAGGATTCAAATGATTCAGTGTCTGCTGAAACTGTTAGTAAGAACCTTACTCTTTATTCTAAACCTTCACAGACAGATTTTCCGCGTCATTCTCTGATCTTAGATATTCTAAGATATCATCGTATTTTTCATTATAAGTATCTCCGATATTCCTGAAGATATATTCCCAACTATCCTCATCAAAAATCATTTATCTCTTCACAATATTTGCGTTACAACATAAAAGAAACTGTGTTAGTTTCTAAATTCTGAAAAATTCGAGTTTAAAATATGAATGTTTTGAAGTAGTGTTGGAAACTGAAGCATGAATTAGTATAATATAATGACACTTGATCAACGTGATTATATTACAGTAATTCATGCTGAGTTTCTAAATGGAACATAATGATTCACAGATCATAACGTCATCATGTGCCATGTTACACAACTCTTACATTCTACCTAATCTCCAAACATATTAAGAACATATCTCCTTGATAATTCTATCTTTTCGGACATTCTGGTAACTTACCAAATCAAGATCGTGCAATTACTATTTCATTCTTAGAACATTAACTATGTTTATTTCAAAATTCATACCTACGAATTCCGGACCATTATTCGCTTGACTCGAAGTCGGGAAGAGGAAACTGAAGTATGGAACTATTGAATATAAAATAAAATATAAAGCTCGACAACAACAAATAAATTACAAACCGTGTATATCAATACGTCTTGCAACGTAAAGGCACGGGAGAATTAACAATACTATAACCCCAAGGTAATAGTAGAAATAAATAAAATCCTCCGGAGGTAGATGAAAAAGAAGAATGACAGAGATGAAAGTTAAGAGTATATCCAGGATCAGTACTGGATGAAGCATACTGATAAATGTTTTAAAGTATGAATTGAGGGATGAATAATAGAAGGTATGAGTTGTAAGGAAATAAAAGGAGGTGGATTTATAGTAAAAGATCCGACAGAGCAATTAAAATAGATGATCGCATTTAAAGCGGATTCTAATTTCCTTGATTATCGAAGAATCAAATCTCATTATGAAGATTTTACTCCAAATCTCTTGAACTTGGAAATCAATCTTATCTACGTCAAAAGATATGACGAATCTATACCTACTCATTTCACCCTTTGGTGATAGCCCCACTCGTACTCTTCACAAAAATCAAATTGCTTTATCAATATTATTTGATGATAATAAAACTCTAATTTCCAACTCGTATACGTCATGAAAACATACTTATTATCAGCCATGACCATCCCATTCAAATTTCGGGACGAAATTTATTTAACGGGTAGGTACTGTAACGACCTGGATTTTTCCAATCGTTTTATACTTATGAGATTAATATTTACAAAAATTAAACCTTACCAACATGATAAGCAATCCAAATTGTTGAGACTTGTGTTTTTGAAAAGAGTTTTACACAACGTTTGACCGTCCAATTTGACCGATGATATCACGAACTATATAACATACGATAATTATACGTTTATGTATATATATGTATTTATATATATTTAACATGATCTAAGGATGGTTTAACATCTCATTGTGTACTATTGACAATGAGTTATAAGTATATTTTGAAACTACTAACTTAAGTTTTCAAAACGATAACTATACGTAACATTCTTTGATATATATACTTATAACCTATAATGCTTATACATGTATCGTATATATAATGTATCTAATCACTTTTTAAGGACTTAAATACATAAAACAATATAAGTATTTTCACAAAATATAGCTATATTTGAATTCTCATTCCGTTTCCTCAAGATTTCTATACGTATATCTAGGGTATATGTACCCGATGTATCATACCCAGCTTCTATATGTATTTACTATTAGTATATACACATCAAATCAACATCCTAATCAACATTATTACTGCCCTAGATATGAGGTAACTAGGATTTGTCAAGTAGCATGAATTATTAGTAAAAAAACAAAATTAGGAATCCTTTTCTTTCTTTATAAACTAAAAACGTTTTTATGAATGAACACCATTTCTTCACTCCATTTTCTCATACCTGCACCCTCATTTCTCTCTCAAAATACTCTTAACTTCATACTTGAACATCTCCAAGCATTTTCCCCATCATTTAGCTTCAATTACAAGCCTTAAACACCATAAGAAAACTCTTTCAAGAACATATCAAAATAACCACCCATTTGAAGAAGTATACTTCCAACCTTTTGATCTAACTCCACCATTCTTTGATTCCAAGATTTTTTCTTATCTCTTACAGTAAATTTTTCCAAGTAACTTGAGGTAGTAACCTTGTTCATAATCTTGTTCGATTCATAATTATATAGCTATCTTATTTTATGTTGTAAAATTTTAACAACATGAACATAGTTTGAATGATTTCAAACTTGTTTGCAAACTAAATAGATCCTTCTAACTTAACTTTTAAAATACTTCAAGACCTGTAATATATCATAATGATATGCTAACTTAACAAGATATAACTTGGTTTTACAAAGAACACCTTAAAAACTGAATCTACGTAGTCGGAGTGCAACCGGGGGCTGTTTTGGATTGGATAATTAAAAACCATCTTGAACTTTGAATTGGAAGTTCATGTTCTGGAAAAATGATATTTCTTATGAATATGTTAACACATAAAAATTTCATGGTTTAACTCAAAGTGTAAGTATTTTTAGAAAAATGATCATTAAATGTTGTTTTTATGATGGAAAATGATCACTTTCATAAGTTTTACCAAAGTTTGACCTATAACCTGTGATTTCGAATACAAACTAAGGTATTTTTAGTTCATATTCTTAAAATTTGACTCGATCCAAGGAAGTGGCAAGTTGAACCAACAAAAATGGAGTTGTAATGAAGAAACTACGACTAAAACAAGATTGGGTATCCGAAACTAGTTTAGCTACGAAAATATTTGGAGATAAAGTAAATTAATCATACATTTTTTAATTAATATGATATTTTATATATAATTACTTATGATTTGATTTTATATATTTCAGGACCACCCATAAACAACACGAGAAGATTAATCATAAGACCTCATGATTATACGCAACACGTCATTTGACAACACGGTACTTTATGTACGCAACACGTCATTTGACAACATGGTACCATGGGTCGAGATTAATTCTGATCAATACGAATACGATGGGGTCTTTATTTATTTTGTTGAGCAACTAATTGTGGACCACTAACATTGGACTGCTAACTACGGACTAAGAAAATATTAAAAGTATTATAAGTATGTATATATATATATATATATATATATATATATATATATATATATATATATATATATATATATATATATATATATATATATATATATATATATATATATATATAACAATTACTTGAAAAGAAAATATGTCGATATATTATATATATATATGGTTAGGTTCGTGATATCTATCGGAGACCAAGTCGAGTTAAATACCTTCAAGGCAAAAGTGAGTATATAGTCCCACTTTTAAACTCTAAATATTTCGGGATGAGAATACATGCATTTTATGATTTACGTTATGGACACAAGTGATTAAAAATATATATTCTACGTTGAGTTGTACCACTGGCATACTTCCCTGTAACTTGGTAACTACTATTTACATGAGGTATTGTAAACGCGAATCCTGTTGATAGATCTATCGGGCCTGACAACCCCAACCGGACTGGACGACCAGTATTCAACGGTTGCACAGTACTTCGTTTCGGTGACTACACTTGGTACGGTGTAGTAAGATTTCATAATAAAGGGAATATGCGACGTTGATTAAATGTTAAGTATGGTTATCAAGTGCTCAACAACTTAGAATATTTTTTATTAAAACGTTTATGTATATGAAATCTTGTGGTCTATATTTATAACGCTGCTAGCATTAAACCTATATCTCACCAACTTTATGTTGACGTTTAAAGCATGTTTATTCTCAGGTTCCTAGAAGTCTTCCGCTGTTTGAATATATGTTAGAGAAACCATGTGCATGGAGTCATACATGTTTTATTCGAGGAAGCATTGCATTCACAAAATCATCACCGTGTATTTATTTTGACTGCATTGTCAACGGAAGTATTCTTGTAAACTGTTATTTACGGTGATTGTCTATATGTAGAAATCATCAGATGTCGAAAACATTGAATTTTAAATATTCATTTATGGTATATCTTTTCAAAAGAATGCAATGTTTATAAAACGTATCATATAGAGGTCAAATGCCTCGCGATGTAATCATATGTTATTGTATTCGTCCCTATGGATTGGGTCGGGTCGTTTCAGAAGGACCGATCGGATTGAAACGGTGGACCGAGAAGGTCGAATCGGTGTTTGCCATAAGTAAGTGTACTGAAGAGGACAAAGTGAAGTACGCTACGCATACCTTCACAGGTACTGCGTTAACATGGTGGAATACCTATCTAGAGCAAGTGGGACAAGATGATGCTTACGCACTACCGTGGTCAGCATTCAAGCACTTGGTGAACGAGAAGTACTATCCCAGAACCGAGGTCAATAAGCTCAAGACAGAACTTAGAGGGCTACGAACCCAAGGATTTGATATTACCACGTACAAAAGACGATTCACAGAATTGTGCCTATTGTGTCCGAGAGCGTTCGAAGATGAGGAAGAGAAGATCGACGTGTTTATGAAAGGATTACTGGAAAGAATTAAAGAACAGGCGGCTGAAGAGGCCAATGTGAAGCAAGTCAAAAGAAAGTGGGAGGAAAACAGTGAAAAGAATCACCAATACAACAACAACAGCAATTACAACAATAATCGCAACAACTATCCCAATAATCGCAACATCAATCGCAACTACAACAAACGGCCCAACAACAACAACAACAACAACAACAACAGCAACTACAACAATCATCCCAACAACAATAACAACCGCAACAACAACAACAATCAGAAGCAGTTATGCCAAAGGTGTGAAAAGTATCACTCGGGGTTCTGCACCAAATTTTGCAACAAGTGTAAAAGAAATGGTCATAGCGCGGCGAAGTGTGAGGTCTACGGACCAGGGGTTAACAGAATGAAAGGAACAAATGGTGTCGGAATGAGTAATGGCTGAGCAAGTAGTGTCGGAGCAAGTTATGCCAATGTAGTTTGTTATAAAAGTGGAAAACCGGGCCACATTATTAGAAATTGCCCGAACCAGGAGAACACGAATGGACAAGGCCGAGGAAGAGTTTTCAATATTAATGCGGCAGAGACACAGGAAGACCCGGAGCTTGTTACGGGTACGTTTCTTATTGACGATAAATCTGCTTATGTTTTATTTGATTCGGGTGCAGATAGAAGCTATATGAGTAGAGATTTTTGTGCTAAATTAAGTTGCCCATTGGCACCTTTGGATAGTAAATTTTTACTCGAATTAGCAAATGGTAAATTAATTTCAGTAGATAATATATGTCGAAATCAAGAAATTAAACTGGTTAGCGAAACATTTAAGATTGACTTGATACCAGTAGAGTTAGGGAGTTTTGATGTGATAATCGGTATGGACTGGTTGAGAGAAGTGAAAGCAGAGATCATTTGTTACAAAAATGCAATTCGCATTATATGAGAAAAAGGAAAACCCTTCATGGTGTACGAAGAAAAGAGCAACGCGAAGTTAAATCTTATTAGTAACCTGAAGGCACAAAAACTAATAAGAAAAGGTTTCTATGCTATACTAGCACACGTCAAGAAAGTCAATTCCAAAGAAAAGAACATCAATGATATTCCCGTCGCAAAAGAATTTCTAGATGTATTTCCGAAAGGATTACTGGGACTACCTCCACACCAATCCGTTGAATTTCAAATAGACCTTGTACCGGGAGCTGCACCAATAGCTCGTGTTCCATACAAACTCGCACGTACCGAAATGAAGGAACTTCAGAGCCAATTACAAGAACTTTTAGAGCGTGGTTTCATTCGACCAAGCACATCACTGTGGGGAGCTCCTGTTTTGTTTGTCAAGAAGAAAGATGGTACATTCAGGTTGTGTATCGACTACCGAGAGTTGAACAAACTTACCATCAAGAACCGCTACCCACTACCGAGAATCGACGACTTATTTGATCAACTACAAGGCTCGTCTATTTATTCGAAGATCGATTTACGTTCTGGATATCATCAAATGCGGGGGAAGGAGGATGATATTCCAAAGACTGCTTTTAGGACGCGTTACGGTCATTACGAGTTTATGGTTATGCCGTTTGGATTAACTAACGCACCAACTGTGTTCATGGACCTCATGAACCGAGTGTGTGGGCCATATCTTGACAAGTTTGTTATTGTTTTCATCGATGACATACTTATTTACTCGAAGAATGATCAAGAGCACGAAGAACATTTGAGAAAAGTGCTAGAGTTGCTGAGAAAAGAAAAACTGTACTCTAAGTTTTCAAAGTGTGCATTTTGGTTGGAAGAAGTTCAATTCCTCGGTCACATAGTGAACAAAGAAGGTATTCAGGTGGATCCAGCAAAGATCGAAACCGTTGAAAAGTGGGAAACCCCGAAAACTCCGAAACACATACGCCAGTTTTTAGGACTAGCGGGTTACTACAGTAGGTTCATCCAAGACTTTTCCAGAATAGCAAAACCATTGACTGCATTAACGCATAAAGGGAAGAAATTTGAATGGAAAGATGAACAAGAGAAAGAGCTTCAATTGTTAAAGAAAAAGTTAACTACGGCACCTATATTGTCATTACCTGAAGGGAATGATGATTTTGTGATATATTGTGACGCCTCAAAGCAAGGTCTCGGTTGTGTATTAATGCAACGAACGAAAGTAATTGCTTATGCGTCTAGACAATTGAAGATTCACGAACAGAATTATATGACGCATGACTTGGAATTAGGCGCGGTTGTTTTTGCATTAAAGACTTGGAGGCACTACTTATATGGGGTCAAAAGTATTATATATACCGACTACAAAAGTATTCAACACATATTTAATCAGAAACAACTGAATATGAGGCAGCTTAGGTGGATTGAATTGTTGAATGATTATGACTTTGAGATTCGTTACCACCCGAGGAAGGCAAATATGGTAGCCGACACCTTGAGTAGGAAGGACAGAGAACCCATTCGAGTAAAATCTATGAATATAATGATTCACAATAACCTTACTACTCAAATAAAGGAGGTACAACAAGGAGTTTTAAAAGAGGGATATTTAAAGGATGAAATACCCAAAGGATCGGAGAAGCATCTTAATATTCAGGAAGACGGAACCCGGTATAGGGCTGAAAGGATTTGGGTACCAAAATTTGGAAATATGAGAGAAATGGTACTTAGGGAAGCTCATAAAACCAGATACTCAATACATCCTGGAACGGAGAAGATATACAAGGATCTCAAGAAACATTTTTGGTGGCCGGGTATGAAAGCCGATGTTGCTAAATACGTAGGAAAATGTTTGACGTGTTCTAAGGTCAAAGCTGAGCATCAGAAACCATCAGGTCTACTTCAACAACCCGAAATCGCGGAATGGAAATGGGAAAACATTACCATGGATTTCATCACTAAATTGCCAAGGACTGCAAGTGGTTTTGATACTATTTGGGTAATAGTTGATCGTCTCACCAAATCAGCACACTTCCTGCCAATAAGAGAAGATGACAAGATGGAGAAGTTAGCACGACTGTATTTGAAGGAAGTCGTCTCCAGACATGGAATACCAATCTCTATTATCTCTGATAGGGATGGCAGATTTATTTCAATATTCTGGCAGACATTACAGCAAGCATTAGGAACTCGTCTAGACATGAGTACTGCCTATCATCCACAAACTGATGGGCAGAGTGAAAGGACGATACAAACACTTGAAGACATGCTACGAGCATGTGTTATTGATTTCGGAAACAGTTGGGATCGACATCTACCGTTAGCAGAATTTTCCTACAACAACAACTATCATTCAAGCATTGAGATGGCGCCATTTGAAGCACTTTATGGTAGAAAGTGCAGGTCTCTACAATTTGTTGGAGTGAAGTGGGGGATAGACAGATTACGGGTCCGAAGATAATACAATAAACTACCGAGAAGATCATCCAAATTCAACAACGGTTGAAAACCGCCCAAAGTCGACAAAAGAGCTACGCCGACATTAAAAGAAAAGATATAGAATTTGAAATTGGAGAGATGGTCATGCTTAAGGTTGCACCTTGGAAAGGCGTTGTTCGATTTGGTAAATGAGGTAAATTAAATCCAAGGTATAAAGGACTATTCAAGATTATTGATCGTGTCGGACCAGTAGCTTACCGACTTGAGTTACCTCAACAACTCGCGGCTGTACATAACACTTTCCACGTCTTGAATTTGAAGAAATGTTTTGCTAAAGAAGATCTCACTTTTCCGTTAGACGAAATCTAAATCAACGAAAAACTTCAATTCATCGAAGAACCCGTCGAAATAATGGATCGTGAGGTTAAAAGACTTAAACAAAACAAGATACCAATTGTTAAGGTTCGATGGAATGCTCGTAGAGGACCCGAGTTCACCTAGGAACGAGAAGATCTAATGAAGAAGAAATACCCGCACTTATTTCCAGAAGATATGTCAACACCTCCAACTGCTTAAAATTTCGGGACGAAATTTATTTAACGGGTAGGTACTGTAGTGACCCGAACTTTTCCATGTTTATATATATTAAATGAATTTGTTATTTACATGATTAAGTGTTTCCAACATGTTAAGCAATCAAACTTGTTAAGACTTGATTAATTGAAATAGGTTTCATATAGATAATTGACTACCCAAGTTGACCGGTGATTCACGAACGTTAAAACTTGTAAAAACTATATGATGACATATATATGGATATATATATAGTTAACATGATATTATGATAATTAAACATATCATTAAGTATATTAACAATGAACTACATATGTAAAAGCAAGACTACTAACTTAATGATTTTGAAACGAGACATATATGTAACGATTATCACTGTAACGACATTTAATGTATATATATCATATTAAGAGATATTCATACATCATATTATCATGATAATATAATTATTTAAAATATCATTTGATATTATAAACATTGGGTTAACAACATTCAACAAAATCGTTAACCAAAAGGTTTCAAAACAACACTTACATATAACGACTAACGATGACTTAACGACTCAGTTAAAATGTATATACATGTAGTGTTTTAATATGTATTCATACACTTTTGAAAGACTTCAAGACACTTATCAAAATACTTCTACTTAACAAAAATGCTTACAATTACATCCTCGTTCAGTTTCATCAACAATTCTACTCGTATGCACCCGTATTTGTACTCGTACAATACACAACTTTTAGATGTATGTACTATTGGTATATACACTCCAATGATCAGCTCTTAGCAGCCCATGTGAGTCACCTAACACATGTGAAAACCATCATTTGGCAACTAGCATGAAATATCTCATAAAATTACAAAAATATGAGTAATCATTCATGACTTATTTACATGAAAACAAAATTACATATCCTTTATATCTAATCCATACACCAACGACCAAAAACACCTACAAACACTTTCATTCTTCAATTTTCTTCATCTAATTGATCTCTCTCAAGTTCTATCTTCAAGTTCTAAGTGTTCTTCATAAATTCTACAAGTTATAGTTTCATAAAATCAAGAATACTTCCAAGTTTGCTAGCTTACTTCCAATCTTGTAGAGTGATCATCCAACCTCAAGAAATCTTTCTTATTTACAGTAATATATCTTTCTAATATAAGGTAATACTCATATTCAAACTTTGATTCAATTTCTATAACTATAACAATCTTATTTCGAGTGGAAATCTTACTTGAACTTGTTTTTCGTGTCATGATTCTGCTTCAAGAAATTTCAAGCCATTCAAGGATCCTTTAAAGCTTTATCCAGAAAACTTGAGGTAGTAATGATGTTCATAACATCATTCAAATCATACATATAAAGCTATCTTATTCGAAGGTTTAAACTTGTAATCACTAGAACATAGTTTAGTTAATTCTAAACTTGTTCGCAAATAAAAGTTAATCCTTCTAACTTGACTTTTAAAATCAACTAAACACATGTTCTATATCTATATGATATGCTAACTTAATGATTTAAAACATGAAAACACGAAGAACACTGTAAAACCGGACATACGTCGTCGTAGTAACACCGCGGGCTGTTATGGGTTAGTTAATTAAAAACTATGATAAACTTTGATTTAAAAGTTGTTCTTCTGAAAAAATAATTTTTCTTATGAACATGAAACTATATCCAAAAATCATGGTTAAACTCAAAGTGGAAGTATGTTTTCTAAAATGGTCATCTAGACGTCGTTCTTTCGACTGAAATGACTACCTTTACAAAAACGACTTGTAACTTATATTTCTGACGATAAACCTATACTTTTTCTGTTTATATTCATAAAATAGAGTTCAATATGAAACCATAGCAATTTGATTCACTCAAAACGGATTTAAAATGAAGAAGTTATGGGTAAAACAAGATTGGATAATTTTTCTGGTTGTAGCAACGTGAAAATTGATAACAAATCTATATTAATCATATCCTAGCTAACTTATATTGTATTATACATGTATTCTAATATATTATGTAATCTTGGGATACCATAGACACGTATGCAAATGTTTTGACATATCATATCGACCCATGTGTATATATTATTAGGAACAACCATAGACACTCTATATGCAGTAATGAGAGAGTTAACTATACAGGGTTGAGGTTGATTCCAAAAATATATATACTTTGAGTTGTGATCTAGCCTGAGACGTGTATACACTGGGTTGTGGATTGATTCAAGATATTATATATCAATTTTTTTTTTCTGTACATCTAACGTTGGACAACTAGTTGTAGGTTACTAACGAGGACAGCTGACTTAATAAACTTAAAACATCAAAATGTATTAAAAGTATTGTAAATATATTTTGAATATACTTTGATATAAATGTACATATTTGTTATAGGTTCGTGAATCGACCAGTGGCCAAGTCTTACTTCCCGACGAAGTAAAAATCTGTGAAAGTGAGTTATAGTCCCACTTTTAAAATCTAATATTTTTGGGATGAGAATACATGCAGGTTTTATAAATGATTTACAAAATAGACACAAGTACGTGAAACTACATTCTATGGTTGAATTATCGAAATTGAACGTGCCTCTTTTTATTAAGTCTGGTAATCTAAGAATTAGGGAACATACACCCTAATTGACGCGAATCCTAAAGATAGATCTATTGGGCCTAACAAACCCCATCCAAAGTACCAGATGCTTTAGTATTTCGAAATTTATATCATATCCGAAGGGTGTCCCGGAATGATGGGGATATTCTTATATATGCATCTTGTTAATGTCGGTTACTAGGTGTTCACCATATGAATGAATTTTATCTCTATGTATGGGATGTATATTGAAATATGAAATCTTGTGGTCTATTATTATGATTTGATAATATATAGGTTAAACCTATAACTCACCAACATTTTTGTTGACGTTTTAAGCATGTTTATTCTCAGGTGATTATTAAGAGCTTCCGATGTTGCATACTAAAATAAGGACAAGATTTGGAGTCCATGCTTGTATGATATTATGTAAAAACTGCATTCAAGAAACTTATTTTTGATGTAATATATTGTTATTGTAAACCATTATGTAATGGTCGTGTGTAAACGGTATATTTTAGATTATCATTATTTGATAATCTACGTAATGCTTTTTAAACCTTTATAGATAAAATAAAGGTTATGGTTGTTTTAAAAATGAATGCAGTCTTTGAAAAACGTCTCATATAGAGGTCAAAACCTCGCGACGAAATCAATTAATATGGAACGTTTATAATCAATATGAACGGGACATTTCACAAACCCTATATTCAAAGAATACAAATGATTCTGTATCCGATGAAATCTTTATAGAATATCTTGCTCCATACTAATGTTAAATCTTGTAGAAAATCTTTCGTCATTAACCTTTGAACTTAGAAATTCTGAAAATATCATCATAAATATCTTCGATATTTCTGAGGATATTTTCATAACTCTTCTTGTTCGAAATTAGTTATCTCTTCGTACTATCCATATTACATCATAAAAGAAACGGTTTTAGTTTCTATTCTTCTATAAAATTTGAGTTTAAATTATGAATTGTTTCTAGAGGAGTGTTGGAAATTGAAGCATGAGTTAGTATAATATAATGACGCTTGGCCAACGTGATTATATTACAGTAAGTCATGCTGAGTTTCTAATGGGACGTGATGATTCACAGATCATAACGTCATTATGTGGCATGTTACATAACTCTTTCATTCTACTTAACTTCTGAACATATCAAGAAAATGTGTTCTTGATGGTTCTATCTTCCGTGATGTTGATAAATTTGAAAATCAAAATCGTGCTACTACCTTTCCTTTCTACCTTGTATATTATAATAACTCAAAACTCCATACCTATGAATTCTGGACCATTACTATGCGAAAAGTAAACAAAAGCATGAAGCTCCGAAATAGAAAGGAAGTATAAATCGAAGCAAATAACAGAGCGCATTAACTGTGGATGACATTAATTATAGGAGACAGAAGCAGGGACATTGAAATATAAGGAAAGATATAAAAAAAATCCAACAACAATGCAGAAATTACAAACCGTGAATATCAATGTTATCGCAACATAAAGACACGGGAGAATTATAAGTACTATAACCCCAAGGGCGAAGTAGAAGTAAGCAGATTCCCCTGGTGGAAGTTGGAAAAGGAGAATGATGGTTGTGATAGTAAGAATAGGGACAACGATCAGAACGGGATGGAGCATATTGACAAATGTTTTAAAGTAGGAATCAAAGGAGAAAGAATAGAAATTGAGAGTTGTGGAAAATAAGGAAACAAAGAGGGTGGATTTATAGTGAAATATCAGACCAAGCAAATCAAGACAGATCATCGCATTTAATCAAAGAGGATCCTAATTTCCTTAATTACCGAAGAATCAAATCTTATCACAAAGATTTTCTCCAAATCACTTGAACTCCGAAATCAACCATATCTACGTCAAAGGATATGACGAAACATTATTTTCTCATTTCACTCTTTTGTGATAGCTTCACTCGTACACTTCGAGTAATCGAATTGTTGTATCTACATTACTCAATGGTGATAAAACTCTATCTATCAACTCATATTCGTCATGAAAACATTCTTATTGTCATCCATGACTATCCCACTCAAATGTTCGAGACGAAATTTCTTTAACGGGTAGGTACTGTGACGACCCGGAAATTTCCGACCAAATTTAAACTTAATCTTATATGATTTAGACACGATAAGCAAAGTCTATTAAACTGAGTCTCATAATGTTTGAACTATTTTCATGAATTCAATTTGACCTTTGACTACTCCTGACGATTCACGAACAATTATTTGTAAATAAATAAACATATATATATATATATATATATATATATATATATATATATATATATATATATATATATATATATATATATATATATATATATAAATATAAGTATATATATATATAATAATAATAATTTAAAGTAATATATGATTAATTGTAGGAACTAAATTGTAAAATTATAAATGATATGATAATTAAGTTGTTATTAAATTATACATATAACACATGATTTTTGTACATATTTATCAGTAGGTGTATATTATAAAATATATAAAAGGTATAAATATTCAATTATATATATTATATAACAATTATTAACCTAATACATAATTAATAAATTGTAATATTAATATATGAAATTTAAATTTGAAATATGGTTATTATATTAATATTACTAATAATACTTCCATTAAAATAAATATTAAGATTAATATCAATATCAATATCTGTAATATTAATATTATAAAAAAAAATTAATATATTGATATAAAAAGTTGTTACATGTAATTTGTTACATTATTATTAGTATTATTTTTAGCAATACTATTATTATTATAATTAATATCATTATTATTCTTAATGCTATTATTAATAAAAAAAATGATCCAATGTATTATTATTATCATTAATAATATAATTCTTATAATTTGTAGTATAATGATTGTGTATTATTATAAATTATTATTATTATTTCTATTATTATTAATCTGTATTATTAATATAATTATTATTAAATCAGTATTATTATTACTAGAATATTTAATAATTATAATTACTTATATTATAGAGATAAGGTTAGATATATATACGCGTATGTGCATATAGGTCTCAATCAGATTTTTTTTCTACTTTCTCTGCTCCCTCATGTTAAACTGTCGACACCAATAGATTATACAATAATCAATACCCAATTTGAAATTGATTACTTCGTTTTCCTTTACCCTCTAAATCAATTACAACATCCATAAAATTATTTAATGTCTGATAGTAAACAGAAAAATCGAATTACTGCTCGATATATACGGTACGTACAACTTTTTGGCAAAAGATCAAAATTGAAATGTTTTCCAAAATCCATTAATGCAATTGTGTTTGGAATTCCTCATTTAATCTATCTGTAAGTTTTCATTACCCAGTTTTTGCTATTCGTTTCGAATTTTGAAGTCAAAGATTAACATTAAAAAGTCAACTGTTTGATTTCTCAAGAAATTTGGATTTGTGTTGAGGTTTTCGGATCAGTTGATAATACAGAAGGTTTCTAGGAGCAATTTAGGAAATGTTTCATGAAGGAATCGAGGTGTCAAAACAACCCAAACTCAAAAACCGATTTTGTTTGTTCTTCGTTATTTATTTTTTTTAAACAGCTATTGCTGTTAATTATTCTTTCTTTTCTAATCAAATTCAATTCATCAACACATGCATTCGTAATTTAATTTCAACTCTTTATTTAAATAGTAATTCGCGAATATGATTTGATTTGTTTCCAGTCGTTTTGGTTTTGATTCTGTGATCGAATGAAATTGATGAAGAAGAAAGGAAAACAGATACGATATATTAAGTTATAGAATGGATTTTAATCAGAAAAGTGAAGGCAGCAGAATGGTTTGTGTGCGTGTCGGTTAAGCGAGAGGTCTCGGGTTCGAGTCTCGTCTGCTACTTTTCTTTTTACACAAAGGGTATACACTTTACTTTTATTATTATTATTATTATTTTTATTATTATTAATTATTATTGTTATTATTATTTTTGTACTTATTAATTATTGTTATTATTACATGTATTATAATTACTACTAGTATTATTATTAACATAAGTGTATTTATAAGAATTATCATTTATTATCATAACATTAGATACAATTATGAATATTATTATTATTGTTATGGAAATAATATAAGTTACTATTATTTTCATAAATATTAGTATTAATAACATTCTAAATTTATTAGTATTATAATATTGTCAATATCATTATGATCAATATAATTAGATAATTATAGGTAGTAATATTAATAATATGAGTATCATTATTATTATATTATTAAAAATTATTATCCTAACTATTATTAGTAATAAAATTTGATATAAATATTATTATTATTAGTATCGTTATTATTGATATTATCATTATAATCAGATATAATTTTCATTACTAATATTAATATTATTTTACCGAATAAACATTATGTATATAAAAATATTTATAAGTAACAATACATATAAGTATGTACTTGTGATGACCCGGAAATTTCCAACCAAATTTAAACTTGATCTTTATATTATTTCGACACGATAAGCAAAGTCTGTAATGTTGAGTCTCAAAATTTTGAATTGTGTTCATGAATTCAATTACCCTTCGACTACTTCCGACGATTCACGAACCACTAATTGTAAATAGATACATATATGTTTAAATATATTAATATGAAATATATATTATAATATGAAATATAAACTAAAATAATATATGATTTAATTGTAAGAATTAAATTGTAAAATAATAAACGATATAATTAAGTTGTTAATAAATGAATATATATGCACTTAAATTAGAATTACATATTTGATTTGTTGCGTAGACTTTTATCTGTAACTAAAACAATGGAGCACGATATATATATTACTCCATGAAAACTGTCAGTAGATAAACTACAAAAAGATACAACTGGACTTATTTAATCGTTTTCTTTATGCATATTTTGAGAATTCAATTATGCAAAGAGTGTTACTCTGTTTGTTTGGTCCCATCTTACTTTACACATACATCATGCATATATTAAAAATATATATGTTTACAATTCGTATTTTATCATTATATTAGATTTTTGTTTCAAAAATCATTATATTAGATACTGGCCTTCTCATATCTCTTTAGATACAATTGCATTGTTTTCTTCCTAACATAATCACATGGAGCTACCCCACACACTAACTTAACATTACCAATATCCGAGTACTGTGTTTGATATTATCAAATTAATGAATGATATTATATATATATACTTAATCATACAAGTGTATTAATATCCAATGAAATAAAAACAATTTGCTTTTGCTTTCCTACTCGTTGGACACAACCCACTAACCATCACTATTATTGCTTTTGATCAAATCATTGTACGTAGTTCTTTATAATTACATCATATTACTTAATATAAAGTAATTCAATGAGAACTAGTGATCTATCGGTTTCTCTGCACCATACGAATGAACAAACACCCACCACTAACAAATCTATCATGTTGTATATTCTATTTTGAAAGTAACAACAACTTTACAACCCCACCAAACAATAATTCGTCCGTGAAATCGAATTACAAATTGAGTATCCTATTTCAATATTCTACTTTCTGATTCACATCATTTTCATCTAATATCATATAAGCAACTTAATTTATAAAATATATACATGTACGTGCATTAACTTGAAAATTGCTTATTCCTTCAATCACTACCATAACTGCCTTGTTCCACTTCTCTTACCATCTTGACCCCCATTCCGCTACAACCCAAGCTACCACCATTGATAATCTTACCTTCACTTCTATTTCCCAACAGCTACCACTTCTGTGATGACCCTAATCCACCAATTGCAAACTACAATCAAACCAACGTTGAAGCTACTGCATATTTCGATTTATTTCAGTTTTGAGTCCGTGAATAAATCACTCATGTATAACCCCTACCACTCTCCTTGTTTATCACCATAAACAAACCAACACCACCATCAACATTTTCCTTTTCTTGTCTCTTCCTTTTTGTTGAAGCCCAGACACTCATCATCGAACCATCTTTAATGGCTGCTTCCATCGTGCTTTAACTGCTGCTATTTTTCGTTATTTCCAACTGCTCGACTGATGAAATGTCCCGTTCTTATTGATTAAAAACGTTCCATATTAATTGATTTCGTTGCGAGGTGTTGACCTCTATATGAGACGTTTTTCAAAGACTGCATTCATTTTTAAAACAAACCATAACCTTTATTTCATAAATAAAGGTTTAAAAAGCTTTACGTAGATTATCAAATAATGATAATCTAAAATATCCTGTTTACACACGACCATTACATAATGGTTTACAATACAAATATGTTACAACAAAATAAGTTTCTTGAATGCAGTTTTTACACAATATCATACAAGCATGGACTCCAAATCTCGTCCTTATTTAAGTATGCAACAGCGGAAGCTCTTAATATTCACCTGAGAATAAACATGCTTTAAACGTCAACAAAAATGTTGGTGAGTTATAGGTTTAACCTATATATATCAAATCGTAACAATAGACCACAAGATTTCATATTTCAATACACATCCCATACATAGAGATAAAAATCATTCATATGGTGAACACCTGGTAACCGACATTAACAAGATGCATATATAAGAATATCCCCATCATTCCGGGACACCCTTCGGATATGATATAAATTTCGAAGTACTAAAGCATCCGGTACTTTGGATGGGGTTTGTTAGGCCCAATAGATCTATCTTTAGGATTCGCGTCAATTAGGGTGTCTGTTCCCTAATTCTTAGATTACCAGACTTAATAAAAAGGGGCATATTCGATTTCGATAATTCAACCATAGAATATAGTTTCACGTACTTGTGTCTATTTTGTAAATCATTTATAAAACCTGCATGTATTCTCATCCCAAAAATATTAGATTTTAAAAGTGGGACTATAACTCACTTTCACATATTTTTACTTCGTCGGGAAGTAAGACTTGGCCACTGGTTGATTCACGAACCTATAACAATATATACATATATATCAAAGTATGTTCAAAATATATTTACAACACTTTTAATATATTTTGATGTTTTAAGTTTATTAAGTCAGCTGTCCTCGTTAGTAACCTACAACTAGTTGTCCACAGTTAGATGTACAGAAATAAATCGATAAATATTATCTTGAATCAATCCACGACCCAGTGTATACGTATCTCAGTATTGATCACAACTCAAACTATATATATTTTGGAATCAACCTCAACCCTGTATAGCTAACTCCAACATTCACATATAGAGTGTCTATGGTTGTTCCGAAATATATATAGATGTGTCGACATGATTGGTCGAAACATTGTATACGTGTCTATGGTATCTCAAGATTACATAATATACAATACAAGTTTATTAAGTTATGGTTGGAATAGATTTGTTACCAATTTTCACGTAGCTAAAATGAGAAAAATTATCCAATCTTGTTTTACCCATAACTTCTTCATTTTAAATCCATTTTGAGTGAATCAAATTGCTATGGTTTCATATTGAACTCTATTTTATGAATCTAAACAGAAAAAGTATAGGTTTATAGTCAGAAAAATAAGTTACAAGTCGTTTTTGTAAAGGTAGTCATTTCAGTCGAAAGAACGACGTCTAGATGACCATTTTAGAAAACATACTTCCACTTTGAGTTTAACAATAATTTTTGGATATAGTTTCATGTTCATAATAAAAATCATTTTCTCAGAATAACAACTTTTAAATCAAAGTTTATCATAGTTTTTAATTAACTAACCCAAAACAGCCCGCGGTGTTACTACGACGGTGTAAATCCGGTTTTACGGTGTTTTTCGTGTTTCCAGATTTTAAATCATTAAGTTAGCATATCATATAGATATAGAACATGTGTTTAGTTAATTTTAAAAGTCAAGTTAGAAGGATTAACTTTTGTTTGCGAACAAGTTTAGAATTAACTAAACTATGTTCTAGTGATTACGAGTTTAAACCTTCGAATAAGATAGTTTTATATATATGAATCGAATGATGTTATAAACATCATTACTACCTCAAGTTTAGTAGGTAAACCTACTGGAAGTGACAAGAAATGATCTAGCTTCAAAGGATCTTGGATGGCTTGAAAGTTCTTGAAGTAGGATCATGACACAAAAACAAGTTCAAGTAAGATTTTTACTCGAATTAAGATAGTTTATAGTTATAGAAATTGAATCAAAGTTTGAATATGAATATTACCTTGAATAAGAAAGATAACCTACTGTATATAACAAAGGTTTCTTGATCTTAGATGATTACTTGGAATGGATTAGAAAGCTTGGAAGTAAATTAGTAAACTTGAAGGGATTTTTGAAGTATTCTTCCTATGATGATTATAGCTTGATTCTTGAAGTGATTTTTGATGAAGATGATGATTAACTACTGGAAAAATACGTTCATAATAGTGTGTGTGTGTGTGTTGAGAGAGAATTAGAAAGAGAATTGGAAGTGAAATGGAGTGAATGATGAGTGGTAATTGGTGAGTGGTGAGTGGGGTTAAAAGGAGTTCTAGTTAGTTGACTAGCTCATGGTAGAAGTTAAAATTGATTAGTCATACATGACATAATCAAGAGTGGAATCCCATGCTAGTTCCTATTGGTATATACCCATAGTAAGTACGTTTTGAAGCTGTGTATAATACGGGTAAGAATACGACTAGAATTCTTGATGAAAGAAAAGAATGGGAAAGTAACTGTAACCATTTTCGTTAAGTATGAGTGTTTTGATATATGTCTTGAAGTCTTCCAAAAGTATTTTAATACATCTAAATACACTACATGTATATACATTTTAACTGAGTCGTTAAGTCATCGTTAGTCGTTACATGTAAGTGTTGTTTTGAAACCTTTAAGTTAACGATCTCAATTAATGTTGTTAACCCATTGTTTATTATATCTAATGAGATGTTAAATTATTATATTATCATGATATTATGATATATTAATATATCTTAATATGATATATATACATTTAAATGTCGTTACAACGATAATCGTTACATATATGTCTCGTTTCGAAATCCTTAAGTTAGTAGTCTTGTTTATATGTATATAACTCATTGTTAATATACTTATGGAGATACTTACTTATCATAATCTCATGTTAACCATATGTATATCCATATATATATCGTCATGTCGTTTTTACAAGTTTTAACGTTCGTGAATCGCCGGTCAACTTGGGTGGTCAATTGTCTATATGAAACATATTTCAATTAATCAAGTCTTAACAAGTTTGATTGCTTAACATGTTGGAAACATTTAATCATGTAAATATCAATCTCAATTAATATATATAAACATGGAAAAGTTCGGGTCACTACAGTACCTACCCGTTAAATAAATTTCGTCCCGAAATTTTAAGCTGTTGAAGGTGTTGACGAATCTTCTGGAAATAGATGCGGGTATTTCTTCTTCATCTGATCTTCACGCTCCCAGGTGAACTCGGGTCCTCTACGAGCATTCCATCGAACCTTAACAATTGGTATCTTGTTTTTCTTAAGTCTTTTAACCTCACGATCCATTATTTCGACGGGTTCTTCGATGAATTGGAGTTTTCGTTGATTTGGATTTCATCTAACGGAATAGTGAGATCTTCTTTAGCAAAACATTTCTTCAAATTCGAGACGTGGAAAGTGTTATGTACAGCCACGAGTTGTTGAGGTAACTCAAGTCGGTAAGCTACTGGTCCGACACGATCAATAATCTTGAATGGTCTAATAGACCTTGGATTTAATTTCCCTCGTTTACCAAATCGAACAACGCCTTTTCAAGGTGCAACTTTAAGCATGATCATCTCTCCAATTTCAAATTCTATATCTTTTCTTTTAATGTCAGCGTAGCTCTTTTGTCGACTTTGGGCGGTTTTCAACCGTTGTTGAATTTGGATGATCTTCTCGGTAGTTTCTTGTATAATCTCCGGACCCGTAATCTGTCTATCCCCCACTTCACTCCAACAAATCGGAGACCTGCACTTTCTACCGTAAAGTGCTTCAAATGGCGCCATCTCAATGCTTGAATGGTAGCTGTTGTTGTAGGAAAATTCTGCTAACGGTAGATGTCGATCCCAACTGTTTCCGAAATCAATAACACATGCTCGTAGCATGTCTTCAAGCGTTTGTATCGTCCTTTCGCTCTGCCCATCAGTTTGTGGATGATAGGCAGTACTCATGTCTAGACGAGTTCCTAATGCTTGCTGTAATGTCTGCCAGAATCTTGAAATAAATCTGCCATCCCTATCAGAGATAATAGAGATTGGTATTCCATGTCTGGTGACGACTTCCTTCAAATACAGTCGTGCTAACTTCTCCATCTTGTCATCTTCTCTTATTGGCAGGAAGTGTGCTGATTTGGTGAGACGATCAACTATTACCCAAATAGTATCAAAACCACTTGCAGTCCTTGGCAATTTAGTGATGAAATCCATGGTAATGTTTTCCCATTTCTATTCTGGGATTTCGGGTTGTTGAAGTAGACCTGATGGTTTCTGATGCTCAGCTTTGACCTTAGAACACGTCAAACATTCTCCTACGTATTTAGTAACATCGGCTTTCATACCCGGCCACCAAAAATGTTTCTTGAGATCCTTGTACATCTTCCCTGTTCCAGGATGTATTGAGTATCTAGTTTTATGAGATTCTCTAAGTACCATTTCTCTCATATCTCCAAATTTTGGTACCCAAATCCTTTCAGCCCTATACCGGGTTCCGTCTTCCCGAATATTAAGATGCTTCTCCGATCCTTTGGGTATTTCATCCTTTAAATTTCCCTCTTTTAAAACTCCTTGTTGCGCCTCCTTTATTTGAGTAGTAATGTTATTATGAATCATTATATTCATAGATTTTACTCGAATGGGTTCTCTGTCCTTCCTGCTCAAGGCATCGGCTACCACATTTGCCTTCCCCGGGTGGTAACGAATCTCAAAGTCGTAATCATTCAATAATTCAATCCACCTACGCTGCCTCATATTCAGTTGTTTCTGATTAAATATGTGTTGACGACTTTTGTTGTCGGTATATATAATACTTTTGACCCCATATAAGTAGTGCCTCCAAGTCTTTAATGCAAAAACAACCGCGCCTAATTCCATATCATGCGTCGTATAATTTTGTTCGTGAATCTTCAATTGTCTAGACGCATAAGCAATCACCTTCGTTCGTTGCATTAATACACAACCGAGACCTTACTTTGATGCGTCACAATAAATCACAAAATCATCATTCCCTTCAGGCAATGACAATATAGGTGCCGTAGTTAGCTTTTTCTTCAATAACTGAAACGCTTTCTCTTGTTCATCATTCCATTCAAATTTCTTCCCTTTATGCGTTAATGCAGTCAAGGGTTTTGCTATTCTGGAAAAATCTTGGATGAACCTTCTGTAGTAACCAGCTAGTCCTAAAAACTGGCGTATGTGTTTCGGAGTTTTCGGGGTTTCCCACTTTTCAATAGTTTCTATCTTTGCCGGATCCACCTTAATACCTTCTTTGTTCACTATGTGACCGAGGAATTGAACTTCTTCCAACCAAAATGCACACTTTGAAAACTTAGCGTACAATTCTTCCTTCCTCAATACTTCTAACACCTTTCTCAAATGTTCACCATGTTCTTGGTCATTCTTTGAGTAAATAAGTATGTCATCAATGAAAACAATGACAAACTTGTCAAGGTATGGTCCACACACTCGGTTCATAAGGTCTATGAACACAGCTGGTGCATTAGTTAAACCAAATGGCATGACCATAAACTCGTAATGACCGTAACGTGTTCTGAAAGCAGTCTTTGGAATATCATCTTCTTTCACCCGCATTTGATGATACCCGGAACGTAAGTCAATCTTTGAATAAACAGACGAGCCTTGTAGTTGATCAAATAAGTCGTCGATTCTCGGTAGTGGGTAGCGGTTCTTGATGGTAATTGTTCAACTCTCGGTAGTCGATACACAACCTGAATGTACCATCTTTCTTCTTGACAAACAAAATAGGAGCTCCCCACGGTGATGTGCTTGGTCGAATGAAACCACGCTCTAAAAGTTCTTGTAATTGGCTTTGCAGTTCTTTCATCTCGCTGGGTGCGAGTCTGTAAGGAGCACGAGCTATTGGTGCAGCTCCTGGTACAAGATCTATTTGAAATTCAACGGATCGATGTGGGGGTAATCCCGGTAATTCTTTCAGAAATACATCGGGAAATTCTTTTGCAATGGGAACATCATTGATGCTCTTTTCTTCAGTTTGTACTTTCTCGACGTGTGCTAGAACAGCATAGTAACCTTTTCTTATTAGTTTTTGTGCCTTCAAATTACTAATAAGATGTAGCTTCGTGTTGCCCTTTTCTCCGTACACCATTAAGGGTTTTCCTTTTTCTCGTATAATGCGAATTGTATTTTTGTAACAAACGATCTCTGCTTTCACTTCTTTCAACCAGTCCATACCGATTATCACATCAAAACTCCCTAACTCTACTGGTATCAAATCAATCTTAAATGTTTCGCTAACCAGTTTAATTTCTCGATTTCGACATATATTATCTGCTGAAATTAATTTACCATTTGCTAATTCAAGTAAAAATTTACTATCCAAAGGCGTCAATGGACAACTTAATTTAGCACAAAAATCTCTACTCATATAGCTGTATCCGCACCCGAATCAAATAAAACGTAAGCAGATTTATTGTCAATAAGAAACGTACCCGTAACAAGCTCCGGGTCTTCTTGTGCCTCTGCCGCATTAATATTGAAAACTCTTCCGCGACCTTGTCCATTCGTGTTCTACTGGTTCGGGCAATTTCTAATAATGTGGCCCGGTTTTCCACATTTATAACAAACTACATTGGCATAACTTGCTCTGACACTACTTGCTCCGCCATTACTCGTTCCGACACCATTTGTTCCTTTCGTTCTATTAACCCCTGGTCCGTAGACCTCACACTTCGCCGCGCTATGACCGTTTCTTTTACACTTGTTGCAAAATTTGGTGCAGAACCCCGAGTGATACTTTTCACACCTTTGGCATAGCTGCTTCTGATTGTTGTTGTTGTTGCAGTTATTATTGTTGTTGAGATGATTGTTGTTGTTGTTGTTGTTGTTGTTGTTGTTGTTGTTGTTGTTGTTGTTGTTGTTGTTGTTGTTGTTGTTGTTGTTGTTGTTGTTGTTGGGCCGTTTATTGTAGTTACGATTGATGTTGCGATTGTTGGGATAATTGTTGCGATTATTGTTGTAATTGCTGCTGTTGTTGTATTGGTGATTCTTATCACCGTTTTCCTCCCACTTTCGTTTGACTTGCTTCACATTGGCCTCTTCAGCAGTCTGTTCTTTAATTCTTTCTTCAATCTGGTTCACTAGTTTGTGAGCCATTCTACATGCCTGTTGTATGGAGGCGGGCTCGTGTGAACTTATATCTTCTTGGATTCTTTCCGGTAATCCTTTCACAAACACGTCGATCTTCTCTTCCTCATCTTCGAATGCTCCCGGACACAATAGGCACAAATCTGTGAATCGTCTTTCATACGTGGTAATATCAAATCCTTGGGTTCGTAACCCTCTAAGTTCTGTCTTGAGCTTATTGACCTCGGTTCTGGGACGGTACTTCTCGTTCATCAAGTGCTTGAATGCTGACCATGGTAGTGCGTACGCATCGTCTTGTCCCACTTGCTCTAGATAGGTATTCCACCATGTTAATGCAGAACCTGTGAAGGTATGCGTAGCATACTTTACTTTGTCCTCTTCAGTACACTTACTTATGGCAAACACCGATTCGACCTTCTCGGTCCACCGTTTCAATCCGATCGGTCCTTCGGTTCCATCAAATTCCAAAGGTTTGCAGGCAGTAAATTCTTTGTAGGTGCATCCTACACGATTTCCTGTACTGCTAGATCCAAGGTTATTGTTGGTATGTAGCGCAGCCTGTACTGCGGCTATGTTTGAAGCTAGAAAAGTACGGAATTCCTCTTCATTCATATTCACGGTGTGTCGAGTAGTCGGTGCCATTTCCTTCAAAATAGTCAAATGGAACAAGTTAATCATACAGAATATTAAGAGTAGTTAATAGTATTTCGTAGCATAATATGAACTCATTTATAAAAGCTTTTTCTTCATATTAGCGTTTTATAAGTTTAAATTCGGGTAGTACCTACCCGTTAAGTTCATACTTAGTAGCTAATATACAATTCAACTACTACAATTCTATATGAAAAACTGATTATAATAATATTTCACGTTCAAACTTTTATAGGATATTTTACAAACTTACAATACCGCTTATTTTACATAAAGCATGAAATATAGCACATAATAACTTTGATACAAGATAGTTGTGAAGATAATTCTAGCTAGTACACAAGTCGTTCAGCAAAGGCAATAAAGACACGTAATTCATACATCCAGAAACAAGTCATGCATTCTGGTTTTACTAGGACTACTTCCCATCCTTGGTCTTGTGGAACATAACCGTTATGGCCGTTGATAAGACAGCGTGTTGTAACGTCGTCAAAGGGACGAGGGTTATGTAATGTCCAACAGTCCCGTAACAATCTAAAAACCTCATTTCTTACCCCAATTACCGACTCCGTCACTTGTGGGAATGTTTTGTTTAATAGTTGTAGCCCGATGTTCTTGTCACTTTGGTGAGAAGTGAACATTACTAATCCGTAAGCATAACATGCTTCTTTATGTTGCATGTTAGCCGCTTTTTCTAAATCACGAAGTCCAATATTCGGATATATTGAGTCAAAATAATTTCTTAACCCATTGCGTAAAATAGCATTTGGGTTCCCCGCAATATATGCGTCAAAGTAAACACATCGTAACTTATGGATTTCCTAATGTGATATCCCCCATCTTTCCAACGAAAGCCTTTTATAAACCAAGGCATTCTTGGAACGTTCTTCGAATGTCTTACAAACTGATCTCGCCTTAAATAGTTGTGCCGAAGAATTCTGACCGACTCTAGACAAGATTTCATCAATCATGTCTCCGGGTAGGTCTCTTAAAATATTGGGTTGTCTATCCATTTTGTGTTTTTATACTGTAAAATAGACAAGAGTTAGATTCATAAAAAAAATACTTATTAATACAAGCAATTTTTACATATATCATAAAGCATAAGCACACTATATTACTTATATTACACCACACGAATACAACTATCTTATTCCGACTCGCTTGTTTCTTCTTCTTCGGTTTTGGTTCGTTTTGCCAAGTTTCTAGGGATATATGATGTTCCCCTAATACGATCCGTCGTTATCCACATTGGTTTAGAAAAACCTGGTGGTTTAGAGGTTCCCGGGTCATTGTTACAACTTAAGGACTTCGGGGGTTGACGATACATATAAAGTTCATCGGGGTTGGAATTAGATTTCTCTATTTTTATGCCCTTTCCCTTATTATTTTCTTTTGCCTTTTTAAATTCTGTTGGGGTAATTTCTATAACATCATCGGAGTTCTCGTCGGAATCCGATTCATCGGAGTATTGGTAATCCTCCCAATATTTTGCTTCCTTGGCGAAAACACCATTGACCATAATTAACCTTGGTCGGTTGGTTGAGGATTTTCTTTTACTTAACCGTTTTATTATTTCCCCCACCGGTTCTATTTCTTCATCCGATTCCGATTCTTCTTCCGGTTCCGATTCTTCTTCCGGTTCCGACTCTTCTTCCGGTTCCTCTTCGGGAACTTGTGAATCAGTCCACGAATCATTCCAATTTACATTTGACTCTTCATTATTATTAGGTGAGTCAATGGGACTTGTTCTAGAGGTAGACATCTATCACATAATATCAAACGCGTTAAGAGATTAATATATCACATAATATTCACATGTTAAAAATATATAGTTTCCAACAAAATTTGTTAAGCAATCATTTTTCAAGTAAACACGGTCGAAGTCCAGACTCACTAATGCATCCTAACAAACTTGATAAGACACACTAATGCAAAATTCTGGTTCTCTAAGACCAACGCTCGGATACCAACTGAAATGTCCCGTTCTTATTGATTAAAAACGTTCCATATTAATTGATTTCGTTGCGAGGTTTTGACCTCTATATGAGACGTTTTTCAAAGACTGCATTCATTTTTAAAACAAACCATAACCTTTATTTCATAAATAAATGTTTAAAAAGCTTTACGTAGATTATCAAATAATGATAATCTAAAATATCCTGTTTACACACGACCATTACATAATGGTTTACAATACAAATATGTTACAACAAAATAAGTTTCTTAAATGCAGTTTTTACACAATATCATACAAGCATGGACTCCAAATCTCGTCCTTATTTAAGTATGCAACAGCGGAAGCTCTTAATATTCACCTGAGAATAAACATGCTTTAAACGTCAACAAAAATGTTGGTGAGTTATAGGTTTAACCTATATATATCAAATCGTAACAATAGACCACAAGATTTCATATTTCAATACACATCCCATACATAGAGATAAAAATCATTCATATGGTGAACACCTGGTAACCAACATTAACAAGATGCATATATAAGAATATCCCCATCATTCCGGGACACCCTTTGGATATGATATAAATTTCGAAGTACTAAAGCATCCGGTACTTTGGATGGGGTTTGTTAGGCCCAATAGATCTATCTTTAGGATTCGCGTCAATTAGGGTGTATGTTCCCTAATTCTTAGATTACCAGACTTAATAAAAAGGGGCATATTCGATTTCGATAATTCAACCATAGAATATAGTTTCACGTACTTGTGTCTATTTTGTAAATCATTTATAAAACCTGCATGTATTCTCATCCCAAAAATATTAGATTTTAAAAGTGGGACTATAACTCACTTTCATAGATTTTTACTTCGTCGGGAAGTAAGACTTGGCCACTGGTTGATTCACGAACCTATAACAATATATACATATATATCAAAGTATGTTCAAAATATATTTACAACACTTTTAATATATTTTGATGTTTTAAGTTTATTAAGTCAGCTGTCCTCGTTAATAACCTACAACTAGTTATCTACAGTTAGATGTACAGAAATAAATCGATAAATATTATCTTGAATCAATCCACGACCCAGTGTATACGTATCTCAGTATTGATCACAACTCAAACTATATATATTTTGGAATCAACCTCAACCCTGTATAGCTAACTCCAACATTCACATATAGAGTGTCTATGGTTGTTTCGAAATATATATAGATGTGTCGACATGATAGGTCGAAACATTGTATACGTGTCTATGGTATCTCAGGATTACATAATATATAATACAAGTTGATTAAGTTATGGTTGGAATAGATTTGTTACCAATTTTCACGTAGCTAAAATGAGAAAAATTATCCAATCTTGTTTTACCCATAACTTCTTCATTTTAAATCCGTTTTGAGTGAATCAAATTGCTATGGTTTCATATTGAACTCTATTTTATGAATCTAAACAGAAAAAGTATAGGTTTATAGTCTGAAAAATAAGTTACAAGTCGTTTTTGTAAAGGTAGTCATTTCAGTCGAAAGAACGACGTCTAGATGACCATTTTAGAAAACATACTTCCACTTTGAGTTTAACCATAATTTTTGGATATAGTTTCATGTTCATAATAAAAATCATTTTCTCAGAATAACAACTTTTAAATTAAAGTTTATCATAGTTTTTAATTAACTAACCCAAAACAGCCCGCGGTGTTACTACGACGGCGTAAATCCGGTTTTACGGTGTTTTTCGTGTTTCCAGATTTTAAATCATTAAGTTAGCATATCATATAGATATAGAACAGGTGTTTAGTTAATTTTAAAAGTCAAGTTAGAAGGATTAACTTTTGTTTGCGAACAAGTTTAGAATTAACTAAACTATGTTCTAGTGATTACGAATTTAAACCTTCGAATAAGATAGTTTTATATATATGAATCGAATGATGTTATGAACATCATTACTACCTCAAGTTTAGTAGGTAAACCTACTGGAAGTGACAAGAAATGATCTAGCTTCAAAGGATCTTGGATGGCTTGAAAGTTCTTGAAGTAGGATCATGACACAAAAACAAGTTCAAGTAAGATTTTTACTCGAATTAAGATAGTTTATAGTTATAGAAATTGAATCAAAGTTTGAATATGAATATTACCTTGAATAAGAAAGATAACCTACTGTATATAACAAAGGTTTCTTGATCTTAGATGATTACTTGGAATGGATTAGAAAGCTTGGAAGTAAATTAGTAAACTTGAAGGGATTTTTGAAGTGTTCTTGAAGTGTTCTTCCTATGATGATTATAGCTTGATTCTTGAAGTGATTTTTGATGAAGATGATGATTAACTACTGGAAAAATACGTTCATAATAGTGTGTGTATGTTGAGAGAGAATTAGAATGAGAATTGGAAGTGAAATGGAGTGAATGATGAGTGGTAATTGGTGAGTGGTGAGTGGGGTTAAAAGGAGTTCTAGTTAGTTGACTAGCTCATGGTAGAAGTTAAAATTGATTAGTCATACATGACATAATCAAGAGTGGAATCCCATGCTAGTTCCTATTGGTATATACCCATAGTAAGTACGTTTTGAAGCTGTGTATAATACGGGTAAGAATACGACTAGAATTCTTGATGAAAGAAAAGAATGGGAAAGTAACTGTAACCATTTTCGTTAAGTATGAGTGTTTTGATATATGTCTTGAAGTCTTCCAAAAGTATTTTAATACATCTAAATACACTACATGTATATACATTTTAACTGAGTCGTTAAGTCATCGTTAGTCGTTACATGTAAGTGTTGATTTGAAACCTTTAAGTTAACGATCTCAATTAATGTTGTTAACCCATTGTTTATTATATCTAATGAGATGTTAAATTATTATATTATCATGATATTATGATATATTAATATATCTTAATATGATATATATACATTTAAATGTCGTTACAACGATAATCGTTACATATATGTCTCGTTTCGAAATCCTTAAGTTAGTAGTCTTGTTTATATGTATATAACTCATTGTTAATATACTTATGGAGATACTTACTTATCATAATCTCATGTTAACCATATGTATATCCATATATATATCATCATGTCATTTTTACAAGTTTTAACGTTCGTGAATCGCCGGTCAACTTGGGTGGTCAATTGTCTATATGAAACATATTTAAATTAATCAAGTCTTAACAAGTTTGATTGCTTAACATGTTTGAAATATTTAATCATGTAAATATCAATCTCAATTAATATATATAAACATGGAAAAGTTCGGGTCACTACAACTGACACCCAAATTGTTGCTGCTGCATTACCAGTGCTGTTGCAACCATTAAAACCACCACCGATAACTAAATCCTCTATCTTTATGATTGTGCTACTCGAATTGTCTGTTTATGATGAAACCCAGCTTTTACAGCTGCTATTTTCCTGTTTATCCTTTCGGTACAAAATCCTCTTGAAACTGTTACACATTCCTATTTCAAACGAACTCAATAACCAAAAATCACTACTTGCTATTTGATTTATATTTCTGTAATATGACCATCACCCTCACAATACTAGTCACTGCTACTATGTTTCATTTCCCAATCACAAAAACCAAACATCCCATTTAAACTATTTCTGTTTCTGTTGATTAACCGAGAACGAAACCAACCCAAATCATGTATGTGTTACTACTACTCGTTTCTTTCAATCGAGCCTCAAATCAAAACCCAACCCTAAATCGCTTGCTAATTGTGTTTGTGTACAGCTGCAAATCAAAACAAGTACACTTGCTATTGCTACAATTAGTAAACGAAACCACAAACAAGTCATTTACTTTAGTCGATTATCGCTAAAACCCTTCAAGAACACCACTAATTATTTCTCGTATTCAATCTAATTAATAATACATAATATATATATAGAAATGAAGAATTTAGAAGATATAAAGAATCGATTACCTATTATGTCGATTCTTCTGTTTCAATTAACAACATCCGTTAGATCGATTGATGGTGTTGGTACCTTAATCGATCTACTCCTGCTCGATCGATTGATAAATCAATTAACTTATTATCCAGCGGTGATTTCCGTTTGATTGACCTAACGATGATGATGATGATATTGAGAAGATGATGAACAGAAGATTATGATGATGAATCACGATTGGTATGATGATGACGGCATGGTGAGGAGATGACAAGGTTATGGTGTTCTGTTTCAATCTAATATCCAGAAAAAGAAAACGATTCAATAGTTGGCCTTCCTTTTAAATATTAGTGGACTGTTTTTTTTTTTTTTGGGCTACCATTTCATGTTTTACTAATATGGGCCGTTATTGGATTCTTGGGTCGAGATATGATGGGGGGAAAAGTGAAAGATATATTAGATATATAGATATAGTTGGATAATAGATCAGAAAAACAGAATGTGCTTGGATGGTTAAGTGTGTTGGGTTATCGAGAGGTCTCAGGTTCGAGCCTGGTTTAGGGCATTTGTTTTTAGAAAAGCTTTGGAGAGGTAGTTTACTTATCAAATTTCTTTTTGTTATTGTTATTATTAGTATTATTTTTATTATTATTATCTTATTATTATTATCATTACCCTATTTATTATTATTACTATTATCATTATTATTAAGTATTAAGTATATTTATAAAAAATATTATTTCCATTATCGTTATTATTAAACTTATCACTTTATTTAAAAACTACTATTATTATTATAATTATCATTATTTTTATTATCATTACCATTTTTATTAGCAATATTTTTATTATCATTATTATTATTTTTAACATTATTATTATTACTATTACTATTATTATTATAAGATAACACAACTTTTTATTTATTATTATTAATATTATTGTACCAAATAACAATTAGTTACGTAAAACTATAATTAATACATATAACATACTAAAATCACAAGTATATTACTAATATTAATATATAAACTTATTTGATTATTATTATATGATTTAATATATATAAATGATATAGGTTCGTGAATCCGAGGCCAACCTTACACTTATTCAATGTCGTCATTTGTATTTTTACTACAAAATACAGTATGGTGAGTTTCATTTGCCATTTTTACTCTTTACATTTTTGAGCTGAGAATACATGCAAATGCTTTATTAACGGTTTTATAATATTTATATGCGTGAGTTTCATTATTCCCTTTTTATATATATTTTTGGGCTGAGAATACATGCAAATGCTTTATTAACTGTTTTACAATGTTTATATGTGTGAGTTTCATTAATCCCTTTTTAAATGCTTTTGCAATATATATTTTTGGGACTGAGAATACATGCGCAGTTTTTATAACTGTTTTACGAAATAGACACAAGTAATTGAAACTACATTATATGGTTGAATGATCGAAATCGAATATGCCCCTTTTTATTAAGTCTGGTAATCTAAGAATTAGGGAACAGATACCCTAATTGACGCGAATCCTAAATATAGATCTATCGCGCCCAACAAGCCCCATCCAAAGTATCGGATGCTTTAGTACTTCGAAATTTATATCATGTGCGAAGGAGGATCCCGAAATGATGGGGATATTCTTATATGCATCTTGTTAATGTCGGTTACCAGGTGTTCAATCCATATGAATGATATTTTTGTCTCTATGCATGGGACGTATATTTATGAGAACTGGAAATGAAATTCTTGTGGTCTATTAAAATGATAAAAATAAATATTTATGATAAACTAATGAACTTACCAACCTTTTGGTTGACACTTTAAAGCATGTTTATTCTCAGGTGTTAAAGAAACATTCCGCTGTGCATTTGCTCATTTTAAAGACATTATTTGGAGTTGATCATCGCAATGGAACCAGATGTTGGTGACTTAGTCCAGATGGATTAGGACGGGTCCCTTCAGTTGGTATCAGAGCGGTGGTCTTAGCGAACCATTTCTGCATTAGTGTGTATAACTGATAAGTCGTTAGAATGCATTAGTGAGTTTGGACTTCGACTGTGTCTGCATGTCAAAAGTTTTGCTTATCATTAGTGTCGAAAAATTATTTGCTTATCATCCTTAAGGTCTAGACACGTCTTACTGCCTCTATTGTATAGACTGTGTATAGATAAATTCATATCTTAGCGTATCTGCTAATTCATATCTTAGCATATCTGTTACTGTAGACTTTGCCTGACAATTTCCGTAGATTCCTCCGTAACTTATGGTATTTTAGTATTATATATGCATATGTAAATTATGTATTGCAGGGTACTAATCTACATCCTATAATCTATTTCTTATCGAAAATCCTTCATCTGATCGTATGAGATGAATCCCTCAACCAGTACGAGTCCCTCAGATCCCGATAGCTATTCCGATAGTTATTCCGACAACTATTCTGACATGCTCCGAAAACGGTGTCACCAGAATGAATCAACCAATCATCCATCCCCAATTCATCTGATGAGTTCGTAGTCGACTTAATCAATGGAGATGCAAAGAAGGCGATCCTTCTCACCAACCAAATTACCCTCTTGACGATGAACCTGACGCACTTACCGGCGAACCTGTTTGAGACACCATTTTCTCTCTCATTTCCAGAGTATCTCATCACAATTATATTCTATCCACAATTCTAAACCTTATTCATCCACTTGTTCATCCCGAAGTAATACAAGAAGTCAGCGAACTTCGTGCTAGAGTTGTAGCCCTGGAAAATATGGTGCAAAACTTACCAGCTTCAGCAAGATCATCGGCACCAACAATACCATCAGTAACAGCACCAGTACCATCAACAATCCATGCAGCAACATCTCATTTTGTACCTCGAGTATAATCACCGTTCTACGTATCATTCTACAACAATTATTTTTGTTCTTCATGACGATTATGTAATCTCTAAAGTCTTAGAGATTATTTATTCTAGCTCAAACCGAAAGGCAAATGAGATTAATATCATATTAACTCATTAAATCCATGATTACATCTGAGTAAAATATATATGTAAGTATATTTTCATAAAAATTGTAATTGAAATTTTTTTCGTACAAACTGCTAATGATGAAAATATTTTAACGGGTAGGTAATACCCGAGGAATATTTAGCTTTCACATTAATAAGTTACACAGTACATTCTTCGAATCTGATTCAACAGTCATTTACTATCCTACTTACATCCACAGATATACATATCCGTTCACCGAAGAATAACCATTTTCATTCAATTTCATATTTGGATTTTGATCTATCAGAATCCAACAAGTGTCATAATGAAGAAAACATTTGACAAAATAAAATTTGTTAGAAACAGACAAATTAACTATAAGAAATTTTGTTAAGAATCCACGCTAACTGTTCCTAGCTAACTGTTAATTCCGTATTACCTTTTATTTATCGCAATTTAATTATCGCAATTTATATTCTCGTAATTTAATTTATCGTCATTTAATTTCTGTTATTTATTTTACGCACTTTAAATATCGGGACACGTATACAAAGTTTTGACATATCATATCGACGCATCTATATATATTATTTGGAATCACCATAGACACTCTATATGCAGTAATGATCGAGTTCTCTATACAGGGTTGAGGTCGATTCTATAATAATATATATACTTTGAGTTGTGATCGAGTCTGAGACATGTACACGGGTCACGATACGTATTAATTAATTCGAATATTATATATTAAATTGTATATGAATATGAATTATTGGACTGTCAACTGTGGACTATCGACTGTGGACTAATAACATTGGACAATTAAAAGGAATTAAAATATTGACTATAACTTATGAAACTAAACAATTCTTCAAGTTTGCCACTTGATTTCATCTTAAACCTCATTTGTATCTTGATGATTACAATCTGCGTTCAAACCTTTCATGATTCTTGAAAACACCTCGATCGAGAGGATGAACCAACTGCACTCCCTCTACGGAAGAAAAGATTTGCGCATATAGTTATGCACCTGAAAAAAATTCTCGGAACCTGTTTAAATGTTTAAACACGTATCTATGCTAGCTTCTTTGGCATTGTTATTTTTCGAAAATAACAACTCAATTTCTTTTCAAAGTAGCCAATTTTGTCACAGCTCCATCAAGTCAACTTTGACTTTTCATTCGAAGTAGCCTTACTATAATCCTGATATATACGATTACCCTTTTAATACCGGAGAATTCTTTTATATTCCACCATATTACCAGCAGACGTACCAGCAACCTCATTGCTTCTTGGCTTAAATCTCTCTGACAAATCATTATATTTATTCATTGAAACCCTATCATATACTCATTCGCATCTTGTAACGCGAACTGCCATACCAATTACCGTGAATCAGCAATCAGTACTTTGAAAACTCACAACATATCTACATCAACAGTTATATGTATGACATTTATCTCTTAGAATTATGATCTCTCATTCTGAAATTCTGAAAAGAACTCAGTCACAAATCAATACTCTGAATGTTGAAAAAGCTGAATGAAGCAGCAGAAATCATGGACAACCGTAAACGACCTTGATCATCGAAAGTTTGATGATAAAGAATAGTATGTTGGAAAAGCTCAGAAAAGTTGGAACTGAAAAACGGATTGAGCTAACCACGAAGGAGACCAAGGTCAAATACAAGGACCATACCATATATTCAAAGAATCCAGGTAATTCTGGATCCGATGAAACCTTCAACGGATATCTTACTCCGTACTCATGTTAAAATCTTGCCGAAAATCTTCCTCATCAACCATCGAACTTAGAAATCCCAAAATATCATCATAAATATCTTCGATATTTCTGAAGATATTTTCATAAATATTCTAGTTCGAAATTATATACCTCTTCGTGCTTCCTGTGTTTCATTATATTGGAAACTTCTGTAAAAATCTAAGTTTAAATTATGAATGAATTCTGGAGAAATGTAAAGAGATTGATGCATGAATTAGTATAATATAATGACACTTGATCAACGTGATTATATTACAGTAAGTCATGCTGAGTTTCTAATGGGACATGATGAATCACAGATCATAACGTCATCATGTGCCATTTTACATAACTCTTTTATTCTATTTAACCTCTAAACATATCGAGAAACATATTTTCTTGATATCTCAATTTTTCTGTAACTTCTGGTAATTTGACAAATCAAATCGTGCAACTACCTTTCCTTTCTATTTGGTATATTATGATAATTTGAAACTCCATACTTACGAATTCTGGACCATTACTTGCGAAAAGTAAACAAAAGCATGAAGCTCCGAAATAGAAAGGGGTATAAATCGCAGCAAATAAGAGAGTGCATTAACTGTAGATAACAATGATTATAGGAGACAGAAGCAGAGACATCGAAATATAAGGAAAGATATAAAACCCAACAACAACGCAGAAATTCCAAAACATGGATATTAATACGAAGAGCAATATAAAGACACGGTAGAATTAAGAATAGTATCATCCCAAAGTAAAAGTAAAAGTAAACAGATCTTTCTGGTAGAAGATTGAAAAGAAGGATGACAGAAGTGATAATTAGAAAGAAAAAAAATATCAAGGATTAGAATGGGATTAAGTAATTTCACAATCTTTTGGATGTATGAACTAAGAAAGAAAGTATAGGAATGGTGAGAATAATGAAACGGAAGAGTTTAAGTTATAATGGAAATATCAGACAGAGTAATCGAGGCAGATCACCGTATAGAGATCTTAATTTCCTTATTTGTCGAAGAATCAGATCTTATAGATTTCCAAAGATTTTTCTTTTAAAATTCCTTAAAATTCCAGAAATCCACCGTGACTACGTCAAAAGTTAAATCTCTATCTCAATCTTTAATGATAGCTTCACTCATACTCTTTGAGTAATCGAATTATCTTATCCATATTACTTAACAGTAATAAAACTCTATTTATCAGCTCGTATTCGTCATGAAAACATTTTTATTGTTAGCCATGACCACCTCACTCAAATTTCGGGACGAAATTTCTTTAACGGGTAGGTACTGTGATGACCCGGAAATTTCCAACCAAATTTAAACTTGATCTTTATATTATTTCGATACGATAAGCAAAGTCTGTAATGTTGAGTCTCAAAAGTTTGAATTGTGTTCATGAATTCAATTACCCTTCGACTACTTCCGACGATTCACGAACCACTAATTGTAAATAGATACATATATGTTTAAATATAATAATATGAAATATATATTATAATATGAAATATAAACTAAAATAATATATGATTTAATTGTAAGAATTAAATTGTAAAATAATAAACGATATAATTAAGTTGTTAATAAATGAATATATATGCACTTAAATTAGAATTACAGATTTGATTTGTTGCGTAGACTTTTATCTGTAACTAAAACAATGGAGCACGATATATATATTACTCCATGAAAACTGTCAGTAGATAAACTACAAAAAGATACAACTGGACTTATTTAATCGTTTTCTTTATGCATATTTTGAGAATTCAATTATGCAAAGAGTGTTACTCTGTTTGTTTGGTCCCATCTTACTTTACACATACATCATGCATATATTAAAAATATATATGTTTACAATTCATATTTTATCATTATATTAGATTTTTGTTTCAAAAATCATTATATTAGATACTGGCCTTCTCATATCTCTTTAGATACAATTGCACTGTTTTCTTCCTAACATAATCACATGGAGCTACCCCACACACTAACTTAACATTACCAATATCCGAGTACTGCATTTGATATTATCAAATTAATGAATGATATTATATATATATACTTAATCATACAAGTGTATTAATATCCAATGAAATAAAAACAATTTGCTTTTGCTTTCCTACTCGTTGGACACAACCCACTAACCATCACTATTATTGCTTTTGATCAAATCATTGTACGTAGTTCTTTATAATTACATCATATTACTTAATATAAAGTAATTCAATGAGAACTAGTGATCTATCGGTTTCTCTGCACCATACGAATGAAAAAACACCCACCACTAACAAATCTATCATGTTGTCTATTCTATTTTGAAAGTAACAACAACTTTACAACCCCACCAAACAATAATTCGTCCGTGAAATCGAATTACAAATTGAGTATCCTATTTCAATATTCTACTTTCTGATTCACATCATTTTCATCTAATATCACATAAGCAACTTAATTTATAAAATATATACATGTACGTGCATTAACTTGAAAATTGTTTATTCCTTCAATCACTACCATAACTGCCTTGTTCCACTTCTCTTACCATCTTGACCCCCATTCCACTACAACCCAAGCTACCACCATTGATAATCTCACCTTCACTTCTATTTCCCAACAGCTACCACTTCTGTGATCACCCTAATCCACCAATTGCAAACTACAATCAAACCAACATTGAAGCTACTGCATATTTCGGTTTATTTCAGTTTTGAGTCCGTGAATAAATCACTCATGTATAACCCCTACCACTCTGCTTGTTTATCACCATAAACAAACCAACACCACCATCAACGTTTTCCTTTTCTTGTCTCTTCCTTTTTGTTGAAGCCCAGACACTCATCATCGAACCATCTTTAATGGCTGCTTCCATCGTGCTTTAACTGCTGCTATTTTTCGTTATTTCCAACTGCTCGAATGACACCCAAATTGTTGCTGCTGCATTACCACTACTGTTGCAACCATTAAAACCACCACCGATAACTAAATCCTCTATGTTTTTGATTGTGCTACTCGACTTGTCTGTTTATGATGAAACCCAGCTTTTACAGCTGCTATTTTCCTGTTTATCCTTTCGGTACAAAATCCTCTTGAAACTGTTACACATTCCTATTTCAAACGAACTCAATAACCAAAAATCACTACTTGCTATTTGATTTATATTTCTGTAATATGACCATCACCCTCACAATACTAGTCACTGCTACTATGTTTCATTTCCCAATCACAAAAACCAAACATCCCATTTAAACTATTTCTGTTTCTGTTGATTAACCGAGAACGAAACTAACCCAAATCATGTATGTGTTGCTACTACTCGTTTCTTTCAATCGAGCCTCAAATCAAAACTCAACCCTAAATTGCTTGCTAATTGTGTTTGTGTACAGCTGCAAACCAAAACAAGTACACTTGCTATTGCTACAATTAGTAAACGAAACCACAAACAAGTCATTTACTTTAGTCGATTATCGCTAAAACCCTTCAAGAACATCACTAATTATTTCTCGTATTCAATCTAATTAATAATACAGAATATATATATAGAAATGAAGAATTTAGAAGATATAAAGAACCGATTACCTGTTATGTCGATTCTTCTGTTTCAATTAACAACATCCGTTAGATCGATTGATGGTGTTGGTACTTTAATCGATCTACTCCTGCTCAATCGATTGATAAATTAATTAACTTATTATCCAGCGGTGATTTCCGTTTGATTGACCTAACGATGATGATGATGATGATATTGAGAAGATGATGAATAGAAGATTATGATGATGAATCACGATTGGTATGATGATGACGGCATGGTGAGGAGATGACAAGGTTATCGTGTTCTGTTTCAATCTAATATCCAGAAAAAGAAAACGATTCAATAGTTGGGCTTCCTTTTAAATATTAGTGGACTATTTTTTTTTGGGCTACCATTTCATGTTTTACTAATATGGGCCGTTATTGGATTCTTGGGTCGAGATATGATGGGGGGAAAACTGAAAGATATATTAGATATATAGATATAGTCGGATACTAGATCAGAAAAATAGAAGGTGCTTGGATGGCTAAGTGTGTTGGGTTATCGAGAGGTCTCGGGTTCGAGCCTGGTTTAGGGCATTTGTTTTTAGAAAAGCTTTGGAGAGGTAGTTTACTTATCAAATTTCTTTTTGTTATTGTTATTATTAGTATTATTTTTATTTTTATTATTTTATTATTATTATCATTACCCTATTTATTATTATTACTATTATCATTATTATTAAGTATTAAGTATATTTATAAAAAATATTATTTCCATTATCGTTATTATTAAACTTATCACTTTATTTAAAAACTACTATTATTATTATAACTATCATTATTTTTATTATCATTACCATTTTTATTTGCAATATTTTTATTATCATTATTATTATTTTTAACATTATTATTATTACTATTATTATTATTATTATTATTATTATTATTATTATTATTATTATTATTATTATTATTATAAGATAACACAACTTTTTATTTATTATTATTAATATTATTGTACCAAATAACAATTAGTTACGTAAATTTATAATTAATACATATAACATACTAAAATCACAAGTATATTACTAATATTAATATATAAACTTATTTGATTATTATTATTATATGATTTAATATATATAAATGATATAGGTTCGTGAATCCGAGGCCAACCTTACACTTATTCAATGTCGTCATTTGTATTTTTACTACAAAATACAGTATGGTGAGTTTCATTTGCCCTTTTTACTCTTTACATTTTTGGGCTGAGAATACATGCAAATGCTTTATTAACTGTTTTATAATATTTATATACGTGAGTTTCATTATTCCCTTTTTATATACATTTTTGGGCTGAGAATACATGCAAATGCTTTATTAACTGTTTTACAATGTTTATATGCGTGAGTTTCATTAATCCCTTTTTAAATGCTTTTGCAATATATATTTTTGGGACTGAGAATACATGCGCAGTTTTTATAACTGTTTTGCGAAATAGACACAAGTAATTGAAACTACATTATATGGTTGAATGATCGAAATCGAATATGCCCCTTTTTATTAAGTCTGGTAATCTAAGAATTAGGGAACAGATACCCTAATTGACGCGAATCCTAAATATAGATCTATCGCGCCCAACAAGCCCCATCCAAAGTACCGGATGCTTTAGTACTTCGAAATTTATATCATGTGCGAAGGAGGATCCCGGAATGATGGGGATATTCTTATATGCATCTTGTTAATGTCGGTTACCAGGTGTTCAATCCATATGAATGATATTTTTGTCTCTATGCATGGGACGTATATTTATGAGAACTGGAAATGAAATTCTTGTGGTCTATTAAAATGATAAAAATGAATATTTATGATAAACTAATGAACTCACCAACCTTTTGGTTGACACTTTAAAGCATATTTATTCTCAGGTGTTAAAGAAACATTCCGCTGTGCATTTGTTCATTTTAAAGACATTATTTGGAGTTGATCATCGCAATGGAACCAGATGTTGGTGACTTCGTCCAGATGGATTAGGACGGGTCCCTTTAGTACTAATGATGTCAATGACTTTTACATAAATATACATATATAACAAATTAATATCTATTTTATATATATATATACATAATGAACATATAAAACATATACATATATATATATATATATATATATATATATATATATATATATATATATATATATATATATATATATTACTAACATAAAAATGATATAACTAATACATTTATACATATATATGTGTGTTCAATTACAACTATGAATATTAATAAATATACAAATGATATAGGTTCATGAATCCAAGGTCAACCCTATACTTGTGCAATGTCGTTCTATGTATTTTTACTACAAAATACAGTATGGTGAGTTTCATTCGCCTTTTTATCCTTTATATTTTTGGGCTGAGAATACATGCGCAACTTTTATAACTGTTTTACGAAATAGACATAAGTAATCGAAATTACGTTCTATGGTTGAATGATCGAAACTGAATATGCCCCTTTTTAGTCTGGTAATCTAAGAATTAGAGAACAGACACCTTAATTGACGCGAATCCTAAAGGTAGATCTATCGGGCCCAACAAGCCCCATCCAAAGTACCGGATGCTTTAGTACTTCGAAATTTATATCATGTCCGAAGGAGGATCTCGCAATGATGGGGATATTCTTATATGCATATTGTGAATGTCGGTTACCCGGTGTTCAATCCATATGAATGATATTTTTGTCTCTATGCGTGGGACATTTATTTATGAGATCTGAAAATGAAAATCTTGTGGTCTATTAAAATGATGGAAATGATTATTTATGTTAAACTAATGAACTCACCAACCTTTTGGTTGACACTTTAAAGCATGTTTATTCTCAGGTACGAAAGAAATCTTCCGCTGTGCAATTGCTCATTTTAAAGATATTATTTGGAGTCATTCATGACATATTTCAAAAGACGTTGCATTCGAGTCGTTGAGTTCATCAAGATTATTGTTAAGTCAATTATAGTTAGATATATTATGAAATGCTATGCATGCTGCCAACTTTCGATGTAATGAAAGATTGACTTTTCAAAAACGAATGCAATGCTTGTAAAATGTATCATATAGAGGTCAAGTACCTTGCGATGTAATCAACAGTTGTGAAATGTTTATAATCGATATGGACTTCGTCCGGATGGATTAGGACGGGTCGCTTCAATTCGACCACCATGAAACCCACTTCCTTCCTTCTTCCCTTCGCCAACCCGCTACTACATCCACCTCCTTCTACCCACTTGTACTTACAAAAACCACATCAACACTATGATTATACAACCCCAATCGAACCACCGTTGGAAATCACCCTACATCCATCTCCCATCATCTCTCTCTATCCTTTATGTTTTCTATTTGTGCTACGTGCAAGAACCACATGCTGCATCATGATTTTTTTTATTCATAGCAAGATGGAAGAGGTGGGTCACGGAGCATATATATATTCACAGTTTAAAGTGCCAATTTGATTGAATCAACGTATCTTATAAAAAGCATTATAAAACTCGGTACATTTTGTGCATGTGGGATAAACTCCATCATTGTGGCTGACATCTCTTTTATTAATCAACCCACTTGATTATTAAAAGGAATTGGGAAGACTTGTACAGAAGGTTGGTCACCGTATATTTTTTTTTTTTTGGACTGCTGTATTAAATGCTTTCGATCGAGCAACCTGTGAAACTCAAGCAGCCCACGAGTTTTTTATTGGACTACGTACAATATTTGGTTGGCCTTTTAATTTGCGATTAGGCCAAGATAGTCCAAGTGTTTCAATTGGGCTGTTAGGATTAAGTTGATGTGATCTGTGTTTTTAGTTAAATGATGATAAGTAATATCATGATGATGATGATACATGATATGGATGATGATGACCAATGGTATTATGATGATGTATGTTGAGTTATGATAATGGTTATGATGGTAGCGAAATGATAATGATGATAATCAGTTTATGGTTATGATTATGATTAAGATTATGATTATGATTAAGATTATGATTATGATTAAGATAAATGGTATTGATGGTGATTATTTTGATAATGATGATGGTTACGGATGATGATTAGATGATGAAGAAGAAAAATACAATCAGACAGGGATTAAAACATTTTAATTCGAGAATTTAATCAGAAAGATATAAGTAGTTCATTGGTTAGGTGTGTTGGTGTTAAGCGAGAGATCTTGGGTTCGAGCCCTGCTGGTGGCATTCTTTTTTAAAGAAGAAGAAAAAGTAGAAACAGAAAGAACGAGATACATATATATTTAGGTGACATTATTTCAGAAAAGCTGAAATGGAGTAGTGGTTTAGGATGTTATCAGGTTAGCGGGACGTCGCGGGTTCAAACCCAGACTTGGGCATTTTTTTTAGGACTACTTCTTTGAAGTAGTTCACTTATTACTTATTATTATTATTATTATTATTATTATTATTATTATTATTATTATTATTATTATTATTATTATTATTATTATTAGCATTATTATTATTATTATCATTAATATCATTATTATTATCAAAATAAGTATTATTAGTATTAATATTAATATTATCATTATTAGTAAAATTATTATTATAATAGTTATTATAGTTATTATTATTACCAATATTATTATTATCATTTCTATTACTAAACATATTAAAATTTTCATTTTTAGTTAAGTTATTATTATTGCTATTATTATTAAAAGTATTATTAAAATTATCATTTTTCTATCATTACTATTAAAGGTATCATTTTTATAAAATTATCATTTAGATTATTAGTAGTATCATTATTATTATTATTATTATTATTATTTTATCATAAAAGGATACAAATTGTTATTTATTATTATTGATAATATTTTACCAAATAAATAACTATATAAGAATATATTTAATACATATCACATAACAACATTGAAATTTTCATAATAAATACTAATTATTTATCTAAAGTATATAAAATAAATATAGCTAATTTAGTTATTAATGAAACTTACAAGTTACTAAAATAACAATTACTAATAATACATAAACTTGTTCGATTACGATTATATGTTTTAATATATATAATTGATATAGGTTCGTGAATCCGAGGCCAACCTTGCATTGTTCGGTATCGTCGTATGCATATTTTTACTACAAAATATCGTATTGTGAGTTCATTTGCTCCCTTTTACTCTTTACATTTTTGGGACTGAGAATACATGCACTGCTATATGACTGATTTACAACTGTTTTATTAAATGCCTTTAAAATCTATATTTTTAGACTGAGATGCTTTTAAAATGTTTGACGAGATAGACACAAGCAAAACATTCCTCGAATGAATTATTATGCAGACGGATGTTCTGTGAATTATTATTGAATTAGTTGGACGTTATAATTGCCACCAATTGTTATGAATATTTTCCCCTGATTATTATTGCTTAGTAACCTAAGAATTAGAAATGGGTATGGCCCTAATTCATGCGAATCCTAAAGGTAGCTACCGGGTTTAACACCCCCACCCAGAATGTTCACTGGATGGAAGAGCTAGTGGGCGTGGTGTTTAGTACATCGAAGTTTATATATTATACAGACGAGATGTTCTGTTTTGGGGATATTATTGATGCGCATTATATGTTAAGGTCGGTTACCATGTTGAGCAATGAAATCGAAATGAATGTTATGTATCGAGAGAATGATTTTTATACACATGTTATGTGTATTTGTTTTGTGCACGAGATATGTGCACGATTATTTAAAAATCACGAGGCAACCTACGGGGGAGAAAAGGATACGAACCTACTCTGCTAAGCATTATGAAAAAATGGTTTTATACACGAGATAGGTGTACTGTATTTGAATCTTGTGGTCTATCAAAATGATGAATTTTATTGTTTACGATAAACTTATGAACTCACCAACCTTTTGGTTGACACTTTAAAGCATGTTTATTCTCAGGTATGAAAGAAATCTTTCGCTGTGCATTTGCTCACTTTAGAGATATTACTTGGAGTCATTCAAGACATATTTCAAAAGACGTTGCATTCGAGTCATTGAGTTCATCAAGATTATTATTAAGTCAATTATAGTTGGATATATTATGAAATGGTATGCATGCCGTCAACTTTCGATGTAATGAAACTTTGTCTTTTAAAAACGAATGCAATGTTTGTAAAATGTATCATATAGAGGTCAAGTACCTCGCGATGTAACCAAATGTAATGTATTCGTCCAGATGGATTAGGACGGGTCATTAAATATCTTACTCCGAAGTCATGTTAAAATCTTGCTGAAAATCTTTCTTCATCAACCTTCGAACTTAGAAATTCCAAAATATCATCATAAATATCTTCGATATTTCTGAGGATATTTTCATAACTCTTCTTGTCCGAAATTAATTATCTCTTTGTGATATCCGTATTACATCATAAAGGAAACTATTTTAGTTTCTCTATTCTATAAAAATTCAAGTTTAAATTATGAATGTTTCTGGAGTAGTGTTGGGAATTGAAGCATGAGTTAGTATAATATAATGACGCCCGGCCAACGTGATTATATTACAGTAAGTCATGCTGAATTTCTAAGGGAACGTGATGATGATTCACAGATTATACCCTCATTATGTGCCATGTTACATAACTCTTTCATTCTACTTAACCTCCGAACATATCAAGAAAATATATTCTTGATAGTTCTATCTTCCGTGATTTTCGGTAATCTACAAATCCCATCGTGCTATTACCTTTCATTTCTGCTTAGAATGTTAATCATGTTCATCCGAACTTTATACCTACAAAACTAAGACGTCTTGATCTCTTTACTTCAGGTCGGGAATAGAAAACAAAAGCATGATGCTTCAAAATGTAATGGAAAATATAAAGCCCAACAACAACACATGAATTACAAACCGTGTATATCAATACGTATAGTAATATAAAGACACGGGAGAATAAAAAATACTATAACTCCAAGGTAATAGTAGAAGTTAACAGATTCTTCCGGTGGGAATTAGAAAAGAAGAACGATCATTGCGATAGTCAGAATAAGAACAAGGATTAGAATTGGATTAAGCATTTTCACAATCTTTGGAATAAAAATCGAGGAATGGAAGAAAGGAGTTGTGAAAATAATGGAACCTAAGAAGTTAATTTATAACGAAATATTAGGCATAACAATCGAGGCAGATTACCACATTTAATTGAAGAAGATCCTAATTTCCTTAATTACCGAAGAACCGAATCTTATATAGATTTTGAAGATTCTCTTTAAATTCCTTGAATTCCAGAAATCCACCGTGACTACGTCAAAAGTTAAATCTCTATCTCAATTTTTTGTGACAGCTTCACTTATACGCTTCACATCATTGAATCATTTTATCTACGTTAATCAATAATGATAAAACTCGATTTATCAACTCATATTCGTCATGAAAACATTTTTATTGTTAGCCATAACAACCACACTCAAATTTTGGGACGAAATTTCTTTAATGGGTAGGTACTATGACGACCCGGAAAATTTTGACTAATTTTAAACCAAGCTCTCGATACGATTTAATATTTTTGACACGATAAGAAAAGTTTGTTAGGTTGAGTCTCAAAAAATTTGAACTGTTTTCATGAATTCATGTAACCTTTGACTATCCCCGATGATTCACGAACAATTGTGTGTGAATAAATATGTATCTATATGTATATAAATATAAACAAAAGTATATATAATAATTTGAAATAATAAAAAATATAATTTAATCATTTGAATGAAATTAATTATGTTATGAAAATAATATTAATATTAATATCAATATCAGTATTATGAATATTATTATATAATATATATATAGGTATAAAATTTGATACAATAAAAATGTTATATTATTATTAATATTACTAAGATTATTATTATCATTATTAATATCATTATGATTAGAAGTAAAATTATAATTATAATTATTATTATGATTAGTATTATTATAATTACTAAAACTTGTCATTTTCATTTAAAGTTATTAATATCATATTATTATTTTTATCATTTATTATTAATATCTTTATCAATAATATTATTATTATTATTAGTAATATTTTTACTAATTAGTATTATTAATATTAGTAATATAGCTACATTTATTAAATAATCAATACTAATCATTTGAAGAATCATAACAATAGATAATTACGAATACAAATGGTTACACATCTCTGTCAACCCTTATTACTATCATATATTTATACTTCCTTTTCTGATTTATAAAGGCTGTCAACCCCAAATTACCACTATAATACAATTCAATCACTTCTGGTTACTGCACCCACTTCTTAAATTATCTATTTCCTGTCACTATCCCTTTATATTTTTTCGTCAATTTCATATCTGCAAATTGATACCCATTTCACAAAATAACAAGAGTCAGATACAATGATAGAGTCTTTTAGACATCAAGATCAAGCTTTACATTTTCTTTTCTTCATTCTTTTGTTTCTGTCTGTAATTTGTTAGACGTCAACTTCAATTCACACTGCAAAACAAAAATTGAATCGAATCTTATATCTATTTTAATCTTGTTTACACTATATAAAACCTTGACTGCAATTCAAATTGAGAAGGAAGAAATTGAATCAGTTTCACATACCCATCAAACTTTATTCAATTTTGTTATTGTCTTCAGTTTGTTAAAAGTCCCAATCAATTGTTTGCTTTTCCTGAAATTCCATAATCAATGGTCGACAAATGCAAGAGTGAAAAATACAAGAGGTTAAAGATGGGAATACTATATTTGTTTGATGTCAATCATCAAATACACTAATCTAATATATATATACATATACATTACATTCAAACACTCAAATAGGATATAGATATTAGAAATTCATTAACCACCTCACTATATGTCTAGTTTCTATTTCTTTAACCATCAAGAACACACCATCACAAATCTTAACCAACGTGCACCTTCACTATCTCTTTAATCATCACCATCTACCATAAGAGACCATGGCTACTATTTTTCTACTCTGTTTTAAAATCGCTGGAAACAACACCCACGAACCAAACATCACTTGGTTAGTTCTCGCTGCTATTCCGTCTATTTTATCTTTCAATAAACTGAGATAACAAACAACCATTGTTGCTGCTACCTTTCTGAGCTGCTACTGTACGAAACAGACAAGAACCAAACACCATCACCTTTACTTCCATATTCTCTCAATCCCTCTCTCTCTCTCTCTATCCTCTCTCTCTTATTTTTCGTGAACTAGACTGCTGTAACTTTAATTGTTCGACTGCTACTATATTTTTCTATTTTCTCCTTCGTTGAACCACATCACGACAACCTGCAACTTGTTGCTACCCATAACTTTTACTGCTTCTACTTTTGTGTAAATTAAACGAAGTGATGATGGTGCTATCGAGAAACTACTGCAGTTTCTGTTTCAACTCTCCATTATATCCATGATAAAGTGCTTTATCAATTATTAGTGGAACCAATTTTGGGCACTCATGGCCGACAAGTCTCCTTTAAAGGGACGTTAGATATCCTTTTTCTTTCCACCGACAGCCACTTCACCAATTTATCTCCCAACTTTTATCACTGGACAACCATCGAATTTTTATATTGAAACAGAAGGTCAGACTAAAATGTCTGTCTTGGGCCGTAATCCCTGTAGTAACACTTAGGCCATGACTTAAGTTGGACTTGTTAAATGGGCTAGAAGTGATCTTGAGTGTTTTAGCTTGATTATAGTTGGGTTTCTTTTGTATTTTTTGGCATCACAAATCTGTTACAGCTTCAATTCATTTATCGGTTTCCTTGTCTGGTTAGAAACTTAAGATGTGATGATGATGATGTAAAAGCACTAAACTAATGTGTGATGGTGGATAGAACATAAGATGATGATGGATGTTATAACTTTAGGATGATAATAATTATGATTTTATGTACATGATGTTATGTACGAATGATGATAAGGATGAGAGTTCGAACTAATGATAATTGATATCGTGATACATAAATGATACGGGTTTATGATGATTACAATGGTGATCTGATTATAATGATAATTAGGGATAGATTATGATGATGAGGTTGTTAATGATAAAAGATGATGACCCGATGATGAAGACGATATAGATGAATGATGCTCGATAATATGATGATGTTGATGATGGCAGATGACGGTTTTAATGGTAAGGATGATAGGCGAGAATGATAGTGATAATGATATACGGTTATGATAATATTAGATTAAGAAATAAGAAATGGAGCAACGATTAAGGGTGTTAGCGAGTTAGCAGGACGTCGCGGGTTCAAACCCGGACTTGGGCATTATTTTTAAGGGGCTACTCCTTTGAGGTAGTACTACTATTACCATTATTATTATTATTATTATTATTATTATTATTATTATTATTATTATTATTATTATTATTATTATTATTATTATTATTATTATTATTATTATTATTATTATTATTATTATTATTAATGTCATTAAAATAAGTATTGGTATTATTATTAACATTATTATCATAATTATTATAATTTTTACAAACTAAAAGACATTTATATAAAAATATATTTTTTTTACATCTATATTAACATTAGGTACTATTTTGTTCTAATAAAATGTTATTATAATTATGTTACAACTAATATATAAATATATTTTTAAGTTAAATAATATATACAAATATTAATTCTAATACATATTAAGCATTTATATATAATAACATATATTATATCCTAATTAAAATACTTTAATAGGAATCTGTTATATATACATATTAATTATTAATTTATTTACCAAAATAATATATAAATTATGAACATAAGAAGTATATTAATAATATTAATATAAACTTCTTAATTATTATTATGTGTTTTAATATATATATATAAATGATATAGGTTCGTGAATCTGAGGCCAACCCTGCATTGTTCAGTTCAGTCGTATGAATATTTTTACTACAAAATATTGTATTGTGAGTTTCATTTGCTCCCTTTTTAAATGCTTTTGCAATATATATTTTGGGACTGAGAATAAATGCGCTGCTTTTATATCTGTTTTACGAAATAGACACAAGTACTTGAAACTACATTCTATGGTTGAATTATTATACCGGATATCACCCTTTTTAGCTTGGTAGCCTAAGAATTTGGGAACAGACCCCCAAATTGACGTGAATCCTAAAGATAGATCTATTGGGCCTAACAAACCCCATCCAGGCTATGGATGCTTTAGTACTTCGATTTTATATACAGATGAGTGTACCTGTAAATTGGGGATATTCTAGATGCATTTTTTAATGTCGGTTACCAGGTGTTCACCATATGAATGAATTTTAATTCGCAGGTTATGCGTACTATTTTATTACACAGGTTATGTGTAATATAAAAATGAAATCTTGTGGTCTATTAAAATTATAAAATGAATGATTATGATAAACCTATGAACTCACCAACCTTTTGGTTGACACTTTAAAGCATGTTTATTCTCAGGTATGAAAGAATTATTCCACTGTGCATTTTCTCATTTTAGAGATATTACATGGAGTCGTTCATGGCATATAGAGGTCAGAACCTCGCAATGGGACCATCTGATGAAGACATCATCCAGGTGGATTAGGACGGGTCACTACAATCCACTCGAATCCACTCTTTATTAACGATATAACCAAGGAATTGTACTTCCCTTAGCCTAAATTCACACTTAGAGAATCCGCATCATTCTCAACACTTCACGCAAATGATGTTCATGTTCCTTCATATTCTTAGAATAAACGAGTATGTCGTCGATGAACACAATTACCGATTTATCCAAGATTGGTTGACACACCTGATTCATAAGGTCTGTGAATGTTGTAAGCGCATTCGTAAGACCAAAGGTCACCATTACAAACTCCTAAATTCCCATATCACGTTCGGAACGCCGTCTTCTGGATATCTCATCACGGATCCGCACTTGATGATGGACGGATCAAAAATCGATCTTAGAAAAGCAACACACCTTGTAGTTGATCAAACAATTCGTCAATACGAGGCAATCGATAACAATTCTTAATCTTCACCTTATTCAACTTACGATAATCCATGCACATACGCATACTACCATCTTTCTTCTTCACGAACAAAACCGGAGCACCCCAATGTGAGGTACTCGGTCAGATAAAACCCTTCTCTAACAACTCTTGAGTTTGATTCATCAATTCGCACATTTCTGTTTGTGCTAAACGATAAGGCGTCTTAGCAATTGAGGTAGACCCCGGAACCAATTCAATGCAGAATTCAACTTTCCTTTGCGGCGGAACACCGGAAAACTCATCCAGAAATACATCTTCAAATTCATTTACCACAGGAATACTTCGAATGGATGGAGGCTCTTTTCATTTATCAAACACATGTGCTAGAAAAGCCATACACCCACTACCAAGGATTCGACGCACTCAATCATAAGTATACGCATAAGTCGTCTTTGTTTTTCACCATAGATAATTAATTATCCTCCACTTGGAGCCATTACCCACACAAATTTCTCATGACAAGCAATATCGGTTTTATAACGATCAAGCAAATCCATGTCAATGACAACGTCAAATTCAACCAAGGTAATGGGTATTAGATCAATCTTGAAATTATCGTTTCCAAACACAATATCACAATTTTTATACACTCCAACCGCAATCAAGAATCTACCATATGCTAATTCTACCTCTAACAGAGAGTCTAAATTAGCTATTGGTTGGTTCATTTTGGCTGCTTATTTTAAAGAAACAAATGACATGTTAGCACCACAATCAAAAAGCACCTCGCAGGATTAGTATTAACCATGAAAGTACCTGAAACAACTACATTTGATATCTTGGCTTCTGAACTCGTCATCATGTAGTTACGACCTCTTGCGGCACTCGCCACCCTTTCTTCCTTTTTCGCTTGCTATTTCTTTCTTTCTTCAACCGAAAACTCGGGACACTCCGATATTCGGTGCCCCTCATTGCTAGAAGGTGGATTCATACAATCACGAGACAAATGACCCTGTTGCCCACAATTAAAACACGTAGGAGCATAACCTCCGGAACCACCTTTCTTCAAGCTACCACCACTTTTCGTTGTACTCTTGATCTTCTTGATTGAAGCACTAGTGGTCTCAAACTTCCTTTTATTTGAAGTTTGGTCCACTTTCTTTGGAGCATGTGACTCAAAACCCTTGGCCACTTCGTACAACCTAGCGAAAGAGTCCACACGGCCAAGGCTAATCTTCTCACGCAAATTATCATCCAAACCTCTATGAAAGTTCTCCATTAGAAACCTGTCATTTCCAGCGTACTCGGGCAAAAAACGTGCATTTGACAAGAAGGTAGTCTTGAGAATATTTAGGTCCATAGATCCTTATTTTATATTGTGAAACTCATTTCACAACCTTGTAAGGTCAGCCTGAGTTCAAAATTCCTTGAAAGATTCCTTTTTAAAATCGTCCCAAGAAAACCCAATGGTTTGTTCTTCACCAAACATATTAATTCTGTCATCCAACCAAGTTTTAGCAGCTCCCCTCAACATACTTGTAGTAAGCCTCGTCCTTTTATCCAGCGAAAACTCACTCATTCGGCAACCCCCCTCAATATTCGACACCCACCTTGTGCTCTTTAACGGATCTGAGTCCCCTTCATAGGTAGGAGGTCTAGTTAACATGAAGTTCTTGTAACTAAACTCCCTCTTATTAGCGTTTTCTTGAACACCGTGATCATGAGGAACCTCTTCATCACCACCTTAGGCTTGAGTTTTGGGACACCTCGCCTCGACTCGGCCTTAACCACTAATGAAATTTGTTCCTTAGTTATACCTACAATCTCATCATTGATTGCTTCACTGAATGCTTCCTTAACCTTGTTAGTGAAAACTTCGGAGTAGTTTTCCAACACGGACTCAATCTTGTCAGTCAATTCCTCACCGAGATTAGGAATCGCCCACTTCCAACCTTCATGCTGAAGATTTCACAAGGTTAAGTACACAACCAAAATAATAAAACGCACCCCACGACCCCATATTGCTCAATATTTGTTGTAATTCGTTTACTTGACACAGTGTGCATCTATTATAGTGGTGGCCAAGAACTACTACATTTGCACCACGTATCAAGCTCATTGATAGAACAAGTGTTTTGCTCGATGTCATGGATACACAACATATTCATATCATAGTTAATTCACCTATACACTAAGGCACTAACTATCTCGGTCCGACCCACATTTATACAAGTCCCACAATATTACGCACATAATCTAGTCTATGTCTAGACACCTATTTCAAAGTCCCTAAGATCCCTTAGACCATGCTCTGATACCAATTGAAATGACTCGGATCTAATTCCCATTAAAAACCGACAATGTTTTTTTAGATAAATGCGGCGCATCAACAGATATGCGGCGCATTAGGCTTAAATGCAGCACATCTAAAACCTACTGCCTCAACATTGTATCCTCAAAGCATAATGATGAGGGGCATCACCATACAGATGCGGCGCACCTTTACTGTAATCAAAATTTTGGCATTTTTTTTATCAAGTTAACTAGTTCCATGTTTGACTCTAACTTGTATCATTCGATCGACACTTTATTAAACAACCAAAGTAGTAATTTAAGTGCTTCAATATTAGTCTAACATCAATAGGGTTCCACGCGACCCATTACAAATCAATTGGGACATCACGACCAGTTACAAGTTTAAAGTGGCGTTTCGACCCAAAATACATTTAACCACTACACAAGATGAGCATAACCGTCAGGACAATCTACCCATAAGCAAGTCTTCAAAAATACAAATACCTAAAAGCAAGCAAGCTAATCCACACTCTTAACCTTGTCCTTCAAAATGCTTGAATCTATAAAAGGTTAAACAACAAGGCGTAAGCAATACGCTTAGTGAATTCAATAATTATATATATATATATATATATATATATATATATATATATATATATATATATATATATATATATATATACACACACATAATTTACTTACTTGCATATACTTACACAAACCAAACATACCAACATAAAAAATCTAGCAATCCAAAGAGCATATAGCCACAATATAATATGCTAAAATAAACAACACATAATATGGTTAACCATAGCACAATAATGTTAATCATCATATGATATAACCATGTTCTCCAAAGGTGGTATCGTACACGCAAACAAAAGTGATCAATAAATTGATCACATGAACCTTTCATATGTGGCCGAAGAAGAGTGATACCCTTACGGATAGAACTAGCCACATATCTCAACACAAATGTAATCGACGAAGAGTGAAATCCTCACGCCCGGATATCACTATTTACATCTCAACATGTGGCGAACAAAGAGTGAGTTTGTCACATACAGATATCACTTCCCACTTCACAACATGTGGCCGACGAAAAGTGAATCCTTACCTACAAAATACACTAGCCATGTCACCAGTAAGGAAACAAATTATATACACATACATATAGTTATCACACTCACCTCATAAACATTGATAAATGAAAACTCTTGAACCTCCGAAATCTTCAATGTAATTGACCTGGTACATTTATAAAAAAATCAAGCTACATCACAACTAGCTTATGACCCAATAATCCCTCAAATACAATTTCGATCCAAATTCCACTTAACTCATAACGACTAAGTCAAACTCAAACCAAAACACCCATAATCACTAATAGCTAGTGATTATGCTTCTAAATCACAATTTACATAAAATCAAACACTTCAAGTGCTTATTTGATCATCTGAACACAAAAACACACGTTGACCTAATTTCAAAGTTAACACATAAATAAACACGATACAATCACTGGCAACTAAATGTCCTTATGATTTTGCCAACAAATTAAGACTTGAACTTAAAAAATTCGTCATTCAAACCCTGATAACTCCTAAATTATACAGTTTTTCAATAACATTTTTGAGGAGTTATCTTAGTATTTTAGAGTCATTTTAATCCTAAAACACACTAAAATGGGTAAAATGGGAAAAAAGGCATTTCTAATGATTTTATCAAAGTTATATATCAAACAGGATCAAAAACAGAGAAAATTGCAGAAAAGGCTAAGAAGCCGCCGGCATGGAGTCAAGGAAGCCACTGGCCTAGGGTTGAATACGCCAGAATGTTCTAGAATCTCTGCAAAATTGAAAGAACTTGTTGATCAAGTAAAAAGCAAAGGAAGCCAATGGCTTCATCCGGAAGCTGCCAGCCCAATGAACACAGTTTCTCAACTTATCGACCAAATTCATGTAAAATGGAAACAAAATCAAGAAGCCACCGGCCTAATGTTCCATAATTCGTGCTGATACATGAGAATTTCATATCCCTTGTGAAATCAATGGTTCCACGTATATTCATGCGTTAGCTGATAGTGGGTCTACTGCGAATGTTATGCCTTTTAGTAGTTTGATCGACTGAAATTAACCACGTTAGAACCTATAAAAGGAATTGTTTGCTATGTTAATACAAGTATGAGTCGTCCGATGGGTATTGTGAAAAATGTTAAAATCAAAATAGGGTTAACTCAATTTCTTGTTCATTTTCTTGTCATGGACATGGTGGAAAATAAAATTACACCTATTCTTTTAGGAGCACCATTTCTGTCCACATCCAAAGCCATCATCAATTATTTCAATAATACCATTATTATCCATCAAGGAAACAATAGTGAAACCTTACCTATAGTTACAAGATCGAGTTTGAAAAGGAAACATAATGAGTATGAAAAGAATAAGTGTGGGAAAAATAAGCCTAAGGAGTGATCCCGTTAGAAGAATGAGTCGCGCAACCGACTCTATAATCAAAACTACCTATCCCTATATATGTTTTTAGGATTATGTCATTTCTAAGTGTTTTATCATTTTACTTATTTAATTATGAATGTAAGAGCAATATAGCTCATAAGTGTTAAATTGTTTAAGTGATGAAAGTTATTAATAAATTATTATTTTTGTGTTATACTTTGCATTATTTAATATTTTGTCAAGTTATTTATATTCAATTCAAAAGAAGTTCGCAAAAGTGCTCCGCAATCATTCTATGATCCTACAATCAAGTAACATCACTCTTTCCCTTATTCTCAATTACGTCCTTTATTTATTACTTTCTTTTATTATAAATGCAATAAGGACATTGCATAATCTAAGTGTGGGGAGGGAAGTGATTACTCACTTAAAAAGATTAAAAGATACTATAATTTTTTCGAAAAAGTTGAAAAATGGATACAATTTTAAAATTTTTCAAAAGTATAAATTCTTAGTCAAACTTATGTTTGTTAACTAACTTAATCTTAATATTAATAATAGAACTACTCTCAATTTCGAGATCGGATTACTTGTTTAAGATCAGAATTTAAAAGCCAAAAATTGTGAAACGAGTGCAAACTTATAGCCACTACCATATGGCATAATAAGCATGGACCACTGAGGCAGCAAAAGAGTCCAAATAAGGGCCAATTTAGAAAAAATTGCCAAGTGTAAAGCTAAATGCTAAGCATGAAAGCAAAAGAAATGAAAAGAGCCCAATGAAGGCCAACAAAAGAAAAGAGTTTCAATGAGAACCATACACTTTTAAAAGTTCTAGTTAGAAAATAAAAGAGTCCAATGATGACCAACTTGTAAAATTTAACTTAATAAACATTAGGACTACTTGTAATCCTTGTTCTGGTTCAGACTAGTTCTTACCAATAATAAAAACTAACTTCTTATTAAGACATATTTTTAACTTTGCAATTTTACTTTAATACCCATGATATAATTTATAAGGTTTACTTGAGGAAAAGTAAAGGTTTAAATGTGGGGAATTTGATAACTCCTAAATTATACAGTTTTTTGATAACATTTCGAGGAGTTATCTTAGTATTTTAGAGTCATTTTAATCCTAAAACACACTGAAATGGGTAAAATAGGAAGAAAAAAAGGTATTTCTAATGATTTTATCAAAGTTATGTATCAAACATGATCAAAAACAGAGAAAATTGCAAAAAAGGCTAAGAAGCCACCGACATGAAGTTAAGGAAGTCGCTGGCCTGGGGCTGAATACAACAGAATGTTCCAGAATCTCTGCAAAATTGAAAGAACTTGTTGATCAAGTCAAAAGCAAAGGAATCCACCGGCTTCATCCTGAAGCCGCCGGCCTAATGAACACGGTTTCTCAACTTATCAACCAAGTTCAAGTAAAAATGGAAACAAAATCAAGAAGATTTGGCGGATCACTGAAGTCGCCGGCCTTCCAGGAAGCCGCCGGCTTGATTATGACGGTTAAAATATTTATGCGTGTGGATTAAGTTAAATTTGCAGAAGGAGTCACCGACCTAAGGCAAGCCGCCGGCTTCCCACTGAAGCCGCCGGTTTAGCCACCGATTCTGAATATTATAAATAGAGGCGTCTGGTCTCAGTTTTCATATGCATTTTTAAGAATTCAATAATTCTGCGTAATTCGTTTTTCTTTTTAGGGTTTTCTCTAAACCCTTAGATTAGATTTATTCATTGTAATCATGAATCATTCAAGTTTTTAATTCAAGTTTCTTGCATCTACCTTTTTAAGGTATGATTCTATCTTTACTTTATTGTTTAATCTATTTTATTTACTGTAGTTGTTTATGTTCGTCTTCTGCTATGAACTAAACGTTCATAGTGGTTACGTGGACGAAAAATGAACTTCATCTGGGAATCAGATGAAGCCGCCGGCCTCACCATCCCAAGCCACCGGCTTGGCTGGAAGGAAGCCACTGGCTTCGTGTGCTTTATCCATACAGTTTCTGGTTCTTTTCCAGATCTATATGGTCGAGTTTCTGTAATGATGTTTGAGTTATTTCGAATCTGTTTTGCTTAAATATACTTGTTTGTCAAGCTTAATGATTAAATAACATGATTTTAGGATTGATTAGTACTTAATCCGATGATCTATTATTCGATTCATGCTAATTAGATTGCATGCAACTAAGTTAAACAGCTTAATGGTGATAAACTTGTTTAAATGGAATTACGCTTATATAATAGAATTTGAATTGTTAGGCTTAATCGAAGAACCTTCGTTTGGATTTATTTAATTAATGATTGCATGAGAACTTAGTAGTAATTGACTTTCAGCTAGTAACTAGAGTTGATCTACTTGGTGTTTAATAGTGAAATACCCCGTTCATATACAATATAAACGATTCATAATAGTTGATTTCATCGCGAGGTAATTGACCTCTATATGATACATTTTACAAATATTGCATTCGTTTTTAAAAGACAAACTTTCTTTACATTGAAATTTGACGGCAAACATACTATTTCATAATACCTCCAACTATAATTGACTTAATAATAATCTTGATGAACTCGACGACTCGAATGCAACGTCTTTTGAAATACGTCATGAATGACTCCAAGTAATATCTCTAATATTAGTAAATGCACAGTGAAAGATTTCTTTCATACCTGAGAATAAACATGCTTTCAATTGTCAACCAAAAGGTTGGTGAGTTCATTAGTTTAACATAAATAATCATTTCTATCATTTTAATAGACCACAAGATTTTCATTTTCATTTCACATAAATATACGTCCCATGCATAGAGACAAAAATAATCATTCATATGGTGAACACCTGGTAACCAATATTAACAAGATGCATATAAGAATATCCCCTATCATTCCGGGAAATCCTTCGGACATGATAAAACAACATCGAAGTACTAAAGCATCCGGTACTTTGGATGGGGTTCGTTAGGCCCAATAGATCTATCTTTAGGATTCACGTAAATTAGTAGATCAGTTTACTAATTCTTAGGTTACCAAGCAAAAGGGGCATATTCGGCTTCGATCATTCAACCATATAATGTAGTTTCGATTACTTGTGTCTATTTCGTAAAACATTTATAAAAAATTTCGCATGTATTCTCAGCCCAAAAATATAAAGGGTAAAAAGGCAAATGATACTCATTGTACTGTATTTTGTAGTAAAAATACATATGACGACATTTGAACAATGCAGGGTTGGCCTCGGATTCACGAACCTATAACATGTATATATATTAACACGTATTATGGTAATCGAACAAATATATTTATAAGTTTATTAGTTATATACTTTTTATATTAGTAGTGTATATATATATATATATATATATATATATATATATATATATATATATATATATATATATATATATATATATGTTTTATATATTTATTTTATATATGAAAATATTAATTTTGTTATGTTTTAAGTGTTAAATATATATATTTATGTATGTATTTAATTTGTTTATCAAAACAGTAGTTCTATTATACTAAGTTAATATTAGTAAAAATAAATAATGATAATAACAGTTTTTAAATAAAAAGTTTAGTAACAATATTAATTATAAATATATTAACAATACTAATATTTATAATTGGTATTCAAATTAATAATAACATTAATAATCATAATCCTAAGAAAAATAATACTTAAATGATAAAATTAATAATGCATATAAAATGTTAATGATAATAACGCCTTTAATACTTGTAATATAAATGTGATATTAGTAATAACCTTAATAACAATGCAAATCATATTTGTATCTGTAATAATAATATATGACAAGTGTATCATAATTCTTATATTTGTAATAATAATCTTAATAATTATAATACTAAAATAATAATAGTAATAACCATATTTGTAACAAAAAATCAAAATAATAATAATGATACTTACTACTTATGTTAGTAATTATGATAATTACAATATCAACAATAATTAATAATAATAATAATAAGATACTTACTATTTATCTTACCCATCAAAACATTAAATTTATAAACGATTTAAGTTGTGTATTTGCAATAGAAAACAACTCATAATACTTGATTAAATTACCTCAAACAAAAATAAATGAATTTTTTTGCTGTAACAGATTTTCAAACATACGCATGAACTCAAACATCAATCTGTTAATTTAAACCGTTTTAGATTGTGACCTCAACATGAAAAAGCTTTAGAATCTCTCCTAGAAACTTTCTGAATCCTCCATTAACCCAGAAACATCAAACAGAAATCAAATTTTAAGACGAACAATATGTTTGACTTTTTAAATTTAATCTTTGACTCAGAAATTAGAATTTGATGAGAAAAATTGGACTCTGAAACTTTCAAGGTAGTTTATTTAGAATACTTCTAACATAACTACATTAACAAAATTTAAAATTGATTACGAAAACATTTAATTTGAAAAATGAAGTAAAAAACAGGACAACGTCTGTGTTCTTCATAGTTTTTGATTATATTCGATCAATTTAAAATTGTTAACTTGATAATTGATAAGTGTGATAAAGAAACAGAGTGAGTTTACTAATAATACAAAAAAATTCGTTGGATTTATATCCTAATTTAGGTCGACATTAATATTCTTTCAGGAATAAAGGAACAAAAACACTTTGTTAAATTTCAACCAGGTTGTACGATTGGATTAAGATGGGTAACGGATTGAAGACACAAACAAAAATCTAAAATAGTTGGATTGTGATATTACACAGAATTCGTACCTGCTCTGATTTATTTTATCTATTTATTAAAAAAAATTTAGTAATTAAATGAAGATTAATAATTAAAATATATTGATAATAATAATAATAATTACATTTATAATAATAATAAATAAAAATGATATATAATAATATTATTAATGATACAAATAATAAATTGTATTATTTTCTAAAAATATTTATAATAATAATAATAATAATTTTAATGATAAAGTTAAATATAAAAATAATAAAATAAATCAAATTTTACTACTCAATATAATAGTGATAATAACAATGATAACAATAATAATAATCATAATATGTATAATTCTTAATAATAATTATACTAACAATAATTATAATACTAATACTTAATAATAACAATAATAACTGATAATATTTAAATTACAATTACAGTATATACATAAAACTAATATTGATAATGATATTAGTATTTATAATGAAAGTAATAATAAGGTTATTATGACAACTATATTCTTAAGTTGTATTTACATTTTATATATACAATTTGTTCATTATGTAATATTTAATAAATATATATATATATATATATATATATATATATATAGTAACTTACATTGAGTATAATTTCTTATATATATATATTACAATATAATAATAATTATTAATAGAAATCATATATATACCTATAGATTCATAATAATATCATGTATATATTTGTATATATTCATTTTTATTGTACTTGTTTATTCTGTTTATTATTTTACGTTTTTAATTCTAATTAATTAAAGTGTATTTTATTTATGCAAAATACTATACATACTCTTATATTTATATTTAAATAAATATATTTACATATTAATTTACAGACAATAGTTCGTGAATCGTCGAGCATGGTCAAGGGGTCTAATGAATCCATGAAATTAGTTCACAGTTTTTGAGACTCAATATTACAGACTTTGCTTATCGTGTCGGAATCATTCAATGATTAAGTTTAAATTTGGTCGGAAATTTCTGGGTCGTTACATTACCTACCCGTTAAAGAAATTTCGTCCCGAAATTTGATTGGAATGGTCATGGCTAACAATATGTATGTTTCATGACTCATATGAGCTGATAAATAGAGTTTTATTACCATTGAGTAATAAGGATAAAATAATTCGATTATTCAAAGAGTACGAATGAAGCTATCATAAAAGATTGAGATAGAGATTTAACTTTTGACGTAGATAGGATTGATTTCCGGATTTCAAGGGATTTAGAGAAAATCGTCGAGATCTGAAAGATTTGATTCTTTGGTGAATAAAATCTCTTTAATTAAATGCGATTATCTACCTCGAGCTCTTTATCAGATATTTCACTATAAATTAACTTCTTCCGTTCCATTACTTTTATCACTCCTAGACTCAATTCCCAAATTTAAAAGGTTGTGAAAATGCTTAATCCAGTTCTAATCCTTGTCCTTTTCCTTACTATCGCAACAATCATTCTCCTTTTCCAACTTCCACCGGAGGAATCTGTTTTCTTCTACTTCGCCATTGGGGTTATAGTGTTTTTAATTCTCCCGTGTCTTTATGTTGCAATAAACATTGATATACACGGTTTGTAATTTCTGTGTTGTTATTGGGCTTTATATTTTTCTTATATTTTGGAGCTCTTTTCCTTTTTATTATCTTCTCGATCTCTATTAAAGCGAGTAACGGTCCGAAATTTGTAAGTATGGAGTTTCGAATGAACTTAATGTTCTAAACAAGAAAGAACGTAATAGCACGATTTGATTTGTCAAATTACCAGAATTATTGAGAATAGAACTATCAATAATGTACTTGATTGATATGTTCAGAAGTTAAGCAGAATGAAAGAGTTATGTAACATGGCACATGATGATGTTATGATCTGTGAATCATCACGTTCCATTAGAAACTCAGCATGACTTACTGTAATATAATCACATTGATCAAGTGTCATTATATTATACTAATTCCTGCATCAATTTCTTTACATTTCTCCAGAATTCATTCATAAATTACACTTAGATTTTACAGAAGTTTCCAATATAATGAAACACAGGAAGCATGAAGAGGTATATAATTTTGGACGAGAATATTTATGAAAATATCTTCAGAAATATCGAAGATATTTATGATGATATTTTGGAATTTCTAAGTTCGATGGTTGATGAAGAAAGATTTTTCCGCAAGATCTTAACATGAGTACGGAGCAAGATATTCGTTGAAGGTTTCATCGGATCCAGAATTACCTGGTTTTTTTGAATATATGGTATGGTCCTTGTATTTGGCCTTGGACTCCTTCATGGTTTGCTCAATCTGTTTTTCAGTACCAAATTTTCTATCGAGCGTTCCTAACACTCTATTCTTTATCATCAAACTTTTGGCCGTTTAGACCATCTAAAATTTTTCTGTTTCCACTACATTTAATGCTACGATATCTGAATCATCGGTTATCAATCCGAGGTGGTTTCAGGAGAATTTTGTTTTTAGATGATTAAACGATGATGGTAATATGGTGCAATATAAAAGGTTCTCCGGTAACAATAAAAGAGCACACATATATATCAAGATTATAATAAGGTTGTTTCGGACGAAAAATCGAAGTTGACTTGTTGGAGCTGTGACAAAATTGGCTAATTTGGAAAGAGATTGCAAAGTTATTTTCGGTAATAATAGCGCTAAAGGAATTAGCACAGCTACGCGTTAAACGTTTACTCAGTTCCCGAGAGTTTTTCAGGTGCATAGCTATATGCATAAATCTTTTCTTCCGTAGATGAAGTGCGGTTGGTTCATTCTCTTGCTTGAGGTATTTTCAAGAATCATGAAATGTTTGAACGCAGATCGTAATCGTCAAGATACAAATGAGGTTTAAGATGAAATCAAGTGGCAAACTTGAAGAAATGTTTAGTTTCATATGTTATAATCAATATTTTTATTTCATTTTAATTGTCCAATGTTATTAGTCCACAGTCGATAGTCCACAGTTAACAGTCCAATAATTCATATATAGCTTATAATATTTGAATTAATTAATACGTATCGTGACCCGTGTACATGTCTCAGACTCGATCACAACTCAAAGTATATATATTATTATAGAATCAACCTCAACCCTGTATACCGAACTCTAGCATTACAGCATATAGAGTGTCTATGGTGATTCCAAATAATATATATAGATGCGTCGATATGATATGTCAAAACCTTGTATACGTGTCCCGATATTTAAAGAACGTAAAATAAATAACAGAAATTAAATGACGATAAATTAAATGCGTAAAGTAAATAACAGAAATTAAATGACGATAAATAAAATTGCGATAATTAAATTGCGATAAATAAACTGCGATAAATAAAATGTAATCAGTTAGCTAGGAACAGTTAGCTGGAAATAGTTAGCGTGGATTCTTAACAAAGTTCTTCTCATAGTTAATTTGTTTGTTTCTAACAAATTTTATTTTGTCCAATGTTTTCTTCATTATGCCACTTGTTGAATTCTGATAGGTCAAAATCCAAATATGAAATTGAATGAAAATGGTTATTCCGTGGTGAACAGATTCGTATATCTGTGGATGTAGGTAGGATAGTAAATGACTGTTGATTCAGGTTCGAACAATGTACATTGTAACTTATTAATGTGAAATCTAAATATTCCTCAGGTATTACCTACTCGTTAAAATATTTTCACCGTTAACAGTTTCTACAAAAGAATTTTAATTACAATCTTTATGAAAACATATATATACATATATATTTTCTTCAGATGTAATCATGGATTTAATGAGTCAATGTGATATTAAACTCATTTTATTTACCGTTAGAACGAGAATATATATAATCTCTAATAAAGATAAATGAGGTAGAACGATACGTAGAACGAAGATCATACTCGAAGTACAGATGGTGATATTGAGGCGTGTGATGTTGAGGCTTATGTTATTGGTGGTACTGGTGTTGTCGGTGCTGTTTAATAGTCCTCCAAATGAACATATATTTAGTAGCAATATCCTTCCAATATGTAAAGTTTTCAGTTGCAATTGTTCTATTTTCAAGTAATATTCATTTATATTAAATAAGTGCGAAGACAAAAGGCGAAAACGAAGATTCGAAGACAAAAACGTCCAAAATGCTCAAACGTACAAGATACAATCCAAGTGGTTCCATTTATTGATGAGAAACGTCCAAAAATTACAAGAGTATAAGTTGCGGAACGCAAAGTACACGATATTAAATTATACGAAAAAGCGTTCGAAAATCCGGAACCGACACCTGAGCCAACTATCAACGCCCGACGCAACGGACCAAAAATTACAAGTCTACTATGCACAAGAATATAATATAATATTTAAATAATTATATAATTTATTTATATATTATATATTATATTAAATAACGTCGATAAGCAAATGACAAAAAGTTGGTGAGCTGGAGTGCGTTACTTCGCGATCTCGGAGCTGGAAGGCACATTTGCTTCGCGATCTCGGAGCAGCAATTTCAGGATCTGCCTATAAAAGGCTACGAAATCCGACGAGTTTATACATACAAATTTTAATCTATCTCTCTGTAATATATAATAAATATATATATAATATATATATAGTATAGGGTAGTTTTATATTAGTTAGTTTGGGAAATGTAAAGGTTATTTTACGGGTTTTGAAGTCGAAGCTCTGTCCGTGTAACACTACGCGATAAATAATCAATGTAAGCTATGTTCTCCTTTTTAAATTAATGTCTCGTACTTAAGTTATTATTATGCTTATTTGAGCCGAAGTAATCGTGATGTTGGGATAAATATTAAGACGAGGTTATTGGGCTTTGGACCATAATTAGGGTTTGGACAAAAGAACGACACTTGTGGAAATGAGACTATGGGTTATTAATGGACTTTATATTTGATTAATATAGAGATTTTCAATTTGACGTAGTTATATTTAACCACATACGCTTGATCGGGTACGGTAGGCGGGATATTTATAAATACGAATTATTGTTCATTTAACCGGACACGGGGATGAATTAATAGTCACTGGACTCATTAAAACAGGGGTGGATTACATTCAAGGATAATTGGTGTAATTTTTAACAAAGTATTAAAACCTTGGATTACACGCAGTCGATAACCTGGTGTATTCATTAAACAAAGTATTAAGACCTTGTTACAGTTCGAATCCCCAATTAGTTGGAATATTTGACTTCGGGTATAAGGTTAATTTGGCGAAGACCCTCGTACTTTATAATTATGACCGATGGACTATTATGGACAAAACCAGATGGACTTATCGAATAATCCAGGACAAAGGACAATTAACCCAGGGTAATAAATTAAAATCAAAATGTCAAACATCATGGTTACGGAAGTTTAAATAAGCATAATTATTTTATTTTATATTTCATCGTACCTTTAATTATTGTCATTTATATTTTGCATTAGGTTTTAATTGTGACTTAAAATATAAAATCAACAAACCGGTCATTAAACGGTAAACCCTCTTTTATATATTATTACTATATATAATATATTTTGTACAAATATAATTGTTTAAAAATATAGTGTAAAATAAGTCGTCTCCCTGTGGAACGAACCGAACTTACTAAAAACTATACTACTCTACGATTAGGTACACTGCCTATAGTGTTGTAGCAAAGTTTAGGTATATCCAATCTGTAAATAAATAATTAAAACTTGTGTAATTTGTAATAGTATTTAGCAATAAAAAATATAAATATTTCGTATACACCTCTACGCACATCAAGTTTTTGACGCCGCTGCCGGGGACTCGGCAAAACGCTATATTTTTTTATATATTTGTATAAATATATTTTTAGAAAAACAATATAAAATTAAAAAAAAATAAAAGTAAAAAAGTAAAAAAAAAAAAAAAAAAAACTGCCGAACTGTTTTGAGCTTGCACACAAATACTGAATCTGCACACCTCCGCGATCGCGGAGCTACACAGAGAAAAAAGTACGCGATCGCGGGACAAGGTCTGACAGTCAAACCCTTGTAATTAATACGAATTTAGGGTTTATTTTTATATATTATTTATTATTTAGGGTTTAATTTATATATTAATGTATTTAGTATTTAGTTTTATTTTATAATTTGTAATATCAATTTTTATTTATTTGTATTATTATTGTTATTAATTATATAGATTAATATTTTTATATAAAAATAATATTTTTATAAAATTTGTATTTTTATTATAATTTGTATTTGTATCGTTTATTTTATATTTGTCGTTCGTAACTAGTTTTAAAATTTGTTTTGCCGTAGTTATTTTATATTTCTAGATTTTTAGGCTTTGCCGTAAAATCCCTTAAGTGCTTTTTATTTAGACTAAGATTTAGGTGCTTTAGAATTTTGCGACGCTGTTTATAAATTTTAGTACCTTTTAAGATTCGACGCGTAATCTTTTTCTTTCTTATTTTTTCGACACGCTAGTTTTTAGGACATAGATTTTCTATTTCTTCTCTAAAATTTCAAACGAAAAAAAATTATTTTAAGCGTTTAAATTGATAGACATCCAAAATTTTCTGGTTCGTAGTAATAGTTGGATTTGTTAGTGGCGAGTTGTGGGCTTCCGATTTAAAGGGTCCTGGCTACCTGCTGCATCTATTGGCTATTCGAAACGTGGGCATAATCAGAAAAGTCTATTAATTTGATAACTTATATAATTTTTATATTTATAACTAATAGGATAATTAATAAATGCACCACATTGTAGCTAAAATTTGGTAATAAGTGTAGTATGGAAAACCTCGAAAATATCTTGGAAACTCTTTATGACATCCGAAATCAATACCCTCAAACGGGTGTTGATGACAATTTGTTCGGTCAATCTTGGATCACGAATAACGAAATAATAACTGGTTGTGAAATCTGTGGAGATTATCATTCAACATGGGAATGTTATTATTACGTTCCTATGGAAAATTATGCACCCACGGAACCTGAATGGAATGATTATGAAGAATATAAGCCAAATTGGGATTATTCCCAAGAATATATCTAAACTCAATAACCAGAGGATGAGGAAAATTATGTGTCTGAAAATTCTTTAGATTATATGAAAATCAAACTCGAAGAACTTGATGCTCAAAATGAACAAATGAGAGAGTTTGTAAATAGGCAAGCTGAAACTCTATCAGATTACACACCTGTTGATCTGAGGAATATTGTGCAAGAAAATCTCATATCATCGAATTTTGATGAATTCGAGAGCTCCGAAATCACCAATTATCCCGATGATACTTTTTATTCAGCTTTACCAATTTCACAACATATCGACACATTAGCCCCAACCGACGAAATCATTGATCCATCAATGGATGAAGAAGAAGTAAGGGTGAAAAATTGGTACTCTTGGGAAAATGATAACGTTGAAAATTTTACCCCCGAGACCAAAGTGGTGGAACCAATAAGGACCGTTAATGAAGAAGAAATTACTTCGATCTAGCCACAACCTTCCAACCCAATATTCTCAATAGACAAGTCATTTACCGAATATGAACCACGAGCTGTAATAGATAATGACACCTCGGATTTCACCCAATTGGGTAATAGAGGTGAAAACTTTAATCCAGAGAATAAACGGAAGGAAATGTTAGGAATTGTCCACCCTATAGTATGTATGTCGGTGTATATAGATCCATTTGACCAAGACCCAGAAAAGAGACATATCCATTTACTAAAAGCTACACTTAAAAAAGAATTAAGTAGTGATGATCGGGTGGGTCTAAACTTTAAACCCATTGATATATTTTTTACCACTCGAGATGTAAATAACTGGCTCACTATTTTAATTCGTGGAACTTTTTCTACCGACTTCACATGTCGTCAGCTAAGTGTGGGGAAGTCTAACCCCACTTAACGTTAAATTAAGGGTTCGGGTTAGTGCATAACTCGTTAATAAAAATGCACGATTAGGGTAAAAGACGCATTTTCAAATATTAGTAAACAGTTCAGAAAAGCAGCCGTTTTTAAAGAAAAACATGGGTGATAAAACAAGAAGGAATGAACGATGAGGTGCACCATCTATCATTCGACGAGCTTTGTAATTACAAACTGGGTATTATTAATCACTTTTCTACACTAATCACCCTCATGAATTTATAATTAGAGTCTGATTTCATGCAAATGAAGGCATTGCATGATCTCAAGTATGGGGAAGGGTTATAAATTCTCTCGGGTTTATACTTGGCTTATTTTCTAAATATTGTGAAAATTTTAAAAATTTTCAACTAAATGAATTCAAAATCATGTTTATACATATTTATGAACTATAAAACTAGGTGTTAATGCCGAAATTATTGTTACCTCGAAAAGGACATAAATTGGGAAACAACTAAAACGCTTGAATTTATTTATTAGGATATAAAAAGACGCATGAAAAAAGCCAAGTGTTGGGAGAATATACCAAGTTATTCAATTAAGAAGTATCTATCACATGTTTCTGTAAAGTTATTGCAGGTGCTTTTGTTTTGGACTAAATTAACTGTTTTACCCGATGAAAGAAAAGAAAAGATGGATCTACACGATGAATCAATTCCATCATTAAAAGGAAGTAAAGTCTTCCAAAAAAGACACGTGCTTCTTGATTTAGGTCAAGAAGTTGTCGTCCAGACCAGCTGTAGGTTGACGAAAAATCTAGAAAAGTCATCTCTAAAATCAGCAGGAAATCCACGGACCTCAGCATCAAACAGGGTCGCCATGTGGTCAGACTTATCCTATCCATGAGAGGATCTGTCTCGTAAAATGGGGAGGGCGCCATGCAAATTAGCTTGATAAGACTAATGAATCAGACCCCCAGAAAGAATAATCTCCTTAAAGATTAAAAATCAGCTTTTAAGCCTGATATTACTCAATCCTTGAGATTGACCTTAAAGATTGAGAATTACAAACTCATGGAATTCGATGATATCTAAACTCGAGCTTGAATGAGAAAATATTTTGATCAAAAATAAAACCGATTAGTTTTCTGAAAACCCATTTTCAATGCGTTCATTACCATTGAACGTAAAATCCTGAGAATTCACCTGGAATTCATTAGGTCACCTGAACCAAAACGGGTGTCAACCGTAAGAACGGTGGTTGCATAGCATGGTCGAAGACAGGACCTTGTGCCAGACCGAAAAATTATAGGATGATCTTTACTATTGCTCCTACAAAGGATAGCAATAGCATCCGACACGTTTTAGACCATGAAAAAATGCATGTCATTATACATTGCCTTAACAGTTTCTTGTTCATCGCTTTCCTTTACAACCGGACAGTAGTTTGCCGAAAGGTAATATACGGGACAAGTAAACTGGACGTGTTGCTTTCCTAATTCAAGGTTAGCAAGTGGGTAACACAAAACTGCAAGTGTTGAGCTAAAATTTTCAAATCTGAAACCCACAAAACCCACAAAAATATTTTGCAACACCGGTGAAGGGTTATTCTGGAAAACTTATATAGGGCAAAAGCTAGAATGAAATTTTCAAAAGATCAAATGTTTTCATAAAGATCCAATTTCCTTAAAGGATCTAAATTTTCATAGTCATGTGGGACTGTAAACCACACCGTTACTATCATTGTCTATACCACCGTATCAAAATCACTGATGTATAAAGTGTGAAGAATAAAGAAGTAATTCGTGTGATTTAATTTCAAGTTATGTATTGCTTGAGGATAAGCAACATTCAAGTGTGGGGATATTTGATAGTGCTCCAAATGAACATATATTTAGTAGCAATATCCTTCCAATATGTAAAGTTTTCAGTTGCAATTGTTCTATTTTCAAGTAATATTCGTTTATATTAAAAAAGTGCGAAGACAAAAGGCGAAAACGAAGATTCGAAGACAAAAACGTCCAAAATACTCAAACGTACAAGATACAATCCAAGTGGTTCCATTTATTGATGAGAAACGTCCAAAAATTACAAGAGTACAAGTTGCGAAACTCAAAGTACAAGATATTAAATTATACGAAAAAGCGTTCGAAAATCCGAAACCGGCATGTGAGCCAACTATCAACGCCCGACGCAACGGACCAAAAATTACAAGTCTACTATGCATAAGAATATAATATAATATTTAAATAATTATATAAATTATTTATATATTATATATTATATTAAATAACGTCGACAAGCAAATGACCAAAAGTTGGTGAGCTGGAGTGCGTTACTTCGCGATCTCGGAGCTGGAAGGCACATTTGCTTCGCGATCTCGGAGCAGTAATTTTAGGATCTGCCTATAAAAGGCCACGAAATCCAACGAGTTTATACACACAAATTTTAATCTATCTCTCTGTAATATATAATAAATATATATATATAATATATATATAGTATAGGGTAGTTTTATATTAGTTAGTTTGGGAAATGTAAAGGTTATTTTACGGGTTTTGAAGTCGAAGCTCTGTCCGTGTAACACTACGCGATAAATAATCAATGTAAGCTATGTTCTCCTTTTTAAATTAATGTCTCGTACTTAAGTTATTATTATGCTTATTTGAGCCGAAGTAATCGTGATGTTGGGATAAATATTAAGACGAGGTTATTGGGCTTTGGACCATAATTGGGGTTTGGACAAAAGAACGACACTTGTGGAAATGAGACTATGGGTTATTAATGGACTTTATATTTGATTAATATAGAGATTTTCAATTTGACGTAGTTATATTTAACCACATACGCTTGATCGGGTACGGTAGGCGGGATATTTATAAATACGAATTATTGTTCATTTAACCGGACACGGGGATGAATTAATAGTCACTGGACTCATTAAAACAGGGGTGGATTACATTCAAGGATAATTGGTGTAATTGTTAACAAAGTATTAAAACCTTGGATTACACGCAGTCGATAACCTGGTGTATTCATTAAACAAAGTATTAAGACCTTGTTACAGTTCGAATCCCCAATTAGTTGGAATATTTGACTTCGGGTATAAGGTTAATTTGGCGAAGACCCTCGTACTTTATAATTATGACCGATGGACTATTATGGACAAAACCAGATGGACTTATTGAATAATCCAGGACAAAGGACAATTAACCGAGGGTAATAAATTAAAATAAAAACGTCAAACATCATGGTTACGGAAGTTTAATTAAGCATAATTATTTTATTTTATATTTCATCGTACCTTTAATTATCGTCATTTATATTTTGCATTAGCTTTTAATTGTGACTTAAAATATAAAATCAACAAACCGGTCATTAAACGGTAAATCCCCTTTTATATATTATTACTATATATAATATATTTTGTACAAATATAATTATTTAAAAATATAGTTTAAAATAAGTCATCTCCCTGTGGAACGAACTGGACTTACTAAAAACTATACTACTCTACGATTAGGTACACTGCCTATAGTGTTGTAGCAAGGTTTAGGTATATCCCATCTGTAAATAAATAATTAAAACTTGTGTAATTTGTAATAGTATTTCGCAATAAAAAATATAACTATTTCGTATACACCTCTACGCACATCACTGTTGCTGACGCTGGTAGGTTTTGCACCATCATTTCTAAATTGATTACTCGAGAGCGAAGCTCGTTGAATTCTTCAATTACTCCGGGATGATTGCCGGTAGGAACGAGCGAATGAATAAGGTTTATAATCTGAGATATTATGTCATCATGATGAGATATTCGGGAAATGAGGGTGAAAATGATATTTCAGACTGGCTCACCGGTAAGTGCTTCAGGTTCTTCGCCAAGAGGGTAATTTGGTTGGTGGAAAGGATCGCCTTCTTCGCGTCTACATTGATTAAGTCGACTACGAACCCATCAGATAAATTGGGGATAAATGATTGGTTGATTCATTCTAGTGACACATGCTTTCAGAGCTCAGGTAGATATCCATATCGGAATAGCTGTCAGAATCCGAGAAATTCGAACTGGTTGAGGGATCTATCTAGTACGATCAGATGGAGGATTTTTTGATATGAAATGATTTTCGAATATTGGATGGTATTCTAACTACATAGAATATATATATATATATATATATATATATATATATATATATATATATATATATATATATATATATATATATATATATATATATATATATATATATATAGTACTAAAGATTTCATAGACTACGGAAGAATTTAAGGCATATGTCAGGCAAGTCTACAGCAACAGATGCGCTAAGATATGAATTATCAGATACGCTAAGATATGAATTTTTGTCTATACACTATTCATGCAGTCAATGCAGTAAAACGTGTCTAGACTAAGAATGATAAACAAGTAATTTCCTAAGGATGATAAGCAGATGATTTCTGACTAGAAATGATAAGTAAAACTTTTGACATGCAGACACGGTCGAAGTCCAGACTCACTAATGCATCTAAACAACTATCAGGTAGACACACTAATGCAAGACCTGGTTCGCTAAGACCACCGCTCTGATACCAACTGAAATACCGCGTTCATATACAATATAAACGATTCCCAATAGTTTATTTCATCGCGAGGTAATTGACCTCTATATGATACATTTTACAAACATTGAATTCGTTTTTAAAAGACAAACTTTCTTTACATTGAAAGTTGACGGCAAGCATACTATTTCATAATACCTCCAACTATAATTGACTTAATAATAATCTTGATGAACTCGACGACTCGAATGCAACTTTTTTGATATATGATAATGCTAAAAACGAACATATATTTCATAGCATTATTCTTCAAGAAAGACAAGCTTTTAGTTGCAATTGTTCTATTTAAAAGTGATATTCGTTTAAATAATAAAAGGTGAAGACAAAAGACAGATTCGACGAATTGAAGACGCAAACGACCAAAAAGCTCAAAAGTACAAAATACAATCAAAGAGGTTCCAATTATTGATAAGAAACGTCTCGAAATTACAAGAGTACAAGATTCAAAACGCAAAGTACAAAATATAAAATTGTACGCAAGGACGTTCGAAAATCCGAAACCGGGACATGAGTCACCTCTCAACGCTCGACACAACGGACTAAAAATTACAAGTCAGCTATGCACATAAATATAATATAATATTTAAATAATTCTTATAATTATTTATATATTATATAATATATTATAAACCGTCGGCAAGAAAGGCTCCAAACTTGTGTGAGCTGTAAAAGCAAACTCCGCGAGTTGCGGAGATTGCAGTGCAAAAAATACGCGAGTCGCGGAGCCCCTAATTTTGAAACTGCCTATAAAGCTCGCGCATTCTGATCGTAAAAATCATCCAATATATCCATCCTCTCTATATCTATACGTAAATATTTATATTTATATTTTAATTTTAATTTTAATTTTAATTTTAATCCTAATAATAAGGGTATGTTAGCGAATGTTGTAAGGGTGTAAGTCGAAATTATGTTCGTGTAACGCTATGCTATTTTTAATCATTGTAAGTTATGTTCAACCTTTTTAATTTAATGTCTCGTAGCTAAGTTATTATTATGCTTATTTAATCCGAAGTAATCATGATGTTGGGCTAATTACTAAAATTGGGTAATTGGGCTTTGTACCATAATTGGGGTTTGGACAAAAGAACGACACTTGTGGAAATTAGACTATGGGCTATTAGTGGGCTTTATATTTGTTTAACTAAATGATAGTTTATTAATGTTAATATAAAGATTTACAATTGGGCGTCCCTATAAATTACCATATATACTCGATCGGACACGATGGGCTGGGTATTTATATGTACGAATAATCGTTCATTTAACGGGACACGGGAATGGATTAATAGCCACTAGAATAATTAAAACAGGGGTGAAATTATGTACAAGGACACTTGGTATAATTGATAACAAAATATTAAAACCTTGGGTTACACTCAGTCGACATCCTGGTGTAATTATTAAACAAAGTATTAAAATCTTGTTACAGTTTAAGTCCCCAATTAGTTGGAATATTTAACTTCGGGTATAAGGATAATTTGACGAGGACACTCGCACTTTATATTTATGACTGATGGACTGTTATGGATAAAAACCATACGGACATATTAAATAATCCAGGACAAAGGACAATTAACCAATGGGCATAAAGCTAAAATCAACACGTCAAACATCATGATTACGGAAGTTTAAATAAGCATAATTCTTTTATTTCATATTTAATTTCCTTTAATTTATATTTAATTGCACTTCTAATTATCGCATTTTTATTGTTATTGTATTTAATTGCACTTTTAATTATCGTACTTTTTAATTATCGCAAGTTTATTTTATCGCACTTTTATTATTCGCAATTTCATTATCGTTATTTACTTTACGCTTTAAATTAAGTCTTGTATTTATTTATTATTTTCCATTTGGTTTTAACTGCGACTAAAGTTTTAAAATCGACAAACCGGTCATTAAACGGTAAAAACCCCCTTTTATAATAATAATATTATATATTTGTATTTTTATAAAAGTAAACTAATATAGCGTTAAGCTTTGTTTAAAGATTTTCCCTGTGGAACGAACCGGACTTACTAAAAACTACACTACTGTACGATTAGGTACACTGCCTATAAGTGTTGTAACAAGGTTTAAGTATATTCATTCTCTAAATAAATAAATATCTTGTGTAAAATTGTATCGTATTTAATAGTATTTTCCTGCTAAAATTAATAGTATTTTATATACACCTCGCATAACATCAAGTATTTTTGGCGCCGCTGCCGGGGAACAATCTAGCTTAAAAGCCGGAAGCAACGCTAATATAAAAAAAAAGATTTTTAGTTTACTTTTATTAAAATTCGTTTTTATAAAAATACGTTTTAAATATTCGAAAATATAAAGAAAAACAAAAATATAAGTATTTTTAAGTTTTTGTTAAATATTTAAGTTTTATAAAGTTTCTTTATTTTTATATAAGTTTAATTTAAGTATTTTGTTTTTATTTAAAACATAAAAAAAAAAACCGAAATTTTTTTTTAGTATATATATAAATCTATTTTAAAGATATTTATTAAATTATAAAGTAGTTCTATTTTTATTTTAGTTTTTAAATATAAGTTTTTATTATATAAATATTTTAGATTTAAAAAAAATAATATATAAAACAGAAAATAAAATAATTAAAAAAAAAAACGTCAAATTTTGAACTGTACCAGAGTTGAATTTTGGAACCCCGCGACTCGCGGAGTTTGCTGCTTGGAATACCGCAACTCGCGGAGCCACTCTGACACCGACAGAACCCTAATTCAGCATTAATTACGGGTAATTATTAATTATTATTATTATTAACCCTAAATAATTATTATTATTATAATTAGTTTTATTTTAAAGTTACTTTTTATTTAATTTATATAATTAGTTAAATTAGTTTAATTAAATTGTAAAATTAATAGTTTTATAAAATAAATAATATAAAAATAATATTTTTATAAAAATTGTACTTTTTACAACTTTTAGTATATTTTTATATTTTGTCCCTTTTTAATCGTTTTAGCGTAATATTTGTATTTTTAGCTCATATTTAGTTTTAAACTTAGTTTTTGCCATAGTTATTTTTACTTCTAGATTTTTAGGCTTTGCCGTAGAATTCCTTAAGTGCTTTTTCTTTAGACTAAGATTTAGGTGCTTTAGAATTTTGCGACGCCTTTTTAAGTTTTAGTTTCTTTTTAAGTTATTTCCATTTGGGATATAGTTTTTCCTGTAAGCTTTAATATTTTTAGACGACTTTTACCAATGTATCAATTATCATTCCAATTAATAATCTCAATTTGCGATTATAATTTTAAGTTAGTTGTAGTAATAAGGTTAGGTTAGTCAAGTATTTTTAAGTTTTATAAGTTTCTTTTATTTTTCCGTCACCTTTTATTTTTCAACCATTTTTCTTTTTCGACCTTTTTCGACGAACTCTTTTTCTTTCTTATTTCTCGCTATTCTAGTTTTAGGACATAGATTTTTATTCTACTTCTTATCTAAATTTCTTAAAATTACGAAAATTTATTTTAAGTGGTTAAATTAATAGACATCAAAATTTTCTGGTTCATAGTAATAGTTGGATTTGTACGTGGACCGGGTTATTGGAGCCAAACAGTCCTCAATTATATTGAGACCAAACGAATCCTGCCCCTCTGCTGCATCTTTTGGTTATTCGAAACGTGGGCAAAATCAGAAAAGTCTATTGATTGGATAACTTATTATAATTTTTCTTTCCTTTTAAAAACTAATAGGATATTCAGTGAATGCACCGAGCAAGACGTTCACCACCTTTTGTACGTTCACCACCTGTAACTAGATCAAGACATTTAGCAAATATTACCACCGTTGATTTTTCTTTAGAATCGTCATCCAGTCTACCAAGTACTCCAGTTCAAATTTCCGATAATCCATTTTTTGAACCCGACCTCACAATTGAGAATCCGGAGAATATTCAGGAACGATTCGTAGATCCTGAACCATTAAACTTTCCTCCGGAACCACCAATCATTCAAACAGAGATTGTTGAGGAACGAACCATTAAATCAGAATCCTCTAGTGATTCCGATTCAACAAATTCAATTATGGAGAATCTGGAACCTTTAAGTATGGAAGACCGAATGAGAGCTAAACGCACTGGCCAAGGTCACGCAATTACTCATCCAGACATTAATGCGCCAGATTATGAAATCAAAGGACAAATTCTACACATGGTGACTAATCAATGCCAATTTAGTGGTGCACCGAAGGAAGATCCAAATGAACATCTACGTACCTTTAATAGGATCTGCACACTATTTAAAATCCGAGAAGTGGAGGATGAACAGATATATCTCATGTTATTTCCCTGGACTTTAAAGGGAGAAGCCAAAGATTGGTTGGAATCGTTACCTGAAGGGGCGATTGATACATGGGACGTTTTAGTTGAAAAATTTCTTAAAAAATTCTTTCCTGCATTTAAAGCCGTAAGACTTCAAGGAGAAATTGTTACGTTCACACAGAAGCCGAATGAAACTCTATATGAGGCGTGGACTAGATTTGGAAAGTTGTTAAGAGGATGTCCGCAACATGGTTTAGACACCTGTCAAATAGTACAAATATTCTACCAAGGATGCGAAATCACTACAAGAAAAGACATAGATATAGCAGCTGGTGGTTCTATTATGAAGAAAACCGAAACTGATGCTTACAAAATTATTGATAACACTGCTTCCCACTCACATGAGTGGCACCAAGAAAAAGATATCGTTAGATCATCTAAAGCAGCTAGAGCCGATTCTAGCCATGACTTAGATTCCATTTCCGCAAAGATAGATGCTGTGGAGAGACGAATGGAAAAGATGACTAAAGATATTCACTCAATACGAATTAGTTGTGAGCAGTGTGGAGGACCACATTTGACAAAAGATTGTCTCAGTATTGAATTAACAATGGAACAAAGAGAGAATATTTCATACATAAACCAAAGGCCTGGAAATAATTATCAGAATAATTATCAACCGCCAAGACCGATTTACAATCAAAATCAGAACTATAACCGAAATATTCCATACAACAACCAACAAGGTCCTAGTAATCAACAAGTATCCAATAATACTTACAATCAGCAAAGACCTAATTTTCAAAACAAACCACCACAACAAACCGATGATAAAAAGCCGAATTTAGAAGATATGATGACAAAGCTAGTTGAAACTCAAACGCAGTTTTTCACATCTCAGAAACAAACTAATGAACAAAATGCTCAAGCATTTAGAAATCAACAAGCTTCTATTCAAAATCTGGAACAAGAAGTAAGTAACCTAGCAAGGTTAATAGGTGAAAGAAAACCGGGAAGTCTACCTAGTGATACAAATGCTAACCCCCGGAATGAAACAGCTAAAGCTATTACCACAAGAAGTGGTACAACACTTAAACCACCTGAAATACCTATAACTTCTGATGAAGCTATTCCTACTCCACAAGAACCACAACCTGATCAAGATAAGGAAAAAGAACCGGTAGTTGAAAAGGTTAATGAAGATAACACAGTTAAGGCTAAACCTTATGTTAAACCATACCAACCACCACTTCCTTACCCGAGTAAAATGAAGAAAGAGAAACTTGAAGCCGAGCAATCCAAATTCTTGGATATGTTTAAACAGATAAATGTAAATCTTCCTTTCATTGATTTGATTTCAGGAATGCCTAGATATGCTAAATTCTTGAAAGATCTAATCTCAAATAGAAAGAAAATGGAAGAACTCTCGGCTGTTACTATGAATGCTAATTGTTCAGCAGTGCTGTTGAATAAGATACCAGAAAAATTATCTGATCCAGGAAGTTTCACAATTCCATGTTTTCTGGGTAGTCTTAGTTCAATAGAAGCATTGGCAGACTTAGGTGCTAGTATAAATTTAATGCCGTATTCACTATACACTAAACTAGACCTTGGAGAATTGAAACCAACGAGAATAAGCATACAACTAGCCGATAGATCAATAAAATATCCTAGAGGGATAATGGAGAACATGCTAGTTAAAGTTGGTACTTTAGTATTTCCAGTAGATTTTGTTGTTTTGGACATGGAAGAAGATTCTTAAGTTCCTCTCATATTAGGAAGACCATTCTTAAACACAGCTAAAGCAATGATAGACTTGTTCGGTAAGAAACTGACCCTAAGTATAGAGGACGAGAGTGTTACCTTTTCAGTTGATAGAGCAATGAAACAACCACAATCTGCAGATGATACATGTTATTATATTCAAACCATAGATGCACATGCAGAATTATTAGAAGAATTTCCATAATTACAAGGAACAGGAGAATGTTCTTTAGGAGAAGGTAATGAACCAATTGATGAAGCTGAAATGTTAGCTACACTTATAGCTAATGGATATGAACCAACAACAGAAGAAATTCAAATGCTAAAAGAAGAAGACAGATATCGATACAAATCATCGATAGAAGAACCTCCGAAATTAGAGTTAAAGCCACTTCCAAACCATTTGGAATACGCTTATTTACATGGTGAATCTGAATTACCTGTAATAATATCGTCTTCTCTTACTGAAAATGAGAAATCACAACTCATTTCTGTGTTGAAAGCCCATAAACCAGCCATTGCATGGAACATTCATGATATTAAAGGAATAAGTCCTTCGTATTGCACACATAAAATCCTTATGGAAGAAGGTCATAAAACGTATGTGCAACGCCAACGAAGACTAAATCCTAATATGCAAGATGTAGTTAAAAAAGAAATTATTAAACTGCTAGACGCAGGTCTAATTTATCCAATCTCTGATAGTCCATGGGTAAGCCCAGTTTAATGCGTGCCTAAGAAGGGTGGCATGACTGTCATTACAAATGAAAAAAATGAGCTTATTCCTACTAGAACTGTAACAGGATGGCGTGTGTGTATTGATTATAGAAAATTAAATGACGCCACCAGAAAAGATAACTTTCCCTTACCTTTCATTGATCAAATGTTGGAAAGATTAGCCGGAAATAGTTACTATTGTTTTCTAGATGGATTTTCCGGATATTTTCAAATTCCAATAGCACCCTAAGATCAAGAGAAAACCACATTCACATGCCCTTATGGTACTTTTGCTTACAAACGCATGCCATTTGGACTTTGCAACGCCCCTGCAACCTTTCAAAGGTGTATGATGGCGATTTTTCATGACATGATAGAAGAATGCATGGAAGTTTTCATGGATGACTTTTCAGTCTTCAGTGATACATTTGAAACATGTCTAGCTAATCTGGAACGAATGCTCATTAGATGCGAACAATCAAATCTAGTTCTTAATTGGGAGAAATGCCATTTTATGGTTAAAGAAGGCATCGTTCTTGGACATAAAATTTCAAAAGAAGGAATTGAAGTGGATAGAGCTAAAGTAGATGTAATTGCTAAACTTCCACATCCCACCAATGTTAGAGGAGTTAGGAGTTTTCTAGGGCATGCCGGTTTTTACCGACGTTTCATAAAAGATTTTTCTAAAATTGCCACTCCTATGAATAAACTCCTAGAAAAGGATGCTCCATTCATCTTTTCAGATGAGTGTATCAAATCTTTTAATATTCTTAAAGAGAAACTCACTAATGAGCCGATCATGATAACACCAAATTGGAATCTACCATTTGAACTAATGTGCGATGCAAGTGATTTTGCAATGGGAGCCGTTTTAGGACAAAGGATTGAAAAACGATTTCAACCTATATATTATGCTAGTAAGACGTTACAAGGAGCACAAACGAACTATACAACTACTAAAAAAGAACTCCTTGCTATTGTCTTTGCTTTTGACAAATTTTGATCATATCTCGTTCTAGCAAAAACGGTGGTTTATACCGACCATTCTGCTCTTAGATACCTATTTTCAAAACAAGATGCTAAACCAAGATTAATCCGTTGGATCTTACTCTTACAAGAGTTTGATATTGAAATCCGAGATAAAAGAGGAGCAGAAAATTTCGCCGCTGATCATCTTTCTCGTCTTGAAAATCCTGAGTTAGAAGTTCTAAATGAATCGGCCATACACGACAACTTTCCTGATGAATATCTATTGAAGATAGATTATAAAGAAATTCTATGGTTTGCAGACTATGCAAACTACTTAGTTTGTGGATTCCTTGAAAAAGGATTATCGTACCAAAAATGAAAGAAATTCTTCAGTGATATAAAACACTATTTTTGGGAAGATCCACATCTGTTTAAAAGTTGTCCCGATGGAATAATACGCCGATGTGTATTTGGAGATGAAGCTAGTAAAATTTTAAACCATTATCACACGGGACCAACAGCAGGGCATTATGGGCCTCAACTAACAGCAAAAAAAGTTTATGATGCTGGATTCTATTGGCCTACAATTTACAAAGACGCACACCTTCTTTGCAAATCCTGTGATGCTTGTCAAAGGGCCGAAAAAATAAGTCAACGTGATGAAATGCCACAAAATGTCATCCAAGTATGTGAAGTATTTGACATTTGGGGTATTGACTTTATGGGTCCATTTCCAAAATCTCATAATAATCTATATATACTCGTAGCCATTGATTATGTATCTAAATGGGCGGAAGCACAAGCTCTCCCAACTAACGATGCACGAGTTGTAGTCAACTTTTTAAAACGTCTTTTTGCAAGGTTTGGAACACCGAAAGCTTTAATAAGTGATCGGGGAACTCATTTCTGTAATAATCAACTTGAGAAAGTTCTTAAAAGATATGGAGTAACTCATAAAATCTCCACCGCATATCATCCACAAACAAGTGGACAAGTTGAAAATACCAACCGAGCTTTAAAACGTATTCTAGAGAAAACCGTAGGATCAAATCCGAAGGAATGGTCCATTAAATTGGAGGATGTACTCTGGGCTTTTAGAACAGCCTACAAAACTCCAATTGGAACCACACCTTTTAGACTTGTTTATGGAAAAGCATGTCATCTTCCAGTAGAAATTGAACACAAAGCATTTTGGGCTTTGAAGACATGTAATCTTGATTTACATGAAGCTGGACGTCTACGGTTAAGTCAACTAAACGAATTAGAAGAATTAAGACATGAAGCATAGATAATTCGTTAATCTATAAAGAAAAAACGAAGAAATGGCATGATAAAAGAATCAGAAGTTCAAAAGAATTTAAAGAAGGAGACAGAGTTCTTCTTTTCAATTCATGATTCAAGCTATTTCCTGGAAAATTGAAATCAAGATGGTCCGGACCATTCATAGTTAAAAGAGTTTTCCCATACGGAACGATAGAATTAATAAATTCAAATGGGATTGAATTTAAAGTTAATGGTCACAGAGTTAAACACTACATAGATAGTCCGATGGAATTCGACAATAAAGTTAATCACAATTTCGACACCACAGCTAACTAAGTGTGGGGAGAATCAAATCTTTAAAGGATAATATGTATTTCTGGTAGAGTTAGATTATCTGTTTTCGTGTAGTTCTCGAAAATGGAACCCGAATGGTCTTTCCCTAGCAGAACCTAAAGAACTAGTCTTCTCCCCCCATTCTGAATTTTTATTTTTTTTTAGGTTTTTACAAAATGAAGACTGCCTGTGAACTAAACCATGGTCTAATGCTACATGCTTTGATCACTAAACGTAATAATGACACACTTCCGAGTGAAATAGTATCAGTAATCAGAGAAAGAATGGACGGAGTTAGAAAAGAATCCTGATACGAAGATAATAAGTTACAATTTGGTAAAGGAAAATCAAAATCCGCAGCGAAAAGAAGAGCACGACACCTAGAAAGATGTCACAAATGCGGAAAATGGTCACATGGAGGTAAATGTTCAAATAATCAAACCTATTCAAATACCGAATTTGTTACTTTATGCAGAGACGGACCGTTCATATGTTTAGAAGAAAAGACACTGAATGCTCGAGGTTACGCCTATGTAGCCATGGAAAACCAATTAAACCGACTATCTTATGAATGAGATAGATCATATAACTAAGAAATCTATTTCACAGGTATGTCTGTACAGTTTTTATTTTTTATTTATTTTTTATTTTTAACCTTTTGATAATAAACGCTAATTTGTTCGCTATAAAGTATTAAATTGGTATTGAATAAAATTAGGTTTGGCGACCGAAATTATTGATATCATACAAAAATTTATTACATCACTACGAAATTTAACGTTTATTCTTAAGGTATAAATATCTTTAATCAATCAACCCAAAATATTTCAAAAATTCGTCATGAGTTAAATTAGGTCTTGGAACCAAAATTACTTTACCGAAAAGAGGGGCGCATATTTTTGATAATATTTGATTGATTAAAGTGGGATAAAAAGCCAAAAAGATTTTTAATTTTATTTTTACCATGTTTTTAAAATTAATATATAAATCTTAAATTAATATTGTAAACTTTGTAAAAACAATATATTTAAAATTGTAAATATTTGAAAAATTTATATAAGTTTGGTGTGAATTTATAATATGAATTTTTAAATTAAGTTTGGTGTGAATCTTTAATTTTTAAAAATATGAATTTTTAATTTTATGCATTTCAAATTTTAAAGTTTGGTGTGAATTTTTAATATTAATTTTGAATTTTATATTTAAGTTGTGTGAATTTAAAAACAAAAATTTACTTTATCTCATTAAGTTAAAAATATGATTTTTAAAATTCGTCGTGAGTTGAAGACTAGGTCTTTGAACTGAAATTGCTTTACCCGAGGGAGGGACGAGAACTTTTATTATCATTATTTTTAATCTTATTGAATTAAAGTATGCCAAAAACATTAAAAAAAAAAAACCCAAAAATCTTAGCTTTTAAAACAATCACTACAAAAAGACAAATTTTAAAATTTTATCGAATGACGGACTAGGACATCGATCCGAAACGACCTCGTCCTAAATAACAAGGGAAACAAAATTTTAAAATTAATTACTTAATTGTTTTAATTAGTATAAGTTATTATTAAAAAAAATAAAAAAAAAATAACAAACTCCGCGACTCGCGGAGTTTGAAGGTTTAAACCCCGCGACTCGCGGAGGGACCGAATTACAGAAAAAAATAAAAGGAGCTGGAACAGCTCAGTCCACACACCACAAAACCAAAAACTGCGAAAATACTGCCAAAAATACACGAGAAAACACCCCAAAAAGCACAATTTTTAACCGTTAATCATCAAATATTTTACTAAAATCATGTTAAGAAGGATGCTATCAAGGAATTACTCAAGAAAAACGGTAAATTTCTACACCTAAACACCATTTAATCCGAAAATTAGTGTTCTTGAGCAATTTTTTCCCCAATTTGATTTTGATGCTTTTTAGTGTAATTATTCTTAAATTGTTTATGTATTATGCTTGTATAACCTAGATTGATGCTATTTAACATGATTAGAAGCCTTAAACTTCAAATTTAGAGTAATCTAGAGTTTGTGTTCTTGAGCAAATTTGGGGCTTTTTGATATAAACAGGTTATGACCGATTTTTGTCATGAATTGTTGCTAAATTAAGTAGTGTAACATGTTTAGGTAGTTAAATGATCCAAACTTTGAGCCTACACATGATTTTGAGAATTAAAGTGGACTTTTTCAAGTCTAAAAATTCATGAACTTGATTTTTGAGAGATAATGCCATTTGAAACTTGTTTAATTGCTAGTAATGATTATTTTGACATGTTATTTGAGTTGAATGCTTATGAACTTGGCGAACATTTTCGTATATGCTTATTTGAAAAAGTGTAGATTTGATGAAAATATGAAAATGAGCTTAAGTTTGATATAAATTGATCATGTCAATGTAATTATTTTGATAGATGATTTTGCTGACACTAATGCATATTTGGATGCACAAAAATTGTGTTTGATGTGTTTTGCAGACTGAAAGGGGTGAATCTTCATCCCAAGATCGCAATGCTCCTGCTGAGAATGCGGAACAACAGGAGGTGGATAACTTCTACAAACAAGATATACCTCATCCAGTCATGACATTTTCTGATATGCACTTGGAAGATTTGCACCCGAACCTGAGATTTGACATACTTTGGATAGATTATCCAAAATACCAAAGGGGTTTGCATACTCTTCAATCTAAAGTTGTTGAGGTACCTAGGGTCATAGAATGGGGACCATTAGAAGCTGTAGAATTGGCCGGGCCAATTAGGGAATTACTTGCACAGAGGTATGGTAATTCTACTTTTAACGACTGGGTACGTTTATTCACCATGCATAGACCTGTATATAAAGTATGGTGTGAAGAATTGTTGTGTAGTATAGAATTAAATGATCGGGTAGCTAGTTTAACCGATCGATCTTTTATTAGATTTTTGTTAGGAGGTTCGATGCACCACATGTCTTTACTAGACATGGCTCAGGCTTTACGTATATATACGCCTGAGGAGTTAGCATATGCCGATTATAGAGGGTTGATACTAAATGGTAGAAAGATAGATGAAAATTTTGATACACATGGTGTATGGAGTCAAATGACAAGCCATCACCGATTCAAAGGGGGAAATTACTCTTATTTGGATATAGATAGAGCTGAATTAAGAGTGATTCATAGGTCTTTAGCTAATTCGATTACATAAAGAGGTAAGAACAAGGAAAAGGTAAATGAACAGGATTTGTTTTACCATATGTGTATTCGAGACCCACAAAGCACTGTAAGTATACCTTATTGTGTGGGTTATTATTTATTAGCTATGGTTAGGGGGATGAGACCGCATAGCATAATAGGAGGTGGTATTTTTATTACTTTGATTGCTGAATATCTCGGTGTGGATATAAGTCGGGGGGGATTATTAGTCGAAGAACCAGAACCCCGCGATACAATAGGTTTAAATGTATACCATGGTGCGAAAGTTTTGAAGAGGCGAAATAATGCCGCAGTACAATACCATGGTAGACATCCACAGGTTGAGAGAAACCAACAGCAAGGTAATGTAGGAGGGGGAAATGAAATGCAAGAAATGCAAAGGTTTATAGCTTCACAGGAGTACGAAAATGCTAGACAGAGAGCATTTGAAGATTGGCAAGTTCATCAAAACCAAATCATAGCTCATTGTCAACATATAGGTAGAAACTATATTCCTACTCCAAAACCCATATTCCCTCCCTGGTCTATAGAGATTCAACCACCGTATCCTACGTATAACCCAGCCGAAGCATTCTATAGCACCTATGGTTATGCATGGAACCCCTATTGGTATCAGTATCATCCCTAGTCTACTTAGTTTTATTTATTTTGTAATTTGTAATGTTGATACGTTTAATAATTATGTTAATATTGTAATAGTTTTTATAATTTTCTAACTTTTATTCTTAGATTTTAATAATTTTTGAATGTGGGGTAATATACCAAACTTCAAAAATATGTATATATGTTTGCAGTTTATCTTATGTACACAACAGGGTAAAACAACGCATTTTCAAAGACTGGCATTAAGTTCAGCAAAAGCAACTAATTTTGACGACAAGATGCAAAATATATGTGAAATAACAACAAGACGGAATGAACAAATGATGTGCACCATTTATCATTCAGCAAACAAACACCAATATATTTGGAAACTTTGGTAAAATTTAATCATTTTCACACAAATCACCCTCAATAATTTAAATTGTTACTGATTTCTTGCAAATGAGGGCATTGCAAGATCTTAAGTGTGGGAAGGGGTTAAATTCTTTCGGATTTTAAAATTTTTATCTTAAAAACTGGGTTACCATTAAAAATACTAGTAAAGCAGTAGTTGTATTAGAATCTAGTGCTCTCTGATAATAAATAACAGCCCTAGTCTTATATACTGACTACCCAAATCTAGTAAAATTTTTCAAAATTTTCAATTAAATGAACTCAAAATCATGTTTATACATATTTATGAACGATAAAACTAGGTTTTAACACCGAAATTATTGTAACCTCGGAAAGGACATAAATTGAGAAACAAACCAAAATGTTAAAATTCATTTAAAATGGAATAGAGGACAATAAAAAGGAAAATAATAGCCAAGTGTGGGAAAATTCTCCAAGTTATTCAAAAAATATATCACATATTTTTGTACAAATAACTGAAAATACTTTTGCTTTGGACTAAACTAAAAAGTTTTACCTGATTTACTGTAAGAAAGATGGATCTACACGATGAATCAATTCCATCATTAAAAGGAAGTAAAGTCTTCCGAAAAAGACACGCGCTTATTGATTTAGGTCAAGAAGTTGTCGTCCGGAACAGCTGTAGGTTGACGAAAAATCTAGAAAAATCATCACTAAAATCAGCAGGAAATCCACGGACCTCAGCATTAAACAGGGTCACCAAGTGGTCAGATTTATCCTAACCATGAGAAGGATTTATCTCGTAAAATGGGGGGGCACCATGCAAATTAGCTGGATAAGACTAATGAATCAGATCCCCAGAAAGGATAATCTCCTTAAAAGATCAAAAATCAGCTTTTAAGCCTGATATTACTCAATCCTTGAGATTGACCTTAAAGATTGAGAATTACAAACTCATGGAATTCAATGATATCTAAACTCGAGCTTGAACGAGAAAATATTTTGATCAAAATTACAAACCGATTTGTTTTCTGAAAACCCTATTTTTAATGCGTTCATTACCATTGAACGTAAAATCCTAGGAATTCACCTGGAATTCATTAGGTCACCTGAACTAAATCGGGTGTCAACCGTAAGAATGGTGGTTGCATAGTGGTCAAAGACAGGACCTTGTGCCAGACCGAAAAATCATAAGGGTGAGCTTTACTATTGCTCCTACCAAGGATAGTAATTGCGTCCGACACGTTATAGACCATAATTAAAAGCATGTCAGGGGACATTGCCTTAACAGTTGCTTGTTCAACGCTTTCCTTTAAACCGGACGGTAGTTTACTGAAAGGTAATATACGGGACAAGTAAACTGGACATGTTACTTTCCAAATACAAGGTTAGCAAGTGGGTGACACAAAACCGCAAGTTTTGAGCTAAAATTTTCAAATCCGAAACCCACCAAACCCACAAAAATATTTTGCAAACACCGGTAAAGGGTTATTCCGGAAAACTTATATAGGGTAAAAACTAGAATTAATTTTCAAAAGATCAAATGTTTTCATAAAGATCCAATTTCCTTAATGGATCTAAATTTTTATAGTCATGTGGGACTTGAAACCATATCATTACTACCATTGTTTATACCGCCGTAAAGAAATCACTGATGTACAAAGTGTGAAGAATAAAGAAGTGATTCTAGTATTTCAAGACTATATTGCTTGAGGACAAGCAACGCTCAAGTGTGGGAATATTTGATAATGCTAAAAACGAACATATATTTCATAGCATTATTCTTCAAGAAAGACAAGCTTTTAGTTGCAATTGTTCTATTTAAAAGTGATATTCGTTTAAATAATAAAAGGTGAAGACAAAAGACAGATTCGACGAATTGAAGACGCAAACGACCAAAAAGCTCAAAAGTACAAAATACAATCAAAGAGGTTCCAATTATTGATAAGAAACGTCTCGAAATTACAAGAGTACAAGATTCAAAACGCAAAGTACAAAATATAAAATTGTACGCAAGGACGTTCGAAAATCCGGAACCGGGACATGAGTCAACTCTCAACGCTCGACGCAACGGACTAAAAATTACAAGTCAACTATGCACATAAATATAATATAATATTTAAATAATTCTTATAATTATTTATATATTATATAATATATTATAAACCGTCGGCAAGAAAGGCTCCAAACTTGTGTGAGCTGTAAAAGCAAACTCCGCGAGTTGCGGAGTTTGCAGTGCAAAAACTACGCTAGTCGCGGAGCCCCTAATTTTGAAACTGCCTATAAAGCTCGCGCATTCTGATCGTAAAAATCATCCAATATATCCATCCTCTCTATATCTATACGTAAATATTTATATTTATATTTTAATTTTAATTTTAATTTTAATTTTAATCCTAATAATAAGGGTATGTTAGCGAATGTTGTAAGGGTGTAAGTCAAAATTCTGTCTGTGTAACGCTACGCTATTTTTAATCATTGTAAGTTATGTTCAACCTTTTTAATTTAATGTCTCGTAGCTAAGTTATTATTATGATTATTTAATCCGAAGTAATCATGATGTTGGGCTAATTACTAAAATTGGGTAATTGGGCTTTGTACCATAATTGGGGTTTGGACAAAAGAACGACACTTGTGGAAATTAGACTATGGGCTATTAATGGGCTTTATATTTGTTTACCTAAATGATAGTTTGTTAATGTTAATATAAAGATTTACAATTGGGCGTCCCTATAAATTACCATATACACTCGATCGGACACGATGGGCGGGGTATTTATATGTACGAATAATCGTTCATTTAACCGAACACGGGAATGGATTAATAGCCACTAGAATAATTAAAACATGGGTGAAATTATGTACAAGGACACTTGGTATAATTGATAACAAAATATTAAAACCTTGGGTTACACTCAGTCGACATCCTGGTGTAATTATTAAACAAAGTATTAAAATCTTGTTACGGTTTAAGTCCCCAATTAGTTGGAATATTTAACTTCGGGTATAAGGATAATTTGACGAGGACACTCGCACTTTATATTTATGACTGATGGACTGTTATGGACAAAAACCATACGGACATATTAAATAATCCAGGACAAAGGACAATTAACCCATGGGCATAAAACTAAAATCAACACGTCAAACATCATGATTACGGAAGTTTAAATAAGCATAATTCTTTTATTTCATATTTAATTTCCTTTATTTTATATTTAATTGCACTTCTAATTATCGCATTTTTATTGTTATTGTATTTAATTGCACTTTTAATTATCGTACTTTTTAATTATCGCAAGTTTATTTTATCGCACTTTTATTATTCGCAATTTCATTATCGTTATTTACTTTACGCTTTAAATTAAGTCTTGTATTTATTTATTATTTTACATTTGGTTTTAACTGCGACTAAAGTTTTAAAATCGACAAACCGGTCATTAAACGGTAAAAACCCCCCTTTATAATAATAATATTATATATTTGTATTTTTATAAAAGTAAACTAATATAGCGTTAAGCTTTGTTTAAAGATTTTCCCTGTGGAACGAACCGGACTTACTAAAAACTACACTACTGTACGATTAGGTACACTGCCTATAAGTGTTGTAGCAAGGTTTAAGTATATCCATTCTCTAAATAAATAAATATCTTGTGTAAAATTGTATCGTATTTAATAGTATTTTCCTGCTAAAATTAATAGTATTTTATATACACCTCGCATAACATCAATATACGTCATGAATGACTCCAAGTAATATCTCTAATATGAGCAAATGCACAGCGAAAGATTTCTTTCATACCTGAGAATAAACATGCTTTCAAGTGTCAACCAAAAGGTTGGTGAGTTCATTAGTTTAACATAAATAATCATTTCCATCATTTTAATAGACCACAAGATTTTCATTTTCATTTCACATAAATATACGTCCCATGCATAGAGACAAAAATAATCATTCATATGGTGAACATCTGGTAACCGACATTAACAAGATGCATATAAGAATATCCCCTATCATTCCGGGAAATCCTTCGGACATGATAAAACAACATCGAAGTACTAAAGCATCCGGTACTTTGGATGGGGTTCGTTAGGCCCAATAGATCTATCTTTAGGATTCGTGTCAATTAGTAGATCGGTTTACTAATTCTTAGGTTACCAAGCAAAAGGGGCATATTCAGCTTCGATCATTCAACCATATAATGTAGTTTCGATTACTTGTGTCTATTTCGTAAAACATTTATAAAAATTTCGCATGTATTCTCAACTCAAAAATATAAAGGGTAAAAAGGCAAATGATACTCACTGTATTATATTTTGTAGTAAAAATACATATGACGACATTTGAACAATGCAGGGTTGGCCTCGGATTCACGAACCTATAACATGTATATATATTAACACATATTATGGTAATCGAACAAATATATTTATAAGTTTATTTGTTATATACTTTATATATATATATATATATATATATATATATATATATATATATATATATATATATATATATATATATATATATATATATATATATATAAAGTATATAACAAATAAACTTATAAATATATTTGTTCGATTACCATAATATGTGTTAATATATATACATGTTATAGGTTCGTGAATCCGAGGCCAACCCTGCATTGTTCAAATGTCGTCATATGTATTTTTACTATATATATATATATATATATATATATATATATATATATATATATATATATATATATATATATATATATGTTTTATATATTTATTTTATATATGAAAATATTAATTTTGTTATGTTTTATGTGTTAAATATATATATTTATGTATGTATTTAATTTGTTTATCAAAACAGTAGTTCTATTATACTAAGTTAATATTAGTAAAAATAAATAATGATAATAACAGTTTTTAAATGAAAAGTTTAGTAATAATATTAATTATAAATATATTAACAATACTAATATTTATAATTGGTATTCAACTTAATAATAACATTAATAATCATAATCCTAATAAGAATAATACTTAAATGATAAAATTAATAATGCTTATAAAATGTTAATGATAATAACGCCTTTAATACTTGTAATATAAATGTGATATTAGTAATAACTTTAATAACAATACAAATCATATTTGTATCTGTAATAATAATATATGACAAGTGTATCATAATTCTTATATTTGTAATAATAATCTTAATAATTATAATACTAAAATAATAATAGTAATAACCATATTTGTAACAAAAAATCAAAATAATAATAATGATACTTACTACTTATGTTAGTAATTATGATAATTACAATATCAACAATAATTATTAATAATAATAATAATAAGATACTTACTATTTATCTTAGTGTTCTTCTTCTTCTTCATCTCAGATTCGAATAAAGATGTTACCCATCAAAACATTAAATTTATAAATGATTTAAGTTGTGTAATTGCAATAGAAAACGACTCATAATACTTGATTAAATTACCTCAAACAAAAATAAATGAATTTTTTTGCTGTAATAGTTTTTCAAACATACGCATGAACTCAAACATCAATCCGATAATTTAAACCGTTTTAGATTGTGACCTCAACATGAAAAAGCTTTAGAATCTCTCCTAGAAACTTTCTGAATCCTCCATTAACCCAGAAACATCAAACAGAAATCAAATTTTAAGATGAACAATATGTTTGACATTTTAAATTTAATCTTTGACTCGGAAATTAGAATTTGATGAGAAAAATTGGACTCTGAAACTTTCAAGGTAGTTTATTTAGAATACTTCTAACATAACTGCCTTAACAAAATTTAAAATTGATTACGAAAAAGTTTAATTTGAAAAATGAAGTAAAAAATAGGACAGCGTCTGTGTTCTTCATAGTTTTTGATTAAATTCGATTAATTTAAAATTGTTAACTTGATAATTGATAAGTGTGATAAAGAAACAGAGTGAGTTTACTAATAATACAGAAAAATTCTTTGGATTTATATCCTAATTTAGGTCGACATTAATATTCTTTCAGGAATAAATGAACAAAAACACTTTGTTAAATTTCAACCAGGTTGTACGATTGGATTAAGATGGGTAACGGATTGAAGACACAAACAAAAATCTAAAATAGTTGGATTGTGATATTACACAGAATTCGTACCTGCTCTGATTTATTTTATCTATTTATTAATTTTTTTTAGTAATTAAATGAAGATTAATAATTAAAATATATTGATAATAATAATAATAATAATTACATTTATAATAATAATAAATAAAAATGATATATAATAATATTATTAATGATACAAATAATAAATTGTATTATTTTCTAAAAATATTTATTATAATAATAATAATTTTAATGATAAAGTTAAATATAAAAATAATAAAATAAATCAAATTTTACTACTCAATATAATAGTGATAATAACAATGATAACAATAATAATAATCATAATATGTATAATTCTTAATAATAATTATACTGACAATAATTATAATACTAATACTTAATAATAACAATAATAACTGATAATATTTAAATTACAATTACAGTATATACATAAAACTAATATTGATAATAATATTAGTATTTATAATGAAAGTAATAATAAGGTTATTATGACAACAATATTCTTAACTTGTATTTACATTTTATATATACAATTTGTTCATTATGTAATATTTAATAAATATATATATAGTAACTTATATTGAGTATAATTTCTTATATATATATATTAAAATATAATAATAATTATTAATAGAAATCATATATATACCTATAGATTCATAATAATATCATGTATATATTTGTATATATTCATTTTTATTGTACTTGTTTATTTTGTTTATTATTTTATGTTTTTAATTCTAATTAATTAAAGTGTATTTTATTTATGCAAAATACTATAAATACTCTTATATTTATATTTAAATAAATATATTTACATATTAATTTACAGACAATAGTTCGTGAATCGTCGAGCACGGTCAAGGGGTCAAATGAATCCATGAAATTAGTTCACAGTTTTTGAGACTTCAATATTACAGACTTTGCTTATCGTGTCGGAATCATTCAATGATTAAGTTTAAATTTGGTCGGAAATTTTCTGGTCGTCGAGCACGGTTAGGGTTTTTACCTTAGCTAAATGAATCTAAAACGCAGATACTCACAATTTGGGTCTTGATTTGAGCTAAAATGGCCTTCTTCTTTACTAATCCAAGCTCTTTCTCACTCTACAAAGTTTATCTCACTAAATGGATGTTTGAATTTGGGAGGAAATGAGCATAGATAAGTTTTAGATTTGATTTGGGGGTCCTCAAAAATGAGCCATGCAAAATTGCACCCACAATCAAAACTTTACATTATTTACAAAATAGTTCCCCAAACTCTCAGGCTTAGATGTCTACATCTGCTTCCAGATGGGCCGCATCTGCCTGCTAAAATTTTCGGAACTTATGTTAACAGTAAGTATGGGATTCAAATCCAATTATGAGTACTTAAGAAATATGTCCCAGCCATTCAAAAGACTAAGTGTGGGATTTCCACTTGACTGTTATTCCCATAATTTAATTGGAGAAGGGGAAATACCACGAAGAACATTGATGGACCAAGTTACACGCAAGAATAAGAATGTGTCGACTACTGAGACTAAAACTTCATATAACAAGATAAAGGAGGATGAGAGTCATGACAACGGTCACAATCAACAATCTAATAAGAGGTAAGATACCTCGTGTGGCACTAGTAGTGGATCAAACTAAAACTCCAATAATAGGGGATGCAAGCCCCAAATACAAATATCGCTTTGGATACTGCAATGTGGTTTGTGATAAAATCAAAAGGAGTGGTCACGTTGCTAAGGATTGTAAGAGCACTGAACCAACTGCTAATGCAAATACACTTGTTGCTTTAATAATTATTTTGGGTGTGAGAAACAGGGCACTTTAAAAACCTGTGTCCTGATAAGAAGAGAGACGATGAGAAGCGTGCATTCATTATTAATGCTAGGGATGCACGTCAAGATCCTAAACTCGTTACGGGTATGTTTATTATTGATGATCTATCAGCCTATATTTTGTTTGATACTAGTGCCGATAGGAGTTACATATGTAGCAACTTTTGCTCCAAACTGAATTTCCCATCAATGCCTTTGGATGATAATCATGTTGCTGAATTAACAATTGGTAAGCTAGTTAAAGTTGATAAAAACTACTGTAATTGTAAGATCAAAGTAGCTAGTGGGATGTTTGCAATTGATTTAATACCTGTTGAGCTGGGAAGTTTTGATGTGATAGTTGGTATAAATAGGTTGTCCAATATGAGAGCGGAAGTTATATGTTATGAGAAGGCAATCCGTTTCCCTCACAATGATGGAGTACCAATAATAGTATTTGGGGAAAAGAGTAACCCAAAACTCAATCTTTTTATTTGTTTGAATGCACAAAAGTTTCTAAGAAAGAGTTTATATGTGAATTGGCACATGTGAAGAAAATTAAACAGAAGAAAAGAGCGTTAATGACGTGCTTGTGGTGAGAGAATTTCCTGAAGTCTTCCTAGAAGAACTTTCTGGATTAACTCCACACAGATCTGTAGAATTTCAGATAGACCTAGTGTTAGGAGCCGCACCTATAGCACATTCAACGTATAGACTTTCACATTCTGAAATTCAAGAATTGCAAAGTCGGTTGCAAGAATTACTTGATCGTGGATTTATCCGACCAATTTCTTAACCGTGGGAAGCTCCAGTTTTATTTATTAAGAAGAAAGATGGGTCTTTTAGAATGTGTATCAACTACCGTGAAATGAACAATTTGATAAGTAAGAATCGATACCCTCTTCCAAGAATTGACGATTAACTTGACCATTTTCCTGGGTTAACTTTTTACTCTAAAATTAAACTGACGTCAGGTTGTTAACAGTCGATTGTGAAAGAAGTAGATGTTCCAAAGACTGCATTCAGAACGTGCTACGATCATTATGAATTTTTAGTTATGCTGTTCGGATCGACTAATGCACCAGTTGTATTCATGGATCTTATGAACCGTGTGTGTAGTCTGTCTTTGGATAGATTCGCTATTGTATTCATAGATGATATCCTAATTTATTCAAATAATACCCAAGAGCATGAACAACACTTCAGATTAGTTCTAGATTTACTTAGGAAGGAACAGCTATATGCCAAGTTTTCAAAATGTGAATTGGTTAAATAAAGTAAAATTCCTTGGTCACATTATCAATAGCCGGGGAATTCAGGTCGACCCTGCAAAAATCGAAGCCCCTGAAAAATGGGAAACAGCAAGTACGCCAATGCAAATCAGTCAATTTTAGGTCTCACTAGTTATTATCGAAGGTTCATCTAAGATTTTCCAGAGTAGCCAAACCTCTAACTGTGCTAATGCACAAATGGAAAAAGTATGACTGGACAGATGAACAAGTGTCCGCATTCCAACTACTAAAAAAAAGTTAACCTCGGCATCAATATTATCTTTGCCTGAATGGAATGACGATTTTGTGATCTAGTGAGACGCCTCTAAGTAGTGTTTCGGTTGTGTATTAATGTAGTGTACGAAAGTTATCACTTACACTTCTAGGAAGCTGAAGATACACGAACATAATTACATGATGCACGATTCAGAATTAGGAGCCGTTGTGTTTGCATTGAAAATGTGGAGGCATTATTTGTATGGAGTTAAGTGTACATTGTACATAGATCAATCGGTTGAGTTTCTAAATGATTACAATTGTGAAATCCGTTATCATCAAGGTGAATGTAGTAGCTGACACCTTGAGTAGAAAGCAAAGCATTAAACCTCTTCGAGTATGAGCGTTGAATATGAAAATTTGTACGAACCTCACTGCTCAAATTAGGGAAGCTCATCGAGAGGCTTTGAAAGAGGAAAATTCTTTGGATGAAATGCCCAGAGGTTCAGATAAAATCTTGATGTATGAGAGGATGGAACCAAGTATTTTACTGGACATATTTGGGTACCAAGGTTTGGCTAGTTTAGGAAGCTTGTATTAGACGAGGCTCATAAGACGAGATACTCGATTCTTCCCAGATCTGGGAAGATATATCATGATCGTAGGAAATGCTATTGGTGGCCTAATTTGAAAGCAGATATTGCGACATATGTGGGGAAATGCTTAACTAGCTCTAAAGCTAAGGCAAGGCACCAGAAACTGCTGGGTCTATTACAACAACCCGAAATCGTTGAATGGAATTGGGAACACATCACAATGGATTTTATCACCAACTTACCAAAGACTATGAATGGTTGTGACACCATTTGGGTTATTGTAGATCGTCTCACGAAATCTGCACACTTTTTTCCAATCAAGGAAACTGATAGGATGTGAAAATTGGCATGTATTTATTTGAAGTAAGTTGTCTCTAGACATGGAATTCCGATATCTATTTATCTCCAATCATAATAGTCATTTTATTTCAAAGTTTTGGTAATCACTATAAGAAGCATTGCAGACCCAACTAGATATAAGTACCACTTACCATCCACAGACGGATGCTCAGAGTGAGAGAATTATACATACCTTAGAAGGCTAACTACGAGAGTGTGTGATTGATTTTGGAATTGGTTGGGACAGGCATTTACCATTAGCTGAATTTTCGTACAATAACAGTTATCATGCGAGCAACAATGTCGCGCCATTCAAAGCACATTATGGTAGGAAGTGTAGATCTCCTATCTGCTAGAGTGAAGTAGGAGATAGAAAACTTACTGGTCCGTAAATTATTTATGAAACAACCGAGAATATTATTCAGAATCAACAACGATTGAAAACGACCAGGAGTCGCCAAAAGAGTTATGTTGACGTAAGGAGGAAACCTGTAGATTTTTTGAGTGGGCAAGAAAGACACGTTGAGAGTATCAACCTGGAAGGGTGTGGTGCAATTCCGAAACAAGGAAAGCTAACTCCAAGGTATGTTGGACCATTTGAGATTACTGAAATAATTGGACCCGTGACTTACCGATTGAAGCTAGCACATGTATTTAGCAGTGTTCATGACACATTCCATGTGTCTAATTTGAAGAAAAGCTTAGCTGAAGAGGATGTCACCATTCTTCTTGACGAAATCCAAATCAATGAGAGATTATATTTTATTGAAGAACTTGCCAAAATCATGGACGGAGAAGTTAAGAAGCTTAAGCAAAGAAACATTATGTTCATTAAAGTCCATTGAAATGCTAGACGCGGACCCAAGTTCACTTGGGAGCGTGAAGGCCAATTGAAAAGAAAGTACCCTCATCTGTTCATAGATGCAATGGCTACAACAACTACAGCTACCTAAATTTTAGGACGATATTTCTTCAATGGGTAGGTAATGTAACGACCCTACTTTTTCCATGTCGTTAGTTGACTTCTTAGTTACTAATAAATTTAAAGATATTTTTTATATTATAATTAGTTATAAATATTGTTTGAAAAATTTATGTGGCAATTTGAAATAATAAGAATTGATATTCTTAGTTAATTAAGCGTAACAACTGTAAACGAACTTCTGAGTCACGATTTGAAGAAATAATTTTTTTATATTATTATTTATTAATAACCATTATACATAATATTTATTATAGATTTATAGTATTTTAAGAATACATATTCTTAATTTATTTGATTAAAGCTTGACGATCATTAGAAACCGTTAAAACTCCAAAACACCCCCATACTAAGGTCAAAACTGATCGACCTTAATATGGGGGTGTCAAGTCATTTGCTAATAGTTGCTAGGTATAAATAACTAGCTTAAACCTAACCCTAAAATAAATCTCTGGGATTCTTTTTTCCTACATTTTTTTCTTCCAGTCGACTAGTCAACATCTTCTTCCCACCATCGACCAACATCCACCCTTAAATAATTACATGATCACAAAATTGAATACATAATTGCATTTTACTCGATCTCCTCTATCTACTACTACCTTCAATTGATCGTTTTGGGTAAAAATTCTAAGAACCCTAATTCTATAATTTTCGATTTTTGTTAAATTAAATAGTGTATCAATATCTAGTGCTCAAGTCCTTGTTTGTATGCATGATTTTAATCGTTAATCTAATCGTTTGATGAATTGTTGTTAAATCCCGAATATGATATGTATGCTACTGATATGAACTTATTATTTTCTGGTTATGAGAAGTATGTAGTTTTATTGCTCTGGAAAAATTAATACTTTTTGTTTCACATGTTTTCAATTTTCGGATTGAATGTTATGATCAATTTGTTTTCGGTGTGGAATTCGTATTTGAAATTACAATTCTTAAAAAGTATTAATTATAATCTGGTCATGATATCTTCATAATTTAATTCCTTGTGGTAAACATTAAGTTTTCATTTAGATATCATTTACTTTAGTTGTACGGGTCGAAATTTGTGATTAAAACAAAATACATTATCATATAGGCTGAAAATCGACGTTTTTGACATAGTGAATGACCTGAAACTTAAAATATGGGTTGATACAATTGTTGGCCTCGAATAGTTACTGTTGTTTGGACTCAAGAACTGAGTCATTTTGACTTTTCTTTGATCCTATGAGAATTTTTAAAGTTGTAGACGTATTATTATAAATGCTGCAAGTTTTCTGAAAAACTGTTGGGTGGGTAGCGGACTGCTGCGATTTTTCTATTAGGAGTTAAGGTCTGAAATTTTTATATGTTTTAGAAAGCTGGAAAACGAAACTTATGGTGCATATTTTGAGTCAAACGGAGTTTTACTATAAAATTCTAGAAGTTGACTGCGCGTAATGATATCATGAGAAAATGTAATCATCGTTTATGTACTTCGTGTCTTGACTTGTATGACATTGACTATAGATTTGAAGAACCGTTTCGGTCAAACCTAACATGTTGACCATATTAACCCTAGAGATTTACCTTGGTTGACCAATTGGTCAAACCATTGACCAAGTGTGCTAGTTGACTATATATATATATATATATATATATATATATATATATATATATCAAGTTTGAATAATAATCATGTTTTGGTCGCTGGAAGGCTCGTGGATAGTGAGCATAAGATCATGGGGCGTGAGGATGTGCTGAAACCAGTCCGAGAGCTCTCGCAGGGCGCAAGGCAAGGCACGCAGGTTGTAATGATACGCATATCCGCATGACAATGCGGATTACGCATCCAAAGCCCTGAACCGCACACTAATTGCCATGTACAACATATGGCACGGGTATAGACGCACTCTATGCGCCTATACCATCTGATGTGAGTTTCGTATACTTGCATAAGGGTCCAGTATATTCTAGAAGAATGTACGGTATAATTAATTCGGATTCTTTTCCTTAAATAACGAAAGTTAGTTAGGATGAGATCACATTTAATTAGGAAAGAGATTCTATCGAAACCCTTATTCGTGAGCCTATAAATACATAGCTCACAAACCCTAAAAACATATTCGATTACTCATACGTAAAGAAAATCATACACATCATCATCGTACGAACAAGCTTCATACGATCTAAAACGTAAAGACTTTCAGGTATGTCTTCAACTATAAAACCTTCATGTCTTTAGGCCACTCAACCTTGTATGCTGGGTTGTTGGTGGACTCTCAAATTGGCCACCCTGTCGGAATCGAAACTATACCAATGTGGGTTATCCACGACTAAGTGTCGGAGGTTTGAATATTGTTAGTCCTTAAACCCTATCATGCACTCAAGCGTAGGTTCACCTTGACCTCGAGAAAATATGCTTGATAATTTGGCGCCATCCTTGGAACCGGTTATATGAACAAATAAGATTGGAATTTATGTTGTGTATACTTTATTATATATATCTTCTTTCCGTAAAACTTTTTTGTTTAATTAATCGGTCACTTTCAGGTTTTCAATATTTTCAGCAAGAATGGGTGAGGAAGTAAGAATACCAAAAGTCAGGGGCGATCGGATACTCCGGTAAGTCCAGGGTTTCAAACACCTACAACGACTGTTATGAATACACCACCGACGCCACCTGCACCATTTAAAGGTGAAAGGACCTGTTCATATACATTATAAACGATTCACAATAGTTGATTACATCACGAGGTATTTGACCTCTATATGATACATTTTACAAACATTGCATTCGTTTTTAAAAGACAAACTTTCTTTACAACGAAAGTTGACGGCATGCACACCATTTCATAATACATCTAACTATAATTGACTTAATAATAATATTGATTAACTCAATGACTCGAATGCAACGTCTTTCAAAATAAGCCATGAATGACTCCAAGTAATACCTTTAAAATGAGCTAATGCACAGCGAAAGATTTCTTTAATACCTGAGAATAAACATGCTTTAAAGTATCAACCAAAAGGTTGGTGAGTTCATAGGTTTATCATAACAATCATTTCAATATATTAATAGACCACAAGATTTTCGTTTATAACTATATGTACACTCGCAAGTGTATAAAAGTATTCTATAAGTTGTAGGCACCCGGTAACAAGCCTTAACGTTCATGTTTTACCCTCTTAAGTGCACCAGATCAGGTGTGTTTAAAATAACCTCGAAGTACTAAAGCATCCCATAGTCAGGATGGGGTTTGTCAGGCCCAATAGATCTATCTTTAGGATTCGCGCCTACCGTACATAGACAAGTAGTTTAATGTTACCAAGCTAAGGGTATATTTCTGGTTTAAACCCCCGTAGAATTAGTTTTATTACTTGTGCCTATTTCGTAAAACATTTATAAAAACAGCGCATGTATTCTCAGTCCCAAAAATATATATAAAAGGGAGCAAATGAAACTCACCATACTGTATTTCGTAGTAAAAATACATATAACGTCATTTAACAAGTGCAAGGTTGGCCTCGGATTCACGAACCTATATTAATTATATATATTTATATGTTGGTCAATATTTTTCTAACAATTTTTGGTCAAGTAATAGTGTACCACAATCTTAATGCTCGAGACTAATATGCAAAAGTCAAAAAAAGTCAACTTGACCCAAAATGACTTCTAAAATTTATACGTGTTTATTATATAACTTAACTATAGTCGTTTTATATATTTAAATATATTTATTAGATTTTATAATAATAAAAGTAATTTATTAATAAAAGTTTATATTAATGTTTATATATGATAAAATATACTTTTATATATCTTAAGTAGTAAAATTTATAAAGTTCACTTAATATCGTAAAACTATAGTGGTAAGTATTATTAATGTAATTATATTACGCGTGGTTAAAAATATCTTTGTATCCCCTATTTATTTGATAAAATAATATTGATCATAATAATAATAAGTAAAAGTTGTATTATATTGTAATAATAATTATTATTATTCTATAAAAAAAGTATTTATATTTACTAAAAATGTTATTATGATAAAATGATAATACTAACATAACAGTAATAATGATATTTTATAATAACAATGATATTTCTATTAAAATAATAACGACGATAGTAATAATAATCATTTTAACAATAATACTAAAATTCAGTTGACTATAACTTCTAATCCGTTCATCGAAACTATTCGATATCTAAATAAAAAGTTCTTAATTTTTCGCTAGCTTTCCAACGACATGCATATCATATACCCTATCTCAGTAGCATATGTATCTAATTCAGGATTCAACAAACCTATCTAAGGACAATATCGAATGTACAAGCATGCATAATCCTATATACTCGAGCACTAGTCAGGGATACACTATTGATATATAAAAGTTAAGTTATGAGTGCTCACGTATCAATATTGAGATTCAATATTGCAGGAAAGTACGTAGATGCAACGGAGATGATAAACACTAGATTGACCTCACGAGCATACCCATGAACCATACCCATCACCTCCATAGATATTTTGAAATCACTCGGACAGCACTCCGTCGTAATATTTTATGTATACTAATAATATCTTGAAATAATACAGAGCAAATATATATATATATATATATATATATATATATATATATATATATATATATATATATATATATATATATATATATATATATATATATAAATCGATTGAAAGAGTTTAGAGAAATATATTTTCAAGTTTCTATGAAATAATGAAACCTATTGAATTCTATTTATAATATATTTTTGAATTATTAAAGTGAATTATTAAAGTATGAATTATTAAAGTGGATTATTAAAGTATGAATTATTAAAGTAAATTATTAAAGTATGAATTATTAAAGTATGAATTATTAAAGTTAATTATTAAAGTATGAATTATTAAAGTGAATTATTAAAGTATGAATTATTAAAGTTAAAGTAAAGTAAAAGTAAAGTAAAAGTAAAGTATAGGTAAAGTTAAAGTATAGTAAAAGTATATAAACTATGTATGTATAATACGCGTATAAATATATATAATATTAATTTAAATCGTTATATATATTTAATGAAATAAAATATAAATATCGTTATATTTATTATACTGGTTAAGTAATGAGTTGTCAAAAGTGATTCTAGATATTTATAAAAGTTATATACGTTTTAATAATAAAGTTCTTTTTAAACTGAAAACGTCTTTGTACGTTTGAAAATAGATTAATTGAATATTATGGAAACCAATTCTCCACTAACTTTTGTCTAACTTTCGTAAATGACACTTTTTGTTTTTATTTATAAATAGCTTTACAAATTATTCCGAATATCGTTAAGAGGAATAGATTTTCTCAAATCATAGTGGACCTCTCAACAGAGACTTGTAATCATAATTCTATGTTTCTGATAATTCAATCATTTAATATATATATTTTTTTAATTTCTTCGATAATCATATTGAAACAAATACGTTCATATAAAGCATTATACATTTAAATACTTTGTTGACATTTTCAATTTATAATATATACACATATACATACATATACATACATGTTCATTTATTGGTTCGTGAATCTTTGGAATTTGGTCGAGGTTTAAATGAATGTATAAACATAGTTTAAAATTCTTGAGATTTAACTTAACAAACATTGCTTATCGTGTCAGAATAATATAAAGATAAAGTTTAAATTTAGTCAGAAATTTCCGGGTCGTCACAGTACCTACCCGTTAAAGAAATTTCGTCCCCAAAATTTGATAGAGGTCGTCATGGCTAACAATGAGAATGTTATTATGACGATTATAAAGTTTTATCATGTCTAAGAAGTATGGATAAAATAATTCGATTACTCGAAGCGTATGAGGGAAGTTATCGTAAATGAAGGAAATAAGATTATAGTGATTCGTCATATCTTTTGACGTCATCACAATTGATCTCCGAATTTAAAGAAAATCTTTGTAATCTATATTGGATTTGATGCTTCGGTGATTAAGGAGATTATGATTCTCTTCGAATTAATATGATAATCCATCTTGATTTCTCTGTCGGGTATTTCACTATAAATCCACCTCCTTCATTTCCTTACAACTCACACCTTCTATTCTTTCTCCCTCAACTCATATTTTAAAGTATTTGTCAATATGCATCGTCCAGTACTGATTCTCGATATACTCCTCACTTTCATATCTGTCGTTCTTCTTTTTCATCTGCCTCCGAAAGAATCTATTTACTTCTACTATACTCTCGGTTTTATAGTGTTTTTAGTTCTTTCATGTCTTTCTATTGCTATATTTATCGATATATACGGTTTATAATTTTTGGGTGGTTGTTGGGTTTTATATCTTCCCTTATATTTCAAAGTCCCTGCTTCTGTCTTCTATAATCATTGTCATCCACAGTTAATACTCCCTCCTATTTGCTGCGATTTATACTCCAATTTCTATTTTGGAGCTTTGTCCTTTCGTTTCTTCTTCTTGCGATTAAGCATCGCTTGTAATGGTCCATAATTCGCAGATATAAATTTCGGAATGAACATTATTAATGTACTAAGAAGGAAATGGTAATGGCACGGTCTTGATTTGTTAAATTACCAGAATACCCTGCAAAAGACCAAATCATCAAGAAATATTTTCTTGATATTTTAGAGGTTAAATAGAATACAAGAGTCGTGTAACATGGCACATGATGATGTTATGATCTGTGAATCATCATGTTTCATTTAAAAACTTAGCATGACTTACTGTAATATAATCACGTTGATCAAGTGTCATTATATTATACTAACTCATGCTTCAGTTCCCAACACTACTTCAAAACATTCATACTTTATACTCGAAGGTTTCAGAATTTAGAAACTAAAACAGTTTCCTTTATGATGTGATACAGATAATGCGAGGGGATAAATGATTTCAGATAAGAATGATTATGAAAATATCTTCAGAAATATGGAGGATATTTATAATGGAAGATACGATGATATCTTAGAATATTTAAGATAAGAGGATGATGAAGAATATTGTCCGCAAGGATTTTAGAGTAATGAGCAAGGTATTTGTTAAGGATTTCAGCAGACACTGAATCATTTGGATTCTTTGAAGGTAGATTTCATCCTTGTGATTTGTCCACAGCCTCCTTCATACTTTGCTCAATCCATTTTCCAGTTTCAAACCTTCTCATTTTCTCAGCTTTACCACCTTACTATTCTTTGTCATCAAACTTTTTAATGTTAAGATCGTTTACAGTTTTTGATGCTTCGTCAGCATTTCAAGAACTAGTTTGCAGTTCAAAATATTTTTCAGAACTTCACATTCAAAGTATGTAAGTCCAGGAGATAGACGTTTTACGTACACATATAACTGTTGGCGTAGACATGCTGCGAGATTTCAAAATACTGTTTACTGATTTTCGATGATTCGTATGATAATTCTCGTTACAAGATGCGAATGAGTAAATGATATGATTTCAATAAATATAATGATTTTTTGAAAGTCAAAGATAATTGAAGTTGTTGGTAAGTTGATTGCGAAGGTGGCGAGATATGAAAGGTTCCCCAGTAACAATGATGAAAGGGCAACGTATCTATCGAGGTTATAATAAGACTAGTCCGACTAAAAAGTCGAAGTTGACTTGCTGGAGCTGTGACAAAACTGGTTACTTTGAAAAGGAATTGAAAAGTCATTTTAGCTAATAAATGACAAAGGGTCTGACACGGATACTCGTCGAACTATGACTTTGGCTTCGAGAGCTTTTTAGGTACATAACTGTGGGTAATATGTGGTTGGATCATCATCTCGATTGTTCATTGTTTGAAGTGTCTTCGAAAACTTCGGAGAGTTTGAACACAGTTTGTAATCGTTAATATGCATATGATGTTCTAACACAGTTTTGAAGTCAAAGTATAGCTTTGAAAGATGTAGGAATCTAAGAGTGATGTCTTCTGTTAAATCATGACTTGGATTTTGATTTGTCAAAATCAGAATGCGTAATCAAATTTGGGTGAGAATGGTTGTTTTGATTTCTATACAATAATGTATATTGTTGTGAGATTAGGGAGTATAGTTGATGATTTGCTTAATCAGATTCGAAAAATGTAACATATTAATTGTGAATTTATATATCTCTCAGGTATTACCTACCCGTTAAAAAAAATTTCACAATTAATATTTTGTACAACAGAATTTTATTACAGTCTTTATGAAAATATATATGTGCATATTTTCTTCAGATGTAACATAGATTTAATGAGTTAATATTAAATTAAAATCATTTGATTTACGGTTGAAACTAGAACTGAATAATCCCTAAAGACTTTAGAAATTACATAACTTTTACGGAGTATTTATTCAATAAAATTGAAATTATAAATTAATACTTCGTTATTTTTTGGTGTTTGTGGAATTCTTGTGAATTTCGCAAGGTACGAATAATGTTATTTGAAAAGTTTCGAGTACATCGATGATGAAAGTGAAAAATCAAACTTATATTTGAATAATTCATTTGATTTATTATGGATTGGGATTTATTGAATTGAGGCAGATATTGTAGTTAATGATGGTTAAGTTGTGGACGAAGGACGTACATTATTGCATATTAGTAACATGAATTAACCGAGTAGTTAAGATTCACACATAATAGCTTAGTACGGAAATATTTATTATGGTCTAAAAATTTATATATATAAGATATACATATAAATCCTTCAGTGGAAATGAGTTAATACTTCATAACTCATTGATATGACATACTTGTTGTTGATTTATAATGATGTCCACGGTGATTCTTGAACTGACTGAGTTTGTGATGTTATAGGTGCTGCTGATTCTGACAACGCTGATGGCACTGACTGTACTGGTGATGTTCATGGTACTGTTGATGCTGTTGGTAAATCAAGTCTAGCTTATAAACCACACATCATTCTTGTCAGGGTTTCTACTCTTCCTTCTATCATTTGGGTTCACTCATCTAATTTATGTTTAGGGCTAGAATAGATAATATCTAAGACTTTAGAGACTACATAATCGTCTCAAAATGTTTCTCCAATGAAGTTATGAATCAATACTTCATCGTTTGTTGTTGTTAGTATTCCTTGGTATCTATAGAGTGTATGTCATTGGTACTCGTGGGATATAGGTTGTGATGTTGAAGTGTGGGATGCGGATGTTACTGTTGGTGGTGGTGATGGTACTGTTGGTGTTGCTGATGGTGGTACTGGTTATGCTGCTGGTGCTGCTGTTGGTGTTTGTAACCCTTGCACCATATTCTCTAAAGCCACTACTCGAGCGCGAAGCTCGTTGACTTCTTCTATTATACCGGGGTGATTGTCGGTTCGGACGAGCGGATAAATAAAATCTAGAATTTGATGTAGTATATAATCGTGACGAGATACTCTGGAAATGAGAGAGAAAATGGTGTTTCGGACCGGTTCGCCGGTAAGTGCTTCAGGTTCATCGCCAAGAGGGCAATGTGGTGGATGGAAGGGATCACCTTCTTCTTGTCTCCAATTATTGAGGAGGCTACGAACCCATCCCCAATTCATCCAGAATAGATGATGGCTAATTGGTTGATCCATTCCGGTCACACTGCTTTCGGAGTTTGAGTGAGATTCCATATCGGAATTCGAGGGACTTGAATTAATGACGAATTCCATTTCGTTCGATTGAATAAAGGATTTTTCGATATGAAATGATTTTTTGGCTATCGGGTGGTATTCTAATTACATAGAATATCTATATATATAGCGCAAAAGATTTCGTAGATTACGGAGGAATTTACGGGATATGTCAGGCAAAGTTTACAGTAACAGATACGCTAAGATATGGATTAGCAGATACGCTAAGATATGAATTTTGTCTATACACTATTCATGCAATCAATGCAGTAAGACGTGTCTAGACTAAGAATGATAAGCAGGCAATTTCCGACAAAAATGATAAGCAAAACTTTTGACATGCAGACACGGTTGAAGTCCAGGCTCACTAATGCATCCTAACGACTATCAGTTAGACACACTAATGCAGACCCGCTTCGCTAAGACCACCGCTCTGATACCAACTGAAAGGACCCGTTCATATACATTATAAACGATTCACAATAGTTGATTACATCGCGAGGTATTTGACCTCTATATGATATATTTTACAAACATTGCATTCATTTTTAAAAGACAAACTTTCTTTACAACGAAAGTTGATGGCATGCACACCATTTCATAATACATCCAACTATAATTGACTTAATAATAATCTTGATTAACTCAATGACTCGAATGCAACGTCTTTCAAAATATGCCATGAATGACTCCAAGTAATATCCTTAAAATGAGCTAATGCACAGCGGAAGATTTCTTTAATACCTGAGAATAAACATGCTTTAAAGTGTCAACCAAAAGGTTGGTGATTTCATAGGTTTATCATAACAATCATTTCAATATATTAATAGACCACAAGATTTCCGTTTATAAATATATGTACACTCGCAAGTGTATAAAAGTATTCTATAAGTTGTAGGCACCCGGTAACAAGCCTTAACATTCATGTTTTACCCTCTGAAGTACACCAGATCAGGTGTGTTTAAAATAACCTCGAAGTACTAAAGCATCCCATAGTCAGGATGGGGTTTGTCAGGCCCAATAGATATATCTTTAGGATTCACGCCTACCGTACATAGACAAGTAGTTTAATGTTACCAAGCTAAGGGTATATTTCTGGTTTAAACCCACGTAGAATTAGTTTTAGTACTTGTGCCTATTTCGTAAAACATTTATAAAAACAGCGCATTTATTCTCAGTCCTAAAAATATATATAAAAGGGAGCAAATGAAACTCACCATACTGTATTTCATAGTAAAAATACATATAACGTCATTTAACAAGTGCAAGGTTGGCCTCGGATTCACGAACCTATATTAATTATATATATTTATATGTTGGTCAATATTTGTCTAACAATTTTTGGTCAAGTCATAGTGTACCACAATCCTAATGCTCGAGACTAATATGAAAAAGTCAACAAAAGTCAACTTGACCCAAAATGACCTCTAAAATTTATACGTGTTTATTATATAACTTAACTATAGTCGTTTTATATATTTAAATATATTTATTAGATTTTATAATAATAAAAGTCATTTATTAATAAAAATTTATATTAACGTTTATATATGATAAAATATACTTTTATATATCTTAAGTAGTAAAATTTATAAAGTTCACTTAATATCGTAAAACTATAGTGGTAAGTATTATTAATGTAATTATATTACGCGTGGTGAAAAATATCTTTGTATCCCCTATTTATTTGATAAAATAATATTGATCATAATAATAATAAGTAAAAGTTGTATTATTTTGTAATAATAATTTTTATTATTCTATAAAAAAATAACAATATTTATATTTACTAAAAATGTTATTATAATAAAATGATAATACTAACATAATAGTAATAATGATATTTTATAATAACAATGATATTTCTATTAAAATAATAACGACGATAGTAATAATAATCATTTTAACAATAATACTAAAATTCAGTTGACTATAACTTCTAATCCGTTCATCGAAACCATTCGATATCTAAATGAATAGTTCTTAATTTTTTGCTCGCTTTTCAACGACATGCATATCATATACCCTATCTCAGTAGCATATGTATCTAATTCAGGATTCAACAAACCTATCTAAGGACAATATCGAATGTACAAGCATGCATAATCCTATATACTCGAGCACTAGTCAGGGATACACTATTGATATATAAAAGTTAAGTTATGAGTGCTCACGTATTAATATTGAGATTCAATATTGCAGGAAAGTACGTAGACGCAACGGAGATGATAAACACTAGATTGACCTCACGAGCATACCCATGAACCATACCCATCACCTCCATATCTATAACCCATAATTTCCTTAGCTTCGACTCATTAAAAAAAACTATTTTGAAATCACTCGGACAGAACTCCGTCGTAATATTTTATGTATACTAATAATATCTTGAAATAATACAGAGCAAATATATATATATATATATATATATATATATATATATATATATATATATATATATATATATATATATATATATGTAAATCGATTGAGAGAGTTTAGAGAAATATATTTTCAAGTTTCTATGAAATAATAAAATCTATTGAATTCTATTTATAATATATTTTTGAATTATTAAAGTGAATTATTAAAGTATAAATTATTAAAGTGAATTATTATAGTATGAATTATTAAAGTGAATTATTAAAGTATGAATTATTAAAGTGAATTATTAAAGTATGAATTATTAAAGTGAATTATTAAAGTTAAAGTAAAGTAAAGGTAAAGTTAAAGTATAGTAAAAGTATAAAAAAGTTAAAGTATAGTAAAAGTATAAAAACTATGTATGTATAATACGCGTATAAATATATATAATATTAATTTAAATCGTTATATATATTTAATGAAATAAAATATAAATATCGTTATATTTATTATACTGGTTAAGTAATGAGTTGTCAAAAGTGATTCTAGATATTTATAAAAGTTATATACATTTTAATAATAAAGTTCTTTTTAAACTGAAAACGTCTTTGTATGTTTGAAAATAGATTAATAGAATATTATGGAAACCAATTCTCCACTAACTTTTGTCTAACTTTCGTAAATGACACTTTTTGTTTTTATTTATAAATAGCTTTACAAATTATTCCGAATATCGTTAAGAGGAATAGATTTTCTCAAATCATAGTGGACCTCTCAACAGAGACTTGTAATCATAATTCAATGTTTCTGATAATTCAATCATTTAATATATATATTTTTTTAATTTCTTCGATAATCATATTGAAACAAATACGTTCATATAAAGCATTATACATTTAAATACTTTGTTGACATTGTCAATTTATAATATATACACATATACATACATATACATACATGTTCATTTATTGGTTCGTGAATCATTGGAATTTGGTCAAGGTTTAAATGAATATATAAACATAGTTTAAAATCCTTGAGATTTAACTTAACAAACATTGCTTATCGTGTCAGAATAATATAAAGATAAAGTTTAAATTTAGTCAGAAATTTCCGGGTCGTCACAAAAGGCACATCAAAGCCTTCATCGACATCAAACGTCGAAACGGGATCTATTGCATCAGAAACAATCCTAAAAGAACCATCTAAGAATTGGTGGCACTCTCCTAATGGAAGCGTATTAGAAATAGGAACTAGCTTCAAACCATTCGAGGATCTGCCTCCAAAAAATTTGAGCTTCGGTTCTCCAAGCGAAACCGTTCCACCAGGTTTCAAAGTTAAAACCACCTGTGTAGGCACCATACCAATCATCACCTCAGTTGAACCTGAAACTCCTATTGAAAGGGTTACTACTAGGGCTGTAAACGAGCCGAGCCGAGCCTGAGCTTGGTAGTGTTCGAGCTCAGCTCGTATGTTTGTCAGAAAGCTCGAGCTCGAGCTCGGCTCGATCTAGCTTTAGATTTTGAACTCGAGCTCGGCTCGTAATTTATATGAAAAGCTCGAGCTCGGCTCATTAAAAGCTTGGTTGTTTCCTAAAATTCAATTTTTCTTGGCTCGTTATATAAAGCTCAACTCGTTAAGTAAAGCTCCGGCTATACTATTTGATAGAAGAAAATGGTTGGTTAGATTCTTAGCGGTCATGCAGATGTTCTTGTAGGAGCTTTTTAAGTAAATAACTTTTTAAATTATTTAATTATAAAGACTTCGGTTAAAGATGGAAAAAAAAGAAAGAAATGAGTATATTAGGAACCAAAGGAATTAGTGTAACACATAGGGGTAATAAATATATTGGAAACTGAACGACCATGCTTGAAATATGAAAAATTGGGAAAATAAAAATTAGAGTAGAGGAAGAGGAGGAGTGAATGCAGCCTCGAAAAGTGGAAATGAAATTAAAATTCAAATGCTCATTATATTCGACGGAGTAATATCTTTTTAACTTATACTACATATATACCACTTACTAATATATATATATATATATATATATATATATATATATATATATATATATATATATATATATATATATATATATATATATATATATATATATATATAAAGCTCGTTTAGGCTCGCGAGCTTAATTGAGCTCGACATTTAAGGCTCGAGCTCGAGCTCGTTTATTATACGAGCCCCGACTTAAGCTCGAACTCGGGCTCGGGCTCGTTTAGGCTCGGCTCGAATCGAGTTTTTAACAAGCTGAGCTCAAGTAGCTCACGAGTAGCTCGGCTCATTTACATCCCTAGTTACTACCGAGAGTACTCAGGAAAGAATCAGGTAGATGGATCTGAGAAATCCAGATGGTTCATATATTATGCTGACACCGCAACGAGGGTCAACGACGTATGCGTCTTCGCAACCAATCCCTAATGTTGCAAGCAACCAATATAGTGGGATGCAATATGTCTCGACTCAGTCAAACAGCTTTATATCTCAGTTGCAGCAAGTCGCACAACCGCATTTGGCATCAGCTTTCAATGAACCAGCGCGAGTACAAGAATTTATGAGCAATTGGTTCGCAGTGATGCAGGGACAAAAAGCTAAGCAAAGTCTTGAGCTAGCTCCCACAACGGAAAAGTTTGTGCTACATATTTCAAATCACCCCATCATAGTAGCACCTGTGTTACCTTTAACATTGGGAAGTTACGATGGATTGTCAGATCCAGACGATTTTTTGCAAAAATTTGAAGGAACGGCAAGAACGCACAGTTGGGGTGATGCAGTAGCATGCCATATGTTACCAATAGTGCTGCAAGGAGTAGCAAGGGAATGGTTCAATAACTTACCAGCTCAAAGCGTTACAGGTTTTGCAGACTTACGCTCAAGATTTCTATTAAATTTTCACAATCTGCGCGCTCGCAAAAGAACACATGTCGAATGCCATGACATTAAGCAGAAACCAAAAGAAAGTTTGGAAGAAGTCATAGATAGGTACACCAAGGAGGTGGCCAAAATACAAGACCTGCCAGAAATACAGAAGGTGTCCGGCTTTATACACTGTATAGATAAGGACAGACATGTATCCTTATGGCAGCGGTTACGCTGAAGAGTGCAAGATACTTTCGCAGAAGCTATAAAAGAAACGCATGATTATATGCGTGCACAAGAAGACATAAAGCAAAATTGTGGAAATACCTCTTCAAACATGGATATTGATGACGATTATTATCGGGTGCAAGGAAGAGGATCAGAATCTGGCAAGCGTTATGGTGGTTATGACGACCCGAGAATTTCTGACTAAATTTAAACTTAATCCTTATATGATTACGATACGATAAGCAAAGTATGTAATGGTTGAGTCAAAAAAAAAAAAAAAAATTTAAACGATGTTTATATATTCATTTAACCTTTGACTATTTTCGACGATTCACGAACAATTAATTGTAAAGTGATATGTGTGTGATTAATTATAAATTAAAATATTATATGAGTTGATTAATTATGTAAAATAAAATAATATATAAAAATTATATATCTATATATGTGAATGAAGTATATTGAATATATATATATATATATATATATATATATATATATATATATATATATATATATATATATATATATATATATATATATATATATATATATATATATATATATATATATATATATATGGTTTTGAATATAACAATTAAATGATCGTAATACTTGTTTGTCATCTCGCTTGTTATTAAACAAGTTTAATATGAACCTAAAGGAATTTATATGATTTAAAATAAACGGTGATTCGAAAATGAGTTCTATAAACTTTAGGCTTACTAAAAATGTATTTAGGACCTAGTTATTAAATTTTAAAACTTTTTATATTTTGACTTGGGATTGAGAGTGAATAATTAATGTAATTTTTATTTAATAATTAATGATTAAATTTTATACCATAATGACCGAAATAAATAAAACTATTTAATTTAAAATTTTGAGATTTTTCTGAATACTTTTAATCCGCCACTAATTAACATTAGAGTACGAATTTTAGTCCGTGAATTAAATAGTAGACGACGGCTAATAATTTCACACGTTTATATTTCCACCAACCAAATTTCCCTCTTGGCGAAGAACCTGAAGCACTTACCGGCGAATCTATCCGAAACACCATTTTCAGCCTCATTTCTAGAGTAGTTCGACACGATTATATTCTATCCACAATTCTAAACCTTATTCGTCTGCTCGTTCCAACCATCAACCATCCCGGAGTAATAGCAGAAATCAACGAGCTGCGGAGTTGTAGCCTTTGAAAACATGGTGCAAAACTTACCAGCTTCAGCAACATCACCGACATCAACAGAACCACCAGCAACAGCACCCGTACCATCAACAACACACGCCTCAACATCATGATATGTACCTCGAGCATAATCATAGCTCTACATGACGTTCTACATCATTTATCTTCGTTCTTCATGGCGATTATGTAAACTCTAATGTTTTAGAGATTATGTATTCTAGTTTTAACGGTAAATCAAACGAGATTAATTATATATTAACTCATTAAATCTATGATTACATCTGAAGAAAATATATATGTAAGTATATTTTCATAAAGATTGTAATTAAAAATTCTTCGTACAAACTGTTAATGGTGAAAATATTTTAACGGGTAGGTAATACCCGATGAATATTTAGATTTCACATTAATAAGTTACATTGTACATTCTTCGAATCTGATTCAACAGTCATTTACTATCCTACTTACATCCACAAGATATACGAATCCGTTCATCACAAAATAACCATTTTCATTCAATTTCATATTTGGATTTTGAATTATCAGAATCCAACAAGTGGCATGATGAAGAAAATATTGGATAAAATAAAATTTGTTAGAAACAAATAAATTAACTATGAGAAATTTTGTTAAGAATCCACGCTAACAAAATCCTAGCTAACTGTTCCTAGCTAACTGTTAATTCTGTATTACATTTTATTTATTGCAATTTATTTATCGCAATTTTAATTCTTGCAATTTTATTTATCATAATTTAATTTTTGTTATTTATTTTACGCACTTTAAATATCGGGACACGTATACAAGGTTTTGACATATCATATCGACGCATCTATATATATTATTTGGAATAACCATAGACGCTCTATATGCAGTAATGTTTTAGTTAGCTATACAGGGTTGAGGTTGATTCTACAATGATATATATACTTTGAGTTGTGATCGAGTCTGAGACATGTATACAATGGGTCACGACATGTATTAATTAATTCGAATATTATATATGAATTATTGAATTACTAACTGTGGACTACCAACATTGGACAATTAAAAATGAATTAAAATATTGATTATAACATATGAAACTAAACAATTCTTCAAGTTTTCCATTTGATTTAATCTTAAACCTCATTTATATCTTGAGGATTACAATCTGCGTTCAAACCTTTCATGATTCTTGAAAACACCTCAATCGAGAGGATGAACCAACCGCATTTCATCTAAGGAAAAAAAGATTGATGCATATAGTTATGCACCTGAAAACACTCAGAATCTGAGTAAACATTTAACACGTAGCCGTGTTAATTCCTTTAGTGTTATTATTACCCAAAATAAATTGATAATCCCTTTCAAAGTAGCAAATTTTTTCACAGCTCCAGCAAGTTAATTTCGACTTTTTGTTCGAAACAACCTTATTATAATCTTGATATATCTGCATGCTCTTTTATTGCTACCCGGGAACCTTTTATATTCCACCATATTATCATCAGCGTTTAATCATCTAAAAACACAATTCTCTTGAAACCACCTCAGATTGATAACTGATGATTCAGATATGGTAGCATTAAATGCAGAGGAAACAGCAAAATCGTAGATGGTCTAAACGGCCAAAAGTTTGATAATAAAGAATGGAATGTTGGGAACGCTCGATAGAAAATTTGGTACTGAAAAAAAGATTGAGCTAACCATGAAGGAGACCAAGGACAAATACAAGGACCAAACCCTATATTCAAAGAATCCAGGTAATTTTGGATCCGATGAAATCTTTAGAGAATATCCTGCTCCGAAGTCATGTCAAAATCTTGCGGAAAATTATTCCTTATCAACTTTCGAACTTGGAAATTCTAAAATATCATCATAAATATCTTCGATATTTCTGAGGATATTTTCATAAATATTCTTGTCCGAAATTAGTTATCTCTTCCTGCTATCTATATTACATCAAAAAGGAAACCATTTTAGTTTTTAAATTTCTTTAAAATTCGAATTTAAAGTATGAATGTTTTTGAAGTAGTGTTGGGAACTAATGCATGAGTTAGCATAATATAATGACACTTGATCAATGTGATTATATTACAGTAGGTTATGCTGAGTTTCTAATGGAATATGATGATTCACAGATCGTAACGTCATCATGTGCCATGTTACATAACTCTTTCATTCTGCTTAACTTCTGAACATATCAAGAAAGTATATTCTTGATAGTTCTATTCTCAGTGATTCTGGTAATTTGACAAATCAAATCGTGCTATTGCGTTCTTTTTTGTTTAGAACATGATGTTCATTCGAAACTCCATCCTTATGAATTCTAGACCGTTACTCGCGTTACTAGAGGTCGAGAAGATAATAAAAAGGCAAAGAGCTCTAAAATATAAGAGAAAATATAAAGCCTAATAACAACACGGAGGTTACAAACCATGGATATTAATACGAATAGCAATATAAAGACACGGTATAATTAAGAATAGTATCACCCCAAGGTAATAGTAGAAGTAAACAGATTTTTCTGGTGGAAGATTGAAAAAAAGGATGACAGAAATGATAATTAGAAAAATATCAAGGATTAGAACAGGATTAAGCATTTTCACAATTTTTTGGATGTATGGACTAAGAAAGAAAGTATAGGAATGGTGAGAATAATGGAACGGAAGAGCTTAATTTTTAATGGAAATATCAGACAGATTAATCGAGGTAGATCACCGTATTTAATTATAGAGATCTTAATTTCCTTATTCGCCGAAGAATCAAATCTTTTAGATTTCGAAGATTTTCTTTAAATCCCTTGAATTCCGGAATTCAACCCTCTACATCAAAAGTTAAAACACGCCTTATTTTCTAAATTCAACCAAGACAACGTCAAAAGTTAAAACGAAACTTTATTCATTCATTTCACTCTTTTGTGATAGCTTCACTTATACTCTTCACATAAACGAATTGTTTTATCTGTATTACTCAATAATGATAAAACTCTATTTATCAACTCATATTCGTCATGAAAACATTTTTATTGTTAGCCATGACCACCTCACTCAAATTTCGGGACGAAATTTCTTTAACGGGTAGGTACTATGACGACCCGGGAATTTTTAACTAAATTTAAGCTTAATCCTTATATGATTACGATACGATAAGCAAAGTATATAATGGTTGAGTCTAAAAAAAAAAAAAATTGAAACGATGTTTATATATTCATTTAACCTTTGACTATTTCTGACGATTCACGAACAATTAATTGTAAAGTGATATGTGTGTGATTAATTATAAATTAAAATATTATATGAGTTGATTAATTATGTAAAATAAAATAATATATAAAAATTATATATCTATATATGTGAATGAAGTATATTGAATATATATATATATATATATATATATATATATATATATATATATATATATATATATATATATATATATATATTGGTTTTAAATATAACAATTAAATGATCGTAATACTTGTTTGTCATCTCGCTTGTTATTAAACAAGTTTAATATGAACCTAAAGGAAATTATATGATTTAAAATAAACGGTGATTCGAAAATGATTTCTATAAACTTTAGACTTACTAAAAATGTATTTAGGACCAAGTTATTAAATTTTAAAACTTTTTATATTTTGACTTGGGATTGGGAGTGAATAATTAATGTAATTTTTATTTAATAATTAATGATCAAATTTTATACCATAATGACCAAAATAAATAAAACTATTTAATTTAAAATTTGGGATTTTTTCGAATACTTTTAATCCGCCACTAATTAACATTGGAGTACGAATTTTAGTACGTGAATGAAATAGTAGACGATGGCTAATAATTTCACATGTTTATATTTTTAATATTATTATAATTATTATTATATTATTATTATTACTGATGTGTGCGAGGCGTACTAGGAAATAGCTTTATTTTTACTAGGAAATACTATTAAATACAATACAATTTTACACAAGATATTTATTTATTTATAGAATGGATATACCTAAACCTTGCTACAACACTTATAGGCAGTGTACCTAATCATACAGTAGTGTAGGTTTTAGTAAGTCCGGTTCGTTCCACAGGGAATCTTTTAAACAAAGCTTAACGCTATATTAGTTTTAATTTATAAAAATACAAATATATATATAAGTAATATTATTATTATAAAAAGGGGTTTTTACCGTTTAATGATCGGTTTGTCAATTTTTAAAACTTTAGTCGCAGTTCAAACCTAATGTAAAATATTAAATAAATAAAAGACTTAATTTAAAGCGTAAAGTAAATAACGATAATGAAATTGCGATAAATAAAAGTGCGATAAAATAAAATTACGATAATTAAAAAGTACGATAATTAAAAGTGCAATTAAATACAATGACAATAAATAAAAGTGCAATTAAATACAATAACAATAAATAAAAGTGCAATAATTAGAAGTGCAATTAAATATGAAAATAAAGAAATTATGCTTATTTAAACTTCCGTAATCATGATGTTTGACGTGTTGATTTTAGTTTATTCCCATGGGTTAATTGTTCTTTGACCTGGATTATTTAATATGTCCGTCTGGTTTTTGTCCATAACAGACCATCAGTCATAAATATAAAGTGCGAGTATCCTCGTCAAATTATCCTTATACCCGAAGTCAAATATTCCAACTAATTGGGGACTTAAATTGTAACAAGGTCTTAATACTTTGTTTAATAATTACATCAGGATATCTACTGCGTGTAACCCAAGGTTTTAATACTTGGTTATCAATTACGCCAAGTGTCCTTGTACATAATTTTACCCCTGTTTTAATAATTCTAGTGACTATTAATCCATTCCCGTGTCCGGTTAAATGAACGATTATTCATACATATAAATATCCTGCCCATCGTGTCCGAACGAGTGTATATGGTTATTTATAGGTATGTCCAATTGTAAATCTTTATATTAAAATTAACAAACTATCATTTAATTAAACAAATATAAAGCCCATTAATAGCCCATAGTCTAATTTCCACAAGTGTCGTTCTTTTGTCCAAACCCCAATTATGGTACAAAGCCCAATTACCCAAATTTAAATATTTAGCCCAACATCATGATTACTTCGGTATTAAATAAGCATAATAATAACTTAGCTACGAGACATTAAATTAAAAAGGTTGAACATAACTTACAATGATTAAAAATAGCGTAGCGTTACACGGACAGAATTTTGACTTACACCCTTACAATATTCGCTAACATACCCTTATTATTAGGATTTAAAATTAAAATTAAAATTAAAATATAAATATATATATATATTTTTTACGTATGATGAATGAGAAAAAGATGTGTAAATTTCGGCCGAATGCTCGGCCTTTTATAGGCCCACGTAATACTATTTGACCTCCGCGAGTGCGGAGGTTTTTGCCTTTATAAGCTCCGCGAGTGCGGAGCTGTGGATTCCAGCTCACACAAGCTTGGCTCCTAGCTTGCCGACGGTTTTATAATATAATATAATATATATATTAATTTTAAGAATTAATTATATATTATATTATATTCATGTGCATAGTTGACTTGTAATTTTTAGTCCGTTGCGTCGAGCGTTGAGAGTTGACTCTGGTCCCGGTTCCGGATTTTTGAACGTCCTTGCGTATAATTTAATATCTTGTACTTCGCGTTTCGCGTCTTGTACTCTTGTAATTTTGAGACGTTTCTCATCAATAATTGAAACCACTTTGATTGTATTTTGTACTTTTGAGCTTTTTGGTCATTTGCATCTTCAATTCGTCGAATCTGTCTTTTGTTTTTACCTTTTATTATTTAAACGAATATCACTTGTAAATAGAACAATTGCAACTAAAAGCTTGTCTTTCTTGAGGGATAATGTTATGAAATATATGTTCGGTTTTAGCATTATCAAATATTCCCACACTTGAGCGTTGCTTGTCCTCAAGCAATATAGTCTTGAAATATACTAGAATCACTTCTTTATTCTTCACACTTTGTACATCAGTGATTTCTATACGGCGGTATGAACAATGGTAGTAACGATGTGGTTTACAGTCCCACATGACTATGAAAATTTAGATCCTTTAAGGAAATTGGATCTTTATGAAAACATTTGATCTTTTGAAAATTAAATCTATCTTTTACCCTAGATAAGTTTTCCGGAATAACCCTTCACCGATGTTTGCAAAATATTTTTGTGGGTTTGGTGGGTTTCGGATTTGAAAATTTTAGCTCAAAACTTGTGGTTTTGTGTCACCCACTTGCTAACCTTGTATTGGGAAAGCAACACGTCCAGTATACTTGCTCCAAATATTACCTTTCGGTAAACTACCGTCCGGTTGTAAAAGAAAGCGTTGAACAAGCAACTGTTAAGGCAATGTCCCCTGACATGCTTTTAATTATGGTCTATAACGTGTCGGACGCAATTACTATCCTTTGTAGGAGCAATAGTAAAGCTCACCCTTATAATTTTTCGGTCTGGCACAAGGTCCTGTCTTTGACCATGCTATGCAACCACCGTTCTTACGGTTGACACCCGATTTGGTTCAGGTGACCTAATGAATTCTAGGTGAATTCCTAGGATTTTACGTTCAATGGTAATGAACGAATTGAAAATGGGTTTTCAGAAAACAAATCGGTTTGTAATTTTGATCAAAATATTTTCTCGTTCAAGCTCGAGTTTAGATATCATCGAATTCCATGAGTTTGTAATTCTCAATCTTTAAGGTCAATCTCTAGGATTGAGTAACATCAGGCTTAAAAGCTGATTTTTGATCTTTTAAGGAGATTATCCTTTCTGGGGGTCTGATTCATTAGTCTTATCCAGCTAATTTGCACGGCGTCCTCCCCATTTTACAAGACAGATCCTTTCATGGTTAGGATAAGTCTGACCACTTCGCGACCCTGTTTGATGCTGAGGTCCGCGGATTTCCTGCTGATTTTAGTGATGAATTTTCTAGATTTCTCGTCAACCTACAGCTGGTCTGGATGACAACTTCATGACCTAAATCAAGAAGCGCGTTTCTTTTTCGGAAGACTTTACTTCCTTTTAATGATGGAATTGATTCATCGTGTAGATCCATCTTTCTTACAGTAAATCGGGTAAAACTGTTTAGTTTAGTCCAAAGCAAAAGTATCTTCAATTATTTGTTACAAAAATATGTGACATATGTTTAAGATAACTTGGTAAATTTTCCCACACTTGGCTTTTATTTTCTTTTATTTGCCTTTTTATTGTCCTCTATTCCATTTTAAATGAATTCTAACATTTTGGTTTGTTTCTCAATTTATGTCCTTTCCGAGGTAACAATAATTTCGGTGTTTAATACCTAGTTTTATCGTTCATAAATATGTATAAACATAATTTTGAGTTCATTTAATTGGAAATTTTGAAAATTTTACTAGAATTGGGTAGTCAGTATATAAGACTAGGGCTGTTCTTTATTATCAGAGAGCACTAGATTCTAATACAACTACTGCTTTACTAGTATTTTTAATGGTAACCAAGTGTTTAAGTTAAAAATTTTAAAAATCCGAAAGAATTTAACCACTTCCCACACTTAAGATCTTGCAATGCCCTCATTTGCAAGAAATCAGTAACAATTTAAATTATTGAGGGTGATTAGCGTAGAAAAAATGATTAAATTTTATCAAAGTTTCCAAACATATTGGCGTTTGTTTGATGAATGATAAATGGTGCACATCATTTGTTCATTCCGTCTGTTGGTACATCACATTTGTTTTTCATTTTGTCGTCAAAATTAATAGCTTTTGCTGAACTTAATGCCAGTCTTTGAAAATGCGCTGTTTTACCCTGTTTTGTACATGAGATAAACTACAAACACATATATACATATTTTTGAAGTTGGGTTTTCACACCACATTCAAAAATTATTAAAATCTAATAAAGTTAGAAAATTATAAAAGCTATTATAATAATAAAATAAGAAATAAGAAATAAGAAAATTAAGAATTAGTAACATTACAATAAAATAAACAAAAATATAAAATAAGAAAATTACGGATGAGGAGGATGGTTCAAGTATGGGTCCCAAGCGTATCCATAGATGCTGTAAAATGCTTGGGCCGGGTCATATGTAGGATATGGTGGTCGGCTCTCTATAGTCCAAGGAGCAAATTCGGGCATAACGGTAGGAATGTAGTCTCTACCTACGTGTGTACAATGACTTATGATTTGGCTTTGATGATACTGCCAATCTTGAAATGCTTTTTGTCTAGCCATTTCATACTCGTGTCGAGCCATAAAAATTTGCATTTTCGTCATTGGATTAACCCCTCCCGGTTGACCTTGCTGTTGATCTCTCTCAACTTGTGGATGCCTGCCATCATAACGTGCTGCCGCGTTGTTTCGTTTCTTTAAGACCTTAGCACCATGATAAATACGCAAATCTATTCTATCGCGGGGTTCTGGTTCTGCCATTAATAATCCCCCCGACTTCTATCCACACCGAGATATTCAGCAATTAAAGTAATAAATATACCACCTCCTATTATGCTACCACGCCTCATACCCCTAACCATAGTCAATAAATAATAACCCAAACAAAAAGGTATACTTACAGCGCTATGTGGGTCTCGAATACACATGTGGTAAAACAATTCCTGTTCATTTACCTTTTCCTTATTCTTACCTCGTTGTGTAATCGAATTGTCTAAAAACCTATGGATTACTCTTAATTCAGCTATATCAATATCAAGATAAGAGTATAATCCCCCCTGGAATCAGCGATGGCTAGTCATCCTACTCCATACGTCATCTGTATCAAAATTCTCATCCACCCTCCTACCATAAACTATTAACCTCTGGCAATCATAAGATGCTAGCTCCTCGGGCGTATATATACCTAAAGCCCGAGCCATGTCTAGTAAGGACGGACATATGGCGCATCTCCCCTCCTAATAAAAATCTAATAAAACTACGATCGGTTAAAGTATCTACCCGATCATTTATTTCAATAGTACACAATAACTCTATACACCATTCTCTATATACAGGTCTACGCATGTTGAATAAATGTACCCAATCACTAAAAGTAGAATTACTATACCTTTGAGTAAGTAATTCCCTGATTGACTCGGCCAATTCCACTACCTCTAATGGCTCCCAATCTATAACGCTGGGTACCTCAACATTATTAGACACAAGGTTGTGCAGGTTCTTTTGATATTTTGGATAGTGTATCCAATATCTATCAAATCTCAAATTCGGATGTAAATCTGCCTCATGAATGTTTGAATATGAAACAATTGGGTGAGGCATATCTTGTCGGTATTGGTTATTAATTTCCTGTTGATCTGCATCTTCCGGAGGAGCATTGCGAGCCTGGGATGAAGATTCACCCCTTTCAGTCTGCAAAATATATCAAACATAATTTTTGTGCATCCAAATATGCATTAGTTTTAGCAAAATAACAACTTAAAACAATCACAATAACATGTTAAATCAAAATTAAACTTATACATATTTTCACATTTTTTTTTTACCATTCTATACTTTTCCAAATATACTTATACAAAAATGTATACAAAGTTTCTTCGCATTTAACTTCTAAAACATGTTAAAAATAATCATTATAACAATTAAACAAGTTCCTCATGGCATTCATATCAATTAAATCAAGTTTATGCAATTTTGGTTCAAAAAGTCCACTTTAATCTTCATAAATCATGTTTAGAATCAAAGTCTTGATCATTTAGCAACCTAAACATGTTACACTACTCAATTTAGCATAAACTAACAACAAAATTCGGCCATAACCTGTTTATATCAAAAAGCCCTAATTTTGCTCAAGAACACAAACCCTAGATTACTCAAAAATTGAAGTTCAAAGCTTCTAATCATGTAAAATAGCATCAATCTAGGTTATATAAGCATAATACACAAACAATTGAAGCATTATTACACTAGAAAGCATCAAAATCGAATTAGGCATGAAATTGTTCAAGAACACTAAAAATTCGGATTAAATGGTGTTTAGGTGTAGAAATTTACCGATTTCCTTGAGTAATTCCTTGATAATAGTCTCCTCATTGTGATTTTATGAAAGATTTGATGAAAAATGGTGAAAAATCACGAATTTGGGCGATTTTTTTGTGTGTTTTTTGCAGAAAAATGGGTGTGAGTGTGCAAACTGGTCTGTTCGACCAGTTATATTTTTTTCTGGATTTTTTATGCTCCGCGAGTGCGGTGGTGGGAACCCACAAAGCACCGCGAGTCGTGGCGATTTTTTTTATAAAACCTTATAACTTTATAAAACATAAAATTAATTTAAAAATTAAAATTTTATTTTTTTAGGATGAGGGCATTTCGGATCGATGTCCTAGTCCGTCCCTCGACAAAAATTTTAAAATTTGTCATTTTTAAGCGCGATTTTAAAAGCAAAGATTTTTTTTTTGGTTTTTTAATGTTTTTGGCATACTTTAATTCAATAAGGTTAAAAATAATGATAATAAAAGTTTAATTGACTTAACCGTAGACGTCCAGCTTCATGTAAATCAAGATTACATGTCTTCCAAGCTCAAAATGCTTTGTGTTCAATTTCTACTAGAAGATGACATGCTTTTCCGTAAATGAGTTTAAAAGATGTGGTTCCAATTGGAGTTTTGTAGGCTGTTCTAAAAGCCCAGAGTGCATCCTCCAATTTAATGGACCATTCCTTCGGATTTGATCCTACGATTTTCTCTAAAATACGTTTTAAAGCTCGGTTGGTATTTTCAACTTGTCCACTTGTCTGTGGATAATAAGCAGTGGAGATTTTATGAGTTACTACATATCTTTTGAGAACTTTCTCAAGTTAATTATTACAGAAATGAGTACCCCGATCACTTATTATAGCTTTTGGTGTTCCAAACCTTGCAAAAAGACGTTTTAAAAAGTTGACTACAACTCGTGCATCGTTAGTTGGGAGAGCTTGTGTTTCCGCCCATTTAGATACATAATCAATGGCTACCAGAATATAGAGATTATTATAAGATTTTGGAAATGGACCCATAAAGTCAATACCCCAAATGTCAAATACTTCACATACTTGAATGACATTTTGTGGTATTTCATCACGTTGACTTATTTTTTCGGCCCTTTGACAAGCATCACAGGATTTGCAAAGAAGGTGTGCGTCTTTGTAAATTGTAGGCCAATAGAATCCAGCATCGTAAACTTTTCTTGCTGTTAGTTGAGGCCCATAATGCCCTCCTGTTGGTCCTGTGTGACAAAGGTTTAAGATTTTACTAGCTTCATCTCCGAATACACATCGGCGTATTATTCCATCTGGACAACTTTTAAACAAATGTGGATCTTCCCAGAAATAGTGTTTTATATCACTAAAGAATTTCTTTCGTTTTTGGTACGACAATCCTTTTTCAAGGAATCCACATACTAAATAGTTTGCATAGTCTGCAAACCATGGAATTTCATTATAATCTATCTTCAATAGATATTCATCAGGAAAGTTGTCTTGTATGGCCGATTCATTTAGAACTTCTAATTCGGGATTTTCAAGACGAGAAAGATGATCAGCTGCGAGATTTTCTGCTCCCTTTTTATCTCGGATTTCAATATCAAACTTTTGTAAGAGTAAGATCCAACGGATTAATCGTGGTTTAGCATCTTGTTTCGAAAATAGGTATCTAAGAGCAGAATGGTCGGTATAGACCACCGTTTTAGCTAGAACGAGATATGAACGAAATTTGTCAAAAGCAAAGACAATAGCAAGGAGTTCTTTTTCAGTAGTTGTGTAATTTGTTTGTGCTCCTTGTAACGTCTTACTAGCATAATATATAGGTTGAAATCGTTTTTCAATCATTTGTCCTAAAACGGCTCCCATTGAAAAATCACTTGTATCGCACATAAGTTCAAACGGAAGATTTCAATTTGGAGTTATCATGATCGGCACATTAGTGAGTTTTTCTTTAAGAATATTAAAAGATTTGATACATTCATCTGAAAAGATGAATGGAGCATCGTTTTCTAGGAGTTTATTCATAGGAGTGGCAATTTTAGAAAAATCTTTTATAAAACGTCTGTAAAAACCGGCATGCCATAGAAAACTCCTAACTCCTCTAACATTGGTGGGATGTGAAAGTTTAGCAATTACATCTACTTTAGCTCTATCCACTTCAATTCCTTCCTTTGAAATTTTATGACCAAGAACGATGCCTTCTTTAACCATGAAATGGCATTTCTCCCAATTAAGAACTAGATTTGATTGTTCACATCTAATAAGCATTCGTTCAAGATTAACTAGACATAATTCAAAAGTATCACCGAAGACTGAAAAGTCATCCATGAAAACTTCCATGCATTCTTCTATCATGTCGTGAAAAATCGCCATCATGCACCTTTGAAAGGTTGCAAGGGCGTTGCAAAGTCCAAATGGAATGCGTTTGTAAGCAAAAGTACCATAAGGGCACGTGAACGTGGTTTTTTCTTGGTCCTCGGGTGCTATTTGTGACAACCCGAAAATTTCCAACCAAATTTAAACTTTAATCTTTATATGTTTCCGACATGATAAGCAATATTTGTTAAGTTAAATTGCAAGAATTTTAAACTATGTTCATACATTCATTCAACCTCGACCAAGTTCCAACGATTCACGAACCATTAAACGAATATGATTATATATGTATATGTGTATATATATTATAACTTGAAACGTAAACAAAATATTAGATTAAATACTTTATATGATTGTATCTGTTTCAAAATGTTTATCAATGGAATTAGAAGATAAGATCAAATGATTGAATTATCAGATATATTAAATTATGATTACAAGTCTCTGTTGAAAAGGCCACGTTGATTTGAGAAATCTTTCCATTTTAACAATATTCGGAAAATGGTAAAGTGATTTATAAATAAGAACAAATTATCAATCATTGAGAACTAGACAAAGGATAGTGGAAGATTGAATCTCATAAAGACTCGATTGATCTATTTAGTTTCAAACGTAAAAAAACGTTTTCAGTTTAAAAAGAACTTTATTATTAAAACGTTTATAACTTTTATAAATATCTAGAACCACTTTTGACAACTCATTACTTAACTAGTATGATAAAGATAACAATATTTATATTTTATTTTATTAAATATGTATAACGATTTAAATTAATATTATATATATTTATACGCGTATTATACGTACATAGTTTTATATTTTTACTATACTTAAACTTTACCTTTACTTTATTTTTACTTTACTTTAACTTTAATAATTCACTTTAATAATTTATACTTTAATAATTCACTTTAATAATTCATACTTTAATAATTCACTTTAATAATTCATACTTTAATAATTCACTTTAATAATTTATACTTTAATAATTCACTTTAATAATTCATACTTTAATAATTCACTTTAATAATTCAAAAATCTATTATAAATAGAATTCAATAGGTTTCATTATTTCATAGAAACTTGAAAATATTTTTCTCTAAACTCTCTCAATCGATTTACATATATATATTTACTCCGTATTATTTCAAGATATTATTAGTATACATAAAATATTACGACGGAGTGCTGTCCGAGTGATTTCGAAATTATTTTTCGAGTAGGATAGGATTTAGGAAATTATGGGTTATAGCTATGGAGGTGATTGAATATGGTTCATGGGTATGCTCGTGAGGTCAATATAGTGTTTATCATTTCCGTTGCGTCTACGTACCTTTCCTGCAATATTGAATCTCAATATTGATACGTGAGTACTCATAATTTAACTTTTACATACTAATAGTGTATCCCTGACTAGTGCTCGAGTATTTAGGATTATGCATGCTTGTACTTTTGATATTGCCCTTAGACAGGTTAGGTTGAATATTGAATTAGTTACACTTACGGTTGAGATAAAGTATAAGATATGCATGTCCTTGGAAAGCTAGCGAAAAATTAAGAACTTTTCCTTTAGATATCGAATAGTTTCGATGAACGGATTAGAAGTTATAATCAATTGAATTTTCGATATTTTTATTAAAAATGATTATTATTATCATCGTTTTTATCTTCGTTCTAGTTTTATCTTATTATTATCATTATTATTATCTTTATCAATAAAAGGGATTTATCATTAAAACTTGTTATTTTTTTTTATTATTACTATGGTTATTATCGTTAAAGTTATAATTAGTATTATTATTATTATAAAATTATTATTATTATTATTATTATTAGTATTAGTATTATTATTATTATTATCATTATTAATATATATATCATTATTTAAAAATAGTTATTGTTATTGTTATTATTATTACTATATTATCATTAAGATAATTATTAGTATTATCGTTAATAATGTTATAGTAACTATCATTATTAATATTAGTGTAATTAAAACAAATATTTGTAACACCTAATTATTTTGATTACTATTATTATCATTATTATGAACACGATATAAAAGACGATTAAAAGCTATTGAATGAAACGATTAGGAAATAATGAGCAACAGTATCATGATGAAATTAAAATATTATAAGATATTGATTTAGATAAAATTATCGTTCTTCTTATTTTTATCATTACTATTATTATTAAAAGTATCGTTAGTATTAAAACTATCATTTTAACAAAAATTATCATTTTAATAGAAATGTCATTGTTACTATAAAATATCATTATTATTATTATTTTAAATAGAATTATTATTTTAAAGACAATATTAAAAATTATCGTAAATATTAAAGTTATCATAATTAGAATTATCGTTTTATCATAATGTCATCTTAGTAATTATAAATATTGATATTTTTATAATAATAATTATTATTACAAAATAATACAACTTTTACTTACTATCATTATAGATATTATTTTATCAAATAAATATGTGATACAAACATATTTTACTACGTGTAATAACTTACTTTAATAATACCTATCATATTATCTTTATGATATTAAATGAACCCTATAAATTTTATTACTTAATATATATAAAAGTATATTTTATTATATAAATTTAATATAAAATTTTATTTATTAATAAATAAATTATATTATTTACTCTAATAAATCTTTTAAAAATATTTAAAAATATAAAACGACGATATTTAAACTATATATTAATCATGTATAGATTTTTGGAAATTATTTTGAGTCAAATTTACTTTTGTTGACTTTTGCATATTAGTCTCGAGCATTAGGATTGTGGTACACTATGACTTGACCTAATTTGTTAGACAAATATAGACCAATACATAATTATATATAATTAATTTAGGTTCGTGAATCCGAGGCCAACCTTGCACTTGCTCAATGACGTTATATGTATTTTTACTACGAAATACAGTATGGTAAGTTTCATTTGCCTTTTTACCCTTTATATTTTTGGGACTGAGAATACATGCGCTTTTATAAATGTTTGATGAAATAAACACAAGTAATTGAAACTACATTCTATGGTTGAATTATCGAAATCGAATACGCCCCTTTTTATTAAAGTTTGGTAATCAAAGAATTAGGGAACAGACACCCTAATTGACGCGAATCCTAAAGATAGATCTATTGGGACTAACAAACCCCATCGAAAGTACCAGATGCTTTAGTACTTCGAAATTTATATAATGTCCGAAGGAGGATCCCGTAATTATAGGGGATATTCTTATATGTATTTAGTTAATGTCGGTTACCAGGTGTTCACCATATGAATGATTATTTTTGTCTCTATGCATGGGACGTATATTTATGAGAACTGGAAATGAAATTCTTGTGGTCTATTAAAATGATGGAAGTAAATGATTATGATAAACTAATGAACTCACCAACCTTTTGGTTGACACTTTAAAGCATGTTTATTCTCAGGTGTTAAAGAAATCTTCTGCTGTGCATTTGCTCATTTTAAAGATATTACTTGGAGTCTTTCATAGCATATTTCGAAGAACGTTGCATTCGAGTCATTGAGTTCATCAAAGATTATTATTAAATCAATTTATAGTTGGATAGTGGATATTATGAAATGGTATGCATGCCTGTCAATTTTCGATGTAAAGAAAGTTTGTCTTTTAAAAACGAATGCAATGTTTGTAAAATGTATCATATAGAGGTCAAATACCTCGCAATGTAATCAACTATTGTGAATCATTTATAATGTATATGAACGGGTCCTTTCAGTTGGTATCAGAGCGGTGGTCTTAGCGAACCAGGTCTGCATTAGTGTGTCTAACTGATAAGTCGATAGGATGCATTAGTGAGTCTGGACTTCGACCGTGTCTGCATGTCAAAAGTTTTGCTTATCATTTTGTGTCGAAAATTAACTACTTATCATCCTCATTAAATTACCTGCTTATCATTTTTAGTCTAAGACACGTCTAGCTGCATTGATTGCATGAATAGTGTATAGACAAAAATTCATATCTTAACATATCTGCTAAATCATATCTTATCGTATCTGTTACTTTAAACTTTGCCTGACATATCCCGCAAAGTCGTCCGTAATCTACGAAATCTTTTTATCTATATATATATATATATATATATATATGTATATATATATATATAATATATATATATATTATATGTAATTAGAATACCATCCGTTAGCCAAAATCATTTCATATAAAAAAAATCCTTTATCCAATCGTACGAAATGGAATTCGTCATCAGTTCAAGTCACTCAGATTTCGAAATGGAATCCCATTCAAGCTCCGAAAGCAGTGTGACTGGAATAGATCAACCAATCAGTCATCACCTATTCTGGATGAATTGGGGATGGGTTCGTAGCCTCCTCAATCATTGGAGACAAGAAGAAGGTGATCTCTTCCATCCACCACATTGCCCTCTTGACGAAGAACCTGAAGCACTTACCGGTGAACCTGTCCGAAACACCATTTTCTCGCTCATTTCCAGAGTATCTCGTCACGATTATATATTACATCAAATTTTAGATTTTATTTATCCGCTCGTCCGAACCGACAATCACCTCGGTGTAATAGAAGAAGTCAACGAGCTTCGCGCTCGGGTAGTGGCTTTGGAGAATATGGTGCAGAGACTACAAACACCAGCAGCAGCATCAACAACATAACCAGTACCACCATCATCAACGCCAACAGTACCATTACCACCTCCAACCACAACCGCGTCGTAAACCTCAACTTCACAATCTGTCCCACGAGCATCAACGTCATACGCACCATAGATACCAAGGAGTACCAACAACAATAACTGACGAAGTATTAATTCATAACTTCATTAGAGAAACATTATGCGGCGATTATGTAATCTCTAAAGTCTTAGATATTATCTAATCTAGCCCTAACCATAAATCAGTTAAGCGAACCAAAATGATAGAAGGAAGAGTAGAAACCCTGACAAAAATGGTGTGTGATTAACAAGCTAAACTTGCTTTACCAACAGCATCAACAGTACCGTCAGCGTTACCAGCATCGTCAGTACAGTCAACATCCGAATCAACAACACCGATAACATCACAAACTCCATCAGTTCAAGAATCACTGTGGACATCATTACGAATCAATAACGTGTATATTGTATCAACAAGTTATGAAGAATTAACTCATTCCATCTAAAGAAATTATATGTATATTATATATATATATATATATATATATATATATATATATATATATATATATATATATATATATATATATATATATATATATATTGAAATAAATCTTTCCGTGCTAAGCTATTGTGTGTGAATCTTAACTACTCGGTTAATTCATATTACAAATATGCAATAATGTACGTCCTTCGGCCGCAACTTAACCAGCGTTAACTACAATCTCTGTCACAATTCAACAAATTCCAATTCATAATAAATGAAGTATATATTTGATTTTACACTTTCATCATCGATGTACCCAAAAGTTTTCAGATAACATCATTCGTACTTTGCGAAATTCACAAGAATTTCACGAACCGAACATCATACATCAACAAATAACGAAGTATTGATTCATAATTTCAATGTCATTAAAGAAATATTGCCTAAAAGTTATGTACTTTTTAAAGCCTTTAGAGATTATTCAATTCTAGTTTCAACCGTAAATCAAATGAGTTTAATTTAACATTAACTCATTAAATTTATGTTACATCTGAAGAAAATATACATATATATATTTACATAAAGACTGTAATAAAATTCTTTTGTACAAAATATTAATTGTGAAATTTTTTTTTAACGGGTAGGTAATACCCGAGAGATATATAAATTCACAATTAATATGTTACATTCTTCGAATCTGATTCAGTAAATCATCCATTATACTCCCTACTTTCATAACAATATACATTCTTTTATAGAAATCAAAACAACCATACTCATTCAAAATTTAATTACATATTCTGATTTTGAAATCTCAAAATTCAACTTGAGATATGACCAAAATCATCACTCTTAGATCCTTACATCTTTCACAAGCTATATTTTGACTTCAAAAATGTGTTAGAACATCAAATGTATGTTAACGATTACAATCTGTGTTCAAACCCTTCGAAAATTTCTGAAGACACTTCGAATGATGAGCAATCGAGATGATGATCCAACCACATGTTACCCACAGTTATGTACCCGAAAAACTCTTGAAACAAAAGTAAAAGTTTAAACAATGTATCCGCGTCAGATTCTTTGGCATTTATTAGCAAAAATAACTTTGCGACTCCTATTCTAAGTAGCCATTTTTGTCACAGCTCCAGCAAGTCAACTTCGACTTTTCAGTCAGACTAACCTTATTATAACCTTGAGATATACACCATTGTTAGCAGATGTATCAACAACTTCATTACCCTTTGACTTTAGCCTCTCCAAAAAGTCATTATAATTATTCATTGAAACCCCATCATTTACTCATTCGCATCTTGTAATGAGAATTGCCATACGAATCATTGGGAATTAGCAATCAGTATTTTGAAATCTCGCAGGATGTCTACGCCAACAGTTATATGCGTATATATAACGTCTATCTTCTGGACTTAATTTGAATGTGTAGTTTCTGAAAAACACTCCGAACTACGAATTGGTTCTCCGAAAATGGAAAAAAAATGCTGATGAAGCAGCAAAAACTATAAACGACTTTAAACGGTAAAAGCTGGATGATAATGATGAAGTGTGCTGGCAAAGCGCAGAAAAAGAGAAGTTTTGGAACTGGAAAACGGATTGAGCAAAGTAGGAAGGAGGCTGTGGACAAATTACAAACACTGAACCTGACTTCAAAGGATCCAAATGATTCAGTACCTGCTGAAGTCATTAACGAATACCTTGCTCCTGACTCTAAACCTCTGCGGACAATATTCTTCATCATACTCTGATATTAGAAATTCTAAAATATCATCATATCTTTCATTATAAATATCCTCCATATTTCTGAAGATATTTTCTTAATTTTTCTTATTTGAAATCATTTACCTCTTCGCGCTATCTGTATTACATCATAAAAGAAACTATTTTAGTTTCTAAATTCTGAAACATTCAAGTTTAAAATTGGAATATTTTGAAGTAATGTTGGGAACTGAAGCATGAATTAGTATAATATAATGACACTTGATCAATGTGATTATATTACAGTAAGTCATGCTGAGTTTCTAAATGGAACGTGATGATTCACAGATCATAACATCATCATGTGCCATGTTATACAACTCTTATATTCTATTTAACCTCTAAAATATCAAGAAAATATTTCTTGATGATTCGGCCTTTTCCAAGGTATTCTAGTAATTTGACAAGTCAAGATTATGCCATCACAATTTCCTTCCTAGAACATTAACAATGTTCATTCCGAAATTCATATCTGTGAATTCTGGACCATTACAAGAGGTGCTTAATCGCAAGAAGAAGAAACGAAAGGACAAAACTCCGAAATAGAAATTGGGGTATAAATTGCAGCAAATAAAAGAGAGCATTATAATGATTATGGAAGACAGAAGCAGAGACTTTGAAATATAAGGGAACATATAAATCCCAACGACAAACCAGAAATTATAAACCATATATATCGATGCATATAGAAATATAAAGACACGGGAGAACTAGAAACACTATAAACCCAAGAGTATAGTAGAAGTAAATAGATTCTTCCGGCAGTAGATGAAAAAAAAGAATGACCGATATAAAAGTTAGAAGTATATTGAGAATCAGAACTGGATGGAGCATATTGATGAATACTTTAAAATATGAGTTGAGAGGGAAAGAATAGAAGGTGATGAAACATGACTAGGAACTTAGAAATCAACAGATTTAACTCACACAATGGCGGAATAAGTGAATCAAACCCTCTAGTGAATAGGTTAAGTTTTTTTTGATTAATTTAGTCAAACCACAACTAAATCAAGTGTGATTAGATCAACACCTAGAGTTATTATTCACCACTTGGGTGATTTGGACTGAGAGAGAATCGAAGGAGCTCACTAGATCTGAGTGTGTGTAACAAATGAGAGGCTTAACCTAAAATGAAGAACATAAGACTTTATATACCCCTGCTGTTGACTCACCCATACGATTCATTCATCACATGTACGAGTTGGCTTCATCAGCCGTACGGGTGATCACTCACTCGTGTCTTCTCATTTAGGTTATAATTGTGACTTAGCTCAGCATCAACCGTGTGTATGAGCCTGTCAGCCGTACTAGTGAGGCTTCACTCGTACGCCTGACTAAGTCTAACATAGTCAAACATCTAAATCTCATTCCTGCAGTTCCTGTAACCACATTCAAACACGGTTAGGATAATAACGAGCAATCATGGTGGCCTGTAAACTGTTGTACCTGCAATGGACATGGGTAGATGTCTATGGACTTGCATAAAATGCATCAACAGAAGGTGTGAGTTGTAAGAAAACGAAGGAGGTGAATTTATAAGAAAATCTCCGACAGAATAATTAAAATGGACGATCGCATTTAAAGAGGATCCTAATTCCCTTGATTACTGGAGAGTCAAATCTTATTAAGAAGATTTTCTTCAAATCCCTTGAAATCTGGGAATCAATCATATCTACGTCAAATGATAAGATGAATCTACACTTACTCATTTCACTCTTCTATGTTAGCTTCATTCGTACTCTTCATATAAATGGATTGTTTATCCAAATTATTCGCTGATGATATAACTCTAATTTTCAGCCCGTATGAATCATGAAAACATACTTATTATCATTCACGACCTTTCCACTCAAATTTCGGGACCAAATTTCTTTAACGGGTAGGTACTGTGACAACCCGGAAATTTCCAACCAAATTTAAACTTTAATCTTTATATGTTTCCGACACGATAAGCAATATTTGTTAAGTTAAATTGCAAGAATTTTAAACTATGTTCATACATTCATTCAACCTCGACCAAGTTCCAACGATTCACGAACCATTAAACGAATATGATTATATATGTATATGTGTATATATATTATAACTTGAAACGTAAACAAAATATTAGATTAAATACTTTATATGATTGTATCTGTTTCAAAATGTTTATCAATGGAATTAGAAGATAAGATCAAATGATTGAATTATCAGATATATTGAATTATGATTACAAGTCTCTGTTGAAAGGCCCACGTTGATTTGAGAAATCTTTTCATTTTAACAATATTCGGAAAATGGTAAAGTGATTTATAAATAAGAACAAATTGTCAATCATTGATAACTAGACAAAGGATAGTGGAAGATTGAATCTCATAAAGACTCGATTGATCTATTTAGTTTCAAACGTACAAAAACGTTTTCAGTTTAAAAAGAACTTTATTATTAAAATGTATATAACTTTTATAAATATCTAGAACCACTTTTGACAACTCATTACTTAACTAGTATGATAAAGATAACGATATTTATATTTTATTTTATTAAATATGTATAACGATTTAAATTAATATTATATATATTTATACGCGTATTATACGTACATAGTTTTATACTTTTACTATACTTAAACTTTACCTTTACTTTATTTTTACTTTACTTTAACTTTAATAATTCACTTTAATAATTCATACTTTAATAATTCACTTTAATAATTCACTTTAATAATTCATACTTTAATAATTCACTTTAATAATTCAAAAATCTATTATAAATAGAATTCAATAGGTTTCATTATTTCATAGAAACTTGAAAATATTTTTCTCTAAACTCTCTCAATCGATTTACATATATATATTTACTCCATATTATTTCAAGATATTATTAGTATAAATAAAATATTACGACGGAGTGCTGTCCGAGTGATTTCGAAATTATTTTTCGAGTATGATAGGATTTAGGAAATTATGGGTTATAGCTATGGAGGTGATTGAGTATGGTTCATGTTTATGCTCGTGAGGTCAATATAGTGTTTATCATTTCCATTACGTCTACGTACCTTTCCTGCAATATTGAATCTCAATATTGATACGTGAGTACTCATAATTTAACTTTTATATACTAATAGTGTATCCCTGACTAGTGCTCGAGTATTTAGGATTATGCATGCTTGTACTTCTGATATTGCCCTTAGACAGGTTAGGTTGAATATTGAATTAGTTACACTTGCGGTTGAGATAAGGTATAAGATATGCATGTCCTTGGAAAGCTAGCGAAAAATTAAGAACTTTTCCTTTAGATATCAAATTTTCGATATTTTTATTAAAAATGATTGTTATTATCATTGTTTTTATCGTCGTTCTAGTTTTATATTATTATTATCATTATTATTATCTTTATCAATAAAAGGGATTTATCATTAAAAATTGTTATTTTTTATTATTATTACTATCGTTATTATCGTTAAAGTTATAATTAGTATTATTATTATTATCCAATTATTATTATTATTATTATTATTATTATTATTATTATTATTATTATTATTATTATTATTATTATTATTATTATTATTATTATTGTTATTATTATTATTAGTATTATTATTATTATCATTATTAATATATATATATATATCATTATTTAAAAATGGTTATTGTTATTGTTATTATTATTATTACTATATTATCATTACGATAATTATTAGTATTATTGTTAATAATGTTATAGTAACTATCATTATTAATATTAGTGTAATTAAAACAAATATTTGTAACACCTAATTATTTTGATTACAATTATTATCATTATTATGAACACGATATAAAAGACAATTAAAAGCTATTAAATGAAACGATTAGGAAATAATGAGTAAGAGTATCATGATGAAATTAAAATATTATAAGATATTGATTTAGATAAAATTATCGTTCTTATTATTTTTATCATTACTATTATTATTAAAAGTATCGTTAGTATTAAAACTATCATTTTAACAAAAATTATCATTTTAATAGAAATGTCATTGTTACTATAAAATATCATTATTATTATTATTTTAAATAGAATTATTATTTTAAAGACAATATTAAAAATTATCGTAAATATTAAAGTTATCATAATTAGAATTATCGTTTTATCATAATGTCATCTTAGTAATTATAAATATTGATATTTTATAAAAATAATTATTATTACAAAATAATACAACTTTTACTTACTATCATTATAGATATTATTTTATCAAATAAATATGTGATACAAACATATTTTACTACGTGTAATAACTTAGTTTAATAATACCTATCATATTATCTTTATGATATTAAATGAACCCTATAAATTTTATTACTTAATATATATAAAAGTATATTTTATTATATAAATTTAATATAAAATTTTATTTATTAATAAATAAATTATATTATTTACTCTAATAAATCTTTTAAAAATATTTAAAAATATAAAACGACGATATTTAAACTATATATTAATCATGTATAGATTTTTGGAAATTATTTTGAGTCAAATTTACTTTTGTTGACTTTTGCATATTAGTCTCGAGCATTAGGATTGTGGTACACTATGACTTGACCTAATTTGTTAGACAAATATTGACCAACACATAATTATATATAATTAATTTAGGTTCGTGAATTCGAGGCCAACCTTGCACTTGCTCAATGACGTTTTATGTATTTTTACTACAAAATACAGTATGGTGAGTTTCATTTGCCTTTTTACCCTTTATATTTTTGGGACTGAGAATACATGCGCTTTTATAAATGTTTGACGAAATAGACACAAGTAATTGAAACTACATTCTATTGTTGAATTATCAAAATCGAATATGCCCCTTTTTATTAAAGTCTGGTAATCTAAGAATTAGGGAACAGACACCCTAATTGACGCGAATCCTAAAGATAGATCTATTGGGCCTAACAAACCCCATCCAAAGTACCGGATGCTTTAGTACTTCGAAATTTATATCATGTCCGAAGGAGGATCCCGGAATGATAGGGGATATTTTTATATGTATCTAGTTAATGTCGGTTACCAGGTTTTCACCATATGAATGATTATTGTGGTCTATTAAAATGATGGAAATAAAATGATTATGATAAACTAATGAACTCACCAACCTTTTGGTTGACACTTTAAAGCATGTTTATTCTCAGGTATTAAAGAAATCTTCCGCTGTGCATTTGGTCATTTTAAAGATATTACTTGGAGTCTTTCATAGCATATTTCGAAGAACGTTGCATTCGAGTCATTGAGTTCATCAAAGATTATTATTAAATCAATTTATAGTTGGAGAGTGGATATTATGAAATGGTATGCATGCCTGTCAATTTTCGATGTAAAGAAAGTTTGTCTTTTAAAAACGAATGCAATGTTTGTAAAATGTATCATATAGAGGTCAAATACCTCGCAATGTAATCAACTATTGTGAATAGTTTATAATGTATATGAACGGGTCCTTTCACTGTTACAGTCCTAGTAGGAATAAGCTCATTTTTCTCATTTGTAATGACAGTCATGCCACCCTTCTTAGGCACGCATTGAACTGGGCTTACCCATGGACTATCAGAAATTGGATAAATTAAACCTGCATCTAGCAGTTTAATAATTTCTTTCTTAACAACATCTTGCATATTAGGATTTAGTCTTCATTGGTGTTGCACATACATTTTATGACCTTCTTCCATAAGGATTTTATGTGTGCAATTCCTTTAATATCATGAATCTTCCATGCAATAGCTGGTTTATGAGCTTTTAGCATAGAAATGAGTCGAGATTTTTCATTTTCAGTAAGAGAAGACGATATTATTACAGGTAATTCAGATTCACCATGTAAATAAGCGTATTCCAAATGATTTGGAAGTGGCTTTAACTCTAATGTCGGAGGTTCTTCTATCGATGATTTATATCGATATCTGTCTTCTTCTTTTAGCATTTAAATTTCTTCTGTTGTTGGTTCATATCCATTAGCCATAAGTGTAGCTAACATTTCAGTTTCATCAATCGGTTCAGTACCTTCTCCTAAAGAACATTCTCCTGTTCCTTGTAATTCTGGAAATTCTTCTAACAATTCTGCATGTGATTCTATAGTTTGAATATAATAACATGTATCATCTGCAGATTGCGGTTGTTGCATGGCTCTATCAACTGAAAAAGTAACACTCTCGTCCTCTATACTCAGGGTCAGTTTCTTACCAAACACGTCTATTATTGCTTTAGCCGTGTTTAATAATGGTCTTCCTAATATGAGAGGTACTCGAGAATCTTCTTACATGTCCAGAACAACAAAATCTACTGGAAATACTAAAGTACCAACTTTAACTAGCATGTTCTCCATTATCCCTCTAGGATATTTTATTGATCTATCGGTTAGTTGTATACTTATTCTTGTTGGTTTCAATTCTCCAAGGTCTAGTTTAGCGTATAGTGAATACGACATTAGATTTATACTAGCACCTAAGTCTGCCAATGCTTCTATTGAACTAAGACTACCCAGAAAACATGGAATTGTGAAACTTCCTGGATCAGATAATTTTTCTGGTATCTTATTCAACAGCACTGCAGAACAATTAGCATTCATAGTAACAGCCGAGAGTTCTTCCATTTTCTTTCTATTCGTGATTAGATCTTTCAAAAATTTAGCATATCTAGGCATTTCTGAAATTACATCAATAAAAGGAAGATTTACATTTATCTGTTTAAACATATCCAATAATTTGGATTGCTCGGCTTCAAGTCTCTCTTTTTTCATTTTACTCGGGTAAGGAAGTGGTGGTTGGTATGGTTTAACATAAGGTTTTGCTTTAACTGTGTTATCTTCATTAACCTTTTCAACTACCAGTTCTTTTTTCTTATCTTGTTCAGGTTGTGGTTCTTGTAGAGTAGGAATAGCTTCCTCAGAAATTACAGGTATTTCAGGTGGTTTAAGTGTAATACCACTTCTTGTGGTAATGGCTTTAGCTGTTTCATTCCGGGGGTTAGCATTTGTATCACTAGGTAAACTTCCCGGTTTTCTTTGACCTATTAACCTTGCTAGGTTACTTACTTCTTGTTCCAGATTTTGAATAGAAGCTTGTTGATTTCTAAATGCTTGAGCATTTTGTTCATTGGTTTGTTTTTGAGATGTGAAAAATTGCGTTTGAGATTCAACTAGCTTCGTCATCATATCTTCTAAATTTGGCTTTTTATCATCGGTTTGTGGTGGTTTGTTTTGAAAATTAGGTCTTTACTGGTTGTAAGTATTATTGGATACTTGTTGATTACTAGGACCTTGTTGGTTGTTGTATGGAACATTTCGGTTATTATTCTGGTTTTGGTTGTAAATCGGTCTTGACGGTTGATAATTATTCTGATAATTATTTCCAGGCCTTTGGTTTATGTATGAAACATTCTCTCTTTGTTCCATTGTTAGTTCAATACTGAGACAATCTTTTGTCAAATGTGGTCCTCCACACTGCTCACAACTAATTCGTATTGAGTGTATATCTTTAGTCATCTTTTCCATTCGTCTCTCGACAGCATCTATCTTTGCAGAAATAGAATCTAAGTCATGGCTAGAATCGGCTCTAGCTGCTTTAGATGATCTAACGATATCTTTTTCTTGGTGCCACTCATGTGAATGGGAAGCAGTGTTATCAATAATTTTGTAAGCATCAGTTTCTGTTTTCTTCATAATGAAACCGCCAGCTGCTATATCGATGTCTTTCCTTGTAGTGATGTTGCATCCTTGGTAGAATATTTGTACTATTTGACGGGTGTCTAAACAATGTTGCGGACATCCTCTCAATAACTTTCCAAATCTTGTCCATGCCTCATATAGAGTTTCATTTGGTTTTTGTGTGAACGTAACAATTTCTCCTTGAAGTCTTACGGCTTTAGATGCCGGAAAGAATTGTTTAAGAAATTTTTCAACTAAAACGTCCCATGTATCAATCGCCCCTTCAGGTAACGATTCTAACCAATCTTTTGCTTCTCCCTTTAAAGTCCAGGGAAATAACATGAGATATATCTGTTCATCCTCCACTTCTCTTATTTTAAATAGTGTGCAGATCCTATTAAAGGTACGAAGATGTTCATTTGGATCTTCCTTCAGCGCCCCACTAAATTGGCATTGATTAGTTACCATGTGTAGAATTTGTCCTTCGATTTCATAATCTGGCGCATTAATGTCTGGATGAGTAATTGCGTGACCTTGGCCAGTGCGTTTAGCTCTCATTCGGTCTTCCATACTTAGAGGTTCCAGATTTTCCATGATTGAATTTGTTGAATCTGAATCACTAGAGGATTCTGATTTAATGGTTCATTCCTCAACAATCTCTGTTTGAATGATTGGTGGTTCCAGAGGAAAAATTAATGGTTCAGGATCTCGAAATCGTCCCTGAATATTCTCCGGATTCTCAATTGTGAGGTCGGGTTCAAAAAATGGATTATCGGAAATTTGAATTGGAGTACTTGGTCGACTGGATGACGATTCTAAAGAAAAATCAACGGCGATAATATTTCCTAGATGTCTTGATCGAGTTACAGGTGGTGAACGTACAAAAGGTGGTGAACGTTTTGCTCGGTGCATTCACTGAATATCCTATTAGTTTTTTAAAAAGAAAGAAAAATTATATAAGTTATCCAATTAATAGACTTTTCTGATTTTACCCACGTTTCGAATAGCCAAAAGATGCAGCAGAGGGGCAGGATTCGTTTGGTCTCAATATAATTGAGTACTGTTTGGCTCCAATAACCCGGTCCACGTATAAATCCAACTATTACTACGAACCAGAAAATTTTGATGTCTATCAATTTAACCACTTAAAACAATTTTTCGTTTGAAATTTAAAGAAATATTAGATAAGAAATAGAGAAAATTCTAAGTCCTAAAAACTAGAATGTCGATAAATAAGAAAGAAAAAGAGCGCGTCGAAAAACGTCAAAAAATAAAAGATTGAAAAATAATAGGCGTCGAAAAATAAAAATAAGAAAGTAGCGCGTCGAAACTTAAAAAGGAACTAAAAACTAAGAATTAAAAGTTGCGTCTGAAAATATTAAAGCTTACAAGGAATTCTATATCCCAAATGGCAATATCTTAAAAAGGATACAAAAAATTTAGAACAGCGTCGCAAAATTCTAAAGCACCTAAATCTTAGTCTAAAGAAAAAAGCACTTAAGGGATTTTACGGCAAAGCCTAAAAATTTAGAAATAAAAATAACTATGGCAAATACTATGATTTAAAACTAAATACGAGCGAAAAATACAAATATTACGCTAAAATGAATAAATAAATAAAAAAGTACAAAATATAAAAATATACTTAAAGTTGTAAAAAGTACAATTTTTATAAAAATATTATTTTTATATTATTTATTTAATAAAACTATTAATTTTATAATTTAATTAAAACTAAATAAACTAAAAATACAAAATAAACAATAAAACTAAATTAACTAATTAAATAAAACCCTAAAAACTAAATAATTAAATTAATTAAACCCTAATTTTGTATTAATTGCAGTCCTAGGTTGACCTGTCAGATTGACCTCCGTGAGTGCGGTTAGGTCCAGTTCAAAAGCTCCGCGAGTTGCGGAGGGTCAAATTTAGGCTGAAAAGGGGTTCGTTTTTGCACAGGTTCAGTTTTGTTTTTTTTTATGTTTTTCTGTTTTATCAAATATATATAAAATATAAATATAAATAAATATTTTTATAAAACAATAAAATACTTATGTTTAAACTCAAAAGTAAAAATACTTTTTTTTAACTTTATATATATTTTTAACAAACTCTTTTTGTATTTTTATATTTTTATATTTTAAAAAAAAACTTATATTTTTATACGAAGGACTTAATAAAAACTTTTACAAAATTATATTATTATTATTTTTTTTATATCATTAGCGTTGCGCTTTCGGTGTTTAAGTTCCCCGGCAGCGGCGCCAAAAATTACTTGATGTGTGCGAGACGTACTAGGAAATAGCTTTATTTTTACTAGGAAATACTATTAAATACGATATAATTTTACACAAGATATTTATTTATTTATAGAATGGATATACATAAACCTTGCTACAACACTTATAGGCAGTGTATCTAATCGTACAGTAGTGTAGTTTTTAATAAGTCCGGTTCGTTCCACAGGGAATCTTTTAAACAAAGCTTAACGCTATATTAGTTTTAATTTATAAAAATATAAATATATATATAAGTAATATTATTATTATAAAAAGTGGTTTTTACCGTTTAATGACCGGTTTGTCGATTTTTAAAAATTTAGTCGCAGTTAAAACCTAATGTAAAATATTAAATAAATAAAAGACTTAATTTAAAGCGTAAAGTAAATAACGATAATGAAATTGCAATAAATAAAAGTGCGACAAAATAAAATTACGATAATTAAAAAGTACGATAATTAAAAGTGCAATTAAATACAATGACAATAAATAAAAGTGCAATTAAACACAATAACAATAAATAAAAGTGCAATAATTAGAAGTGCAATTAAATATGAAAATAAAGAAATTATGCTTATTTAAACTTCCGTAATCATGATGTTTGACGTGTTGATTTTAGTTTATTCCCATGGGTTAATTGTTCTTTGACCTGGATTATTTAATATGTCCGTCTGGTTTTTGTCCATAACAGTCCATCAGTCATAAATATAAAGTGCGAGTATCCTCGTCAAATTATCCTTATACCCGAAGTTAAATATTCCAACTAATTGGGGACTTAAACTGTAACAAGGTCTTAATACTTTTTTTAATAATTACACCAGGATATCGAGTGCGTGTAACCCAAGGTTTTAATACTTTGTTATCAATTACGCCAAGTGTCTTTGTACATAATTTCACCCCTGTTTTAATAATTCTAGTGACTATTAATCCATTCCCGTGTCCGGTTAAATGAACGATTATTCGTACATATAAATATCCCGCCCATCGTGTCCGAACGAGTGTATATGGTTATTTATAGGTATGTCCAATTGTAAATCTTTATATTAAAATTAACAAACTATCATTTAGTTAAAAAAATATAAAGCCCATTAATAGCCCATAATCTAATTTCCACAAGTGTCGTTCTTTTGTCCAAACCCCAATTATGGTACAAAGCCCAATTACCCAAATTTAAATATTTAGCCCAACATCATGATTACTTCGGTATTAAATAAGCATAATAATAACTTAGCTACGAGACATTAAATTAAAAAGGTTGAACATAACTTACAATGATTAAAAATAGCGTAGCGTTACACGGACAGAATTTCGACTTACACCCTTACAATATTCGCTAACATACCCTTATTATTAGGATTTAAAATTAAAATTAAAATTAAAATATAAATATATATATATATATATATATATATATATATATATATATATATATATATATATATATATATATATATATATATATATATATATATATTTTACGTATGTTGAATGAGAAAAAGATGTGTAAATTTCGGCCGAATGCTCGGCCTTTTATAGGCCCACGTAATACTATTTGACCTCCGCGAGTGCGGAGGTTTTTGCCTTTATAAGCTTCGCGAGTGCGGAGCTGTGGATTCCAGCTCACACAAGATTGGCTCCTAGCTTGCCGACGGTTTTATAATATAATATAATATATATATATTAATTTTAAGAATTAATTATATATTATATTATATTCATGTGCATAGTTGACTTGTAATTTTTAGTTCGTTGCGTCGAGCGTTGAGAGTTGACTCTGGTCCCGGTTCCGGATTTTCGAACGTCCTTGCGTATAATTTAATATCTTGTACTTTGCGTTTCGCGTCTTGTACTCTTGTAATTTTGAGACGTTTCTCATCAATAATTGGAACCACTTTGATTGTATTTTGTACTTTTGAGCATTTTGGTCGTTTACGTCTTCAATTCATCGAATCTGTCTTTTGTCTTCACCTTTTATTATTTAAACGAATATCACTTGTAAATAGAACAATTGCAACTAAAAGCTTGTCTTTCTTGAGGGATAATGCTATGAAATATATGTTCGTTTTTAGCATTATCAATTACATTGAGGTTTGAGAATTGAATTCACGGATCTTGTTACTATTCTATTACTATGTACCACTAGAGTTATATTCTTTTATCAATCACATGTTTCTTTTCATTGATTGATGATTGATATTTATATATTATTATTATTATATTATTATTATTATTATTATTAATATCATAAAACATATATATATATATATATATATATATATATATATATATATATATATATATATATATATATACTGCATACATGATACAACAGCCATCACCGTGCTTTCTATCTAATCTCTGTTTTATTTTTCGATGGCCAAGACAACCAGCCACCAATGCAACCATCCTCACCGACAACCACAAACTACCATCGAACAACCACGATCACCAAATCAAAATCCATCATAAAAAGCATACAACTTTCCTCATACCCCAACAACACCACGAATACCACCACCTCAATACGCCATCTCCCAATCACCCCCAAAAACAACTAGACCTTTTCTTATGTTTCAATGTTTCATTCGGCACCAAACACTCAAGGTTGAGGTTAAATGCTGTACACTGCTACTATTATATTATGTTTGGGTTCGCTAGTTCAAAACCTCAAACCCTTATCACATTGCTGTCGTACAATGCCATCGTGTATAACTATTTTCTCCTTCATTTACTGTGCAACCTAAACAACTTTCCATCGATCACTTCCTTTCACCCATATCAACAACCCTCAAACCACTTCAACCGCCACCTCTTCTATCCTTAAACCACCATCGATCTCCTGTAACAGGAACCGACACATCGCTACTATATATTTTTGTTTGAATCAAAACACAATCACCACCTAGTTGATACTGCTATGCTGCTGTTTTTCCATCGAGAACCATCACAAAAAGTCGCTGTGTTGCTGCTATATGTTATATTCGAACCAGGCTACGGCCATTATTGATCATATAAGGTGACTGTGAAGTTTCTGCTAAGATTTAAAAAACGAAAGCGATGAATATTATAATTAAAGAAGATAGACGTTGAGATATACTACCAACGAACCCCACCATTATTTATTCATGGTACAAATTAAATTAAAACATTGCTTTTATGATTCTTTAATTGTTTGGCTGAAAATTCACAACCCCACCCAATATTTTTTGTCAACCTACTTAATTGGCAAGTTGGACTAAATCCATTATGAAATGAGCAAATCATTGGGCTGTTAAATTACCTAGCTAGATTGGGCCGTAATCTTGTTATGTGGGCTGTGAACTTATTTGGATTATTAAGTAGGGATCCATCCTCTAATATAACCCATCTTGATCTTACTTGTTAACCGATTGTTATTGCGTGAAACTGCAAACTTCGCTGCAGCTGCTGCTACAGCCTCACGGTTCTATTTCTATATAATAGCCTTAGTATTATGCAATGAAAAAGATCGATGGGAATAAAAAATGATGATAACGATTGTATGATATCAATGTATTAAGGTTTATGGAGAACATGATACAAGATTAAGATAATAATATATGATATTGATGACAATTAGAGTGAGATTAAGATGGTGTTAAGATTATGGTTAATGATGATGTTGATAACGATGTAAGAAAAGAATAATGATTCGCTTTCATGTTTATGATGATGAGGTTAGGAATGTTTAGGTTAGATGATATGTGTATTATGATGAGGATGATATTGATGATGAACAATGATAATTAATTGATAATGATACGGTTTATTAGTGATGATTTTTGGTGATGATGATATGATGATGAAGAGATATGAATTTATGTTGAAAACAATGATAATAAGATTATGATTATGATATTGTTTATAATGATGATCATGATAATATGGTAATATGATGATGAGGGATTGATAATGATGATCACAAGATGACGATGATGAGGGTACGGGAATACAAAGTTGATATCATGCGAAAATCATTATAACCAAATGTGGAAGTTTATGGTATAAACTAAACTCTTATTATTATTATTATTATTATTATTATTATTATTATTATTATTATTATTATTATTATTATTATTATTATTATTATTATTATTATTATTATTATTATTATTATCATTTTTAGTATTATTATTAAAATTATTATTATTATTATCATTCCTATTAAAAATATCATTATAACTAAAATTATTAAAGTTATCACTTTTATTAAACCTATCATTCTTATCAAAATTTAACATTTTAGTAAAGTTATTATATTTATCCTTAATAAAATTTACATTATTATTATTATTATTATTATTATTATTATTATTATTATTATTATTATTATTATTATTATTATCATTATTATTATTATTATTATTATTATTATTATTATTATTATTATTATTACTATTATTACTATCATTATTATTATTATCATTTTTACTACTAGTATTATTATTATTATCATTATAACTATATTACTATTATCAATACTACTATTAATATTATTATCAAAATGACTATAAAAATTAGTTATATAAAAAATATACTTAACTAAACTATATTAATATTTTTACTTCTTTGAAGTATACAAAATAAATACATGTAATTAAGTTACTAATGAAACCCTAATCTACTAAGATAACACTTATAATATATAAATCTGTTCGATTACAATTAGAGGTGTTAATATATATACTTGATATAGGTTCGTGAATCCGAGGCCAACCTTGCATTGTTCAGTGTCGTCGCATGCATATTTTTACTACAAAATATCGTATTGTGAGTTTCATTTGCTCCCTTTTTAAATGCTTTTGCAATATATATTTTTGGGACTCAGAATACATGAGCTATTTTTATAACTGTTTTACGAAATAGACACAAGTAATTGAAACTACATACGGTTGAATGGATCGAAGCCTAATATGCACTTTTTAGCTTGGTAGCCTAAAAGTTAGGGAACAGACCCCCTAATTGACGCGAATCCTAAAGATAGATCTATCGGGCCCAACAAGCCCCATTCTGAAATTTGGAATGCTTTAGTACTTCGATTTTATCTTGTCTGATGGGTGTCCCGGAATGATGGGGATATTCTATATGCATCTTGTTAATGTCGGTTACCAGGTGTTCAATCCATATAAATGATATTTTTGTCTCTATTCATGGGACGTATATTTATGAGAAATGAAAAATGAAAATCTTGTGGTCTATTAAAATGATGGAAATGATTATTTATGTTAAACGAATGAACTCACCAACCTTTTGGTTGACACTTTAAGGCATGTTTATTCTCAGGTATTAAGAAAATCTTCCACTGTGCCTTTGCTCATTTTAGAGATATTACTTGGAGTCATTCATGACCTATTTCAAAATACGTTGCATTCGAGTCGTTGAGTTCATCAAGATTATTATTAAGTCAATTATAGTTGGATATATTATGAAATGGTATGCATGCCGTCAACTTTCGATGTAATGAAAGTTTGTCTTTTCAAAAACGAATGCAATGTTTGTAAAATGTATCATATAGAGGTCAAGTACCTCGTGATGTAACCAAGTGTAATGTATTCATCTATATGGATTAGGACGAGTCGTTATAGTGGTAGTGGGCCATCTCGAAGAAGTAATTACAATGGCGATAAATATCTCAAGTTTAATAATAACAAGTGGGAGGAAGTCAAAGGTTTAAAAACAACCATGCTGACAATGTTGCATTGATAAAAGACCTCACGAAAACACCAAAAGAAATATTAGCTACAGAAGTAGTATGTAAAAGTTTCGATCCCCCAATACCTTTGTCAAAATATGGGAATAGAGATAAAAGAAAATTTTACGACTTTCATGACGATTACGGTCATGTAATCAATGAATGTCGGCATCTAATTGAAAAGGTAGTTGCTGAACTTAAAATAGGAAGATTGCAACACTTGAAAAAAGGTGGAAAAACATCAAGTGAGAAGCCAAAAGGAGAAAAAGAGTATCCATGGCAAAGAAAGAATGATGAAAAGGAAATAGATAAAACCATTAACATGGTGACCAGCGGACAAGCAAATCAGAGACGCAAATTAGAATTGTCAGAGGAATGGGAAAACACTCCCATCCTATTCCCAGCCATAGCGCAAGAACCCTCGGATGCGCCTATCATAATTAAAGGGCGCGTTAAAAGCTGTGGGTACATCATAAAGCGATTGCACGTAGACACTGGTTGTGGTGTTGATATAATGTATGAACATTGTTTATGGTTGCTGCCTGGAGCGGTACGAGCCAAGCTGATAGCTCCTAGTTCCGCATTATCAGGGTTTTCTGGAGAGTCCGCATGGCCAATAGGGATCATCGAGTTAGAATTAGAGCTGGTAGATGATGATAATAAGGAGTTAGTAAGAAGTACAACAGTAGAATTTGTTGTAGTAAGGTCTTACTCGAAATATAATGCGCTTTTAGGGCGCACAACTTTGTAAAAGTAGGCAGCTATTCCCTCTACAGTGCATGGTCTTATAAAGTTTCCAACTCCATTAGGAATCGCGACAATAAGGTCGGAAAAACAAGATGCAAGTGTTGCGGCTGTAGAACAAGCCAAAAAATAGCCAAGTGAAGAAGACTGCTCTGAAGCTGCATGATTATCGCAAACCCGCGATATCCAAAGCAAAAAATTAAAATCAGCGGAGGGTTGTCTGATGAAACAAAGTTTAAGCTTCGTAACATATTAGCTTCCAATACGGATGCCTTTACATGGAAAGAAGCAGACGTGACCGGTGTGCCAAGAGAAATAGCTGAGCACAAACTTAACGCAAACTCAAGTCTGACACCGGTACACCAAAAGAGACGCGGTATGGCACCGGAAAGAAGTGAATGGTTGAAGGCAGAAGTTGCAAGTTGGTCAAAGCAAATATATTACAAGAAGTGAGGTACCAGACATGGGTAGCAAACCCGGTACTGGTAAAAAAGCCTGATGGGTCTTGGCGCATGTGTGTCGACTTCACAAACATCAACAAGGCATGTTCCAAAGATAATTATCCTCTACCAGAAATAGACTGGAAAATTGAACCGCTAGCTGGCTTCCGGTATAAATGTTTTCGGGACGCGTACAAAGGATACCATCAGATACAGATGGCAGCAGATGATGAGGATAAAACTGCCTTTCACACCAGCCAGGGTATCTATTGTTATACAAAGATGTCGTTTGGTTTAAATAATGCTGGAGCAACATACCAACGCGTAATAGACGAGGCTTTTAAAAATCAAATTGGCAGAAATTTAGAGGCATATCTCGATGATTTGGTAATAAAAAGCATAACAGAGCAAGGTTTGTTGAAAGATATTTTAGAAACGTTTGCATCATTGAGAAAGATAAACATGAAGCTCAATCTATCGAAGTGTAGTTTTAGAGAAGAGGAAGGAAAACATTTCTTGGTCATATAATCACTGAGCGCAGGATACGCGCAAATCCAAAGAAAATAGAGGCCATCGAAAATATGCCGTCACTCAGAAATAAAAAAGAGGTGCAAAGTTTAACGGGTAAATTGGCTGCGTTAACCAGATTCTTATCAAAATCTGCAGATCGATTGCTCCCTTTTTTCGGGACATTAAAAAATTTCTTAAAGAAGACGGATTTCAAGTGGACAGAGGAAGCAGAAGTGGCGTTTCAAGAAATGAAAAAGGTGTTAAAGGAGTTGCCGAAGATGACTGTGCCGATTGCGGGAGAGACGCTGATACTTTACTTAGCAGCATCAAAAGAAGTGATAAGTTCAGTATTGACAGCGAACAGGGGGCAGGTACGCATAATAAACTAGAATATAGTTACTTTTTAATCATAAGACATTTAAAATTACATGTAACATGATGTGCGAACAAGTACAAATGCCTGTATATTTTGTTAGTAAAGCTCTAACAGGAAGCGAATTAAATCACCCTGCAATCGAAAAACTAGTTTATGCGCTCGTGCATACGGCTAGACGCTTAAGGGGATATTTCCAAGCGCATCCAATAATGGTCCTAACAGACCAACCAGTAAAGCAGGTATGGTAAAAAACAAAGTATTGTCAAAAAATTTAAATTGCTTGAAAAATTCTCGCAAATTTATATTCGCTGATAATTGTTGAGCATGTGCTATACAAATCAGAAAATTCTGGTCGCATGACCAAATGGGCTATTGAATTAGGTGAGCACGAGATAAGCTTCTCACTAAGAAGTGCGGTAAAAGGACAAGTCCTAGCAGATTATCTGGCTGAAACAGCCGGAGATATCGAAATCTCGCATGAATCAAAAGAAATACCACTTCCGCCCGAACAGCTGTGGGAAATGCACACAGATGGCGCTTGTGGACTAGAAGGCGCAGGAGCAGGAATAGTCCTGAAAAGTCCAGAAGGAGAAGAATATACCTTGGCGCTGCGTTTTAGCTTCCTTGTAACTAATAACGAAGTTGAATATGAAGCATTGTTATCTAGAATGCGAGTAGCAAAATACTTGGAGGTAAAAGAGCTGTCAGTGTATGTTGATTCATAGCTAGTTGCAAATAAATTCAATGAGATATTCGAAGCACATAATGAATCGATGCAAAAGTATCTGAAACTTGTGAAAGAACTCGCGGTAGACTTCGATTTATTCCAGATAACGCAGGTTTCAAGAACATTGAATAAAAAGGCGGATGCGCTCAGTAAGCTGTCTGCCTTAACATTCAGCCATTTCAAGAAATAAATTTAGGTTGAGGAAGTGAAGATTAAATCTATAGATACAGACGGTGTATCCGCCGCAGTCGAAGAAGATGAGCCAAATTGGATGACACCGATAGTGAAATTTTTAAACTGGTACATTACCGATAAGTTCAACAGAGGCAAGAAAGATTAAAATGAAAGCACCGATGTATTTTCTAAACAAAGGCATTCTGTACAGAAAGTCTTTTTTGGGGCCTCATTTGCGGTGTCTTAATCCAATTAAAGCAGGGTCAATTATAGGAGAATTGCATGAAGGAATGTGCGCTTTGCACTCAGGACACAAAACAGTTGTGTCCAAAATAATGCGACTTGGATACTATTGGCCATCAATGTACAGAGATGCCACAGAGGTAATACGCAAATGTCAGTCATGTCAGCTACATGCGTCGGTATGCAAAGCTCCGCGACATCCAATGATACCAGTCGTGTCTCCATGACCAATCCTGCAAATGGGCAATCGATATAGTGGGACCATTCCCTGTAGGACCAGGAGGGGTAAAGTTTTTTGGTCGTAGCCATTGATTATTTTACAAAATGTGTAGAAGCCAAACCATAGAAAACAATTTTAGGCAAGCAAATCCGAAATATTGTATGGGAAAACATCGTCTGTCGGTTTGGAATACCAAATGAAATAGTAAGTGACATTGTTACACAATTCGAAGGTAACTGATAATGCTAAAAACGAATATATATTTCATAGCATTATCCTTCTAGAAAGACAAGCTTTTAGTTGTAATTGTTCTATTTCCAAGTAATATTCGTTTAAATAATAAAAGGTGAAGACAAAAGACAGATTCGACGATTTGAAGACGCAAATGACCAAAAAGCTAAAAAGTACAAAGTACAATCCAAGTGGTTCAAATTATTGATGAGAAACGTCTAAAAATTACAAGAGTACAAGCCGTAAAAAGCAAAGTACAAGATATTAAATTATACGAAAAGGCATTCGAAAATCCGAAACCGAGACATGAACCAACTATCAAAGTGCGACGCAACGGACCAAAAACTTCAAGTCAACTATGCACAAGAATATAATATAATATATAATTAATTATATATATTATTATATATTATAATTATAAGCAGCCCACGTTTAATTCTCTATGGTGAGCTGGATTCCAAAGCTCTGCACTCGCGGAGATGTGAAGCATAAAACCATCGCAGTCGCGGAGCACAACAGTTCAAAGTGGGCCTATAAAAGGCCGCGCATTCTAATCGATTTCATTCATTCCTTTTCCTTATTTCTATCTACGTAAAATATATATATATAATTATAATTTTAATTTTAATTTAAAGTTTAATAATAATAAGGTTATAGTGGCGAATGTTTTAAGTTTGTAATTCAAAATTCTGTCCGTGTAACACTATGCTATTAATAATCATTGTAAGTTATGTTCAACCTTTTTAAATTAATGTCTCGTAGCTAAGTTATTATTATGCTTATTTAAGCCAAAGTAATCATGATGTTGGACTAAATATTAAAGACGGGGTTATTGGGCTTTGTACCATAATTAGGGTTTGGACAAAAGACCCACACTTGTGGAAATTGGACTATGGGCTATTAATGGGCTTTATATTTGTTTAACTGAATGATAGTTCGTTAATTTAATATAGAGATTTAAAATTTGAGGTAATTATAAATAACCACATACACTCGATCGGATACGATGGGCGGGATATTTTTAAATACTAATAATCGTTCATTTAGCCGGAAACGGGGATGGATTAATAGTCAATGGACTTATTAAAACAGGGGTGGATTACGTACAAGGACACTTGGCGTAATTGTTAATAAAGTATTAAAACCTTGGGTTACACGCAGTCGATATCCTTGTGTAATTATTAAACAAAGTATTAAGACCTTGTTACAGTTTAAGTCCCCAATTAGTTGGAATATTTGACTTCAGGTATAAGGATAATTTGACGAGGACACTCGCACTTTATATTTATGTCTGATGGACTGTTATGGACAAAAACCAGATGGACATATCGAACAATCCAGGACAAAGGACAATTAACCCATGGTAATAAATTAAAATCAACACGTCGAATATCATGATTACAAAAGTTTAAATAAGCATAATTCCTTTATTTTATATCTCATCGTACTTTTAATTATCGCAATTTTATTTATCGTCATTTTATTTATCGTACTTTTTATTATCGTACTTTTATTTATCATCATTTACTTTACGCTTTAAATTAAGTTGTATTTATATTTAATATTTTACATTAGGTTTTAATTGTGACTTAAGTTTTAAAATCGACAAACCGGTCACTAAACGGTAAAAACCCCCTTTTATAATAATAATAATAATATTACTTATATATATATATATATTTATACAAATATAGTTTAAAATAAATATAGCGTTAAATTTAGTTGTATCCCTGTGAAATGAACCGGACTTACTAAAAACTACACTACTTTACGATTAGGTACACTGCCTATAGTGTTGTAGCAAGGTTTAGGTATATCCACTCTATAAATAAATAAATAACTTGTGTAAAATTGTATCGTATTTAATAGTATTTTGCAATAAAAATATAACAATTTCGTATACACCTCGCATAACATCATGTATTTTTGGCGCCGCTGCCCGGTAACTCAACAACGCCGAAAGGGAAACGCTATAAAAAAATATATTTAGTTTTTAATCTATTTTTGTAAAAATATAAGAAGTTTTAAACATTAAAATACAAAAATATAAAAAAAGTAAATATATATCTATATTTTTAAAGTGTTTAAAATTAAAAAGTTTTTATTTTTAGCTACAAAAACTAATAAGTAATTGTTAAAATATAAGTTTTATTTAAGTTATATTTTATAAAATTTAAAATCAGAAAATTAAATCAAAGTAAAAAAAAAATAAAAAAACGTTGAACCTGTGTAATTTGAGCCTGCAGTGTGATGACCCGGGAATTTCCGACTAAATTTAAACTTAATCTTTATATGATTTTGATACGATAAACAAAGTCTGTAAAGTTGAGTCTCAAAATTTTTGAACTACTTTATAAAATCATTTGACCTTCGACCACTTCCGACGATTTACGAACAATTAATTTTAAATAAATATGTATATATATAGAAATATGTATGTTTAATAACTTGAAACAATATTATACAATTTAATTGAAAATATAATAATTATGTATTTACGAAGATTTATATTGATAATTAGTATAATGATATATTGTTTAATATCATCGAATTTAAGTAGAAGATTAATAATTAATTTTTAATAGTAATATTTAATTGGATGCATGATATCTTAAACGTGGAAAGAGTCCGTTTGCAATATATTACTTTTCTTCTACAAAGTATTACTCTCCCAGTTTTGTTTCATATCCGTGAACCCACTCAACTGCAACAATCCAAACTTATACCCAAATGGCTGTCACTTCTTCTTTAAAAACATTTTCTCATTTATTATTAATATTATATTATTTAATATAGGATTAAGATATAGTATTATTTGCAAAGAAGACAACAACTGTGACTTTTGTGAGGATATTATTCGTTGTTATAATGAATTGCTAATATTATATACATATGTATGATTATAATATCCCACCATATGATTATTTCCTTTCTGTTCCTATTTTAATTGACCACAATTATTTCCAACGAACCCCACAATGAAGTTTGTGCTATTAATTCATTTAGTATTTAATTTCTTTTTCTCTTGTGTGTCTGATCTATCAATTCCTATATATATATATATATATAGACAAACATGTACAATGCATATCAAACTAACATATCTATCATTTTGTCCATTATATTTTGTATTTGAGAATATAACAACTCTAACAAACCCCACCAAACAATAATGCGTCTATGTAAATGAATTACAAATGGAGTAAACTGTTTCAATATTCTACTTTCTGTTCCACATCATTTTCATCTACTATATCACAAAGGCAACTTGATTTATAAACATATACATATATACTAACTTATATAGCTTCATTCATTAAACCATTCACTTACCAACGAAAACCCTCAAGTAATCTACTTCTCCTTCATGATTAAGAACACCATCCACCGGTACAACTTTGAGTTACCACCATCCGTTGCCACACCCAACCGCCACTTTAACACCACCTTGTGAACAACACCACAATAACCACAACCTTCTTCTATTTCTCTAAACGATTCTGTTTAAAAATCCCATCATTGAAGTCATCACCGGTACCATCCCCGGCCATCATCAATCAACACACAATCACCACCTCCTACAGCTACCTTGTCTTTCTCTTGTACTACTCTCATCCTGTATACAGACCCTGCAAACATTCATTTATAAACATCAAACCATCACTTTATTGCTAACACTATGCTGCTGCTACCCAGTTTTGTTTTAACTTGCAACCAATCACCTCCTGTCATCATAAATTGTTACATATACCTTTATTCAAAAAACCTGCTACAAAAATCTCTGCTATTCGTTACTGCTTCTGCTGATGTACCTGTAATAATCAAACCTGCAAACCATCAAGCTAATTTCTAATGTTAAGGCATGAATCAAACCATAAAACCATTGAAATATTATCACATTCATCACTATCGTCCTATATCTACCTATTCTTAACCTGTTCTAAACGAAGATCACACAAACAAGATATTGATGCATACCACTGATTCAATAGATTATTACCATGAATCATATTCAATCATTACTCGGTATTCATTCGATCAAACACCACATCATCACTAGATAAACATTACCACACGCACAAACAATTAAATTCATACATCTACTGCTACTACACCTACAAGATTATTTATTCGAATCCTAAACGATTGATTGATAACAAATTGAGTTAAAACAGAACTTTCAAATATGGAGATAAATTACTAATCAATTAAGTTTGTAATAATACCGATAACCGATGGTGATGATACCAACAATCTATGATGCGGTGGCGTAAATTGGTGTCAACAGAGGTAACTTTAACTGGGTATTGCCAGAGTCGTCGAATAACAGAACGAGTACTTCTACTATGAAATAACTTCAATGCACCCACCATACAATGGAATCCATTTAAAAACCCTAACTACAACCAGATTCATACTAAATTATAGTTAGGGTTAGACAAAATCAAAGGGACTCAGGAGAAATTGAAAATCTAATTTCAACCCATTGTAACTGTACCGATAATAAAATTGGGTGTTCGATTGAGAAGGGTAATGATAAGGAAGTAAAGATAAGATGATGATGAGGATGATAATGGTTGCTGATCGATTGCTCGATATTGAAAACCTTTTCTCTCTGGGTTGCTCTGCTAGATGGATCTGATTCTGGTAACCACTAATTAAAACGCGTGAATCTTTATATATTAGGTATTATTATTATTATTATTATTATTATTATTATTATTATTATTATTATTATTATTATTATTATTATTATTATTATTATTATTATTATTATTATTATTATTATTATTATTATTATTATTATTATTATTATTACTAATTATTATTATTGTTATTATTAAGTATTGTTATTGTTATTATTATTTTTATTATTGTTATTATTATTATATATTTATTATAATTAATATAAGTATTATAGGTATTAGTGTTATTATTATTAGTGTAATTATAAGTGGTGTAATCTTTATTATTATTACTATTATTATTAATTTTATAAGTATTATTAATGTAATTATTATTGTTAAGGTGATCACCTAGGTAGTATTATTATAGTTATCTTAGCAAGATTAATAAAAGTAGTATTAAATTTTATTATAAAGTATTAATATTATCATTATAACTAAAAGTATCAATACTTTAAACTTATAATTGTATTAAAAACTAGTATGATCATTATTATTATTGTTATAATTATTAAGTATCGTTATCATTACTACCATTAACATTATATTTAACATTTGAACAATTATTATAAATATCATTATCATTAATAGAATTATTAACATTATTATCTTTATTAATAATAATAAGTATTATAATAATTATCATTTTTACCACTATTGCTATTATTTTGACATTATTATCACTACTACTATTAATATACAAATGATATATATATATATATATATATATATATTAAAAAATATATTTAATACATATAACATAACGAAAATTAATATTTTTATGTATAACAAATGAATATATATTATTAATGAAAATATATATGTTACTAATATAAAAATTAGATCATTAATAATAATATAAATATATATATAATTATTCGATTACAAGGATACGTATTAATGAATACACAAATGATATAGGTTCGTAAATCTGAGGCCAACCCTGCATTGTTCAATGTCGTTATATGTATTTTTACTACAAAATACATTACGGTGAGTTTCATTAATCCCTTTTTAAATGCTTTTGCAATATATATTTTTGGGACTGAGAATACATGCGCTGCTTTTATAAATGCTTTACGAAATAGACACAAGTAATCGAAACTACATTCTATGGTTGGATTATCTAATCGAATATGCCCTTTTTATTAAGTCTGGTAATCTAAGAATTAGGGAACAGACACCCTAATTGATGCGAACTCTAAAGATAGATCTATCGGGCCCAACAAGCCCCATCCAAAGTACCGGATGCTTTAGTACTTCGAAATTTATGTCATGTCCGAAGGAGGATCCCGGAATGACGGGGATATTCTTATATGCATATTGTGAATGTCGGTTACCAGGTGTTCAATCCATATGAATGATTTTTGTCTCTATGCATGGGACATATGTTTACGAGAAATGGAAATATGAAATCTTGTGGTCTATGAAATTTATGAAATGATTATTTATGATAAACTAATTAACTCACCAACCTTTTGGTTGACACTTTAAAGCATGTTTACTATCAGGTATGAAAGAAATCTTCCGCTGTGCATTTGCTCATCTTAGAGATATTACTTGGAGTCATTCATGACATATTTCAAAAGACGTTGCATTCAAGTCGTTGCGTTTATCAAGATTATTATTAAGTCAATTATAGTTAGATATATTATGAAATGGCATGCATGGCATCAACTTTCGATGTAATGAAAGGTTGTCTTTTCAAAAACGAATGCAATGTTTGTAAAATGTATCATATAGAGGTCAAGTACCTCGCGATGTAATCAACAGTTGTGAATCGATTATAATCGATATGGACATCGTCCGGATGGATTAGGACGGGTCACTACATGCAGCTCACTTGAACCTGCATCCTCCGCACTCGCGGTACTTTTGGGCAGCTAGGATCCGTACTCGCGGAGCTGTCTGACAACTGCAACCTGGTACATCATTAATTATGGGTTTAGGGTTTAATTTAATTATTATTATTAATTAACCTAATTAGGGTTTATATTTAATATTAATTAGTTATAGTTTAATTAAAGTTGTATTTTAAGTTTTAAGTGTTAATTAGTTTTATAAATTTATAAAATTAATACTTTTATACATTAATAAAATTAATATATTTATAAAAATTGTATTTTATAACTTTAAGTTTTATTTTTATATTTTGTATCTTTTTAATCGTTTAATTCGTAATTTGTATTTTTATCGTGCGTAACTAGTTTAAATTTAGTTTTTGCCGTAGTTAATTTCTATTTCTAGATTCTTAGGCTTTGCCATAAAATCCCTTAAGTGCTTTTTCTTTAGATTAAGATTTAGGCGCTTTAGAATTCTACGACGTCGCTTATCGCTTTAGTATTTAATAGATTTTAGTGCCTAATTAAGTTATTGCCGTTTTAGATATAGAATTCCTTTTAAGCTTTAATACCTTTAGACGTAAGTTTTAATTCTTAGTTTTTAGACTTTCAAGTTTCGACGCTCTACTTTCTTATTATTAATTTTCGATTTTTTATTTTTTGATGATTTATTTTTTGACTTTTATTTCTCGACGCGCTTTTTCTTTTTCATTTCGATGCTCTAGTTTTTAGGACATAAATTTTATCTTCTTTAAATTTCGACGAAAAATTATTTTAAGCGGTTAAATTGATAGACATCCAAAATTTTCTGGTTCGTAGTAATAGTTGGATTTGTTAGTGGCGAGTTGTGGCTTCCGATTTAAAGGGTCCTGGCTACCTGCTGCATCTATTGGCTATTCGAAACGTGGGCAAAAGCAGAAAAGTCTATTAATTTGATAACTTATATAATTTTTATCTTTATAATTATTAGGATATTCAGTGAATGCACCGAGCAAAACGTTCACCACCTTTCATACGTTCACCACCTATAACTCGATCAAGACATCTAGCCAATATTGTCGCCATTGATTTTTCTTTAGAATCATCAAATCAACCAAGTACTCCAATTCAAATTTCCGATAATCCATTTTTTGAACCCGACCTCACAATTGAGAATCCGGAGGATATTCAAGGACAATTCAGAGATCCTGAACCACTAATCATTCCTCCTGAACCACAAATTACTCATCCAGAGATTGTTGAGGAAGAAACCATTAAGTCATAATCCTCTAGTGATTCAGATTCAATAAATTCAATCATGAAAAATCTGGAACCTCTAAGTATGGAAGACCGAATGAGGGCTAAACGCACTGGCCAAGGTCACGCAATTACTCAACCAGACATTAATGCGCCAAATTATGAAATCAAAGGACAAATCCTACACATGGTAACTAATCAATGCCAATTTTGTGGTGCGCCTAAGGAAGATCCAAACGAACATCTTCGTACCTTTAATAGGATTTGTACTCTATTCAAGATCAGAGAAGTTGAGGATGAACAGATCTATCTCATGTTATTTTCCTGGACTTTAAAGGGAGAAGCCAAAGATTGGATAGAATCATTACCTGAAGGGGCGATTGATACATGGGATGTCTTAGTTGAAAAATTTCTTAAACAATTCTTTCCGGCATCTAAAGTCGTGAGACTTCAAGGAGAAATAGTTACGTTCACGCAAAAGCCAAATGAAAATTTATATGAGGCGTGGACAAGATTTGGAAAGTTATTGAGAGGATGTCCTCAGCATGGTTTAGACACTTATCAAATAGTAGAAATATTCTACCAAGGATGCGACATTACTACACGAAAAGACATCGACATAGCAGCTGGTGGTTCCATTATGAAAAAACCCGCAACTGAAGCTTACAAAATTATATATAACACTGCTTCCCACTCACATGAGTGGCATTAAGAAAAAGATATCGTTAGATCATCTAAAGCGGCTAGAGCCGATTCTAGCCATGACTTTGATTCCATTTCCGCAAAGATAGATGCTTTTCAGAGACGAATGGAAAATATGACTAAAGATATTCACGCAATACGAATTAGTTGTGAGCAGTGTGGAGGACCACATTTGATAAAAGATTGTCTCAGTATTGAACAAACAATGGAACAAAGAGAGAATGTTTCATACATGAACCAAAGGCCTGGAAATAATTATCAGAATAATTATCAACCGCCAAGACCAAACTACAATCAAAATCCGAATTATAACCGAAATGTTCCATACAACAACCAACAAGGTCCTAGCAATTAACAAGTATCTAATAATACTTACAACCAGCAAAGACCTATTTTTCAAAATAAACCACCACAAACCGATGATAAAAAGCCAAATCTAGAAGACATGATGTCAAAGCTAGTTGAATCTCAAACGCAGTTTTTCACATCTCAGAAACAAACCAATGAACAAAACTCTTTGAATCCGAGCAATCCAAGTAAGGCTAAACCTTTGAAAAGGTTAATAAAGATAACACAGTTAAGGCTAAACCTTATGATAAACCATACCAACCACCGCTTCCTTACCCAAGTAAAATGAGAAAAGAAAGACTTGAATCCGAGCAATCCAAATTCTTGAATATGTTTAAACAAATAAATATCAATCTTCCTTTCATTGATGTGATTTCAGGAATGCCAAGGTATGCTAAATTCCTGAAAGATCTAATCACAAATAGAAAGAAAATGGAAGAACTTTCGGCTGTTACTATGAATGCTAATTGTTCTGCAGTGCTGTTGAATAAACTACCAGAAAAACACTTTGATCCAGGAAGTTTCACAATTCCATGTTTTCTGGGTAGTCTTAGTTCAATAGAAGCATTGGCAGACTTAGGTGCTAGTATAAATTTAATGCCGTATTTACTATACGCTAAACTAGAAATTGGAGATTTGAAACCAACACGAATAAGTATACAACTAGCAGATCGATCAGTAAAATATCCTAGAGGAATAATGGAAAACATGCTAGATAAAGTTGGTACTTTAGTATTTCCAGTAGATTTTGTTATTCTGGACATGGAAGAAGATTCTCGAGTTCCTCTCATACTAGGAAGACCATTCTTAAACACGGCTAAAGCAATAATAGACGTGTTTGTTAAGAAACTGACCCTAAGTATAGAGGACAAGAGTGTTACCTTTTCTGTTGATAGAGCCATGCAACAACCGCAATCTGCAGATGATACATGTTATTACATTCAAACTATAGATTCACATGCAGAATTGTTAGAAGAATTTCCAGAATTACAAGGAACAGGAGAATGTTCTTTAGGAGAAGGAACTGAACCAATTGATGAAGCTGAAATGTTAGCTATACTTATGGCTAATGAATACGAACCAACAACAGAAGAACTTCAAATGCTAAAAGAGGAAGACAAATATCAATACAAATCATCGATAGAAGAACCACCAATATTAGAGTTAAAGCCACTTCCAAACCATTTGGAATATGCTTATTTAAATGGTGAATCTGAATTACCTGTAATAATATCGTCTTCTCTTACGGAAAATGAAAAAGCTCAACTCATTTATGTGCTAAAAGCTCATAAACCAGCTAATGCATGGAAGATTCATGACATTAAAGGCATAAGTCCTTCGTAATGCACACATAAAATCCTTATGGAAGAAGGTCATAAAACCTATGAGCAACGCCAACGAAGACTAAATCCTAATATGCAAGATGTTGTTAAGAAAGAAATTATTAAACTGCTAGATGCAGGTTTAATTTATCCAATCTCAGATAGTCCATGGGTAAGCCCAGTTCAATACGTACCTAAGAAGGGTGCCATGACTGTCATCACAAATGAAAAAAATGAGCTTATTCCTACTAGGACTATAACAGGATGGTGTGTCTGTATTGATTATAGAAAATTAAATGACGCCACCAGAAAAGATCACTTTCCCTTACCTTTCATTGATCAAATGTAGGAAAGGTTAGTCGGGAATAGTTACTATTATTTTCTTGACGGTTTCTCCAGATATTTTCAAATTCTAATCGCACCCGAGGACCAAGAGAAAATCACGTTCACGTGCCCTTATGGTACTTTTGCTTACAAACGCATGCCATTTGGACTTTGCAACTCCCCTACAACCTTTTAAAGGTGCATGATGGCGATTTTCCACGACATGATAGAAGAATGCATGGAAGTTTTCATGGATGACTTTTCAGTCTTCGGTGATACTTTTGAAACATGTCTAGTTAATCTTGAACGAATGCTTATTAGATACGAACAATCAAATTTAGTACTTAATTGGGAGAAATGCCATTTCATGGTTAAAGAAGGCATCGTTCTTGATTATAAAATTTCAAAGGAAGGAATTGAAGTGGATAGAGCTAAAGTAGATGTAATAGCTAAACTTCCATATCCCACCAATGTTAGAGGAGTTAGGAGTTTTCTAGGGCATGCCGATTTTTACCGACATTTTATAAAAGACTTTTCTAAAATTGCCACTCCTATGAATAAACTCCTTGAAAAGGATCAGATGAATGCATCAAATCTTTTAATATTCTTAAAGAAAAACTCACTAATGCGCCGATCATGATAACTCCAAATTGGAATCTACCATTTGAACTCATGTGCGATGCAAGTGATTTTGCAATGGCAGCCGTTTTAGGACAAAGGATTGAAAAATGATTTCAACCTATTTATTACACTAGTAAGACGTTACAAGGAGCACAAACGAATTACACAACTACTGAAAAAGAACTCCTTGCTATTGTTTTGCTTTTGACAAATTTCGTTCATATCTCGTTCTAGCTAAAACGGTGCTCTATACCGACCATTCTGCTCTTGGATATCTATTTTTGAAACAAGATGCCAAACCACGATTAATCCGTTAGATCTTACTCTTACAAGAGTTCAATATTGAAATCTGAGACAAAAAGGGAGCAGAAAATCTCGCCGCTGATCATCTTTCTCGTCTTGAAAATCCTGAATTAGAAGTTCTAAATGAATCGGCCATACAAGATAAATTTTCTGATGAATATCTTTTGAAGATTGATTATAATAAAATTCCATGGTTTGCAGACTATGCAAACTACTTAGTATGTGGATTCCTTGAAAAAGGGTTGTCGTACCAAAAACGAAAGAAATTCTTTAGTGATATAAAACATTATTTTTGGGAAGATCCACATTTGTTTAAAATTTGTCCTGATGGAATAATCCGCTGATGTGTATTCGAAGATGAAGCTAGTGAAATCTTAAACCATTGTCACACAGGACCAACAGGAGGGCATTATGGGCCTCAACTTACAACAAGAAAAGTCTGCGATGCTGGATTTTATTGGCCTACAATTTTCAAAGACGCACACCTTCTTTGTAAATCCTGTGATGCTTGTCAAAGGGCCGGAAAAATAAGTCAACGTGATGAAATACCACAAAATGTCATTCAAGTATGTGAAGTATTTGACGTTTGGGGTATTGACATTATGGGTCCATTTTCAAAATCTCATAATAATCTCTACATTCTCCTTGCCATTGATTATGTATCTAAATGGGTGGAAGCACAAGCTCTCCCAACTAACGATGCACGAGTTGTAGTCAACTTCTTAAAACATCTTTTTACAAGGTTCTGAACGCCGAAAGCTTTAATAAGTGATCGGGGTACTCATTTTTGTAATAATCAACTTGAGAAAGTTCTCAAAAGATATGGAGTAACTCATAAAATCTCAACCGCTTATCATCCACAAACAAGTGGACAAGTTGAAAATACCAACCGAGCTTTAAAACCTATTATAGAGAAAACCGTAGGATCAAATCCGAAGGAATGGTCCATGAAATTGGAGGATGCACTCTGGGCTTTTAGAACAGCCTACAAAACTCCAATTGGCACCACACCTTTTAAACTCGTTTACGGAAAAGCATGTCACCTTCCAGAAAAAATTGAGCACAAAGCATTTTGGGCTTTGAAGACATGTAATCTTGATTTACATGAAGCTGGACGTCTACGATTAAGTCAACTAAATGAATTAGAAGAATTAAGACATGAAGCATATGAAAATTTGTTAATCTATGAGGAAAGAACGAAGAAATGGCATGATAAAAGAATTCGAAGTTTAAAAGAATTCAAGGAAGGAGACCGAGTTCTTCTTTTCAATTCACGATTCAAGCTATTTCTTGGAAAATTGAAATCAATATGGTCTGGACCATTCATAGTCAAAAGAGTTTTCCCATACGGAACAGTAGAGTTAATAAATTCAAATGGGATTGAATTTAAGGTTAATGGTCACAGAGTTAAACATTACATAGATAATCCAATGGAAGTTGAAGATGAAGTTAATCACAATTTCGACACCATAGCTAACTAAGTGTGGGAAGATTCGAATCTTTTAAGGGTAATATGAATTTCTGTTAGAGTTAGATATTTTGTTTTCGTGTAGTTTTTGAAATTGGAATCCGCATGGTCTTTCCCTAGCAGACCCTAAAGAACTAGTCTTCTCCCTCCATTCTGAATTTTTATTTCTTTTAGGTTTTACGAGATGAAGAATTCCTTTGATCTGAACCATGGTCTACAACTACATGCTATGATTACTAAACTTAATAATAACGTCTTCCCGAGTGAACTGGTATCATTCATAAGAGGCAAAATGGACGAAGTGAGGAAAGAACTTAGGAAAGATCATCATAAGATACATTTTGGTAAAGTAAAATCGAAATCCGCAACAAAAAGAAGAGCACGACCCCTTGAAAGATGTCATAAATGTGGAAAATGGTCACACGAAGGTAAATGTTCGAACAATCAAACATATTCAAATACCGAATTTGTTACTCTATGCAGAGAATGACCGTTCATATGTTTAGAAGAAAAGTTATTGAAGAATTGAGGTTACGCTTATGTAGCTATGGAAAACCAAATCATACGACTCTCCTATGAGTCGGCTAAAGCAGATCTCTGAGAATCCTATCTCACAGGTAGGTATGTACAGTTTTTATTTGTTTTTATTTATTGCTTTTAACCTTTTGATAATAAACACTGAATCGTTCGCTATAAAGTATTAAATTGATATTCAATAAAATTAGGTATGCGAAACCGAAATTATTGATATCATACAAAAATTTATTACATCACTGCGAAATTTACCGTTTATTCTTAAGGTATAAATATCTTTAATCAATCAATCCAAAATATTTCAGAAATTCGTCAGGAGTAAAACTAGGTAAAATAGCCGAAATTACTTTACCCAAAAGAGAGACATATATTTTTGATAATATTTGATTGATTAAAGTGGGATAAAAGACCAGAAAGATTTTTAATTTTAATTTTTACCTTGTTTTTAAATTAATATTAAATTATTATTGTAAATTTGTAAAACCAATATATTTAAGTTTTTAAATATTTTAAAACTAATATTTTTAATATATGTTTGTAAAACTAATGTATATAAATATTAATAATATTTTATATGAAATCTTATGCATTTTAAATTTAAGTTTGGTGTGAATTTAAAAACAAAAATTTACTTTATTTCATTAAGTTAAAAATTGATTTCTAAAATTCGTCGTGAGTTGAAGACTAGGTTATGGAACCGAAATTGCTTTACCCAAGGGAGAGACGAGAAATTTTATTATCATTATTTTTAATCTCATTGATCTAAAGTATGCAAAAACATTAAAAAAAACCCAAAAATCTTTACTTTTAAAACAACAATTAAAAGTGACAAATTTTAAAATTTTGTCGAGGGACGGACTAGGTCAACGTATCGAAATGCCCTCATTCTAGAAAGAAACAAATTTTTAATTAATTATTTGTTTTATAAGTTAAAGATTTAAAAAAAAACAAATCCGCACTCGCGGAGCTTTATGTGTTCCCACATCCACACTCGCGGAGATCCAAAAAACCAGACCAGAATTACTGGTCGAGTGACCAGTCCTCAAACACACACAAACATAATTTTCTGCGAAAAAATACCCAAAAACCCTCTTAAAACGTGATTTTTCACTGTTAATATCAAATTTCTTGCTAAAATCACGATGAGGAGATATTTGCCAAAAAGTTTTTCAAGAAAAATTTCTACATCCAAACACTCTTTAATTCGGATTTTTAGTGTTCTTGAACAAAATTATACCTAATTTGATTTTGATGATTTCTAGTTTAATTGTACTTAAATTGTTTTTATATTATGCTTGTATAACCTAGATTGATGCTATTTAACATGATTAGAAGCCTTAAACTTCAAATTTTGAGTAATCTAGGGTTTGTGTTCTTGAGCAAAATTGGGGCTTTTTGATATATACGGGTTATGGCCAAATTTTGTTAATAGTTCATGCTTAATTAAGTAGTGTAACATGTTTAGGTTGCTAAATGATCAAAACTTTGATCCTAAACATGATTTTTAAGTATTAAAGTGGACTTTTTGAGTCAAAAATGCATGAACTCGATTTAATTGATATGAATGCCATTTGGAACTCGTTTAATTGCTATAATGATTATTTTTGACATGTTTAGAAGATGAATGCTAAGGAACATTGTATACATTTCCATATATGTTTATTTGTAAAAGTGTAGAATTGTTAATATTGTGAAAATGTGTATAAAGTTTAATATGGATTAAACATGTCATTATGATTGTTTTGATTTATGATTCTGCTAACACTAATGCATATTTGGATGCACAGAAATTGTGTTTAATGTGTTTTGCAGACTGAAAGGGGTGAATATTCATCCGCATCTCAGGCTCGCAATGCTCCTCCTGAGAATGTAGAGGAACAGGAGATTAACGACCAATACATACAAAATATACCTCATCAAGTCATTTCATTTTCAAATATCCATGAGGCAGATTTACACCCAAACTTGAGGTTTGACAGATTTTGGATAGAATATCCAAAATATCAAAGGAACTTACACACCCTTCAGTCTAATGATATTGAAGTACCCAGGGTAATAGATTGGGAACCGTTAGAAACAGTGGGATTGGCCGATCCAATCAGAGAATTACTTACACAAAGGTATGGTAATTATACTTTTAATGATTGGGAACGTTTATTCAATATACGTAGGCGTGTATATAGAGAATAGTGTGTGGAATTATTATGTAGTGTTGATATAAATGATCGGGTAGCTACCTTAACCGATCGGAGTTTTATTAGATTTTTATTAGGAGGTGTGATGCGCCATATGTCTCTACTAGACATGGCTCAGGCTTTGTGTATATATACGCTTGAGGAACTAGCATCTACTGATTGTCAAAGGTTGATAGTTAATGGTAGGAGGGTTGATGAAAATTTTGATATGAATAGAATATGGAGTAGAATGACTAGCCATAACCGATTTCGTGGGGGATATTACTCTTACACTGATATTGATAGAGCTGAGCTAAGAGTAATCCATAGGTTCTTAGCAAACTCGATTACACAGCGAGGTAGGAACAAAGAGAAGGTAAATGAAAATGATTTATTTTATTTCATGTGTATTCGAGACCCACAGAGCGCTGTGAGTATACCTTATTGTGTGGGTTATTATTTATCGGCTATGGTTAGGGGTATACGACCTAATAGTATAATAGGAGGTGGTATCTTTGATAGTTTAATTGCTGAGTATCTTGGTGTCGATAGAAGTCAGGGGGGATTAATAATTGTAGCACCAGAACCCCGTGATACAATTGGTTTGAAAGTATATCATGGTGCTAAGGTTTTAAAGAAATGACATAACGCTGCAGCACCATATGATGGCAATCATCCACAGGTCGAAATAGATCAGCAGCAAGGTAATATGGGAGGGGGAATCAGATGACAGAAATACAAATTTTTATGGCTCAACATGAGTATGAAATGGCTAGACAACGAGCATTTCAAGATTGGCAGTATCATCAAAACCAAATCATAAGTCATTGTGCATACATAAATACAAACTACATTCCTACTCAAATGCCCATATTTCCTCCCTGTACTACACAGACCCGACCACCATACCCTACATATGACCCAGCTCAAGCATTCTACAGCACTTACGGCTATGAATGGAATCCCTACTGGCACCATCCTCATCAACCCTAATTTTCTTTTATGCCTATTTTTATTTATTTTATAAGTTATAATTTTATACTTTTAATACTTATTTTGATACTATAATAGTTTTTATAATTTTTTAACTTTTATTATTAGATTTTAATAATTTTTGAATGTGGGATGATATACCCAACTTCAAAAATATGTATATATATGTTTGTAGTTTATCTCATGTACAAAACAGGGGAAAACGGCTCACTTTCAAAGACTGGCATTAAGTTCAGCAAAAGCTATTAATTTTGACGACAAAAAAAAAAAAACAAGTGTGATGTAACAACAGACGGAATGAACAAATGATGTGCACCATTTATCATTCAACACAAACAACAATATGTTTGGAAACTTTGGTAAAATTTAATCATTTTTCTACGCTAATCACCCTCAATAATTTAAATTGCTACTGATTTCTTGCAAATGAGGGCATTGCAAGATCTTAAGTGTGGGAAGGGATTAAATTCTTTCGGTTTTTAAGAGTTTTTGACTTATATACTTGGTTTAATAGCCACCGTTAAACTTTACTAGTAACACAGTAGTTGTATTAGAATCTAGTGCTCTCTGATAATAAAGAACAGCCCTAGTCTTATATACTGACTACCCATTTCTAGTAAAAATTTTCAAAATTTTCAACTAAATGAACTCAAAATCATGTTTATACATATTTATGAAAGATAAAACTAGGTTTTAACACCGAAATTATTGTTACCTCGTAAAGGACATAAATTGAGAAACAACCCAAAATGCTTGAATTCATTTAAAATGGAATAGAGGAGAATAAAAAGGCAAAGAAAGAAAAATAAAAGCCAAGTGTGGGAAAAATTACCAAGTTATTTAGAACATATATGACATATTTTTGTACAAATAATTAAAGATACTTTTGTTTTGAACAATATTAATCAGTTTTACCCAGTTTATTGTAATATAAATAGAATTTATAAGGAAGTATAGTCTTCCGATAAAAAGACACGCACTTTTTAATTTAGGTCAGGAAGTTGTCGTCCAGACCAGTTGTAGAGTCTACGAAAAACCTTGAAAAGTTTTCTCGAAAATCAGCTGGAAATCCACGGACCTCAATATCAAACAGGGTCGCCATGTGGTCAGACTTATCCTAACCATGAGAGGATCTATCTTGTACAATTGGGGGGCACCGTGCAAATTAGCTTTAAGACTAATGAATCAGATCCCCAGAAAGGATAATCTCCTTAAAGATCAAAAATCAGCTTTTAAGCCTGATATTACTCAATCCTTGAGATTGACCTTAAAGATTGAGAATTACAAACTCATGGAATTCAATGATATCTAAACTCGAGCTTGAGCGAGAAAATATTTTGATCAAAATTACAAACCGATTTGTTTTCTGAAACCCTATTTTCAATACGTTCATTACCATTGAACGTAAAATCCTAGAAATTCACCTGGAATTCATTAGGTCACCTGAACCAAATCGGGTGTCAAATGTAAGAATGGTGGTTGCATAGCATGGTCAAAGACAGGACCTTATGCCAGACCGAAAAACTATAGGGTGATCTTTACTATTGCTCCTACAAAGGATAGTAATTGCATCCGACACGATATAGACCATAATTACCTGCATGTCGCGGGACATTGCCTTAACAGTTGCTTGTTCAACGCTTTCCTTTACAACTGGACGGTAGTTTACCAAAATGTAATATATGGAGCAAGTATACTGGACGTGTTGCTTTCCCAATACAAGGTTAGCAAGTGGGTGACACAAAACCACAAGTTTTGAGCTAAAATTTTCAAATCTGAAACCCACAAAACCCACAAAAACATTTTGCAAACACCGGTGAAGGGTTATTCCGGAAAACTTATCTAGGGTAAAAACTAGATTGAATTTTCAAAAGATCAAATGTTTTCATAAAGATCCAATTTCCTAACGGATCTAAATTTTTATAGTCATGTGGGACTGTAAACCACATCGTTACTACCATTGTTCATATCGCCGTATTGAAATCACTGATGTACAAAGTGTGAAGAATAAAGAAGTAATTCTAGTAAAGTTATATTCAAATTCTATATTGCTTGAGGACAAGCAACGCTCAAGTGTGAGAATATTTGATAATGCTAAAAACGAACATATATTTCATAGCATTATCCTTCTAGAAAGACAAGCTTTTAGTTGTAATTGTTCTATTTCCAAGTAATATTCGTTTAAATAATAAAAGGTGAAGACAAAAGACAGATTCGACGATTTGAAGACGCAAATGACCAAAAAGCTAAAAATTACAAAGTACAATCCAAGTAGGTCAAATTATTGATGAGAAACGTCTAAAAATCACAAGAGTACAAGCCGCAAAAAGCAAAGTACAAGATATTAAATTATACGAAAAGGCGTTCAAAAATCCGGAACCGGGACATGAACCAACTATCAAAGTGCGACGCAACGGACCAAAAATTTCAAGTCAACTATGCACAAGAATATAATATAATATATAATTAATTATATATATTATTATATATTATAATTATAAGCAGCCCACGTTTAATTCACTATGGTGAGCTGGATTCCAAAGCTCCGCACTCGCGGAGATGTGAAGCACAAAACCACCACAGTCGCGGAGCACAACAGTTCAAAGTGGGACTATAAAAGGCCGCGCATTCTGATCAATTTCATTCATTCCTTTTCCTTCTTTCTATCTACGTAAAATATATATATATATATAATTATAATTATAATTTTAATTTAAAGTTTAATAATAACAAGGTTATAGTGGTGAATGTTTTAAGTTTGTAAGTCGAAATTCTGTCCGTGTAACGCTACGCTATTAATAATCATTGTAAGTTCGTTAATTTAATATAGAGATTTACAATTTTAGGTAATTATAAATAACCACATACACTCGATCGGATACGATGGGTGGGATATTTATAAATACTAATAATCGTTCATTTAGCCGGAAACGGGGATGGATTAATAGTCAATGGACTTATTAAAACAGGGGTGGATTACGTACAAGGACACTTGGCGTAATTGTTAACAAAGTATTAAAACTTTGGGTAACACGCAGTCGATATCCTGGTGTAATTATTAAACAAAGTATTAAGACCTTGTTACAGTTTAAGTCCTCAATTAGTTGGAATATTTGACTTCGGGTATAAGGATAATTTGATGAGGACACTCACACTTTATATTTATGACTGATGGACTGTTATGAACAAAAACCAGATGGACATATCGAATAATCCAGGACAAAGGACAATTAACTCATGGTAATAAATTAAAATCAACACGTCGAACATCATGATTACAGAAGTTTAAATAAGTATAATCCCTTTATTTTATATCTCATCGTACTTTTAATTATCGCAATTTTATTTATCGTCATTTTATTTATCGTACTTTTTATTATCGCACTTTTATTTATCGTCATTTACTTTATGCTTTAAATTAAGTTGTATTTATATTTAATATTTTACATTAGGTTTTAATTGTGACTTTAGTTTTAAAATCGACAAACCGGTCACTAAACGGTAAAAAACCCCTTTTATAATAATAAATATAGCGTTAAATTTAGTTGTACCCCTGTGGAACGAACCGGACTTACTAAAAACTACACTACTTTACGATTAGGTACACTGCCTATAGAGTTGTAGCAAGGTTTAGGTATATCCACTCTATAAATAAATAAATAATGTGTTTAAAATTGTATCGTATTTAATAGTATTTCGCAATAAAAATATAACTATTTCGTATACACCTCGCATAACATCAGTAACCCATTCAGTGATTGGTGTCAAGAGCTAAATATAAAGCAAACCTTGACATCAGTTGCACACCACCAGGCAAACGGCCAGTGTGATGTAACAAATTGAGATATCGTGTTAGGTATCAAAGCAAGACTTGGGTTGTCCCGAAGGGGTTGGATAGATGAACTACCAAACATGTTGTGGGCACTCTGCACGACCTCGAAAAGCGCGACTAATGAAACACCTTTTATTTTGGTGTACGGGTCCGAGGCTGTAATAACCGAAGAGATAAATTAACAATGCTCATAGCTTCCTTCGATGAAATTAGCATTAGCGAGGAACTGCGTGAAAATCTAAATTTGGTTGAAGAACGGAGAGAAATGGCGGCTATAAAAGAAGAAATCAACAAGCAAACAATCGCATGCTACTATAACAAGCGCGTACAACCATTATCTTTCCAATTGGAAGATTTAGTATGGCGGGAAAATGAAGCAAGCAGAGCGGAAGATACGGGTAAACTTGGACCTAAATGAGAAGGACTATACAAGGTTATTGGTGTAAGCGATACAGGGGCGTATCATTTAGCAAGTTTAAGATGGAAGAGCAATAAAACACATCTGGCATGCGCAAACACTCAAACGGTGCTACATATGAAAAACAACAGAGGGATTGATCACCCCAAACAACTGTCGAAGAGTTTCTATTATGTAAATTTTTATTTTCCATTTTAAACATGACAACTAAGTGTTAGTCAAATAATATGTTGAAATAAATTGAATCATGCAATTTAAGCCAATAACTTGTGTATTTTTTTTCATTTGTTGATTGCATGCCCCTTAAGCCGCACATGTGTAGTGACCCGAACTTTTCCATGTTTATATATATTAATTAAGATTGATATTTACATGATTAAATGTTTCCAACATGTTAAGCAATCAAACTTGTTAAGACTTGATTAATTGAAATATGTTTCATATAGACAATTGACCACCCAAGTTGACCGGTGATTCACGAACGTTAAAACTTGTAAAAACTATATGATGACATATATATGGATATATATATAGTTAATATGATATTATGATAAGTAAACATATCATTAAGTATATTAACAATGAACTACATATGTAAAAACAAGACTACTAACTTAATGATTTTTAAACGAGACATATATTTAACGATTATCGTTGTAAAGACATTTAATGTATATATATCATATTAAGAGATATTCATACATGATAATATCATGATAATATAATAATTTAAAATCACATTTGATATTATAAACATTGGGTTAACAACATTTAACAAGATCGTTAACCTAAAGGTTTCAAAACAACACTTACATGTAACGACTAACGATGACTTAACGACTCAGTTAAAATGTATATACATGTAGTGTTTTAATATGTATTTATACACTTTTGAAAGAATTCAATACACTTATCAAAATACTTCTACTTAACAAAAATGCTTACAATTACATCCTCGTTCAGTTTCATCAACAATTCTACTCGTATATACCCGTATTCGTACTCGTACAATACACAACTTTTAGATGTATGTACTATTGGTATATACACTCCAGTGATCAGCTCTTAGCAGACCATGTGAGTCACCTAACACATGTGGGAACCATCATTTGGCAACTAGCATGAAATATCTCATTAAATTACAAAAATATGAGTAATCATTCATGACTTATTTACATGAAAACAAAATTACATATCCTTTATATCTAATCCATACACCAACAACCAAAAACACCTACAAACACTTTTATTCTTCAATTTTCTTCATCTAATTGATCTCTCTCAAGTTCTATCTTCAAGTTCTAATTATTCTTCATAAATTCTACAAGTTCTAGTTACATAAAATCAAGAATACTTTCAAGTTTGCTAGCTCACTTCCAATCTTGTAAGGTGATCATCCAACCTCAAGAAATCTTTATTTATTACAGTAGGTTATCATTCTAATACAAGGTAATAATCATATTCAAACTTTGGTTCAATTTCTATAACTATAACAATCTTATTTCAAGTGATGATCTTACTTGAACTTGTTTTCTTGTCATGATTCTGCTTCAAGAACTTCGAGCCATCCAAGGATCCGTTTAAGCTAGATCAATTTTTCACTTTTCCAGTAGGTTTATCCAAGGAACTTAAGGTAGTAATGATGTTCATAACATCATTCGATTCATATATATAAAGCTATCTTATTCGAAGGTTTAAACTTGTAATCACTAGAACATAGTTTAGTTAATTCTAAACTTGTTCGCAAACAAAAGTTAATCCTTCTAACTTGACTTTTAAAATCAACTAAACACATGTTCTATATCTATATGATATGCTAACTTAATGATTTAAAACCTGGAAACACGAAAAACACCGTAAAACCGGATTTACGCCGTCGTAGTAACACCGGGGGCTGTTTTGGGTTAGTTAATTAAAAACTATGATAAACTTTGATTTAAAAGTTGTTATTCTGAGAAAATGTTTTTTATTATGAACATGAAACTATATCCAAAAATTATGGTTAAACTCAAAGTAGAAGTATGTTTTCTAAAATGGTCATCTAGACGTCGTTCTTTCGACTGAAATGACTACCTTTACAAAAACGACTTGTAACTTATTTTTCCGACTATAAACCTATACTTTTTATGTTTAGATTCATAAAATAGAGTTCAATATGAAACCATATCAATTTGATTCACTCAAAACGGATTTAAAATGAAGAAGTTATGGGTAAAACAAGATTGGATAATTTTTCTCATTTTAGCTACGTGAAAATTGGTAACAAATCTATTCCAACCATAACTTAATCAACTTTTATTGTATATTATGTAATCTTGAGATACCATAGACACGTATACAATGTTTCAACCTATCATGTCGACACATCTATATATATTTCGGAACAACCATAGACACTCTATATGTGAATGTTGGAGTTAGCTATACAGGGTTGAGGTTGATTCCAAAATATATATAGTTTGAGTTGTGATCAATATTGAGATACGTATACACTGGGTCATGGATTGATTCAAGATAATATTTATCGATTTATTTCTGTACATCTAACTGTGGACAACTAGTTGTAGGTTACTAACGAGGACATCTGACTTAATAAACTTAAAACATCAAAATATATTAAAAGTGTTGTAAATATATTTTGAACATACTTTGATATATATGTATATATTGTTATAGGTTCGTGAATCAACCAGTGGCCAAGTCTTACTTCCCGACGAAGTAAAAATCTGTGAAAGTGAGTTATAGTCCCACTTTTAAAATCTAATATTTTTGGGATGAGAATACATGCTGGTTTTATAAATGATTTACAAAATAGACACAAGTACGTGAAACTACATTCTATGGTTGAATTATCGAAATCGAATATGCCCCTTTTTATTAAGTCTGGTAATCTAAGAATTAGGGAACAGACACCCTAATTGACACGAATCCTAAAGATAGATCTATTGGGCCTAACAAACCCCATCCAAAGTACCGGATGCTTTAGTACTTCGAAATTTATATCATATCCGAAGGGTGTCCCGGAATGATGGGGATATTCTTATATATGCATCTTGTTAATATCGGTTACCAGGTGTTCACCATATGAATGATTTTTATCTCTATGTATGGGATGTATATTGAAATATGAAATCTTGTGGTCTATTGTTACGATTTGATATATATAGGTTAAACCTATAACTCAACAACATTTTTGTTGACGTTTAAAGCATGTTTATTCTCAGGTGAATATTAAGAGCTTCCGCTGTCGCATACTTAAATAAGGACGAGATTTGGAGTCCATGCTTGTATGATATTGTGTAAAAACTGCATTCAAGAAATTTATTTCGTTGTAACATATTTGTATTGTAAACCATTATGTAATGGTCGCGTGTAAACAGGATATTTTAGATTATCATTATTTGATAATCTACGTAAAGCTTTTTAAACCTTTATTGATGAAATAAAGGTTATGGATTGTTTTAAAATGAATGCAGTCTTTGAAAAACGTCTCATATAGAGGTCAAAACCTCGCAACGAAATCAATTAATATGGAACGGTTTTAATCAATAAGAACGGGACATTTCAGTTGGTATCCGAGCGTTGGTATTAGAGAACCAGAATTTTGCATTAGTGTGTCTTATCGAGTTTGTTATGATGCATTAGTGAGTCTGGACTTCGACCGTGTTTACTTGAAAAATGATTGCTTAACAAATTTTGTTGGAAACTATATATTTTTAACATGTGAATATTATGTGATATATTAATCTCTTAACGCGTTTGATATTATGTGATAGATGTCTACCTCTAGAACAAGTCCCATTGACTCACCTAATAATAATGAAGAGTCAAATGTAAATTGGAATGATTCGTGGACTGATTCACAAGTTCCCGAAGAGGAACCGGAAGAAGAGTCGGAACCGGAAGAAGAATCGGAACCGGATGAAGAAATAGAACCGGTGGGGGAAATAATAAAACGGTTAAGTAAAAGAAAATCCTCAACCAACCGACCAAGGTTAATTATGGTCAATGGTGTTTCCGCCAAAGAAGCAAAGTATTGGGAGGATTACCAATTCTCCGATGAATCGGATTCCGATGAGAATTCCGATGATGTTATAGAAATTACCCCAACTGATTTTAAAAAGGCAAAAGAAAATAATAAGGGAAAGGGCATAAAAATAGAGAAATCTAATTCCAACCCCGATGAACTTTATATGTATCGTCAACCCCCGAAGTCCTTAAGTTGTAATAATGACCCGGGAACCTCTAAACCACCAGGTTTTTCTAAACCAATGTGGAAAATGACGGCTCGTATTAGGGGAACATCATATATCCCTAGAAACTTGGAAAAACGAACCAAAACCGAAGAAGAAGAAACAAGCGAGTCGGAATAAGATAGTTGTATTCGTGTGGTGTAATATATGTAATATAGTGTGCTTATGCTTTATGATATATGTAAAAATTGCTTGTATTAATAAGTATTTTTTTTATGAATCTAACTCTTGTCTATTTTACAGTATAAAAACACAAAATGGATAGACAACCCAATATTTTAAGAGACCTACCCGGAGACATGATTGATGAAATCTTGTCTAGAGTCGGTCAGAATTCTTCGGCACAACTATTTAAGGCGAGATCAGTTTGTAAGACATTCGAAGAACGTTCCAAGAATGCCTTGGTTTATAAAAGGCTTTCGTTCGAAAGATGGGGGATATCACATTGGGAAATCCATAAGTTACTATGTGTTTACTTTGACGCATATATTGCGGGGAACCCAAATGCTATTTTACGCAATGGGTTAAGAAATTATTTTGACTCAATATATCCGAATATTGGACTTCGTGATTTAGAAAAAGCTGCTAACATGCAACATAAAGAAGCATGTTATGCTTACGGATTAGTAATGTTCGCTTCTCACCAAAGTGAGAACAAGAACATCAGGCTACAACTATTAAACAAAACGTTCCCACAAGTGACAGAGTCGGTAATTGGGGTAAGAAATGAGGTTTTTAGATTGTTACGGGACTGTTGGACATTACGTAACCCTCGTCCCTTTGACGACGTTACAACACGCTGTCTTATCAACGGCCATAACGGTTATGTTCCACAAGACCAAGGATGGGAAGTAATCCTAGTAAAACCAGAATGCATGACTTGTTTCTGGACGTATGAATTACGTGTCTTTATTGCCGTTGCTGAACGACTTGTGTACTAGCTAGAATTATCTTCACAACCATCTTGTATCAAATTTATTGTGTGCTATATTTCATGCTATATGTAAAATAAGCGGTATTGTAAGTTTGTAAAATATTGTGTAAAAGTTTGAACGCGAAATATTATTATAATCAGTTTTTCATATAGAATTGTAGTAGTTGAATTGTATATTAGCTACTAAGTATGAACTTAACGGGTAGGTACTACCCGAATTTAAACTTATAAAACGCTAATATGAAGAAAAAGCTTTTATAAATGAGTTCATATTATGCTACGAAATACTATTAACTACTCTTAATATTCTGTATGATTAACTTGTTCCATTTGATTATTTTGAAGGAAATGGCACCGACTACTCGACACACCGTGAATATGAATGAAGAGGAATTCCGTACTTTTCTAGCTTCAAACATAGCCACAGTACAGGCTGCGCTACATAACAACAATAACCTTGGATCTAGCAGTACAGGAAATCGTGTAGAATGCACCTACAAAGAATTCACTGCCTGCAAACCTTTGGAATTTGATGGAACCGAAGGACCGATCGGATTGAAACGGTGGACCAAGAAGGTCGAATCGGTGTTTGCCATAAGTAAGTGTACTGAAGAGGACAAAGTGAAGTACGCTACACATACCTTCACAGGTTCTGCGTTAACATGGTGGAATACCTATCTAGAGCAAGTGGGACAAGACGATGCGTACGCACTACCGTGGTCAGAATTCAAGCACTTGATGAAAGAGAAGTACCGTCCCAGAACCGAGGTCAATAAGCTCAAGACAGAACTTAGAGGGTTACGAACCCAAGGATTTGATATTGCCACGTACGAAAGACGATTCACAAAATTGTGCCTATTGTGTCCGGGAGCATTCGAAGATGAGGAAGAGAAGATCGACGCGTTTGTGAAAGGATTACCGGAAAGAATCCAAGAAGATATAAGTTCACACGAGCCCACCTCCATACAACAGGCATGTAGAATGGCTCACAAACTAGTGAACCAGATTGAAGAAAGAATTAAAGAACAGACTACTGAAGAGGCCAATGTGAAGCAAGTCAAAAGAAAGTGGGAGGAAAACGGTAATAAGAATCACCAATACAACAACAACAGCAATTACAACAATAATCGCAACAATTATCCCAACAATCGCAACATCAATCGCAACTATAACAAATGGCCCAATAACAATAACAACAACAACAACAACAGCAACTACAACAATCATCCCAACAACAATAATAACCGCAACAACAACAACAATCAGAAGCAGCTATGCCAAAGGTGTGAAAAGTATCACTCGGGGTTCTGCACCAAATTTTGCAACAAGTGTAAAAGAAATGGTCATAGCACGGTGAAGTGTGAGGTCTACGGACCAGGGGTTAATAGAACGAAAGGAACAAATGGTGTTGGAACGAGTAATGGCGGAGCAAGTAGTGTCGAAGCAAGTTATGCCAATGTAGTTTGTTATAAATGTGGAAAACCGGGCCACATTATTAGAAATTGCCCAAACCAGGAGAACACGAATGGACAAGGCCACGGAAGAGTTTTCAATATTAATGCGGCTGAGGCACAGGAAGACCCGGAGCTTGTTACGGGTACGTTTCTTATTGACAATAAATATGCTTACGTTTTATTTGATTCAGGTGCGGATAGAAGCTATATGAGTAGAGATTTTTGTGCTAAATTAAGTTGTCCATTGACGCCTTTGGTTAGTAAATTTTTACTCGAATTAACAAATGGTAAATTAATTTCAGCAGATAATATATGTCGGAATCGAGAAATTAAACTGGTTAGCGAAACATTTAAGATTGATTTGATACCAGTAGAGTTAGGGAGTTTTGATGCGATAATCGGTATGGACTGGTTGAAAGAAGTGAAAGCAGAGATCGTTTGTTATAAAAATATAATTCGCATTATACAAGAAAAAGGAAAACCCTTAATGGTGTACGGAGAAAAGGGCAACACGAAGCTACATCTTATTAGTAATTTGAAGGCACAAAAACTAATAAGAAAAGGTTGCTATGCTGTTCTAGCACACGTCGAGAAAGTACAAACTGAAGAAAAGAGCATCAATGATGTTCCCATTGCAAAAGAATTTCCCGATGTATTTCCGAAAGAATTACCGGGATTATCCCCACATCGATCCGTTGAATTTCAAATAGATCTTTGTACCAGGAGCTGCACCAATAGCTCGTGCTCCTTACAGACTTGCACCCAGTGAGATGAAAGAACTGCAAAGCCAATTACAAGAACTTTTAGAGCGTGGTTTCATTCGACCAAGCACATCACCGTGGGGAGCTCCTGTTTTGTTTGTCAAGAAGAAAGATGGTACATTCAGGTTGTGTATCGACTACCGAGAGTTGAACAAACTTACCATCAAGAACCGCTACCCACTACCGAGAATTGACGACTTATTTGATCAACTACAAGGCTCGTCTATTTATTCAAAGATTGACTTACGTTCCGGGTATCATCAAATGCGGGTGAAAGAAGATGATATTCCAAAGACTGCTTTCAGAACACGTTATGATCATTACGAGTTTATGGTCATGCCATTTGGTTTAACTAATGCACCAGCTGTGTTCATGGACCTTATGAACCGAGTGTGTGGACCATACCTTGACAAGTTTGTCATTGTTTTCATTGATGACATACTTATTTACTCAAAGAATGACCAAGAACACGGTGAACATTTGAGAAAGGTGTTAGAAGTATTGAGGAAGGAAGAATTGTACGCTAAGTTTTCAAAGTGTGCATTTTGGTTGGAAGAAGTTCAATTCCTCGGTCACATAGTGAACAAAGAAGGTATTAAGGTGGATCCGGCAAAGATAGAAACTGTTGAAAAGTGGGAAACCCCGAAAACTCTGAAACACATACGCCAGTTTTTAGGACTAGCTGGTTACTACAGAAGGTTCATCCAAGACTTTTCCAGAATAGCAAAACCCTTGACTGCATTAACGCATAAAGGGAAGAAATTTGAATGGAATGATGAACAAGAGAAAGCGTTTCAGTTATTGAAGAAAAAGCTAACTACGGCACCTATATTGTCATTGCCTGAAAGGAATGATGATTTTGTGATTTATTGTGACGCATCAAAGCAAGGTCTCGGTTGTGTATTAATGCAACGAACGAAGGTGATTGCTTATGCGTCTAGACAATTGAAGATTCACGAACAAAATTATACGACGCATGATTTGGAATAAGGAGCGGTTGTTTTTGCATTAAAGACTTGGAGGCACTACTTATATGGGGTCAAAAGTATTATATATACCGACCACAAAAGTCTTCAACACATATTTAATCAGAAACAACTGAATATGAGGCAGCGTAGGTGGATTGAATTATTGAATGATTACGACTTTGAGATTCGTTACCACCCGGGTAAGGCAAATGTGGTAGCCGATGCCTTGAGCAGGAAGGATATAGAACCCATTCGAGTAAAATCTATGAATATAATGATTCATAATAACCTTACTACTCAAATAAAGGAGGCGAAACAAGGAGTTTTAAAAGAGGGAAATTTAAAGGATGAAATACCCAAAGGATCGGAGAAGCATCTTAATATTCGGGAAGACGGAACCCGGTGTAGGGCTGAAAGGATTTGGGTACCAAAATTTGGAGATATGAGAGAAATGGTACTTAGAGAAGCTCATAAAACCAGATACTCAATACATCCTGGAACGGGGAAGATGTACAAGGATCTCAAGAAACATTTTTGGTGGCCGGGTATGAAAGCCGATGTTGCTAAATACGTAGGAGAATGTTTGACGTGTTCTAAGGTCAAAGCTGAGCATCAGAAACCATCAGGTCTACTTCAACAACCTGAAATCCCAGAATGGAAATGGGAAAACATTACCATGGATTTCATCACTAAATTGCCAAGGACTACAAGTGGTTTTGATACTATTTGGGTAATAGTTGATCGTCTCACCAAATCAGCACACTTCCTGCCAATAAGAGAAGATGACAAGATGGAGAAGTTAGCACGACTGTATTTGAAGGAAGTTGTCTCCAGACATGGAATACCAATCTCTATTATCTCTGATAGGGATGGCAGATTTATTTCAAGATTCTGGCAGACATTACAGCAAGCATTAGGAACTCGTCTAGACATGAGTACTGCCTATCATCCACAAACTGATGGGCAGAGCGAAAGGACAATATAAATGCTTGAAGACATGCTACGAGCATGTGTTATTGATTTCGGAAACAGTTGGGATCGACATCTACCGTTAGCAGAATTTTCCTACAACAACACCTACCATTCAAGCATTGAGATGGCGCCGTTTGAAGCACTTTATGGAAGAAAGTGCAGGTCTCCGATTTGTTGGAGTGAAGTGGGGGATAGACAGATTACGGGTCCGGAGATAATACAAGAAACTATCGAGAAGATCATCCAAATTCAACAACGGTTGAAAACCGCCCAAAGTCGACAAAAGAGCTACGCTGACATTAAAAGAAAAGATATAGAATTTGAAATTAGAGAGATGGTCATGCTTAAAGTTGCACCTTGGAAAGGCGTTGTTCGATTTGGTAAACGAGGGAAATTAAATCCAAGGTATATTGGACCATTCAAGATTATTGATCGTGTCGGACCAGTAGCTTACCGACTTGAGTTACCTCAACAACTCGCGGCTGTACATAACACTTTCCACGTCTCGAATTTGAAGAAATGTTTTGCTAAAGAAGATCTCACTATTCCATTAGATGAAATCCAAATCAACGACAAACTTCAATTCATCGAAGAACCCGTCAAAATAATGGATGTGAGGTTAAAAGACTTAAGCAAAACAAGATACCAATTATTAAGGTTCGATGGAATGCTCGTAGAGGACCCGAGTTCACCTGGGAGCGTGAAGATCAGATGAAGAAGAAATACCCGCATCTATTTCCAGAACATTCGTCAACACCTTCAACAGCTTAAAATTTCGAGACGAAATTTATTTAACGGGTAGGTACTGTAGTGACCCGAACTTTTCCATGTTTATATATATTAATTAAGATTGATATTTACATGATTAAATGTTTCCAACATGTTAAGCAATCAAACTTGTTAAGACTTGATTAATTGAAATATGTTTCATATAGACAATTGACCACCCAAGTTGACCGGTGATTCACGAACGTTAAAACTTGTAAAAACTATATGATGACATATATATGGATATATATATAGTTAACATGATATTATGATAAGTAAACATATCATTAAGTATATTAACAATGAATTACATATGTAAAAACAAGACTACTAACTTAATGATTTTTAAACGAGGCATATATGTAACGATTATCGTTGTAAAGACATTTAATGTATATATATCATATTAAGAGATATTCATACATGATAATATCATGATAATATAATAATTTAAAATCTCATTTGATATTATAAACATTGGGTTAACAACATTTAACAAGATCGTTAACCTAAAGGTTTCAAAACAACACTTACATGTAACGACCAACGATGACTTAACGACTCAGTTAAAATGTATATACATGTAGTGTTTTAATATGTATTTATACACTTTTGAAAGACTTCAATAAACTTATCAAAATACTTCTACTTAACAAAAATGCTTACAATTACATCCTCGTTCAGTTTCATCAACAATTCTACTCGTATGCACCCGTATTCGTACTCGTACAATACACAGCTTTTAGATGTATGTACTATTGGTATATACACTCCAATGATTAGCTCTTAGCAGCCCATGTGAGTCACCTAACACATGTGAGAACCATCATTTGGCAACTAGCATGAAATATCTCATAAAATTACAAAAATATGAGTAATCATTCATGACTTATTTACATGAAAACAAAATTACATATCCTTTATATCTAATCCATACACCAATGACCAAAAACACCTACAAACACTTTTATTCTTCAATTTTCTTCATCTAATTAATCTCTCTCAAGTTCTATCTTCAAGTTCTAATTTTTCTTCATAAATTCTACAAGTTCTAGTTACATAAAATCAAGAATACTTTCAAGTTTGCTAGCTCACTTCCAATCTTGTAAGGTGATCATCCAACCTCAAGAAATCTTTGTTTCTTATAGTAGGTTATCATTCTAATACAAGGTAATAATCATATTCAAACTTTGGTTCAATTTCTATAACTATAACAATCTTATTTCAAGTGATCATCTTACTTGAACTTGTTTTCGTGTCATGATTCTGCTTCAAGAACTTCGAGCCATCCAAGGATCCGTTGAAGCTAGATCCATTTTTCTCTTCTCTAGTAGGTTTATTCAAGGAACTTAAGGTAGTAATGATGTTCATAACATCATTCGATTCATACATATAAAGCTATCTTATTCGAAGGTTTAAACTTGTAATCACTAGAACATAGTTTAGTTAATTCTAAACTTGTTTGCAAACAAAAGTTAATCCTTCTAACTTGACTCTTAAAATCAACTAAACACATGTTCTATATCTATATGATATGCTAACTTAATGATTTAAAACCTGGAAACACGAAAAACACCGTAAAACCGGATTTACGCCGTCGTAGTAACACCGTGGGCTGTTTTGGGTTAGTTAATTAAAAACTATGATAAACTTTGATTTAAAAGTTGTTATTCTGAGAAAATGATTTTTATTATGAACATGAAACTATATCCAAAAATTATGGTTAAACTCAAAGTAGAAGTATGTTTTCTAAAATGGTCATCTAGACGTCGTTCTTTCGACTGAAATGACTACCTTTACAAAAACGACTTGTAACTTATTTTTCCAACAATAAACCTATACTTTTTCTATTTAGATTCATAAAATAGAGTTCAATATGAAACCATAGCAATTTTATTAACTCAAAACGGATTTAAAATGAAGAAGTTATGGGTAAAACAAGATTGGATAATTTTTCTCATTTTAGCTACGTGAAAATTGGTAACAAATCTATTCCAACCATAACTTAATCAACTTGTATTGTATATTATGTAATCTTGAGATACCATATACACGTATACAATATTTCGACCTATCATGTCGCCACATCTATATATATTTCGGAACAACCATAGACACTCTATATGTGAATGTTGAAGTTAGCTATACAGGGTTGAGGTTGATTCCAAAATATATATAGTTTGAGTTGTGATCAATACTGAGATATGTATACACTGGGTCGTGGATTGATTCAAGATAATATTTATCGATTTATTTCTGTACATCTAACTGTGGACAACTAGTTGTAGGTTACTAACGAGGACTGCTGACTTAATAAACTTAAAACATCAAAATATATTAAAAGTGTTGTAAATATATTTTGAACATACTTTGATATATATGTATATATTGTTATAGGTTCGTGAATCAACCAGTGGCCAAGTCTTACTTCCCGACGAAGTAAAAATCTGTGAAAGCGAGTTATAGTCCCACTTTTAAAATCTAATATTTTTGGGATGAGAATACATGCAGGTTTTATAAATGATTTACAAAATAGACACAAGTACGTGAAACTACATTCTATGGTTGAATTATCGAAATCGAATATGCCCCTTTTTATTAAGTCTGGTAATCTAAGAATTAGGGAACAGACACCCTAATTGACGCGAATCCTAAAGATAGATCTATTGGGCCTAACAAACCCCATCCAAAGTACCGGATGCTTTAGTACTTCGAAATTTATATCTTATCCGAAGGGTGTCCCGGAATGATGGGGATATTCTTATATATGCATCTTGTTAATGTCGGTTACCAGGTGTTCACCATATGAATGACTTTTATCTCTATGTATGGGATGTGTATTGAAATATAAAATCTTGTGGTCTATTATTATGATTTGATATATATAGGTTAAACCTATAACTCACCAACATTTTTGTTGACGTTTTAAGCATGTTTATTCTCAGGTGATTATTAAGAGCTTCCGCTGTCGCATACTTAAATAAGGACGAGATTTGGAGTCCATGCTTGTATGATATTGTGTAAAAACTACATTCAAGAAACTTATTTTGTTGTAACATATTTTTATTGTAAACCATTATGTAATGGTCGTGTGTAAACAGGATGTTTTAGATTATCATTATTTGATAATCTACGTAAAGCTTTTTAAACCTTTATTGATGAAATAAAGGTTATGGTTTGTTTTAAAATGAATGCAGTTTTTGAAAAACGTCTCATATAGAGGTCAAAACCTCGCAACGAAATCAATTAATATGGAACGTTTTTAATCAATAAGAACGGGACATTTCAACAGGGACACAATCCGAGTCTCAAGTGACATAGTTTAGTTTGGTTACTAATACTATTTTTAATGGTGACAGTAGTAAAACATTGGATTGTTTCAAATGCTTATACACCGCGCAAGACTAAGACTTGCACAGTCTAGACTATAAAATACAAGTTTGGTTTACTTGTTTAAATAACCCAGACATTGGCGTGGCCGGAAGACTCTTGAGTATAGACATTGGTTTGTCTATAATACGGATAAATTACATTGGATTGTGAAAGGACCCGATCATATACATTATAAACTATTCTCAATAGTTGATTACATCGCGAGGTATTAGACCTCTATATGATACATTTTTCAGACATTTCATTCGTTTTTAAAAGATAAACTCTCTTTACATCGAAAATTGACAGGCATGCATACCATTTCATAATATCCAACCATAAATGACCTAATCTGTCATTTACTTAATAATAATCTCTATTGAACTCAACAACTTGAATGCAACGTCTTTTGAAATATGTCTTGAATGACTCCAAGTAATATCTTTAAAATGAGCAAATGCACAGCGGAAGATTTCTTTATCACCTGAGAATAAACATGCTTTAAAGTGTCAACCAAAAGGTTGGTGAGTTCATTAGTTTATCATAATCATTCATTTCCATTATTTTAATAGACCACAAGAATTTCATTTCCAGTTCTCATAAATATACGTCTCAGGCATAGAGACAAAAATCATTCATATGGTGAATACCTGGTAACCGACATTAACAAGATGCATATAAGAATATCCCCTATCATTCCGGGAAATCCTTCGAACATGATAAAAAACGAATTCAAAGTACTAAAGCATCCGGTACTTTGGATGGGGTTTGTTAGGCCCAATATATCTATCTTTAGGAATCGCGTCAATTAGTAGATCGGTTTACTAATTCTTAGGCTACCAAGCAAAAGGGGCATATTCGGCTTCGATCATTCACCAATAAAATGTAGTTTCAATTACTTTTGTCTATTTTGTAAAACATTTATAAAAATTCGCATGTATTCTCAGCCCAAAAATATAAAGGGTAAAAAGGCAAATGAAACTCACCATACTGTATTTCGTAGTAAAAATACATATAACATCATTGAACAAGTGCAAGGTTAGCCTCAGACTCACGAACCTATATTAATTATATATATATATATATATATATATATATATATATATATATATATATATATATATATATATATATATATATATATATATATATATATATATATATATATGTTGGTCAAAATTTGTCAAACAATTTAGGTTAGGTCATAGTGTATCACAATCCTAATGCTCGAGACTAATATGAAAAAGTCAACAAAAGTCAATTTGACTCAAAATGATTCCCAAAATTTATACATGATTATCATATAGTTTAAATATCGTCTTTTTATATTTTTAAATATTTTTAAAAGATTATATTAGAGTAAAAAATATAATTCATTTATTATTAAAATTTATATAATAAAAATATACTTTTATATATCTTAAGTAGTAAAATTTATAAAGTTTATTTAATATCATAAAAATATTATGTTAGGTTTTATTAAAGAAATTTTATTACACGTAGTAAAATATGTTTGTATCACATATTTATTTGATAAAATAATATCCATAATAATAGTAAGTAAAAGTTGTATTATTTTGTAATAATAATTATTATTATTTTATTAATAAAAATATCAATATTTATAATTACAAAGATGACATTTTGATAAAATGATAATTCTAATTATGATAACTTTAATATTTACGACACTTTTTAATATTATCTTTAAAATAATAATTCTATTTAAAATGATAATAATAGTGGTATTTTATAATTACAATGACATTTCTATTAAAATGATAATTTTTGTTAAAATGATAGTTTTAATACTAACGATACTTTTAATAATAATAGTAATGATAAAAATAATAAGAACGATAATTTTATCTAAATCAATATCTTATAATATTTTAATTTCATCAAGATACTCTTACTCATTATTTCCTAATCATTTCGTTTAATAGCTTTTAATCGTCTTTGATATCGTGTTCATAATAATGATAATAATAGTAATCAAAATAATTAGGTGTTAAAAATTAGTTTTAATTACAATAATACTAATAATGATAATTACTATGACATTATTAACGATAATACTAATAATTATTTTAATGATAATATCATAATAATAATAACAATAACAATAACCAGTTTTAAATAATGATATATATATATATATATATTAATAATGATAATAATAATAATATAATAATAATAATAATAATAATAATAATAATAATAATAATAATAATAATAATTAGATAATAATAATAACAATTCTAATTATAACTTTAACAATAATAACGATAGTAATAATAATAAAAATAACAATTTTTAATGATAAATCTTTTTTTTGATAAAGATAATAATAATAATAATAATAATAATAATAATAATAATAATAATAATAATAATAATAATAATAATAATAATAATAATAATAATAAGATAAAACTAGAACGACGATAATAACGACGATAATAATAATCATTTTTAATAATAATACAAAAATTCGATTGACTATAACTTCAAATCCGTTCATCGAAACCCTTCGATATCTAAAGGAAAAGTTCTTAATTTTTCGCTAGCTTTCCAACGACATGCATATCTTATACCTTATCTCAACCGCATATATAACTAATTCAGGATTCAACATAACCTAACTAAAGGCAATATCAAGAGTACAAACATGCATAATCCTATATACTCGGGCACTAGTCAGGGATACACTATTAGTATGTAAAAATTAAATTATGAGTACTCACGTATCAATATTGAGATTCAATATTGCAGGAAAGGTATGTAGACGCAACGGAGATGATAAACACTAAATTGACCTCACGAGAATACCCATGAATCATACCCATCACCTCCATGGCTATAACCTATAATTTCCTTAGCCCTATCCTACTCATAAAATCCATTTTTGAAAACCCGTTTTAGATCACACGAGCAGCACTCCGTCGTAGTATTTTATGTATAAATACTAATAATAATATTTCTAATAATAATACTAATAATAATAATAATTAATATTAGTAATATTAATAATAATAATAATAATAATAATAATAATAATTAAAATTTATATATATAGAGAGTAGTACGAGAGATAGATGGACAGAAGTGTGTGCAAAAATGAATTCGATCGATTTTTAAAGACCTGACCTCTCACCTTCAGCCGTGCGATCGCATGGGGTTGTGAGGGAGTCCTCATGCGATCGCATGAGAGCCATTTACAGCTCATGTTCGACTAATGAAGGCTGCCGACACTTATTTTAATTATTATTATATATATAAAATATTTAATTTATATAATTACGTATATATTATATTATATTTACGCTCATGGTAAAAATGTAATTTTTACTCAAATGACTCGGACGTTTTCACTCGACTCATATGCCACTTTCGGTTTTTCGAGCGCACTTTCGTACGTTTAGAAAACTAGCCTTTTACGTTACGCGACATGTACACTTATAAATAATTTGACTTTACTCATCAAAAATTTACCTTATGATAAATGTAACCTATAAAATTGAGCGTTGTGGTCATTTGCTTCTATAAATCAGAGTCTCGTAGTTTATCAAAATGTATCATTTTATATAATCTGTTAAATATTATATTTTGTCACTTGTATAATATTAATATATATATATATATATATATATATATATATATATATATATATATATATATATATATATATATATATATATATATATATATATATATATATATATATATATATATATATCCATATTTAAAATATATATTTGTTCATATTGAAATATGTAATAATACAATATTTAGTTTTTCAAAACTAAATATATTTTTAAAGTTTATTTTGGAATCGTTTAGATAGTAGAAAAATATTATAACAATCACGTTTACATTTTTGAAACGCTTTATCTACTTGTAATTTATAATATAAACTTTATTTAAATTCTTCAAAAGTCATATACAAATTATCTTATAAAACGTCCTAATTAATAAAGTTCTTTTTAAACTGAAATGTTTTTATACATTTAAATCAAATATGATAACTTTGTTTTTCTAAAACTAAATATATAAAATAATCATTTTAATAAAAGGTTAAAATAGAAGAAGTTGTTATATCGTAAAAATATTTTAGGAAAGTAATATTAAATATACTTTTAATAGATTTCAAGTTTTTAACGTTTGTTGGTGCAACGTGATATAACGTCTAAAGGTTAGATAAACATATAAAATCATTTTAATGTAAAACGTTAATTTACTTAACTTGTCGATATCCATCTTCTAAGTTATCTATATTCTACAATTTTACTTCCACGTTAATTAATATACAAGTTTAATAGTTTATCTTATCAAAAGTCACGAGACAATTATTGTAAAGCATAAATTGAAAATCAAACGGGAATCTCCACTAACCCTTGTCTAATTCCCGTTAATTGACACTTTTGTTCCTTCTAATAAATCACTTTACCAATTATTCCGAATACCGTTAAAAAGAATAGATTTCTCAAATCATAGTGGACCTCTTAACAGAGACTCGTAATTATAATTCAATGTATCTAATAATTCAATCATTTGATATCATCTTTTAATTCCATTGATAACTATTAGAAAATATTTTGAAACAAATACGTTTATATAAAGTATTATACGTCTAATACTTTGTTAATGTTTTCAAGTTCTAATATCTACACATATACATATATAATCATGTTCGTTCATATAATGGTTCGTGAATGATTGGAATTTGGTCGAGGTTAAATGAGTGTATGAACATAGTTTAAAATTCTTGAGATTCAACTTACAAACTTTGCTTATCGTGTCGGGAATATATAAAGATTAAAGTTTAAATTTGGTCGAAAATTTTTGGGTTGTCACAGATTGTATATGCGTAAACAATTAAAAAAAAATTTTATAAAAGTCTTGAGTATAAACTTATAAGCATTGGTTTGCTTACTTTGTGTATAACATTGGATTGTTCGCACAAGAATAAAAAGAGCATGAAACGATTGAAGGGTCGCTCCCGTCATGAAGTCATGGCATTTATTCTAAAAAAGAGTTATTGCATGCATAAAAATTGTAGTGAATCATTATATCTGCCATAGTGATTTCATAAAAAACACAATAATTGCACTTTAACCAATAGAGATATTCGATTACAATAAATCGAACCTAACAATTATAGTTAGGACAAAAAAATATAAAGTCAAACGCTTAGCATAAAAGCGTGACTTGTACAAAATATGAACTAGCATATGCTAATATAAAAGAAAATAATAAAAAGGGGTGGCATTGGCTGGAACGTTTTCCCTACACTAAGTAGAATATGCCATCCTCGCCCGCAGCGATCAGATGCATACCCTGCTTTAAACATAAAAGAAAAATATAATATAGAGATGCAAAACCTCTAAGGTTGCGAGGCCCATCCCTCACTAGCAAAAATTGCTACCCAAAAATGGATAAACAGCATCCATTTTGGGTAGTCTAACAAGCTCGGTTGAGCTTGTCATTCACAATCTCCTGCGCGGAGACGTTGGGATCATTGATCAAAAATTGCAAGCGGGGAATTGGGATTTGTTGAAGTTGGCCACAAGATTCGTCACACCTTTCTTTTGCTCCATCAGAGAGCAGCTAAGCAACATTTGGAGGAATCATGGGGGGTACATACAACTCCTGGCAAATAACATTCCAGAACAGGGTACGCTCATAAGCACGTGCGGCAACCATGGCTGCGCCGAATCACTGCTCGACCACTTGGTAGTCAAGAGCATGCTGGATGATCGTCGGAATACCCTTCCGGAGAATGTCGTACTCCGCCTTTACAGCATCGTGCTTCGCACCCCATGATTCTTGGGATGCAATCTAATCACTAAAGCTCTCGTTCAAGAAGACAACATGGCTTTCTGCCTCTTTAAGCTCTGCGAACAAAGATGAAATTTTGGACTCCATGAGCCTCTTTTCAGCAACATGCTGGTCTTCATCTCGCTGCTTCTTAAACATCTGAACGTTTATGCGTTCCTCTGCCTGCACGTGGGCGGTCACAGCAACCGCTAGTTGAGCAGTCAGCCTGGAGTTGTCCACTTGCAAGGAATTTATTTTAGCCATTTTCGTCACTGATGGTGTTGGTGGATGGAAAAGAGCAGCAGATTTTTGTTGCAAACGGTTCAAATCTTTAGCAAAGTTGAAAAGCATCGACTGTGCATCAATATAAAGTTCTTCAGATGGAGAGAGCGAAGAAAACTTCTGAATTAACTGATGAGGGGCACAAGATTGTAAGAACGAAAGCTGTTCTGTAAACACCAGAAGTGGAACTTTCATGAGATCATTAACATTAGGAATCAATGAAGATGTGATGTCAGGATTCACGCATGCACGCTTGTCACATGAAGAATAGTGAGATACACGACTTGGACCTGCAAATAAGATAAAATGATGTTATGAAAAGATTAAAGTCCGAATTAACAGCAAGACAAGCGGTCAAAATTAATACCTTCATCAAGTAACCTCTTGTGGTTACCAAGGCTTTTGGCATTAGGGGTTTGATAAAGCGAAGGTATAGTGTCAGAACGACTGGCCGGATAACTGGTGAAATTACCAGAGTCGGTGGCAGGATTGGGTGCATATGATAGAACACAATATATGTAAGACGTAAACATGTAACTAAGGTTACATAGTACAACGCAACAAAATATAAGAGTGTGATACACACCTTTTTACGATCGGATAAAGATTAGGCAAAGAAGATGAATAGGGTTGAATGCCTTAAAAGGGAAAAGATTGTGAGATAAAATATGCCGAAACCCTATTTATAGAGCAAATACGTGGGTCATAAAGTACCAAGGGTGTAATCACAACCGTACACGTGTGTCAATCTTAGGCTAAACACTTTGTTAAGATGTCCGGTGCACGTTAGCATTAACAGGCGATTTGCATAATTACAATGATTACCTTTTTGGTAAACAGTGACAGTTGTCACCTCGGGTGCAGGAAATGTAGCCGAAAAGACAGTTTAGTGACTGCACACATACATTGCATTTAATGCTAATACAGTATCCAGTTACGCATATATATTTTAAAAATCTTTTGAACTATCCGGTTACACTTGAAATCCAACTAGGCATTTTAACAAAAATTTTAAGCATACTAAATTGGTTCGAGGGAATTGTTATGGTTCATTATGTGTAAATATTCTTAGTAGTTCGACGTCATACACTAATTTTCATTGTATATTACATCGAACTGGGGGGACTTAATGATATGCATATCCGCATGACAATGCGGATTATGCATCCAAAGCCCTGAACCGCACACTAATTGCCATGTACAACATATGGCATGGGTATAGCCGCACTCTATGTGCCTATACCATCTATTGTGAGTTATGTATACTTGCATAAGGGTCCAGTATATTCTAGAAGAATGTACGGTATAATTAATTCGGATTTTTTTCCTTAAATAACGAAAGTTAGTTAGGATGAGATCACATTTAATTAGGAAGATATTCTATCGAAACCCTAATTCGTAAGCCTATAAATACATAGCTCACAAACCCTAAAAACATATTTGATTACTCATACGTAACGAAAAGCATACACATCATCATCGTATGAACAAGCTTCATACGATCTAAAACGTAAAGACTTTCAGGTATGTCTTCAACTATAAAACCTTCATGTCTTTGGGCCACTCAACCCTGTATGTTGGGTTGTTGGTGGACTCTCAAATCGGCCACCCTGTCAGAATCGAAACGATACCGATGTGGGTTATCCACAACTAAGTGTCGGAGGTTCGAATATTGTTACTCCTTATACCCTATCATGCACTCAAGCGTAGGTTCACCTTGACCTCGTGAAAATATGCCTGATCAGGTTGAGAGGCATATTTTAAATGGCTCGCAGATCGCGAGACATCTCTCATGGATCGCGAGGCCTTGTCAGCTAGAATTGATTTTGTACTAGGATTCCTCTTTGGTTTCCGATTCATCTTTCTTTTTTCACTATAAATAAATGCTATGTAATCCATACATTGCATGCATGAAATTTATCAATAAATTTTCTATATTTAGTGTAAGACCCGAAATTGGATTGTACATATTGTATATATAATAAAAGCTGGAGGGCATCATTTCCTGTTTTAGGTCGCGGTGCGGCCAATGGGGGCGCGGCACTGCTGCGGCCTGGTGGAGATTCCTTGTTTTAATTAATTTTAAAGGATGGCATTTTGGACTTTTCACTCATGGCCGAATTTATGGCCACTAAAAGGCTGGTTGGGCTCATTACTTCCCACCCACCAACCTTATCATCTCCATCTTTAGAAAGATAGAGAGAGAGAGAGAGAGAGAGAGAGAGCTAGAGAGAAATTTGATCTGTGAGATCTTCAAGTGAGTTTTGCTATATCGGGTTAAATCTTTCGTGTTTCTACCTTCTAGCATCTCATTAAGTGTAGTGGAAGTCTCTAAACTAAATTTAGTAAGTTAATTGTGTTTAATGTTCATATTTAGGTCTTGCAAGTAATTAAACCGTAGATTTGGTAAAATTGGGGGTTTATGGTGTGGGTGAAAGTGTAAGTAACCTAAAATTGGTGACTTTGAGTTAGTTGATGAAATTACTAATAATATGAACTAATCTTGGTTAAAGTTCACTAATGACCTTGATTAACTAGTGATTTGAAGAATGAGACTTACAAGTTTAGATTTTGATCCATTATTAGGTCAAAATGGGTTTTTGAGTCAAAAGGTGCACTAGCACGAACTTGATGACCTAGTGATGTAAAATTGGGTGAATTAAAGCTTTGGTCACTAGCTTTAGTGATTATTGGTGGTTATGGCCTAAGGGTGGTGTTGTGAGTGTAAATGGGTAACATTTGCACTAAGTGTCTAATTGGGCAGGTTGAGAGTTTCATTTAGATAGGTGTTGATTTATGTTAATGTAATAGGTGATTGCATTGACGGTTGAGGAGCTCATTGTGCGTACTTTCACTCCTCGGTTAAAATGTGAGTGGAATAATTATATGTGTATGTATATAGTGTATTTATTTGTGTGCTATGCTATGAAACATGGAGCCGGTAGTGCCATAACATGTGCGAGTGTGCTATGATGTGAACCACGGAGCCGGTAGCATCATGGTACGTGTGTTTTAGTGTGAACCATGGAGCCGGTAGCACTATAGCACTAGTTGTTAAGGTGTGAACCACGGATCCAGTAGCGCCTTAGCGTGAGTATGACTCAAGTTGTGATGTGAACCACGGAGCCGGTAGCATCATGACAAATGCGTATGGTGTGAGCCACGGAGCCGGTAGCACCATGACACGAGTATGGTTAATCATATGGTTTGTGTGTGTGTTGTTATTTTAGCATATTATATTGCGATGAATATGTGCTATTGGTGATGCTAGCTTGTTGCAAATTGTGAGTAGTTTAGCATTATACGTTGTTGATGCATGGTTGTAGAATTGCTAGCTCGCATGCGGTATTTGTGTAAGTATTTGCAAATAAGTATATTTTGTATGTATATGTATAATTTTTGCATTCACTAAGCGTTTTGCTTACCCTCTCGTTGTTTATTCTTTTTAGGCTCCGGTGTGGATAAAGGCAAGGGTATACGTTTGGACTAGTGAACTCCCTATGCTAGTGAATTGCTTTTGAAGTTCGACCTAGGTTTGGGTAGTTTAACCCCAAACACCATACTTGAGTTTTGTTTGGCATTTAAACTTGTCGGGTCAAAACTTGTATTTTTGATTTGTAAACGGGCGTATGTGGCCCGGTCGTTAAAACACTTGAATATGGATGAAAACATGTAATCTTAATTAAACTATATTTTGAGAAGTCTTGTGGGTTAATGCAATCGAAAAGGTTGTGAAAATTGGGACTTAAGGTGTAAATGGGAATTCAGCATCTGCCCACGTTATAAGCCGCGTCGCGGGCCAATGAGGCGCGCCGCGGGCTAATACATAAAATTGGACCCGAGAGTATCTAAGTGTAACGACCCGGATTTTTTCAATCGTTTTATACTTATGAGATTAATATTTACATAAATTAAACCTTACCAACATGATAAGCAATCCAAATTGTTGAGACTTGTGTTTTTGAAAAGAGTTTTACACAACGTTTGACCGTCCAATTTGACCGATGATATCACGAACTATATAACATATGATAATTATACGTTTATGTATATATATGTATTTATATATATTTAACATGATCTAAGGATGGTTTAACATCTCATTGTGTACTAATGACAATGAGTTATAAGTACATTTTGAAACTACTAACTTAAGTTTTCAAAACGATAACTATACGTAACATTCTTTGATATATATACTTATAACCTATTATGCTTATACATGTATCATATATATAATGTATTTAATCATTTTTTAAGGACTTAAATACATAAAACAATATAAGTATATTCACAAAAGATAGCTATATTTGAATTCTCATTCCGTTTCCTCAAGATTTCTATACGTATATCTAGGGTATATGTACCCGTATCATACCCAGCTTCTATACGTATTTACTATTGGTATATACACATCAAATCAACATCCTAATCAACATTATTACTGCCCTAGATATGAGGTAACTAGGATTTGTCAAGTAGCATGAATTATTAGTAAGAAAACAAAATTAGGAATCCTTTTCTTTCTTTATAAACTAAAAACGTTTTTATGAATGAGCATCATTTCTTCACTCCATTTTCTCATACCTACACCCTCATTTCTCTCTCAAAATGCTCCTAACTTCATACTTGATCATCTCCAAGCATTTTCCCCATCATTTAGCTTCAATTACAAGCCTTAAACACCATAAGAAAACTCTTTCAAGAACATATCAAAATAACCACCCTTTTGAAGAAGTATACTTCCAACCTTTTGATCTAACTCCACCACTCTTTGATTCCAAGATTTTTTTTATCTCTTACAGTAACTTTGTCCAAGTAACTTGAGGTAGTAACCTTGTTCATAATTTTATTCGATTCATATTTATATAGCTATCTTATTTTATGTTGTAAAATTTTAACAACAAGAACATAGTTTGAATGATTTCAAACTTGTTTGTAAACTAAATAGATTCTTCTAACTTGACTTTTAAAACACTTCAAGACCTATAATATATCATAATGATATGCTAACTTAACAAGATATAACTTGGTTTTACAAAGAACATCTTAAAAACTGAATATACGTCGTCAGAGTGCAACCGGGGGCTGTTTTGGGTTGGATAATTAAAAACCATCTTGAACTTTGAATTGGAAGTTCATGTTCTGGAAAAATGATATTTCTTATGAATATGTTAACACATAAAAATTTCATGGTTTAACTCAAAGTGTAAGTACTTTTAGAAAAATGATCATTAAATGTTATTTTTATGATGGAAAATGATCACTTTCATAAGTTTCATCAAAGTTTGACCTATAACCTGTGATTTTGAATACAAACTAAGGTATTTTCAGTTCATATTCTTAAAATTTGACTCGATCCAAGGAAGTGGCAAGTTGAACCAATAAAAACGGAGTTGTAATGAAGAAACTACGACTAAAATAAGATTGGGTATCCGAAGCTAGTTTAGCTACGAAAATATTTGGAGAAAAAGTAAATTAATCATATCTTTTCTAATTAATATAATATTTTATATATATAATTACTTATGATTTGATTTTATATATTTCAGGACCACCCGTAAACAACACGAGAAGATTAATCATAAGACCTCATGATTGTACGCAACACGTCATTTGACAACACGGTACTTTATGTACGCAACACGTCATTTGACAACATGGTACCATGGGTCGAGATTAATTCTGATCAATACGAATACGATGGGGTCTTTATTTATTTTATTGAGCAACAAATTGTGGACCACTAACATCGGACTGCTAACTACGGACTAAGAAAACATTAAAAGTATTATAAGTACATACATACATATATATATATATATATACATACATACATACATACATACATATATATATATATATATATATATATATATATATATATATATATATATATATATATATATATATATATATATATATATATATATATATATAACGATTACTTGAAAAGAAAATATGTTGATATATTATATATATGGTTAGGTTCGTGATATCTATCGAAGACCAAGTCGTGTTAAATACCTTCAAGGCAAAAGTGAGTTTCATTATGTGACAACCCGGAAATTTCCGACCAAATTTAAACTTTATCTTCATATGATTTAATATTTTCGACACGATAAGCAAAGGCTGTAATGTTGAAATCTCAAAAACTTTAAACTATGTTCATGTATTCATTTACCTTTCGACTGCTCTCGACGATTCACGAACAATTATGTGTAAATAGATATGTATGAATATATGCATATGTGTGATTATTAAATTGAGAAATATTAATGAAACATTAAACGGTTTGATTAATATGAAAATAAGTTACGAAATCTATTATATGAATTGAGAACGTTAACAAGGTATTAGATGAATAATACTTTACATGAACGTAATTATTTCAAGATATTTTTCAACGGAATTAAAAGATAATATCAAATGATTTATTTATCAGATACATTGTATGATTATGAGTCTCTGTTGAAAGGTCCACTTTGATTTAGAAAACCTTTCCTTTTTAATGGTATTCGAAATGATTGGTAAAGTGATTTACAAGTAAGAACAAAAGTGTCAATTAACGGTAACTGGACAAAAGTTAGTAGAGATTCCTGTTTAATTTTCAATGCATGCTTTACAATAACTTTCTCGTGACTCTTGATAAGTTAATTATTTAACTTTCATAAAATTAATAGTAAGAACATGAAATGTAAATGGATGTCGACAAGGTAAGCAAATGGATATGTTGATTTAAAATGATTTCATACGTTTAATTGTCCATTGGATTTAACCCTGCGATTTACGAATAAACTGTAAGTAAAAACTAGAAATCCATTATGACTTATATATTATATAATTTTACTTTATGAAGTGAAAATGTTTTATGATATAACAATTTCTATTATTTAAAACTTTTAATAAAATGATATTGAATATAAGTAGTTTTGGAAAAACTAAACCTTATAGTATTATTTGATTTAGTTTCAAACGTACGAAAACATTTTTATTCTTTCGATATAATAGAATTTGATTATAAAATATTTTTATGGATTTTCAATGATATGAAAATAAAAATAAAGATAAAATAATTATTTCTAATGGGCACCAAAAGACTATAACATTTCATCTCAAGATCGCAAGTTAAAATGATGGAAATCACTAAGCATGCGCACTTTCACGAGAAAAATCATAACTAAATCATACTAACTCGAAAAAGGGTGATTCCGGTGTCCAGACGTCCGTAACTCAAAAATCTACAACTTTCATGAAGACACCATACGCGGATCGCGTACCTATCTACGCAAAACGCGTAATGTTGTGTCGACATATTTTTGTGGCGGCTCACTATTTAACATGTTTTTTATTTATTTTAATATTATATTATATTATTATATTATTTATATACCTATATATATATATATGATCGATCATAATTGTTTTCTAACTACCTATCTCTCACACTCTCTCTCTATAATTATATTTATTATTATTAGTAGTAGTATTATTATTATTATTATTATTATTATTAGTATTATTATACATAAAATACTACGACGATGTCATGAGCGAGTTATTTCAAAACGGGTTTTTCGAGCGGGATAGAGCTAAGAAAATTATGGGTTATAGCTATGGAGGTTATGGGTATTGCTTGGGGGTTATGATCATGAGTCAAAGGTCAACCTAGTGTTTATCATCTCCGTCGCATTTACGTACCTTTCCTGCAATATTGAATCTCAATATTGATACGTGAGTACTCATAAATTAACTTTTATATATTAATAGTGTATCCCTGACTAGTGCTCGAGTATATAGGATTATGCATGCTTGTACTTTTGATATTGCCATTAGATAGGTTATGTTAAATCCTGAATTAGTTACATATGCGGTTGAGATAAGGTATAAGATATGCATGTCGTTGGAAAGCTAGCGAAAAATTAAGAACTTTTCATTTAGATATCGAACGGTTTTGATGAACGGATTAGAAGTTATAGTGAATTGAAGTTTGTATTATTATTAAAAAAATGATTATTATTATCGTCGTTATTATCGTCGTTCTAGTTTTTATCTAATTATTATTATTACTATTATTATTATTATTATTATTATTATTATTATCATTATCAATAAAAAGTATTATCATTAAAAATTATTATTTTATTATTATTACTATCGTTATTATCGTTAAAGTTATAATTAGTATTATTATTATTATCATCATTAAAATAGTTATTAGTATTATCATCATAATATTTATTATCACTAATATTATTATAATTAAAACTAATATTAGTAACACCTAATTATTATGATTACTATTATTATCATTATTATGAATGCGATATAAAAGAGAACTAAAAGCTATTGAACAAATCGATCAGGAAATAATGAGTATGGGTATCATGATGAAATTAAAATATTGTAAGATATTGATTTAAGAGAAAAGATATCGATTTCATTATTTTTATCATTATTATTATTTCTAAAAATATCATTTATATTAAAACTATCATTTTTTTTTACTAAAATATCATGAAATATCATTACTATTATCATTTTAGTATTATTATGATAAAGTAGAGTTATTATCTTATTATTAATATAGTTAATATTAAAAAGTATTGTTATTACTAATATTATCATGATTAGAATTATCAATTTTATTATAATAATTAGTAAATATAAACATTGTTATTATTATAATAATACTTATTATTATTACAAAATAATACTACTTTTACTTATTATTATTATTATCAATATTATTTTATCAAAAAGATATGTGATACAAAGATATTTTGACCACACGTAATATAATTACATTAATAATACATACCACTATAATTTTATGATATTAAGTGAATTTTATAAATTTTATTACTTAAGACATAAAAGTATATTTTTATAATATATAAACTTTAATATAATTTTTATTTATTAAAAAATGATTTATATTATTTACTTTAATAAAATTTAATAAATATTTAAATATATAAAATGACTATATTTAAGTTATATAATAATCATGTATAGATTTTGGAAATTATTTTGGATCAAGTTGACTTTTGCATGTTAGTCTCGAGCATTAGGATTGTGATACACTACAGTTTGACCTAAATTGCTAGACAGATATTGACCATCATATAAATATATATACTTAATATAGGTTCGTGAATCCGAGGCCAACCTTGCACTTGTTCAATGACGTCATATGTATTTTCACTACGAAATACAAGTATTGTGAGTTTCATTTGCCTTTTTACCCTTTATATTTTTGGGACTGAGAATACATGCGCTTTTATAAATGTTTGACGAAATAGACACAAGTAATTGAAACTACATTCTATGGTTGAATTATCGAAATCGAATATGCCCCTTTTTATTAAAGTCTGGTAATCTAAGAATTAGGGAACAGACACCCTAATTGACGCGAATCCTAAAGATAGATCTATTGGGCCTAACAAACCCCATCCAAAGTATCGGATGCTTTAGTACTTCGAAATTTATATCATGTCCGAAGGAGGATCCCGGAATGATAGGGGATATTCTTATATGCATATTGTTAATGTTGGTTACCAGGTGTTCACCATATGAATGATTATTTTTGTCTCTATGCATGGGACGTATATTTATGAGAACTGGAAATGAAATTCTTGTGGTCTATTAAAATGATGGAAATAAATGATTATGATAAACTAATGAACTCACCAACCTTTTGGTTGACACTTTAAAGCATGTTTATTCTCAGGTGTTAAAGAAATCTTCCGCTGTGCATTTGCTCATTTTAAAGATATTACTTGGAGTCTTTCATAGCATATTTCGAAGGACGTTGCATTCGAGTCATTGAGTTCATCAAAGATTATTATTAAATCAATTTATAGTTGGATAGTGGATATTATGAAATGGTATGCATGCCTGTCAATTTTCGATGTAAAGAAATATTGTCTTTTAAAAACGAATGCAATGTTTGTAAAATGTATCATATAGAGGTCAAATACCTCGCAATGTAATCAACTATTGTGAATCGTTTATAATGTATATGAACAGGTCCTTTCAGTTGGTATCAGAGCGGTGGTCTTAGCGAACCAGGTCTGCATTAGTGTGTCTAACTGATAGTCGTTAGGATGTATTAGCGAGTCTGGACTTCGACCGTGTCTGCATGTCAAAAGTTTTGCTTATCATTTTTGTCGGAAATTGCCTGCTTATCATTCTTAGTCTAGACATGTCTTACTGGATTATTTGCATGAATAGTGTATAGATAAAATTCATATCTTAGCGTATCTGTTACTGTAAACTTTGCCTGACATATCTCGTAAATTCCTCCGTAATCTACGAAATCTTTTGCACTATATATATAGATATTCTATGTAATTAGAATACCATCCGATAGCCAGAAAATCATTTCATATCGAAAAATCCTTTACTCAATCGTACGAAATGAAATTTGTCATTAGTTCAAGTCCCTCGGATTCCGAAATGGAATCCCACTCAAGCTCCGAAAGCAGTGTGACCGGAATGGATCAACCAATCAGTCATCATCTATTCTGGATGAATTGGGGATGGGTTCGTAGCCTTCTTAATCACTGGAGACAAGAAGAAGGTGATCATTTCCATCCACTACATTGTTCTCTTGGCGAAGAACCTGAAGCACTTACCGGCGAACCTGTCCGAAACACCATTTTCTCTCTAATTTCCAGAGTATCTCGTCACGATTATATACTACATCAAATTCTAGATTTTATTTATCCGCTCGTCCGAACCGACAATCACCCCGGTGTAATAGAAGAAGTCAACGAGCTTCGCGCTCGGGTAGTGGCTTTGAAGAATATGGTGCAAAGGTTACAAACACCAGCAGCAGCATCAGCAGCATAACTAGTACCACTATCCTCAACTCCAATAATACCATTACCACCCCCAACCACAACTGCCTTATAAACCTCAAACTGCCCCACGAACACCAATGTCATACGCTCTATAAATACCAAGGAATACCAACAAACATGAATGATGAAGTGTTGATTCATAACTTCATTGGAGAAACATTCTAAGATGATTATGTAGTCTCTAAAGTCTTAGAGATTATCTATTCTAGCCCTAACCATAAATTAGTTGAGTGAACCAAAATGATGGAAGGAAGAGTAGAAACCCTGACAAGAATGGTGTGTGATTTACAAGCTAGACTTGATTTACCAACAACATCAATAGTACCGTTAGCATCATTAGCACAGTCAGTGCCGTCAACATCGTCAGAATTAGCAGCACCTAAATATCACAAACTCCGTCAGTTCAAGAATCATTGTGGACATCATTACGAATCAACAACGAGTATATTGTATCAACGAGTTATGAAGTATTAACTCATTTCCACCGAAAGATTTATATGTATATCTTATATATATAAATTTTTAAACCATAATAAATCTTTCCGTACTAAGCTATTATGTGTGAATCTTAACTACTCGGTTAATTCATATTACAAATATGCAATGATGTACGTCTTTCATCCACAACTTAACCATCGTTAACTACAATCTCTGTCTCAATTCAATAAATTCCAATTCATAATAAATCAAGTGTATTATTCGAATATATGTTTGATTTTACACTTCCATCATTAATGCACTCGAAACTTTCCAGATAACATCATTCGTACCTTGCGAAGTTCACAAGGATTTCACGAAAACCAACATTATGCATCAACAAATAACGAAGTATTGATTCATAATTTCAATTTCATTGAAGAAATACTCCACAAAAGTTATGTAATTTCTAAAGTTTTAAGGATTACTCAATTCTAGTTTCAACCGTAAATCAAATGAGTTTAATTTTATATAAACTCATTAAATTTATGTTACATCTGAAGAAAATATGCACATATATATTTTCATAAAGACTGTAATAAAAAAATTCTGTTGTACAAAATATTAATTGTAAATTTTTTTTTTCGGGTAGGTAATACCTTGGAGATATATAAATTCACAATTAATATGTTACATTCTCCGAATCTGATTCAGCAGATCATTCATTATACTCCCTACTTTCACAACAATATACATTGTTCTATAGAAATCAAAACAACCATACTCATTCAATTTCAATTACATATTCTGATTTTGAAATCGCAAAAATCAATTCGAAATATAACCAGTATCATCACTCTTAGATTCCTATATCTTTCTAAGTTATACTTTGACTTCAAAACTGTGTTAGAACATCATACGATTACAATATACGTTCAAACCCTCCGAAATTCTTGAAGACACTTCAAATAATGAGCAATCGAGATGATGATCCAACCACATGTTACCCACAGATATACACCTGAAAAACTCTCGAAACCCAAAGCCATAGTTTAACCTGTAAATGTGTCAGACCCTTTGGCATTTATTAGCTAAAATAAATTTTCAATTCTGTTTCAAAATAGACAGTTTTGTCACAGCTCCAGTAAGTCAACTTCGACTTCTCAATCAAAACAGTCTTATTATAACCTCGATAGATACGTTGCCTTTCGCCATCGTTATTGGGGAACCTTTCATATCTCGCCACATTAGTAGTAAACTTATTAACAACTTCACTGATCTTTAATTTTCCAAAAAATCTTTATATTTATCAAAACCCCATCATTTACTCATCTGCATCTTGTAACGAGAATTGCCATACGAATCATCGGGAATTAGCAATCAGTATTTTGAAATCTCACGACGATCCTACGCCAACAGTTATATATAACGTCTATCTCATGGACTTATATATTTCGAATGTGAGGTTTCTGAAAAACACCCCAATCTACGATTTAGTTCTCCGAATTTTTGGAAAAACTGAATGAAGCAGCAGAAACCGTAGACAACCTTGACAGTAAAAAGTTTGATGATAAAAGAATAATGTGTTGGCAAAGCTCAGAAAAAGAGAAGGTTGGAACTGGAAAACGGATTGAGCAAAGTATGAAGGAAGCTGTGGATAAATCATAACAAATAAACCTGCCTTCAAAGAATCCAAATGATTCAGTACACACTGAAGTCATTAATGAATACCTTGCTTCTGACTCTAAATCCTTGCGAACAATATCTTTCATTATCCTCTGATATTGGAAATTCTAAGATATCATCGTATCTTTCATTATAAATATCCTCCATATTTCTGGAGATATTTCCATAATTATTCTTATCATTTACCTCTTCACGCTGTCTGTATTACATCATAAAAGAAACTAGTTTAGTATCTAAATTATGAAACTTTCGAGTTTAAAATAGGTATATTTTTGAAGTAGTGTTAGGAACTGAAGCATGAGTTAGTATAATATAATGACACTTGATCAACGTGATTATATTACAGTAAGTCATGCTGAGTTTCTAAAATGGAACATGATGATTCACAGATCATAACGTCATCATGTGCTATGTTACACGACTCTTGTATTCTATTTAACCTCTAAAATATCAAGAAAATATTTTCTTGATGATTCGGTCTTTTTCAGGGTATTCTGGTAATTTAACAAATCAAAATCGTTCCATTACCATTTCTTTATTAGAACATTAACAATGTTCATTCCGAAATTCATATCTGCGAATTCTGGATCATTACAAGAGGTGCTTAATCGCAAGAAGAAGAAACGAAAGGACAAAACTCAGAAATAGAAATTGGGGTATAAATCGTTTCAAATAAAAGAGAACATTAAGTGGGGATGACAATGGTTATAGAAGACAGAAGCAGGGACGTCGAAATATAAGGGAAGATATAAAACCCAACAACAACCCAGAAATTACAAATCGTATATATCGATGCATATAGCAATATAAAGACATAGGAGAACTAAAAACACTATAAAATCAAGGGTATAGTAAAAGTAAATAGACTCTTTCGGAGGCAGATGAAAAAGAAGAAGTACATATATGAAAGTGAGGAGTATATCAAGAATCAGCACTGGATGAAACATATTGACGAACACTTTACAATATGAGTTGAGGGAGAAAGAATGGAAGGTGTGAGTTCTAAGCAAACAAAGGGGTGGATTTATAGAAAAAAATATATATATATTCGACAGAGCAATCAAAACAGATGATCGTATTTAAAGTGGATCCTAATTCCCTTGATTTCCGAAGAATCAAATCTTATTACGAAGATTTTCTCCAATTCCCTTGAACTCTGGAAATCAATCCGGTCTGTGTCAAAAGGTATGACGAATCTACACTTACTCATTTCGCTCTTTTGTGATAGTTTCACTTGTACTCTACACAAAATCAAATGGTTTTTCTATAATACTCAATGATGATAAAACTCTAATTTTCAGCTTATATGCGTCATGAAAACATACTTATTGTTAGCCATGACCATCCTAATCAAATTTCGGGACGAAATTTCTTTAACGGGTAGGTACTGTGACAACCCGGAAATTTCTGACCAAATTTAAACTTTATCTTCATATGATTTAATATTTTCGACACGATAAGCAAAGGCTGTAATGTTGAAATCTCAAAAACTTTGAACTATGTTCATGTATTCATTTACCTTTCGACTGCTCTCGACGATTCACGAACAATTATGTGTAAATAGATATGTATGAATATATGCATATGTGTGATTATTAAATTGAGAAATATTAATGAAACATTAAACGGTTTGATTAATATGAAAATAAGTTACGAAATCTATTATATGAATTGAGAACGTTAACAAGGTATTAGATGAATAATACTTTACATGAACGTAATTATTTCAAGATATTTTTCAACGGAATTAAAAGATAATATCAAATGATTTATTTAACAGATACATTGTATGATTATGAGTCTCTGTTGAAAGGTCCACTTTGATTTAGAAAACCTTTCCTTTTTAATGGTATTCGAAATGATTGGTAAAGTGATTTACAAGTAAGAACAAAAGTGTCAATTAACGGTAACTGGACAAAAGTTAGTAGAGATTCCTGTTTAATTTTCAATGCATGCTTTACAATAACTTTCTCGTGACTCTTGATAAGTTAATTATTTAACTTTCATAAAATTAATAGTAAGAACATGAAATGTAAATGGATGTCGACAAGGTAAGCAAATGGATATGTTGATTTAAAATGATTTCATACGTTTAATTGTCCATTGGATTTAACCCTGCGATTTACGAATAAACTGTAAGTAAAAACTAGAAATCCATTATGACTTATATATTATATAATTTTACTTTATGAAGTGAAAATGTTTTATGATATAACAATTTCTATTATTTAAACCTTTTAATAAAATGATATTGAATATAAGTAGTTTTGGAAAAACTAAACCTTATAGTATTATTTGATTTAGTTTCAAACGTACGAAAACATTTTTATTCTTTCGATATAATAGAATTTGATTATAAAATATTTTTATGGATTTTCAATAATATGAAAATAAAAATAAAGATAAAATAAAGATTTCTAATGGGCACCAAAAGACTATAACATTTCATCTCAAGATCGCAAGTTAAAATGATGAAAATCACTAAGCATGCGCACTTTCACGAGAAAAATCATAACTAAATCATACTGACTCGAAAAAGGGTGATTCCGGTGTCCAGACGTCCGTAACTCAAAAATCTACAACTTTCATGAAGACACCATACGCGGATCGCGTACCTATCTACGCGAAACGCGTAATGTTGTGTCGACATATTTTTGTGGCGGCTCACTATTTAACATGTTTTTTATTTATTTTAATATTATATTATATTATTATATTATTTATATACCTATATATATATATATATGATCGATCATAATTGTTTTCTAACTACCTATCTCTCACACTCTCTCTATAATTATATTTATTATTATTATTAGTATTATTATTATTATTAGTATTATTATACATAAAATACTACGACGATGTCATGAGCGAGTTATTTCAAAACGGGTTTTTCGAGCGGGATAGAGCTAAGGAAATTATGGGTTATAGCTATGGAGGTTATGGGTATTGCTTGGGGGTTATGATCATGAGTCAAAGGTCAACCTAGTGTTTATCATCTCCGTCGCGTTTACGTACCTTTCCTGCAATATTGAATCTCAATATTGATACGTGAGTACTCATAAATTAACTTTTATATATTAATAGTGTATCCCTGAGTAGTGCTCGAGTATATAGGATTATGCATGCTTGTACTTTTGATATTGCCATTAGATAGGTTATGTTAAATCCTGAATTAGTTACATATGCGGTTGAGATAAGGTATAAGATATGCATGTCGTTGGAAAGCTAACGAAAAATTAAGAACTTTTCATTTAGATATCGAACGGTTTCGATGAACGGATTAGAAGTTATAGTGAATTGAAGTTTGTATTATTATTAAAAAAAATGATTATTATTATCGTCTTTATTATCGTCGTTCTAGTTTTTATCTAATTATTATTATTACTATTATTATTATTATTATTATTATTATTATTATTATTATTATTATTATTATTATTATTATTATTATTATTATCATTATCAATAAAAAGTATTATCATTAAAAATTATTATTTTATTATTATTACTATCGTTATTATCGTTAAAGTTATAATTAGTATTATTATTATTATCATCATTAAAATAGTTATTAGTATTATCATCATAATATTTATTATCACTAATATTATTATAATTAAAACTAATATTAGTAACACCTAATTATTATGATTACTATTATTATCATTATTATGAATGCGATATAAAAGAGAACTAAAAGCTATTGAACAAATCGATCAGGAAATAATGAGTATGGGTATCATGATGAAATTAAAATATTGTAAGATATTGATTTAAAAGAAAAGATATCGATTTCATTATTTTAATCATTATTATTATTTCTAAAAATATCATTTATATTAAAACTATCATTTTTTTTTACTAAAATATCATGAAATATCATTACTATTATCATTTTAGTATTATTATGATAAAGTAGAGTTATTATCTTATTATTAATATAGTTAATATTAAAAAGTATTGTTATTACTAATATTATCATGATTAGAATTATCAATTTTATTATAATAATTAGTAAATATAAACATTTTTATTATTATAATAATACTTATTATTATTACAAAATAATACTACTTTTACTTATTATTATTATTATCAATATTATTTTATCAAATAGATATGTGATACAAAGATATTTTGACCACACGTAATATAATTACATTAATAATACATACCACTATAATTTTATGATATTAAGTGAATTTTATAAATTTTATTACTTAAGACATAAAAGTATATTTTTATAATATATAAACTTTAATATAATTTTTATTTATTAAAAAATGATTTATATTATTTACTTTAATAAAATTTAATAAATATTTAAATATATAAAATGACTATATTTAAGTTATATAATAATCATGTATAGATTTTGGAAATTATTTTGGATCAAGTTGACTTTTGCATGTTAGTCTCGAGCATTAGGATTGTGATACACTACAGTTTGACCTAAATTGCTAGACAGATATTGACCATCATATAAATATATATACTTAATATAGGTTCGTGAATCCGAGGCCAACCTTGCACTTGTTCAATGACGTCATATGTATTTTCACTACGAAATACAAGTATTGTGAGTTTCATTTGCCTTTTTACCCTTTATATTTTTGGGACTGAGAATACATGCGCTTTTATAAATGTTTGACGAAATAGACACAAGTAATTGAAACTACATTCTATGGTTGAATTATCGAAATCGAATATGCCCCTTTTTATTAAAGTCTGGTAATCTAAGAATTAGGGAACAGACACCCTAATTGACGCGAATCCTAAAGATAGATCTATTGGGCCTAACAAACCCCATCCAAAGTACCGGATGCTTTAGTACTTCGAAATTTATATCATGTCCGAAGGAGGATCCCGGAATGATAGGGGATATTCTTATATGAATATTGTTAATGTTGGTTACCAGGTGTTCACCATATGAATGATTATTTTTGTCTCTATGCATGGGACGTATATTTATGAGAACTGGAAATGAAATTCTTGTGGTCTATTAAAATGATGGAAATAAATGATTATGATAAACTAATGAACTCACCAACCTTTTGGTTGACACTTTAAAGCATGTTTATTCTCAGGTGTTAAAGAAATCTTCCGCTGTGCATTTGCTCATTTTAAAGATATTACTTGGAGTCTTTCATAGCATATTTCGAAGAACGTTGCATTCGAGTCATTGAGTTCATCAAAGATTATTATTAAATCAATTTATAGTTGGATAGTGGATATTATGAAATGGTATGCATGCCTGTCAATTTTCGATGTAAAGAAATATTGTCTTTTAAAGACGAATGCAATGTTTGTAAAATGTATCATATAGAGGTCAAATACCTCGCAATGTAATCAACTATTGTGAATCGTTTATAATGTATATGAACGGGTCCTTTCACATTACTCCCTTTTTATATATATTTTTGGGCTGAGAATACATGCACTGTTTTATAACTGTTTTACGAAATGGACACAAGTACTAAAAACATATTCTACGTTGAGTTGTACCACTTTGCATATTTTTCCCTAATAGCTTGGTAACTACCATTTACATGCGGTATTGTAAACACGAATCCTGTTGATAGATCTATCGGGCCTGACAACCCCAACCGGACTGGACGACCAGTATTCAATGATTGCACAGTACTTCGTTTTCAGTGACTACACTTGGTACATTGTAGTGAGATTTCATAATAAAGAGAATATGCGATGTTGATTAAATGTTAAGTATGGTTACCAAGTGCTCAACCACTTAGAATATTTTTATTAAAACGTTTATGTATATGAAATCTTGTGGTCTATTACTATTACGGAAATGATTGATTATGATAAACTAATGAACTCACCAACCTTTTGGTTGACACTTTAAAGCATGTTTATTCTCAGGTATTAAAGAAATCTTCCGCTGTGCATTAGCTCATTTTAAGGATATTACTTGGAGTCATTCATGACCTACTTTGAAAGACGTTGCATTTGAGTCGTTGAGTTCATCAAGATTAATATTAAGTCAATTATAGTTGGATGTAATATGAAATGGTATGCATGCCGTCAATTTTTGATGTAAAGAAAGTTTGTCTTTTAAAAACGAATGCAATGTTTGTAAAACGTATCATATAGAGGTCAAATACCTCGCGTTATAATCAACTATTGTAAATCGTTTATAATGTATATGAATGGGTCCTTTCAGTTGGTATCAGAGCGGTGGTCTTAGCAAACCAGGTCTGCATTAGTTTGTCTAACTGATAGTCGTTAGGATGCATTAGTGAGTCTGGACTTCGACCGTGTCTGCATGTCAAAAGTTTTGCTTATCATTTCATGTCGAAAATTACCTGCTTATCATTCTTAGGGAATCATTTGCTTATCATTCTTAGTCTAGACACATCTTACTGCATTGATTGCATGAATAGTGTATAGACAAAATTCATATCTTAGCGTATCTGCTAATTTATATCTTAGCGTATCTGTTACAGTAAACTTTGCCTGGCATATTCCGTAAATTCCTCCATAATCTACGAAATATTTTGTTCTATATATATAGATATTCTATGTAATTAGAATACCACCCGATAGCCGAAAAAATCATTTCATATCAAAAAATCTTTTATTAAATCGTACGAAATGGAATTCGTCGTTAGTTCAAGTCCCTCGGATTTCGAAATGGAATCCCACTCAAGCTCAGAAAGCAGTGTGACTGGAATGGATCAACCAATCAGCCATCATCTATTCAGGATGAATTGGGGATGGGTTCGTAGCCTCCTTAATCATTGGAGACAAGAAGAAGGCGATCATTTCCATCCACCACATTGCCTCTTGGCGAAGAACCTGAAGCACTTACCGGTGAACCTGTCCGAAACACCATTTTCTCTCTCATTTCCAGAGTATCTCGTCACGATTATATACTACACCAAATTCTAGATCTTATTTATCCGCTCGTCCGAACCGACAATCACCCCGGTGTAATAGAAGAAGTCAACGATCTTCGCGCTCGGGTAGTGGCTTTGGAGAATATGTTGCAGAGGTTACAAACACCAGCAGCAGCACCCGTAGCATAACCAGTACCACCATCATTAACGCCAATAGTACCATTACCACCCCCAACCACAACTGCGTCATAAACCTCAACTTTACAATCTGTCCCACGAGCACCAATGTCATACGCTCTGTAGATACCAAAGAATACCAACAACAACAAACGATGAAGTATTGATTCATAATTTCATTGAAGAAACATTATGCGACGATTATGTAGTCTCTAAAGTCTTAGAAATTATCTACTCTAGCCCTAACCATAAATCAGATGAGTGAACCAAAATGATAGGAGGAAGAGTAGAAACCCTGACAAGAATGGTGCGTGATTTACTTATTTTACCAACAGCATCAGCAGTACCATTAGCATCACCAGCATAGTCACTGCCGTCAGCATTGTCAGAATTAGCAGCACCTATAACATCACAAGCTCCGTCAGTTCAAGAATCACCGTGGACATCATTACTAATCAACAACGCGTATAATGAAGTATTGATCACAGTAGTGAAATACTCTGTGAAGATTATGTAATCTCTAATGTTAGAGATTATTCATTTCTAACTCCAGCCTAAGATCAAATGAACTTAATTTAGTATTAATTCATCAAATCTGTATTACATCTGAAGAAAATATACACATGTATATTTTCATAAAGACTGTAATAAATTTCTTTTGTACAAAATATTAATTGTGAAATTTTTTTTAACGGGTAGGTAATACTCAAGAGATATATAAAATTCACAATTAATATGTTACTTTCTTCGAATCTGATTCAGCAATCATCAACTATACTCACTATTGTCATAACAATATACATTCTTTTATAGAAATCAAAATAACCATACTCATTCAAATTCAATTACATATTCTGATTTTGAAATCGCAAAATTTAATTTGAGATATAGCCAAAAATCATCACTCTTAAATCCTTACATCTTTCAAAGCTATACTTTGACTTCAATACTGTGTTATAACATCATAGGTATATTAACGATTACAATCTGTGTCCAAACCCTTCGAAATTCCTGAAGACGCTTCAAATAATGAATAATCGAGATGATGATCCAACCACATGTTACCCACAGTATACACCTGAAAAACTCTCGAAACTAAAGTCATAGTTTAACACGTATCTGTGTCAGACTCTTTGGCATTTATTAGCAAAAATGACCTTTCAATTCCTTACCAAAGTAGACAGTTGTGTCACAACTTCACAAGTCAACTTCAACTTTTTAATTAAAACGGTCTTATTATAATCTCGATATATACGATGCCCTTTCGCCATCGTTACCGGAGAACCGTTTATGTCCCACCACATTAGCAATAAACTTACCAACAATTTCACTGATCTTTGATTTTCAGAAAAACCGATATATTCATTAGAACCCTATCATATACTCATCCGCACTTTGTAACAAGAATTGCCATACCAATTATTGAGAATCAGTAATCAGTATTTTAAAATCTTGCAGCATGTCTACATCAACAGTTATATATTCATATAACGTCTACCTCCAAGACTTACATACTTCGAATGTGAAGTTTCTAAAAAACGCCTAAACTACGAACTAGTTCTCGAAATTTTAAAAAATGCTGATGAAGCAGCAGAAACTGTCAACGATCTTAACAGTAAAAAGTTTGATGATAAAAAATAGTGTGTTGGCAAAACTCAGAAAAAGATAAGGTTTGGAACTGGAAAACGGATTGAGCAAAGTATGAAGGAGGCTGTGGACAAATCACAAAGACTAAACCTGCCTTCAAAGAATCCAAATGATTCAGTATCGTCATTATCAAATACCTTGCTCCTGACTCTAAACCCTTGTGGATAATATTCTTCATCATCCTCTTATCTTAAATATTCTAAGATATCATCATATCTTTCATTATAAATATCCTCCATATTTTTTAAGATATTTTCATAACTATTGTTAACTGAAATCTTTTATCTCTTCGCGATATCAGTGATATATTATAAAGGAAACTGTATTAGTTTCTAAATTCTGAAAAATTCGAATTTAAATTATGAATGTTTTTGAAGTAGTGTTGGGAACTGAAGCATGAGTTAGTATAATATAATGACACTTGATCAACGTGATTATATTACAGTAAGTCATGCTGAGTTTCTACTGGAACGTGATGATTCACAGATTATAACGTCATCATGTGCCATGTTACACGACTCTTACATTCTACCTAATCTCCAAACATATCGAGAACATATTCTTTCTGATAATTCTATCTTTTCTCTTGAATTTTGGTAATTTGACAAATCAAGATCGTGCCATTTCAATTTTACTCTTAGAACATTAACTATGTTCATTCCGAAATTCATATCTACGAAATCTGGACCATTATATACGGTGCTTAATCGCAAGAAGAGGAAATGAAAGAATGAAGCTCTGAAATAGAAATGGGAGTATAAATCGCAGCAAATAGAATGGAGCATTAACTGTAGATGACAATGATTATAGAAGACAGAAGCAGGGACTTGGAAATATAAGGGAAGATATAAAGCCCAATGACAACTCGAAAATTATAAACCATATATATCGATGCATATAGCAATATAAAGACACGGGAGAACTAAAAACACTATAAAACCAAGAGTATAGTAGAAGTAAATAGATTCTTCCGGCGGCAGATTAAAAAGAAGAACGACAGATATGAAAGTGAGGAGTATATCAAGAATCAGCACTGGATGGAGCATATTGACAAATACTTTAAAATATGAGTTGAGGGAGAAAGAATAGAAGGTGTGAGTTGTAAGGAAACGAAGATGGTGGATTTATAGTGAAGTACCAGACAGAACAATCAGGACAGATCACGCATTTAACCAAAAAGGATTCTAATTTCCTTAATTATGGAAGAACCCAAATCTTATGACGAAGATTTCCTCTAAATCTGAAAATCAACCGTGACTACGTCACTGGTTAAAACGAATCTGCATTTATTCATTTCACTCTTTTGTGATAGCTTCACTTATACTCTTCGCGTAATCAAATTGTTTTATCTATATTACTCAATGATTATAAAACTCTATTTATCAACTCATATTCATCATGAAAACATTTTTATGGTTAGCCATGACGATCTCGATCAAATCGGGACAAAATTTATTTAACGGGTAGGTACTGTAACGACCCGGATTTTTCCAATCGTTTTATACTTATGAGATTAATATTTACATAAATTAAACCTTACCAACATGATAAACAATCCAAATTATTGAGACTTGTGTTTTTGAAAAGAGTTTTACACAACGTTTGACCGTCCAATTTGACCGATGATATCACGAACTATATAACATATGATAATTATACGTTTGTGTATATATATGTATTTATATATATTTAACATGATCTAAAGATGGTTTAACATCTCATTGTGTACTAATGATAATGAGTTATAAGTATATTTTGAAACTACTAACTTAAGTTTTCAAAACGATAACTATACGTAACATTCTTTGATATATATACTTATAACCTATAATGCTTATACATGTATCGTATATATAATGTATTTAATTATTTTTTTAAGGACTTAAATACATAAAACAATACAAGTATATTCATAAACGATAGCTATATTTGAATTCTCATTCCGTTTCCTCAAGATTTCTATACGTATATCTATGGGTATATTTACCCGTATCATACCCAGCTTCTATACGTATTTACTATTGGTATATACACATTAAATCAACATCCTAATCAACATTATTACTAACCTAGATATGAGGTAACTAGGATTTGTCAAGTAGCATGAATTATTAGTAAGAAAACAATATTAGGAATCCTTTTCTTTCTTTATAAACTAAAAACGTTTTTATGAATGAACACCATTTCTTCACTCCATTTTCTCATACCTACACCCTCATTTCTCTCTCAAAATATTCCTAACTTCATACTTGATCATCTCCAAGCATTTTCCCCATCATTTAGCTTCAATTACAAGCCTTAAACACCATAAGAAAACTCTTTCAAGAACATATCAAAATAACCACCCATTTGAAGAAGTATACTTCCAACCTTTTGATCTAACTCCACCACTCTTTGATTCCAAGATTTTTTTTTATCTCTTACAGTAACTTTGTCCAAGTAACTTGAGGTAGTAACCTTGTTCATAATTTTATTCGATTCATATTTATATAGCTATCTTATTTTATGTTGTAAAATTTTAACAACAAGAACATAGTTTGAATGATTTCAAACTTGTTTGCAAACTAAATAGATCCTTATAACTTGACTTTTAAAACATTCAAGACCTGTAATATATCATAATGATATGCTAACTTAACAAGATATAACTTGATTTTACAAAGAACATCTTAAAAACTGAATCTACGTCGTCGGAGTGCAACCGGAAGCTGTTTTGAGTTGGATAATTAAAAACCATCTTGAACTTTGAATTGGAAGTTCATGTTCTTGAAAAATGATATTTCTTATGAATATGTTAATACATAAAAATTTTATGGTTTAACTCAAAGTGTAAGTATTTTTAGAAAAATGATCATTAAATGTTGTTTTTATGATGGAAAATGATCACTTTCATAAGTTTCATCAAAGTTTGACCTATAACCTGTAATTTCGAATACAAACTAAGGTATTTTCAGTTCATATTCTTAAAATTTGACTCGATCCAAGGAAGTGGCAAGTTGAACCAACAAAAACGGAGTTGTAATGAAGAAACTACGACTAAAACAAGATTGGGTATCCGAAGCTAGTTTAGCTACGAAAATATTTGGAGAAAAAGTAATTAATCATATCTTTTCTAATTAATATAATATTTTATATATATAATTACTTATGATTTGATTTTATATATTTCAGGACCACCCGTAAACAACACGAGAAGATTAATCATAAGACCTCATGATTGTACGCAACACGTCATTTGACAACACGGTACTTTATGTACGCAACACGTCATTTGACAACATGATACCATGGTTCGAGATTAATTTTGATCAATACGAATACGATGGGGTCTTTATTTATTTTATTGAGCAACTAATTGTGGACCACTAACATCGGACTGCTAACTACGGACTAAGAAAACATTAAAAGTATTATAGGTATATATATATATATATATATATATATATATATATATATATATATATATATATATATATATATATATAACGATTACTTGAAAAGAAAATATGTTGATATATTATATATATGGTTAGGTTCGTGATATCTATCGAAGACCAAGTCATGTTAAATACCTTCAAGGCAAAAGTGAGTTTCATTACTCCCTTTTTATATATATTTTTGGGCTGAGAATACATGCACTGTTTTATAACTGTTTTACGAAATGGACACAAGTACTAAAAACATATTCTACGTTGAGTTGTACCACTTTGCATATTTTTCCCTAATAGCTTGGTAACTACCATTTACATGCGGTATTGTAAACGCGAATCCTGTTGATAGATCTATCGGGCCTGACAACCCCAACCGGACTGGACGACCAGTATTCAACGGTTGCACAATACTTCGTTTTCAGTGACTACACTTGGTACAGTGTAGTGAGATTTCATAATAAAGAGAATATGCGACGTTGATTAAATGTTAAGTATGGTTACCAAGTGCTCAACCACTTAGAATATTTTTATTAAAACGTTTATGTATATGAAATTTTGTGGTCTATTACTATTACGGAAATGATTGATTATGGTAAACTAATGAACTCACCAACCTTTTGGTTGACACTTTAAAGCATGTTTATTCTCAGGTATTAAATAAATCTTCCGCTGTGCATTAGCTCATTTTAAGGATATTACTTGGAGTCATTCATGACCTACTTTGAAAGACGTTGCATTCAAGTCGTTGAGTTCATCAAGATTAATATTAAGTCAATTATAGTTGGATGTAATATGAAATGGTATGCATGCCGTCAATTTTTGATGTAAAGAAAGTTTATCTTTTAAAAACGAATGCAATGTTTGTAAAACGTATCATATAGAGGTCAAATACCTCGCGATAAAATCAACTATTGTGAATCGTTTATAATGTATATGAACGGGTCCTTTCACTAAGCTCCTGACCATCAGCCACAGGTCTAAGCCGCGCCGCAGCTAGACTTCCCGCGCCGCGGGTCAATGCTGACAGGTCTGGTCAGCCCTTTTAAAAAAAATGTTTTACGTAGATTAACGGGTTGGGTCGTTACAGTTGGTCGTTGAGTAATGTAACCTCATCGATTACATATAACCACGCTAATATCTTTTGCTAGATTATTTGCGTTGTTTGATCCTAAAAACCTAACATATAGACTTTCTTATACAAATTCATTCATATTCGTATGAGGACACGTACTTTATTAAAATATACTTTCTCCTCATACAATTAAGGGAGAATATCTTATATACCCCAATTAACATATAAAATTACATATATATCCAACTAATATCATATATACACACTTGTTAATCTTTAAAAGGTAACAGATTTATCCAACCAAGTAAAATAATAACAAATATACCCAATAAAATTACTAAAACTCTCATTTTACCCACTTCATTAAAAAATATTTAATGTGTAGGTTTCAGATTTAGCTCTAGGGTATAGGTTTTGGATTTAGGTTTAGGTTTAGTTTTAGGGTTTAAATTTAGCTTCGGATTTTGAGGTTTAGGTTTAGTTTTAGGGTTTAAATTTAGCTTCGGATTTTGAGGTTTAGGTTTAGAGTTTAGGGTTTAGGTTTACAGTTTATGTTTACAGTTTAGGGTTTAGAGCTTAGGGTTTACGTTAAACTTTGAAGTTTAGGTTTAGCTTTACTGTTTAGAGTTTAGGGTTTAACTTAAATTTTTGGGTTTAGGGTTTAAGTTTAGCTTTAGAGTTTAAGGTTTAATGTTTAGAGTTTAGGGTTGGTGTTTAGACATACGGTCTTAGTTTAGGTTTAGCTTTAAAAAGTATAAAATGAGTACATATAAGAGTTTTATTAGTTATATTAAGTATATATATAATATTATGTAAATCAGTTGAGTATATATATAATTTTAAATATTAATAGAGGTATATATGATAACGACTCTACAATTGAATGAGTAAACTCATAATTTCTGCAAGCATTAATTCAAGTGTATTTTTAAATGGCTGATCTTTGTCGTATTTAACAACATTCATAAGTATTGTGATATTTTATCAATACTCCCTATAAAAATAGAGACACGAAAAAGAAGAAAAGAAGAAATTACAAATAGAAGCTAGAGTTAGAGGGTGAGCCGATTGACTAACATGTCGGTAGTAAAACAATCAAAAATCATCAAATTTGCTGGATACTGAGATACCCGTCCAATTTACATAAAGTCATAAAACAAACATTTGAGAGCCCTAGGTACTAATTACACATTTAATCATACTATTTTCACGTATTTGATCAAAAACTGGTACAAATTTCTATTTCTCTTTCTATTTCTATTTCTATTTCTATATATACTAAAAAACACCAAGAATTTGGTGGTTTCGTTTGCTTTTGAATGCCGTATTGGCCACCTCAAAAATAGTCAAATACGTTAACCTTGAGGAATAGCATTGGTGAATATTTACGGTTAAAAGTAGTGCATGAAAGATAACTTGAGTAGGTAATATGTAACTTTCGACCTTAATATAATAATCATTAAATTAAACTCATTCAATTTTTTAACGAGATTTATCTTCTTTTTTTTCGTCGCAAATTAAATTTGTCTTTCATAATTATTCAACACCAAATAATTTTACGAACAAAACATAGCTTTTGGATGTCATATTGACCACGTCAAAAATAGTCAAGCACGTTAAACTTGAGGGATAACATTAGTAAATATTTAGTGTTAAAAGTAGTGCATGAAAGATAACTTTGGTAGGTAATATGTAACTTTCGACCTTAATATAATAATCAATAAATTAAACTCATCCAATTTTTTAACGACATTTATCTTTTTTTTTTCTTCGCGAGTTAAATTTGCCATTCATCACTGATAATGCTAAAAACGAACATATATTTCATAGCATTATCCCTCAAAGAACGACAAGCTTTTAGTTGCAATTTTTCTATTTACAAGTGATATTCATTTAAATAATAAAAGGTGAAGACAAAAGACAGATTTGACGATTTGAAGACGCAAATGACCAAAAAGCTAAAAAGAACAAAGTACAATCAAAGTGGTTCAAATTATTGATGAGAAACGTCTCGAAATTACAAGAGTACAAGACGCAAAACGCAAAGTACAAGATATTAAATTGTACGCAAGGACGTTCGAAAATCCGGAACCGGGACCAGAGTCAACGCTCGACGCAACGGACTAAAAATTACAAGTCAACTATGCACATGAATATAATATAATATATAATTAATTCTTAAAATTATTTATATATTATATTATTTAATAAAATCGTCGGCAAGAAGCAAACAATCGAATGTGAGCTGGAATCCCAGGCCATGCGATCGCATGGCCAGCAAGACCAATCTCCATACGATCGCATGGAGCAAAAAGTGAGGCCACATTGCTATAAAAGGCGCAGTTTTAGTCGAATGTAAGCACATCTTTTTCTCTTCTCTATCTCTCAACGTAATATATATATATATATATATATATATATATATATATATATATATATATATATATATATATATATATATATATATATATATATATATATATATTATAATTTTAATTTTAATAATAAGGGTATGTTAGCGAATGTTGTAAGTGTGTAAGTCGAAATTCTGTCCGTGTAACGCTACGCTATTATTAATCATTGTAAGTTATGTTCAACCTTTTTAAATTAATGTCTCATAGTTAAGTTATTATTATGCTTATTTAAGCCGAATTAATCATGATGTTGGGCTAAATATTAAAGACGGGGTAATTGAGCTTTGTACCATAATTGGGGTTTGGACAAAAGAACGACACTTGTGGAAACTAGACTATGGCTATTAATGGGCTTTATATTTATTTAATTAAATGATAGTTTGTTAATTTAATATAAAGATTTACAATTGGACGTACCTATAAATAACCACATACACTCGATTGGACACGATGGGCGGGATATTTATAAGTACTAATAATCGTTCATTTAACCGGACACGGGAATGGATTAATAGTCAATGGACTTATTAAAATAGGGGTAAATTATATACAATGAAAATTGGTATAATTATAGTTTAAGTCCCCAATTAGTTGAAATATTTGACTTCGGATATAAGAATAATTTGACGAGGACACTCGCACTTTATATTTATGACTGATGGACTGTTATGGACAAAAACCAGACGGACATATTGAATAATCCAGGACAAAGGACAATTAACCCATGGTAATAAACTAAAATCAACACGTCAAACATCATGATTACGGAAGTTTAAATAAGCATAATTCCTTTATTTCATATTTAATTGCACTTTTAATTATCGCACTTTAATTTATTGTCATTTTAATTATAGCAATTTTATTTATTGTCATTTTAATTATCGCACTTTTATTTATCGCACTTTAATTATTGTCATTTACTTTACGCTTTAAATTAAGTCTTTTATATATTTAATATTTTACATTAGGTTTAACTGCGACTAAAGTTTTGAAATCGACAAACCGGTCATTAAACGGTAAAAACTCCCTTTTATAATAATAATACTACTTATATTTATATTTATATTTATATAAATATAGTTTAAAAAATATAGTGTTAAACTTGGCTAGCTCCCTGTGGAACGAACCGGACTTACTAAAAACTACACTATTGTACGATTATGTACACTGCCTATAAATGTTGTAGCAAGGTTTAGGTATATCCATTCTATAAATAAATAAATAACTTGTGTAAAATTGTATCGTATTTAATAGTATTTTGTAGTAAAAATATAACTATTTCGTATACACCTCTACGCACATCAAGTATTTTTGGCGCCGCTGCCGGGGAACTACTTAAATTATAAAATATTTCTATTTCTATTTTTAGTTTGTAAAAATATAAGTTTTTATTTAATTTATATAAATATTTTATATAAATATTAAAACAGAAAATTTAAAACAGAAAAAAAAAATTAAAATTATATTCGGGCTACACTGTAGCAGCCCAAATAATCTGGCCCGATTTTTTAATTCATGCGACCGCATGGATCCGTAGACCAAAACTCATGCGACAGCATGAAGGGTTCTGACACGCCAGAATTGACCTGGTACAACATTAATTACGGAATATTAATAATTATTATTATTATAAACCCTAATTAGGGTTAATTATAATATTCATTATTTAAGTTTTAGTTTTATTATTTTTTGTATTTTAAGTTTAATTAGTTTTATTAATATATATAAATTAATACTTTTATACAATAAATATAAAAATAATATTTTTATAAAAATAAGTTATTTTATCACTTTTTATATTTATATCTTTTTAATCGTTTAATTCGTAATTTATATGTTTTTCGCTCGTAATTAGTTTTTAATTTAGTTTTTGCCATAGTTATTTTTATTTCTAGATTTTTAGGCTTTGCCGTAAAATTCCTTAAGTGCTTTTTCTTTAGACTAAGATTTTGGTGCTTTAGAATTTTGCGACGCTGTTTATAAATTTTAGTTCCTTTTTAAGTTTCGACGCGCTACTTTCTTATTTTTATTTTTCGACGTTTTTCGACGCGCTCTTTTTCTTTCTTATTTCTCGACGCTCTAGTTTTTAGGACTTAGACTTTTTTCTATTTCTTCTCTAAAATTTCTTTAAATTTCAACGAAAAATTATTTTAAGTGGTTAAATTGATAGACATCCAAAATTTTCTGGTTCGTAGTAATAGTTGGATTTGTTAGTGGCGAGTTGTGGGCTTCTGATTTAAAGGGTCCTGGCTACCTGCTGCATATATTGGCTATTCGAAACGTGGGCAAAATCAAAAAAGTCTATTAATTTGATAACTTATATAATTTTTATCTTTTATAACTAATAGGATATTCAGTGAATGCACCGAGCAAAACGTTCACCACCTTTTATACGTTCACCACCTGTAACTCGATCAAGACATCTAGCCAATATTGTCGCCGTTGATTTTTCTTTAGAATCGTCATCAAGTCGACCAAGTACTCCAATTCAAATTTCCGATAATCCATTTTTTGAACCAGACCTCACAATTGAGAATCCGGAGGATATTCAGGGACAATTCAGAGATCCTGAAACACTAATCTTTCCTCCGGAACCACCAATCATTCAAACAGAGATTGTCGAGGAACAAACCATTAAATCAGAATCCTCTAGTGATTCAGATTCAACAAATTCAATCATGGAAAATCTGGAACCTCTAAGTATGGAAGACCGAATGAGAGCTAAACGCACTGGCCAAGGTCATGCAATTACTCAACCAGACATTAAAGCGCCAGATTATAAAATAAAAGGACAAATCCTACACATGGTAACAAATCAATGCCAATTTAGTGGTGCATCGAAGGAAGATCCAAACGAACATCTTCGTACCTTTAATAGGATCTGTACACTATTTAAAATCCGAGAAGTGGAGGATGAACATATATATCTCATGTTATTTCCCCGGACTTTAAAGGGAGAAGCCAAAGATTGGTTAGAATCATTACCTGAAGGAGCGATTGATACATGGGAGTTTTTGTTGAAAAATTTCTTAAACAATTCTTTCCGGCATCTAAAGCCGTAAGACTTCAAGGAGAAATTGTTACGTTTACGCAAAAGCCAAATGAAACTGTATATGAGGCGTGGACAAGATTTGGAAAGTTATTGAGAGAATGTCTGCAACATGGTTTAGATACTTATCAAATAGTACAAATATTCTACCAAGGATGCGACATCACTACAAAAAAAGACATCGATATAGCAGCTGGTGGTTCCATTATGAAGAAAACTGCAACTGAAGCTTACAAAATTATTGATAACACTGCTTTCCACTCATATGAGTGGCATCAAGAAAAAGATATCGTTAGATCATCTAAAGCAGCTAGAGCCGATTCTAGCCATGACTTTGATTCCATTTTCGCAAAGATAGATGTTGTCGAGAGACGAATGGAAAAGATGACTAAAGATATTCACTCAATACGAATTAGTTGTGAGCAGTGTAGAGGACCACATTTGACAAAAGATTGTCTCAGTATTGAACAAATAATGGAACAAAGAGAGAATGTTTCATACATGAACCAAAGGCCTGGAAATAATTATCAGAATAATTATCAACCGCCAAGACTAAACTACAATCAAAATCAGAATTATAACCGAAATGTTCCATACAACAACCAATAAGGTCCTAGTAATCAACAAGTATCTACCAATACTTACAATCAGCAAAGGCCTATTTTTCAAAACAAACCACCACAAACCGATGATAAAAAGCCAAATTTAGAAGATATGATGTCAAAGCTAGTTGAATCTCAAACTCAATTTTTTACATCTCAGAAACAGACCAATGAACAAAATGCTCAAGCATTTAGAAATCAACAAGCTTCTATTCAAAATTTGGAACAAGAAGTAAGCAACCTAGCAAGGTTAATAGGTGAAAAAAAACCGGAAAGTCTACCTAGTGATACAAATGCTAACCCCCGGAATGAAACAGCTAAAGCCATTACCACAAGAAGTGGTATTACACTTAAACCACCTGAAATACCTGTAATTTCTGATGAAGCTATTCCTACTACACAAGAACCACAATCTGATCAAGAAAAGGAAACAGAACCGGTAGTTGAAAAGGTTAATGAAGATAACACAGTTAAGGCTAAACCTTATGTTAAACCATACCAACCACCACTTCCTTACCCGAGTAAAATGAGAAAAGAAAGACTTGAAGCCGAGCAATCCAAATTCTTGGATATGTTTAAACAAATAAATGTCAATCTTCCTTTCATTGATGTGATTTCAGAAATGCCTAGATATGCCAAATTCTTGAAAGATCTAATCACAAATAGAAAGAAAATGGAAGAACTCTCGGTTGTTACTATGAATGCTAATTGTTCTGCAGTACTGTTGAATAAGATGCCAGAAAAATTATCAGATCCAGGAAGTTTCACAATTCCATGTTTTCTGGGTAGTCTTAGTTCAATAGAAGCATTGTGTCATAACCCGGAAATTTCGATCAAATTTAAACTTTTATAATTTCGACAAGATAAGCAAATTGACGTGTTGCATTAAAATGTTTTCTCACATTTAATTAACCATTGGACTTTACCCTACGATTCACGAACAAAATTATAATTTTAAACTTGAAACCCGATAATAAAATATTACGTGATTTATTTTTCTTAAATGAAAAGGTGTTACGATATATTTTTTTTTACCACATCCTATAATTACCCACTTAGTTAAGCTTTATGGTTTTTGTGATGACAAATGAGTATTTGAATTGCCTATGATCGGATTGTATGTTTTTATTCACTTTGTTTGATTTAGATCTCATGTGTTTGGTTTACGCAATTATGTAGTAAATTGTAAAAGCAAATTTTTGGTATTGAGATAGAATTACTAGGTGTTTGTAAACAGTAAATGATTTAAAGTTAGATTGTGGTGTCAATTATTTTGTTCAAATTCAGATACTACGCTTGATCTTAGCTATAGTTGTCATAAATTCCATTATTAAAACGTTTTTATCTAAATATAGAGTATTTCGAATAGATAACAATATTCATATTTTTCTTTTGATAATATATAATGGAGTAAATAATAAATTTATAATATTTTCTTTTTATATATGATGGGGGTTAGTAAAAGTTATAAAATCTTAAGTTAATAAAATGATTTTCTTTTTAAACTAGAAATGTTATATATCATATTTTAATATTACTCATATTTTAATTGAGACGGAGGACACGAGACGGACAAAATTTTTATCAATCGTTTTATAAAGTTTATTAAACTCAGAACAAACATATTGATTATGATTTTGCTTTTGTACACGTATGTACATAAACTTTGATCTTTTAATAGTATTTGATTGTAAATAAAATAAAAAAATTAATTAGTTATTTAACAAATTAAATAGGGGATCAATGAAAGAGAGTGATAATTTAGACACAAGCGTATAGTATGTCGAGTCATTTTTTTTTATTACGCCAAAAATTCATAATTTAAGGGCCATATCTATGAGAAATTTGAGAAAAACAGTAGATCAAATAATATTACTTACATACGATCGAGGCCCACCAATAATTATTGGGTCTTCATTTATAAATGGGTTTTGTCCAGATTTTAACTTAAGTACAATTAAAATTCACGAAAAGTTTTTTTTCTTTTCTTTTTATCTTCACGTAAACACTAGAGGTGGGCTAGGACATGGTCTTCATTTATAAATGGGTTTTGTCCAGATTTTAACTTAAGTACAATTAAAATTCACGAAAAGTTTTTTTTCTTTTCTTTTTATCTTCACGTAAACACTAGAGGTGGGCTAGGACATGGTTTTGGTTTTTCCTCTCTTTTGGTCACACGTGTTTAAACATGTGTATATGCATTCCAGTTAACACAAAACACATATAGAGATAACTATACAATTCATTTTATATTATTATTATTATTATTATTATTATTATTATTATTATTATTATTATTATTATTAAACTTTAGAAACTACTTCTTCAGTCCCTAATTTATTGCCTAATGTTTCTTTTTGAACATTCTCAAATTAATTATACACTTCCATAAATATATAAGAATATAAGGGTAAAATTCTTTCATACCCTTACTTTATGCATGTACGACAAAAGACATATATAAAGTAAAAGATAAAACTATAAGGTAAAGAAAATTACATGTGACACTTTTTTTTAATTAAACTGTGTATTTTTATCTGATGACAATATATTGGACAGAAGGAGTATGTATTTATTTTTTTAAATAAAAAAAATTATTTAAGGGAGTTTCTATTCCATCTATATAGTAGCGAGTGTTAACAAATTTAGGATTAATTTAATTGATCATTATTATTTGGTATTTACTATTGACGCAAAATAAAACGAAACGAAATAAAGATATGACTAAAACTAAAATGTTCAGCAAATGTCATCAAAGGAGTCATAAATTTAATAAAATATTAACTAGCTATTAATTCACTTTTAATTTTTTATTAAAAAAAAATAGGTGGAATTGAGTCACATAAGCATTTTCACAACTCATGTCGCTATTTGATAATTCATTTCGTCGTATTGATGTGGACTTTCCTACCATTACTTTACTACTAGTTATATCTATATAAACATAGCGATAGATATGGGATGGTTAGAGAGAGAAGTCCATTTATTCTACTTTCTGGTTCGACATCATCCATATATTACTCCCTCCGTATTATTATTATTTATATTATTAATATTATTAAAATTTATATTATTATTATTATTAATATTATTATTATTATTATTGATCTTATTATTATTAGTATTATTATTATAAATATACATAAAATACTACGACGAAGTTATGCTCGGGTGATTTTCAATATGGGTTTTCAAATGATTTAAAGCTAAGAAAGTTATGAGTTATAGCTAAGGAGGTTATGGGTAATGTTCGGGGGTATTGTTCGTGAATCAAAGGCCAAACTTGAGTTTTTCATTATCGTTGCGTCTGCATACTTTTCCTACAATATTGAACCACAATATTGATACGTGAGTTTCATTTGCTCCCTTTTTAATTGCTTTTGCAAAATAAATTTTTGGGCTGAGAATACATGCGCTGCTTTTATAAATGTTTACGAAATAGACACAAGTACTTAAAATATATTCTACGTTGAGTTGTACCACTGGCATACTTCCCTGTAGCTTGGTAACTAATATTTACATGGGTATTGTAAACGCGAATCCTGTTGATAGATCTATCGGGCCTGACAACCCCAACCGGACTGGACGACCAGTATTTAACGGTTGCACAGTACTTCGTTTCGTTACTACACTTGGTACAGTGTAGGGAGATTTCATAATAAAGGGAATATGCGACGTTGATTAAATGTTAAGTATGGTTACCAAGTGCTCAACCACTTAGAATGCTTTACATACACTTGCGAGTGTATTATGTTTATGATTATGAAATCTTGTGGTGTATTAACATATTGAAATGATTATTATTACAAACCTATGAACTCACCAACCTTTTGGTTGACACTTTTAAGCATGTTTATTCTCATGTACGAATTAAGTCTTCCGCTGTGCATTAGCTCATTTTAAGGACATTACTTGGAGTCGATCATCGCAATGGGACCAAATATTGATGACTTCGTTCAGGTGGATAAGGACGGGTCATCACAGGTGGTATCAGAACGTTGGTCTTAGCGAACCAGATTTTGTATTAGTGTGTCTAACTGGATATTGTTAGGATGTATTAGTGAGTCTGGACTTTGACCGTGTCTGCATGTTAAAAGTTTTGCTTATCATTTCTTGTCGAAAATTACATGCTTATCATTTTCAGTCTAGACACATCTTAGTGCCCAAATACGAAAAAAAAGAATTTGAGCATTACCCGCTCTATCAGATAGGACGACCTACTCCTTAGTCGGCTTCCGAGTTATACCCGATTATAAAGCCTTGGCCATTTCGAGGGTGGGCCATGGATACCATCGGAAAGATCTATCCCAGATCTTTATTGCATATATAATGTATAGACAAATTCATATCTTAGCATATCTATTACTATAAACTTTGCCTGACATCTTTCGAAAATTTCTCCGTAATTTATGGAATTTTGGTATTATATATACATATGTAAATTATGTATTGAAGAATATCAATCTAAGTCCTATAATCTATTTCATATCAAAAATCATTTCCTTGATTGTACAAGATGGATCCCGCAACTAGTTCGAGTTCCTTGGATTCTGACAGCTATTCCGATATGGATATTCATTTGAGCTCCGAAAGCAGTGTAACCAGAATGGATCAACCAATTAGCCATCTTCAATTCTGGATGAATTGGGGATGGGTTCGTAGTCGGCTTAATCAATGGAGATGAGAAGATGGTGATCACTTCCACCCACAAACCTGCACTATTGGCGAAGAACCTGAAACACTTACCGGCGAACCTGTTTGAAATACCATTTTCATCTTCAGATCCCGAATATCTCGTCACGATTATATTCTATCTATAATTCTAAACCTTACTTATCCGCTCGTTTCAACTAACAATCATCCTAGAATAATCAAAGAAGTCAACGAGCTTCGCGCCCGAGTTGTAGCCTTGGAAAAGATGGTGCAAAATGTACCAGCTTCAGCAGCATCACCGGCATCAACAGTACCACCAACATCGACACCAGTACCACCAACAACCCAAGTTTCAACATCACATGCCTCAACATCTCATTCTGTACCTCGAGCATAATTATCGTTCTACGTATCATTCTATCTACTATACCTTCGTTCTACATATCGTTCTACATCGATTATCTTCGCTTTACGTATCGTTCTACCTCATTAATCTTCGTTCTACATGACGATTATGTAATCTCTAATTTTTTAGAGATCATGTAATCTAGTAATAACGATAAATCAAATGAGTTTAATATCTTATTGACTCATTAAATCCATGATTACATCTGAAGAAAATATATATGCAAGTATATTTTCATAAAGATTATAATTAAAATTATTTTATACAAACTATTAATGGTGAAAATATTTTAACGGGTAGGTAATCCCCGAGGAATATTGGGTCTCACATTAATAAGTTACACTGTACATTCTTCAAATCTGATTCAACAGTCATTTACTATCCTACTTACATCCACAAAGATACGAATCCGATCACTGTAGAATAATCATTTTTATTCAATTTCATATTTGGATTTTGACTTCTCAGAATCCAACAAGTGGCATAATGAAGAAAACATTGAACAAAATAAAATTTGTTAGAAACAAACGAATTAACTAATTGAAATATTGTTAAGAATCCACGCTAACTGTTCCTAGCTAATTGTTTCTAGCTAACTGATTACATTTTATTTAATGCAATTTAATTATCGCAATTTTATTTATCATCATTTAATTTCTGTTATTTACTTTACGCACTTTATTTATCGTCATTTAATTTCTGTTATTTATTTTACGCACTTTAAATATCGGGACACGTATACAAGGTTTTGACATATCATATCGACGCATCTATATATATTATTTGGAATAACCATAGACACTCTATATGCAGTAATGCGGGAGTTAGCTATACAGGGTTGAGGTTGATTCTACAATAATATATATAGTTTGAGTTGTGATCGAGTCTGAGACGTATACGGGTCACAAAATGTATTAATTAATTCGAATATTATATATTAAACTATATATGAATGATTGTACTGTTAACTGTGGACTATCGACTGTGGACTAATAATATTTTACAATTAAAATGAATTAAAATATTGATTATAACATATGAAACTAAATATTTCTTCAAGTTTGCCACTTGATCTCATCTTAAACCTCATTTGTATCTTGACGATTCCAATCCATGTTCAAATCTTTCACGAATCTTGAAAACACCTCAATCGAGAGGATGAACCAGCCGCACTTCATCTATAAAAGAAAAGATTGATACACATAGTTATGCACCTAAAAAAAAAACACTTGAAACCTGAGTAAACGTTTAACACATAGTTGTGTTAATTCCTTTAGTGTTATTATTACCCAAAATAACCTTGCAATCCCTTTTCAAAGTAGCCAAATTTTGTCACAGCTCCAGCAAGTCAACTTCGACTTTTCGTTCGAAACAACCTTATTATAACTTTGATATATATATGCGTGCTCTTTATTGCTATCAGAGAATCTTTTATATTCCACCATATTACCATCAGCGTTTAATCATCTAAAAACACCATTCTCCTGAAACCACCTCGGTTTGATAACCGATGACCCAGATCCGTTAACTTGGAAAATGCTGACGAAGCAGCATGTTGTAGATGGTCTTAAGGGCCAAAAGTTGATGATAAAGAAGGAAGTGTTAGGAACGCTCGATAGAAAATTTGGTACTGAAAATCGAATTGAGCACACCATGAAGGAGACCAAGGATAAATACGAGGACTAAACCCTATATTCAGAGAATCCAGGTAATTCTGGATCCGATGAAATCTTTAGAGAATATCTTGCCCCAAAGTCATGTTAAAATTTTGCGGAAAATTTTTCTTTATCAACCTTCGAACTTAGAAATTCCAAAATATCAACATAAATATCTTCGATATTTCTGAGGATATTTTCATAAATATTCTTGTCCAAAATTATCTACCTCTTTGTGTTTTCTGTATTTCATTGGAAACTTCTGTAAAATCTAAGTATAAATTATGTATGAATTCTTGAGAAGTGTTAAGAATTTGAGCATGAGTTAGTATAATATAATGACACTTGGCCAACGTGGTTATATTACAGTGAGTCATGCTGAATTTCTAATGAAACGTGATGTTGGTAATGATTGATAGACCTTACCCTCATCATGTACCATGTTACATAACTCTTTCATTCAACTTAACTTCTGAATATATCAAGAAAGTATTTTTCTTGACAGTCCTATCCTTACCGTGATTCCAGCAGTTTGCTAATATAATCGTGCTATTACAATTTCTTTCTTGCTTAGAACATTAGTTATGATCATACCTACGAATTCTAGACAATTACTTGCTTTACTTAAAGTCAAGAAGAGAAAACAAAAGCATGAATCTTCGAAACATAAATAGGAGTATAAATAACAACAAACATGAAAGATCATAAACTATGGATGTCAATAATTATGGAAAGGCAGAGGCAAGAAAGGATTATGAAAACCACCACCCCAAGAGCGTTGTAGAAGTAAAAATATTCTTCTGGTGGAAGATAGAAAAGAAGAATGACTGCATATATGGTCAATATAATAGCAAGGATCAATACAGGATTGAGCATATTAACGGATCTTTTGGAAGTATGAATTGGGAAAGAAAGTATATGAGTGGTAAAAATAATGGAACGGAAGAGATAAATTTATAGTATCAGACATAGCAACGGAGGCAGAGTACCGCATTTAATTAAAGAGGATCATAATTTCCTTAATTACCGAAGAATCAAATCTTATTTAGATTACGAAGATTTTCTTTAAATTCCTTGAATTTCGGAAATCAACCGTGACTACGTCAAAAGTTAAGACGAACCTTTATTTTCCTCATTTTACTCTTTTGCGATAGCTTCACTCATACTCTTCGCGTAATCAAATTGTTTTAATTATATTACTCAATGATGATAACGTTATTTTCCACTCGTATTCTTCATTAAAATATTCTTGTTGTCAACCATGACGACCTCTGTCAAATTTCGGGACGAAATTTCTTTTAACGGGTAGGTACTGTCATAACCCGGAAATTTCGATCAAATTTAAACTTTTATAATTTCGACAAGATAAGCAAATTGACGTGTTGCATTAAAATGTTTTCTCACATTTAATTAACCATTGGACTTTACCCTACGATTCACGAACAAAATTATAATTTTAAACTTGAAACCCGATAATAAAATATTACGTGATTTATTTTTCTTAAATGAAAAGGTGTTACGATATATTTTTTTTTTACCACATCCTATAATTACCCACTTAATTAAGCTTTATGGTTTTTGTGATGACAAATGAGTATTTGAATTGCCTATGATCGGATTGTATGTTTTTATTCACTTTGTTTGATTTAGTTCTCATGTGTTTGGTTTACGTAATTATGTAGTAAATTGTAAAAGCAAATTTTTGGTATTGAGATAGAATTACTAGGTGTTTGTAAACAGTAAATGATTTAAAGTTAGATCGTGGTGTCAATTATTTTGTTCAAATTCAGATACTACGCTTGATCTTAGCTATAGTTGTCATAAATTCCATTATTAAAACGTTTTTATCTAAATATAGAGTATTTCGAATAGATAACAATATTCATATTTTTCTTTTGATAATATATAATGGAGTAAATAATAAATTTATAATATTTTCTTTTTATATATGATATGATGGGGGTTAGTAAAAGTTATAAAATCTTAAGTTAATAAAATGATTTTCTTTTTAAACTAGAAATGTTATATATCATATTTTAATATTACTCATATTTTAATTGAGACGGAGGACACGAGACGGACAAAATTTTTATCAATCGTTTTATAAAGTTTATTAAACTCAGAACAAACATATTGATTATGATTTTGCTTTTGTACACGTATGTACATAAACTTTGATCTTTTAATAGTATTCGATTGTAAATAAAATAAAAAAATTAATTAGTTATTTAACAAATTAAATAGGGGATCAATGAAAGAGAGTGATAATTTAGACACAAGCGTATAGTATGTCGAGTCATTTTTTTTTATTACGCCAAAAATTCATAATTTAAGGGCCATATCTATGAGAAATTTGAGAAAAACAGTCGATCAAATAATATTACTTACATACGATCGAGGCCCACCAATACTTATTGGGTCTTCATTTATAAATGGGTTTTGTCCAGATTTTAACTTAAGTACAATTAAAATTCACGAAAAGTTTTTTTTCTTTTCTTTTTATCTTCACGTAAACACTAGAGGTGGGCTAGGACATGGTTTTGGTTTTTCCTCTCTTTTGGTCACACGTGTTTAAACATGTGTATATGCATTCCAGTTAACACAAAACACATATAGAGATAGCTATACAATTCATTTTATATTATTATTATTATTATTATTATTATTATTATTATTATTATTATTATTATTATTATTATTATTATTATTAAACTTTAGAAACTACTTCTTCCGTCCCTAATTTATTGCCTAATGTTTCTTTTTGAACATTCTCAAATTAATTATCCACTTCCATAAATATATAAGAATAGAAGGGTAAAATTCTTTCATACCCTTACTTTATGCATGTACGACAAAAGACATATATAAAGTAAAAGATAAAACTATAAGGTAAAGAAAATTACATGTGACACTTTTTTTTAATTAAACTGTGTATTTTTATCTGATGACAATATATTGGACAGAAGGAGTATGTATTTATTTTTTTTTAATAAACAAAAATTATTTAAGGGAGTTTCTATTCCATCTATGTAGTAGCGAGTGTTAACAAATTTAGGATTAATTTAATTGATCATTATTATTTGGTATTTACTGTTGACGCAAAATAAAACGAAACGAAATAAAGATATGACTAAAACTAAAATGTTCAGCAAATGTCATCAAAGGAGTCATAAATTTAATAAAATATTAACTAGCTATTAATTCACTTTTAATTTTTTATTAAAAAAAAATAGGTGGAATTGAGTCACATAAGCATTTTCACAACTCATGTCGCTATTTGATAATTCATTTCGTCGTATTGATGTGGACTTTCCTACCATTACTTTACTACTAGTTATATCTATATAAACATAGCGATAGATATGGGATGGTTAGAGAGAGAAGTCCATTTATTCTACTTTCTGGTTCGACATCATCCATATATTACTCCCTCCGTATTATTATTATTTATATTATTAATATTATTAAAATTTATATTATTATTATTATTAATATTATTATTATTATTATTGATCTTATTATTATTAGTATTATTATTATAAATATACATAAAATACTACGACGAAGTTATGCTCGGGTGATTTTCAATATGGGTTTTCAAATGATTTAAAGCTAAGAAAGTTATGAGTTATAGCTAAGGAGGTTATGGGTAATGTTCGGGGGTATTGTTCGTGAATCAAAGGCCAAACTTGAGTTTTTCATTATCGTTGCGTCTGCATACTTTTCCTACAATATTGAACCACAATATTGATACGTGAGTTTCATTTGCTCCCTTTTTAATTGCTTTTGCAAAATAAATTTTTGGGCTGAGAATACATGCGCTGCTTTTATAAATGTTTACGAAATAGACACAAGTACTTAAAATATATTCTACGTTGAGTTGTACCACTGGCATACTTCCCTGTAGCTTGGTAACTAATATTTACATGGGTATTGTAAACGCGAATCTTGTTGATAGATCTATCGGGCCTGACAACCCCAACCGGACTGGACGACCAGTATTCAACGGTTGCACAGTACTTCGTTTCGTTACTACACTTGGTACAGTGTAGGGAGATTTCATAATAAAGGGAATATGCGACGTTGATTAAATGTTAAGTATGGTTACCAAGTGCTCAACCACTTAGAATACTTTACATACACTTGCGAGTGTATTATGTTTATGATTATGAAATCTTGTGGTCTATTAACATATTGAAATGATTATTATTACAAACCTATGAACTCACCAACCTTTTGGTTGACACTTTTAAGCATGTTTATTCTCAGGTACGAATTAAGTCTTCCGCTGTGCATTAGCTCATTTTAAGGACATTACTTGGAGTCGATCATCGCAATGGGACCAAATGTTGATGACTTCGTTCAGGTGGATAAGGACGGGTCATCACACATTGACAGACTTAGGTGCTAGTATAAATTTAATGTCATATTCACTATACGCTAAACTAGACCTTGGAGAATTGAAACCAACACGAATAAGCATACAACTAGCCGATCGATCAGTAAAATATCCTAGAGGGATAATGGAAAACATGCTATTTAAAGTTGGTAGTTTAGTATTTCCAGTAGATTATGTTAGTCTGGATATGGAAGAAGATTCTCGAGTTCCTCTCATATTAGGAAGACCATTCTTAAACACGGCTAAAGCAATAATAGACGTGTTCAGTAAGAAACTGACCCTAAGTATAGAGGACGAGAGTGTTACCTTTTCAGTTGATAGAGCCATGCAATAACCACCATCTGCAGATGATACATGTTATTATATTCAAACTATAGATTCATATGCAGAATTGTTAGAAGAATTTCCAGAATTACAAGGAACAGGAGAATGTTCTTTAGGAGAAGGAACTGAACCAATTAATGAAGCTGAAATCTTAGCTACACTTATAGCTAATGGGTATGAACCAACAACAGAAGAAATTCAAATGCTAAAAGAGGAAGACAGATATCGATATAAATCATCGATAGAAGAACACCGACATTAGAATTAAAGCCACTTCTAAACCATTTGGAATATGCTTATTTACATGGTGAATCTGAATTACCTGTAATAATATCATCTTCTCTTACTGAAAATGAGAAATCACAACTCATTTCTATGTTAAAAGCTCATAAACCAGCCATTGCATGGAAGATTCATGATATTAAAGGAATAAGTCCTTCGTATTGCACACATAAAATCCTTATGGAAGAAGGTCATAAAACGTATGTGCAACGCCAACGAAGACTAAATCCTAATATGCAAGATGTTGTTAAGAAAGAAATTATTAAACTGCTAAATGTAGGTTTAATTTATCCAATCTCTGATAGTCCATGGGTAAGCCTAGTTCAATGTGTACCTAAGAAGGGTGGCATGACTGTCATCACAAATGAAAAAAATGAGCTTATTCCTACTAGGACTGTAACAGGATGACGTGTTTGTATTGATTATAGAAAATTAAATGACGCGGCCAGAAAAGATCACTTTCCCTTACCTTTCATTGATCAAATGTTGGAAAGATTAGCCGGAAATAGTTACTATTGTTTTCTTGATGGTTTCTCCGAATACGTTCAAATTCCAATAGCACCCGAGGACCAAGAAAAAACCACATTCATGTGCCCTTATGGTACTTTTGCTTACAAACGCATGCCATTTGGACTTTGCAACGCCCCTGCAACCTTTCAAAGGTGCATGATGGCGATGTTTCACGACATGATAGAAGAATGTATGGAACTTTTCATGGATGACTTTTCAGTCTTCGGTGATACATTTGAATCATGTCTAGTTAATCTTGAACGAATACTTATTAGATACGAACAATCAAATCTAGTTCTTAATTGAGAGAAATGCAATTTCATGGTTAAAGAAGGCATCGTTCTCGGCCATAAAATTTCAAAGAAAGGAATTGAAGTGGATAGAGCTAAAGTAGATGTAATTGCTAAACTTCCACATCCCACAAATGTTAGAGGAGTTAGGAGTTTTTTAGGGCATGCCGGTTTTTACCGACGTTTCATAAAAGATTATTCTAAAATTGCCACTCCTATGAATAATGTCCTAGAAAAGGATGCTCCATTCATATTTTCAGATGAATGCATCAAATCTTTTAATATTCTTAAAGAAAAACTCACGAATGTTCCGATCATGATAACTCCAAATTGGAATCTACCGTTTGACCTTATGTGCGATGCAAGTGATTTTGCAATGGGATCCATTTTAGGACAAAGGATTGAAAAATGATTTCAACATATTTATTACGCTAGTAAGATGTTACAAGGAGCGCAAACAAATTACACAACTACTGAAAAAGAACTCCTTGCTATTATCTTTGCTTTTGACAAATTTCGTTCATAACTCGTTCTAGCTAAAACGGTGGTCTATACCGACCATTCTGCTCTTAGATACCAATTTTCGAAACATGATGCTAAACCACGATTAATTCGTTGGATCTTACTCTTACAAGAGTTCGATATTGAAATTCGAGACAAAAAGGGAGCAGAAAATCTCGCAGCTGATCATCTTTCTCGTCTTGAAAATCTTGAATTAGAAGTTCTAAATGAATCGGCCATACAAGATAACTTTCCTGATGAATATCTATTGAAGATAGATTATAGTGAAATTCCATGGTTTGCAGACTATGCAAACTACTTAGTATGTGGATTCCTTGAAAAAGGATTATCGTACCAAAAACGAAAGAAATTCTTTATTGATATAAAACACTATTTCTGGAAAGATCCACATTTGTTTAAAAGTTGTCCCGATGGAATAATACGCCTATGCGTATTCGGAGATGAAGCCAGTCAAATCTTAAACCATTGTCACACAGGACCAACAGGAGGGCATTATGGGCCTCAACTCACAGCAAGAAAAGTTTACGATGTTGGATTCTATTGGCCTACAATTTTCAAAGACGCACACCTTCTTTGCAAATCCTGTGATGCTTGTCAAAGGGCCGGAAAAATAAGTCAACGTGATTAAATGACACAAAATGTCATTCAAGTATGTGAAGTATTTGACATTTGGGGTATTGACTTTATGGGTCCATTTCCAAAATCTCATAATAATCTCTACATTCTCATTGTTATTGATTATGTATCTAAATGAGAGGAAGCACAAGCTCTTCCAACTAACGATGCACGAGTTGTAGTCAACTTCTTAAAATGTCTTTTTGCAAGGTTCGGAACACCGAAAGCTTTAATAAGTGATCGGGGTACTCATTTCTGTAATAATCAACTTGAAAAAGTTCTTAAAAGATATGGAGTAACTCATAAAATCTCAACCGTTTATCATCCACAAACAAGTGGACAAGTTGAAAATACCAACTGAGCATTAAAACGTATTCTAGAGAAAACCGTAGGATCAAATCCGAAGGAATGGTCCATGAAATTGGAGGATGCACTCTGGGCTTTTAGAACAGCCTTCAAAACTCCAATTGGAACCACACATTTTAAACTCGTTTATGAAAAAGCATGTCATCTTCCAGTAGAAATTGAACACAAAGCATTTTGGGCTTTGAAGACATGTAATCTTGATTTACATGAAGCCGGACGTCTACGGTTAAGCCAACTCAACGAATTAGAAGAATTAAGACATGAAGCATACGAAAATTCGTTAATCTATAAATAAAGAACGAAGAAATGGCATGATAAAAGAATCAGAAGTTCAAAAGAATTTAAAGAAGGAGACAGAGTTCTTCTTTTCAATTTACGATTCAAACTATTTCCTGGAAAATTGAAATCAAGATGGTCTGGACCATTCATAATTAAAAGAGTTTTCCCATACGGAACAATAGAGTTAATAAATTCAAATGGGATTGAATTTAAGGTTAATAGTCACAGAGTTAAACATTACATACATAATCCAATGGAAGTTGAAGATGAAGTTAATCACAATTTTGACACCACAACTAACTAAGTGTGGGAAAATTCGAATCTTTTTAGGGTAATATGTATTTCTGTTAGAGTTAGATATTCTGTTTTCGTGTAGTTCTCGAAAATGGAATCCGAATGGTCTTTCCCTAGCAGACCCTAAAGAACTAGTCTTCTCCCCCCATTCTGAATTTTTATTTTTTTAGGTTTTACGAGATGAAGAATTCCTTTGATCTGAACCATGGTCTAATGCTACATGCTATGATTACTAAACGTAATAATGACACCCTTCCGAGTGAATTGGTATCATTCATAAGAGGTAAAATGGACAGAGTAAGAAAAGAATTCAGAAAAGATCATCATAAGATACATTTTGGTAAAGGAAAATCAAAATCCACAACAAAAAGAAGAGCACGACACCTTTAAAGATGTTATAAATGCGGAAAATGGTCACACGAAGGTAAATGTTCAAATAATCAAGCATATTCAAATACCGAATTTGTTACTCTATGCAGAGAAGGACCGTTCATATGTTTAGAAGAAAAGATATTGAAGAATCGAGGTTATGCTTATGTAGCTATGGAAAACCAACTCACACGACTCTCCTATGAGTCGGCTAAAGCAGGTCTCTGAGAATTCTATCTCACAGGTAAGTATGTACAGTTTTTATTTTTATTTTTATTGCTTTTAACCTTTTGATAATAAACGCTGAATCGTTCGCTATAAAGTATTAAATTGGTATTCAATAAAATTAGGTATGCGTAACAGAAATTATTGATATCATACAAAAATTTATTACATCACTGCGAAATTTACCGTTTATTCTTAAGGTATAAATATCTTTAATCACTCAAACCAAAATATTTCAGAAATACGTCAGGAGTAAAACTAGATTATGGAACCGAAATTACTTTACCGAAAAGAGGGGCGTATATTTTTGATAATATTTGATTGATTAAAGTGGGATAAAATACCAAAAAGATTTTTAATTTTTAATTTTTACCTTGTTTTTAAAATTAATATATAAATATTAAATTATTAATGTAATTTTTTAATCAATATATTTAAGTTAGTAAATATTTGAAAAATTAATATTTTTAATATAAGTTTGTATGTTTAAAAACAAAAATATAATATTAATTTGGTGTGAATTTTTAATAATATTAATATGAATTTTTAATTTTATGCATTTTAAATTTAAGTTTGGTGTGAATTTAAAAATAAAAATTTACTTTATTTCATTAAGTTAAAATTTTGATATTTAAAATTCGTCGTGAGTTGAAAACTAGGTCGTTGAACCGAAATTGCTTTACCCGAGGGCGGGACGGGAACTTTTATTATCATTATTTTTAATCTTATTGAATTAAAGTATGCCAAAAACATTTAAAAAACCCAAAAATCTTTGCTTTTAAAATGACGCTTAAAAAGTAACAAATTTTAAAACTTTGTTGAGAGACGGACTAGGACAACGATCCGAAACACCCTCACTCCTAAAAAGAAACAAATTTTTTAAAAATTTATTAATCTATATTTTAAAAGTATAAGGTTTTATAAAAAAAAATAAAAAAAAATCCCATGCGATCGCATGGAGGTCTGGATTTTATGATTTTTATCTTTTTATTATTTTTATTTATTTATGTTTAAACATACAATATTGATACTTTTATGTAAGTTTAATATTTTTATTATGTTGTACTAATATTTCATATTTGATTTGAAAGTGGGATTTTAAGTCCCATTTCAAATTACCATGCATGTTATTATTTGTATGTATGTATTTTGTCAATTGTACACAACAGGGTAAAACAGCGCATTTTCAAAGACTGGCATTAAGTTCAGCAAAAGCTACTAATTTTGACGACAAAACGAAAAACAAATGTGATGTAACAACAAAACGGAATGAACAAATGATGTGCACCATTTATCATTCAGCAAACAAACGCCAATATGTTTGGAAACTTTGGTAAAATTTAATCATTTTTCTACGCTAATCACCCTCAATAATTTAAATTGTTACATAGTAATTGCAAATGAGGGCATTGCAAGATCTTAAGTGTGGGAAGAGGTTAAATTTTTTCGGATTTTTAAAATTTTTTGACTTATACACTTGGTTACCATTAAAAATACTAGTAACGCAGTAGTTGTATTAGAATTTAGTGCTCTCTGATAATAAAGAACAGCCCTAGTCTTATATACTGACTACCCAATTCTAGTTAAAAAAAATTTCAAAATTTTCAAATAAATGAATTTAAAATCATGTTTATACATATTTATGAACAATAAAACTAGGTGTTAACACCGAAATTATTGTTACCTCGGAAAGGACATAAATTGAGAAACAACTCAAAATGTTAGAATTCATTTAAAATGGAATAGAGGACAATAAAAAGGCAAAGAAAGGAAAATAAAAGCCAAGTGTGGGAAAAATTTACCAAGTTATTTAAAACATATATCACATATTTTTGTACAAATAATTGAAAATACTTTTGTTTTGGACAAAATTAACCGTTTTACCCGGTAAATTGTAATATATTTGAAAGAAAGATGGATCTACACGATGAATCAATTCCATCATTAAAAGGAAGTAAAGTCTTCCGAAAAAGACACGCGCTTCTTGATTTAGGTCAGGAAGTTATCGTCCAGACCAGTTGTAGAGTCTACGAAAAATTTTGAAAAGTTTTCTCAAAAATCAGCTAGAAATCCACGGACCTCAGCATCAAACATGGTCGCCAAGTGGTCAGACTTATCCTAACCATGAGAGGATCTGTCTCGTAAAATGGGGAGGGCGCGGTACAAATTAGCTTGATAAGACTAATGAATCAGATCCCTAGAAAGGATAATCTCCTTAAAAGATCAAAAATCAGCTTTTAAGACTGATATTACTCAATCCTTGAGATTGACTTTTAAAGATTGAGAATTCAAACTCATGAAATTCGATGATATCTAAACTCGAGCTTGAACGAGAAAATATTTTGATCAAAATTACAAACCGATTCATTTTCTGAAAACCCATTTTCAATGCGTTCATTACCATTGAACTTAAAATTCTAGGAATTCACCTGGAATTCATTAGGTCACCTGAACCAAATCGGGTGTCAACCGTAAGAACGGTGGTTGCATAACATGGTCAAAGACAGGATCTTGTGCCAGACCGAAAAACTATAGGGTGATGTTTACTATTGCTCCTACCAAGGATAGTAATTGCATCCAACACGTTATAGACCATAATTAAAAGCATGTCACGGGACATTACCTTAATAGTTGCTTGTTCAACGCTTTCCTTTACAACCGGACGGTAGTTTACCGAAAGGTAATATACGGAGCAAGTAAACTAGACGTGTTGCTTTCTCAATACAAGGTTAGCAAGTGGGTGACACAAAACCGCAAGTTTTGAGCTAAAATTTTCAAATCTGAAACTCACAAAACCCACAAAAACAATTTGCAAACACCGGTGAAGGTTTATTCCGGAAAACTTATCTAGGGTAAAAGCTAGATTTAATTTTCAAAAGATCAAATGTTTTCATAAAGATCCAATTTCCTTAAGGATCTAAATTTTTATAGTCATGTGGGACTGTAAACCACATCGTTACTACCATTGTTCATAACGCCGTATAAAAATCACTGATGTACAAAGTGTGAAGAATAAAGATGTGATTCTAGTATTTTTATTTCAAGACTATATTGCTTGAGGACAAGCAACGCTCAAGTGTGGGAATATTTGATAATGCTAAAAACGAACATATATTTCATAGCATTATCCCTCAAATAAAGACAAGCTTTTAGTTGCAATTGTTCTATTTACAAGTGATATTCATTTAAATAATAAAAGGTGAAGACAAAAGACAGATTCGACGATTTGAAGATGCAAATGACCAAAAAGCTAAAAAGAACAAAGTACAATCAAAGTGGTTCAAATTATTGATGAGAAACGTCTCGAAATTACAAGAGTAAGAGACGCAAAACGCAAAGTACAAGATATTAAATTGTACGCAAGGACGTTCGAAAATCCGGAACCGGGACCAGAGTCAACTCTCAACGCTCGACGCAACGGACTAAAAATTACAAGTCAACTATGCACATGAATATAATATAATATATAATTAATTCTTAAAATTATTTATATATTATATTATTTAATAAAACCGTCGGCAAGAAGCAAACAATCGAATGTGAGCTGGAATCCCAGGCCATGCGATCGCATGGCTAGCAAGACCAATCTCCATGCGATCGCATGGAACAAAAAGTGAGGCCACATTGCTATAAAAGGCGCAGTTTAAGTCGAATGTAAACACATCTTTTTCTCTTCTCTATCTCTCAACGTAATATATATATATATATATATATATATATATATATATATATATATATATATATATATATATATATATATATATATATATATATATATATATATATATATATATATATATATATATATATATATATATTATAATTTTAATTTTAATTTTAATAATAAGGGTATGTTTGCGAATGTTGTAAGTGTGTAAGTCGAAATTAAGTCCGTGTAACGCTACGCTATTATTAATCATTGTAAGTTATGTTCAACCTTTTTAAATTAATGTCTCATACCTAAGTTATTATTATGCTTATTTAAGCCGAAGTAATCATGATGTTGGGCTAAATATTAAAGACGGGGTAATTGGGCTTTGTACCATAATTGAGGTTTAGACAAAAGAATGACACTTGTGGAAACTAGACTATGGCTATTAATGGGCTTTATATTTATTTAATTAAATGATAGTTTGTTAATTTAATATAAAGATTTATAATTGGACGTACCTATAAATAACCACATACACTCGATTGGACACGATGGGCGGGATATTTATAAGTACTAATAATCGTTCATTTAACCGGACACGGGAATGGATTAATAGTCAATGGACTTATTAAAATAGGGGTAAATTATATACAATGAAAATTGGTATAATTATAGTTTAAGTCCCCAATTAGTTAGAATATTTGACTTTGGATATAAGAATAATTTGACGAGGACATCGCACTTTATATTTATGACTGATGGACTGTTATGGACAAAAACCAGACGGACATATTGAATAATCCAGGACAAAGGACAATTAACCCATGGTAATAAACTAAAATCAACACATCAAACATCATGATTACGGAAGTTTAAATAAGCATAATTCCTTTATTTCATATTTAATTGCACTTTTAATTATCGCACTTTAATTTATTGTCATTTTAATTATCGTACTTTTTAATTATTGCAATTTTATTTATTATCATTTTAATTATCGCACTTTTATTTATCTCACTTTAATTATTGTCATTTACTTTACGCTTTAAATTAAGTCTTTTATATATTTAATATTTTACATTAGGCTTAACTGCGACTAAAGTTTTGAAATCGACAAACCGGTCATTAAACGGTAAAAACTCCTTTTATAATGATAATACTACTTATAATTATATTTATATTTATATTTATATTTATATTTATATTTATATAAATATAGTTTAAAAAATATAGCATTAAACTTGGCTAGCTCCCTGTGGAACGAACCGGACTTACTAAAAACTACACTACTGTACGATTAGGTACACTGCCTATAAGTGTTGTAGCAAGGTTTAGGTATATTCATTCTATAAATAAATAACTTGTGTAAAATTGTATCGTATTTAATAGTATTTTGTAGTAAAAATATAACTATTTCGTATACACCTCTACGCACATCAATCACTGTTCAACACCAAATTTTACGAACAAAACGCAACTAATTATATTTAAAACTAAGTTTTTTTAGAAAAATGAAAACATTTTGTATTAGTTATATATATATATATATATATATATATATATATATATATATATATATATATATATATATATATATATATATATATATATATCTACCTACTCATAAAAAGAAAGGTTTGTTTACTGTAGCAGGGGTAGTATTGACATTTCAATGAGCTTTCCTTCATGAAAAAATCTCCCCTGCAGTTGGCTTCTTGTTCATGGTGTATCATCATTTAAATGACAAGTGCCTTTTAACAATTGACGGTTCTTCATTGAACGACAATACAAAAATCTTTGAGGTTTATAGCAGCTGCTTCGCGTGGCCTGCATATGAGTCGGACACGTTACTTTTACCCAATGATCGACCGTACTTTAGCGCCTTTAAACCATCTTCTTCTTTTAATACGTTAATTTGCTTTTCAATAAACGTTCTTTTCTACATCGCTAAAAAGTCTTTCAGTCATCCAATCTGTTAATCAACATCATCATCGACGTCGCCGTCGGTGGCTTCGCCGGTGATGCAAGGGACCTAACCAGAGTAAAGCTATTGACTTTCGGATTCGATTCCATCTCAATAAATCGTGCGTTATTCAGTATATATTATATAGGGGAGTGATATGTACACAACCTGTTTTTGTTATGTACACAACCATCATGCTTTAAAGTGTTGTTCAATACAACACTGTAAAGAATGATGGTTGTGTACATAACAAAACTGAGTTGTGTACATATCATCACCCTATTATATAGGGTATGTAATTATTTGTCTCTAAATTTAATTTTTTCGTCGTTCTTTTGGTTCAGTTGTTTGTGGCTAATTGATTGATTGATGCTGATTATGATTTGAATGAAAGAGACTAGGTTATTTGGGAGATCTCTAACAAGAAAAAGGTTATTACTTATTAGTATTATTCTAATTGCATACGAGTATTTGTATATGATTTTGTTATTTGAGATTAAAACTCACAATTTGTTGTTTGATTGATGTTGATTATTATGATTTGAATGAAAGAGAGTAGGTTACTTGAGAGATTTCTAACAAGAAAAAGGTTATTAGTATTCTTCTAATTACCTACGAGTATTTGTATATTTATATATTGGAATAGCTTCATATATTGTATATTTCTTAGTTTTAAGCACATATAGAGTATGCATGTAAGTATTGGGGTGTGCAGATTCCAGCTGTGTTGTACGGTGTAACGTTCAATCGTTAAGTTAATATGTAATTTGAGAGGGAATACCACTGGTTCTCTTATCGTTAATCTATTGGTAAGTTGTTTTTTGAGGTGTGTTCTGATTATGTGTGAAAGTTACATTGTTATAGGTTTGTCGATGTTTGGCAGTACATTGAATGTTTTTTTTAGGTAAAGGGTTACCCCGGTAAATTTTATTAAAGAATAAAAGAATGGAGCATTACAAAACAGGAACAACAGGAGAGCCCTGAAGCAACTAAATGACCAACTACAAGCAAATTACAACTCATAGTAGAACCCCAAGACACAAAAAGAAACTAGTGGATCTGCCACGTCGCTTTCATCCTCTCAACATTTGCCAAATTCTTGAATTTTATTGACAACAATTTTAGCCGAATAGTACTAAAAATATCATCAAACAACTTCACTTCCGTACGGTGAGACTTTTTAAAAATCCTGTTGTTATGTTCTTGCCAAATGAAATACACTGAAGCTCCGAAAATAAGTTTAGCCACCACCATGTTAGAGGTATTTCTAGCAGCCGAACCAGACATCACTACACATAAGTGCCTCCAGTTTGTACGTTGAGGAAGCCAAGTCATAGCCGCTTCTTTACTCCAAACCAAAGATGAAAATTTACAGTCGAAAAATAAGTGATCATGCGAATCTGGGCACTCATTACACAACAGGCATAATAACCGCATACCATTATGAATCTCCCAACTCTTAAATTTATCTTGGGTCTTTAGTCTTTCTCCCATCAAAAGCCACACAAGAAAAGCATGTCGAGGAATACACTGAGAGAACCATACAACCCGAAACCAGACAACCGAAGAGGATCTCGGTCTTATAACTTCCCACACTTGTTGAACTGAGAAGTTATGCACCAGACCATCAATGCCGAGCCAAAGAACATCATCAGCTTGCGTTGAAAATATAGGCATATGAATCTGCAACAATTGAGGATATTTTGTAACCCATGAGTGAGGCCACAACCAAGTAGAGTTAGACACTACCTCATTCACTTTACTGTGAACACCCATTTCACATATATCACTTACTGAAATAAAAGAATCCATCCTACCCAAATTGCTCCAAGAGTCAAACCAAGTAGAAGTTGTGTTACCATTGCCTATTTTATGAATAAAAAATTGTTTTATAGTCGGACGGAGACGCAACAATTTTCTCCAACTCCAACTAGCATTAGCCGTAATTAGAACCTCCCAAAAATGATAATTTGCTAAACGATATGTGTGGATCCAACGAACCCACAACGTTTGTTTATGTGAAAGAATACGCCATATATGAGAGGTCATTAACGCGATGTTCCAATATTTTAACCTCTTTATTGAAATGTCCCGCTCATATTGATTATAAACGTTCCATATTAATTGATTTCGTCGCGAGGTTTTGACCTCTATATGAGACGTTTTTCAAAGACTGCATTCATTTTTAAAACAACCATAACCTTTATTTTATCGATAAAGGTTTTTAAAAAAAATTACGTAGATCATCAAATAATGATAATCTAAAATATACCGTTTACACACGACCATTACATAATGGTCTACAATAAAAATATATTACATCGAAATAAGTTTCTTGAATGCAGTTTTTACACAATACCATACAATCATGGACTCCAAATCTTGTCCTTATTTTAGTATGCAACAGCGGAAGCTCTTAATAATTACCTGAGAATAAACATGCTTAAAACGTCAACAAAAATGTTGGTGAGTTATAGGTTTAACCTTTATATTATCAAATTAATATAATAGACCACAAGATTTCATTTATTCAATAATCTTACACTCGCAAGTGTATAAAAATCATTCTATGATGAACACCTGGTAACTGACATTAACATAATGCATATAGAATATTCCCCGCATACTCGCAAGTATGTCATAAATTGGCAATCACAATCACCATATAAATCAAAGTATTAAAGCATTTCAAATTCTAGAATGGGGTTTGTTAGGCCTATAGATCTATCTTTAGGATTCGCGTCAATTAGGGGTCATTTTTCTAAGTCTTAGGCTACCAGACTTGAGGGGCAATATTTGGTTTAATAATCCAACCATAGAATGTAGTTTCGCATACTTGTGTCTATTTTGTAAAACATTTATAAAGCTGCATGTATTCTCATCTCAAAAATATTAGATTTTAAAAGTGGAACTATAACTCACTTTCACATATTTTTCCTTCGTTGGAAATAATACTTGGCCACTGGTCGATTCACGAACCTATAACAAATATGTACATATATATCAAAGTATGATTTAAATATATTCACAACATTTTTTATTACGTTTTTATGATTTAAGTTTGTTAAGTTAGCAGTCCTCGTTAGTAACCTACAACTAGTTGTCCACAGTTAGATGTACTGAAATAAATCAATATATATTATCTCGAATCAATCCATGACCCAGTGTATACAAGTCTCAGGCTAGATCACAACTCAAAGTATATATATTATTTTGGAATCAACCTCAACCCTGTATAGCTAACTCAAACATTACTGCATATAGAGTGTCTATGGTTGTTTCGAAATATATATATATATATATATATATATATATATATATATATATATATATAGATGGGTCGATATGATATGTCAAAACATTGTATACGTGTCTATGGTATCCCAAGATTACATAATATGTATAATACAATATAAATTAGTTAGGATATGTTTAGTCTAGATTTGTTACAAAATTTTCGTAGCTAAAACTAGAAAATTTATCCAATTTTGTTTTACCCGTCATTTCTTCATTTCAAATCCGTTTTGAGTGATTCAAGTTGCTATGGTTTCATAATGAACTAAAATTTATGAAACTAAACAGAAAAAGTATAAGTTTATAGTCAGAAATACAGGTTACAAGTCATTTTTTAAAGAGGTAGTCATTTCCGTCGAAAGAACGACATCTTGATGACCATTTTGAAAAACATACTTCCACTTTGAGTTTAACCATAATTTTTGGATATAGTTTCATGTTCATAAGAAAAATCATTTTTCCAGAAGAACAACTTTTAAATCAAAGTTTATCATAGTCTTTAATTATCAAACCCAAAACAGCCCGCGGTGTTACTACAACGGCGTATGTCCGGTTTTACGGTGTTTTTCGTGTTTCCAGGTTTTAAATCATTAAGTTAGCATATCATATAGATATAGAACATTTTTTAGTTGATTTTAAAATTCAAGTTAGAAGGATTAACTTTATTTGCGAACAAGTTTAGAATTAACTAAACTATGTTCTAGTGATTACATGTTCAAATCTTCGAATAAGATAGTTTTATATATATGAATCGAATGATGTTATGAACATCATTACAACCTCAAGTTTAGTAGGTAAACCTACTAGAAGTGACAAAAATTGATCTAGCTTCAAAGGATTCTTGGATGGCTTGAAAGTTCTTGAAGTAGAATCATGACACGAAAACAAGTTCAAGTAAGATTATCACTCAAAATAAGATTGTTATAGTTATAGAAATTGAACCAAATTTTGAATATGAGTATTACCTTGAATTAGAAAGATATCTTACTATAAATAAGAAATATTTCTTGAGATTGGATGATCACTTGAAATGGATTAGAAATCTTGGAAGTAGACTTTTAAACTTGAGAGTATTCTTGATTTTATGAAACTAGAACTTATAGAATTTATGAAGAACACTTAGAACTTGAAGATAGAACTTGAGATAAATCAATTAGATGAAGAAAATTGAAGAATGAAAGTGTTTGTAGGTATTTTTGGTCGTTGGTATATGGATTAGATATAAAGGATGTGTAAGTTTATTTTCATGTAAATAATTCATGAATGATTTATAATATTTTTGTAATTTTGTGAGATATTTCATGCTAGTTGCCAAATTATGGTTCCCACATGTTTAATGACTCACATGGGCTGCTAAGGAGCTAATCATTGAAGTGTATATACCAATAGTATATACATCTAGAAGCTGTGTATTGTACGAGTACGAATACAGGTGCATACGAGTAGAATTGTTAATGAAAATGAATGAGGATGTAATTGTAAGCATTTTTGTTAAGTAGAAGTATTTTGATATGTGTCTTGAAGTCTTTCAAAAGTGTACAAATACATCTTAATACACTACATGTATATACATTTTAACTGAGTCGTTAAGTCATCGTTAGTCGTTACATGTAAGTGTTGTTTTCAAACCTTTAAGTTAACGATCTCATTTAATGTTATTAACCCATTGTTTATTATATCTAATGAGATGTTAAATTATTACATTATAATGATATTATGATGTATGAATATATCTTAATATGATATATATACATTAAAATGTCGTTACAATGATAATCGTTACATATATGTCTCGTTTCGAAATCCTTAAGTTAGTAGTCTTGTTTTTACATATGTAGGTCATTGTTAACACACTTAATGATATACTTAATTATCATTTTATCATGTTAAACATAGTATATCTATATCTTAATATGATTCATATGTATTTAGTAAGACGTTGTTATAACGATAATCGTTTTATATATCGTTTCGAGTTTCTTAATTCAATAATCTCATTTTTATGTATATCACTCATTGTTAATACACTTAGTAAGATACTTACTTATCATATTCTCATGTTAACCATATATATCCATATATATATCCATATATATATATATATATATATATATATATATATATATATATATATATATATATATATATATATATATGTATATATATATCATCATCATCATGTAGTTTTTACAAGTTTTTAACGTTCGTGAATCGCCGGTCAACTTGGGTGGTCAATTGTCTACATGAAACTCATTTCAATTAATCAAGTCTTAAAAAGTTTGATTGCTTAACATGTTGGAAACATTTAATCATACAAATATAATTTTCATTTAATATATAATCATGGAAAAGTTCGGGTCACTACAGTACTTACGCGTTAAATAAATTTCGTCCCGAAATTTTAAGCGGTTGAAGGTGTTGACGCATCTTCTGGAAATAAGTGCGGGTATTTCTTCTTTATCTGGTCTTCATGTTCCCAGGTGAACTCGGGTCCTCTACAAGCATTCCATCAAACCTTAACAATTGGTATCTTGTTTTGCTTAAGCCTTTTAACCTCACGATCTATTATTTCGACGGGTTCTTCGATGAATTGAAGTTTTCATTGATTTGGATTTCGTCTAGCGGAATAGTGAGATCTTATTTAGCAAAACATTTCTTCAAATTCGAAACGTGGAAAGTGTTATGTACAGCCGCGAGTTGTTGAGGTAACTCAAGTCGGTAAGCTACTGGCCCGACACGATCTATAATTTGGATTTAGTTTTCCCGTTTACCAAATCAAACAACACCTTTCCAAGGTGAAACCTTAAGCATGACCATCTCTCCAATTTCAAATTCTATATATTTTCTTTTAATGTCTGCGTAGCTCTTTTGTCGACTTTGGGCAGTTTTTAACCGTTGTTGAATTTGAATGATCTTCTCGGTAGTTTCTTGAATTATATCCGGACCCGTAATTTGTCTATCCCCAACTTCACTCCAACAAATCGGAGACCTGCACTTTCTACCATTAAGTGCCTCAAGCGGTGCTATCTCAATAATCGAGTGGTAACTGTTGTTGTAGGAAAACTCTACTAACGGTAGGTGTCAATCCCAACTGTTTCCAAAATCAATAATACATGCTCGTAGCATGTCTTCAAGCATTTGTATCGTCCTTTCACTCTGCCCATCAGTCTGTGGATGATAGGTAGTAATCATGTCTAGACGAGTTCCTAATGCTTGCTGTAATGTCTGCCAAAACCTTGAAACAAATCTGCCATCCCTATCAGAGATAATAGAGATTGGTATTCCATGTCTGGAGACAACTTCTTTCAAGTATAATCGCGCCAACTTCTCCATTTTGTCATCTTCTCTCATTGGCAGAAAATGTGCTGATTTAGTGAGACGATCGACTATTACCCAAATAGTATCATAACCACTTGCAGTCCTTGGCAATTTAGTAATGAAATCCATGGTAATGTTTTCCCATTTCCATTCTGGGATTTCAGGTTGCTGAAGTAGACCTGATGGTTTCTGATGTTCAGCTTTGACCTTAGAACACGTCAAACATTCTCCTACGTATTTAGCAATATCGGCTTTCATACCCGGCCACTAAAAGTGTTTCTTGAGATCTTTGTACATCTTCCCCGCTCCGGGAAGTATTGAATATCTGGTTTTATGTGCTTCCTTAAGTACCACTTCTCTCACATCTCCAAACTTTGGCACCCAAATTCTTTCAGCTCTATATCGGGTTTCGTCTTCCCGAATATTAAGGTGTTTCTCCGATCCTTTGGGTATTTCATTCTTCAAATTCCCTTCTCTTACAACTCCCTGTTGCGCCTCCTTTATTTGAGTAGTAAGGTTAGTACGAATAATTATATTCATAGCTTTTACCTGCATAGGTTCTCTGTCCTTTCTACTCAAAGCGTCGGCTACCACATTCGCCTTCCCCGGATGGTAACGAATCTCGAAATCGTAATCATTCAATAACTCAATCCACCTACGCTGCCTCATGTTTAGTTGTTTCTGATTAAATATGTGTTGGAGACTTTTGTGATCGGTATATATAATACTTTTGATCCCATATAAGTAGTGCCTCCAAGTCTTTAATGCAAAAACTACCGCGCCTAATTCCAAATCATGCGTCGTATAATTCTGCTCGTGAATCTTCAATTGTCTAGACGCATAAGCAATTACCTTTGTTCGTTGCATTAATACACAACCGAGGCCTTTCTTTGAGGCATCATAATATATCACAAAATCATCATTCCCTTCAGGCAATGACAATATAGGTGTCGTAGTTAACTTTTTCTTCAACAATTGAAACGCTTTCTCCTGCTCATCATTCCATTCAAATTTCTTCCCTTTATGCGTTAATGCAGTCAAGCGTTTTGCTATTTTGGAAAAATCTTGGATGAATCTTCTGTAGTAACCAGCCAATCCTAAAAATTGACGTATATGCTTCGGAGTTTTCAGGGTTTCCCACTTTTCAACGGTTTCAATCTTTGTCGGATCCACCTGAATACCTTCTTTGTTCACTATGTGACCGAGGAATTGAACTTCTTCCAACCAAAATGCACACTTTGAAAATTTAGCGTACAGTTTTTCTTTCCTCAACAACTCTAGCACTTTTCTCAAATGTTCTTCGTGCTCTTGATCATTCTTTGAGTAAATAAGTATGTCATCGATGAAAATAATGACAAACTTGTCAAGGTATGGTCCACACACTCGGTTCATGAGGTCCATGAACACAGCTGGTGCGTTAGTCAACCCAAACGGCATAACCATAAACTCGTAATGATCGTAACGCGTTCTGAAAGCAGTCTTCGAAATATCATCCTCCTTCACCCGCATTTGATGATACCCAGAACATAAATCAATCTTCGAATAAACTGGGGAGCCTTGTAGTTGATCAAATAAGTCGTCGATTCTCGGTAGTGGATAACGGTTCTTGATGGTAAGTTTGTTCAACTCTCGGTAGTCGATACACAACCTGAATGTACCATCCTTCTTTTTGACAAACAAAACAGGAGCTCCCCATGGTGATGTACTTGGTCGTATAAATCCACGCTCTAAGAGTTCTTGTAGTTGGCTTTGGAGTTCCTTCATTTCACTGGGTGCGAGTCTGTATAGAGCACGAGCTATTGGTGCAGCTCCTGGTACAAGATCTCTTTGAAATTCAATGGATCGGTGTGGAGGTAGTCCCGGTAATTCTTTCGGAAATACATCAAAAAATTCTTTTTCGACGGGAACATCATTGATGTTCTTTTCTTCGGTTTGTACTTTCTCGACATGTGCTAAAATAGCATAGCAACCTTTTCTTATTAGCTTTCGTGCCTTCAAATTACTAATAAGATTTATCTTCGCGTTGCTCTTTTCTCCGTACACCATTAAGGGTTTTCCTTCTTCTCGTACAATGAGAATTGCATTTTTATAACATACGATCTCTGGTCTCTCCTTTTTCAACCATTCCATGCCAATTATCACATCAAAACTCCCTAACTTTACTGGTATCAAATCAATCTTAAACGTTTCGCTAACCATTTTAATTTCTCGATTCCGACATATTTTATCTGCCGAAATTAATTTACTGTTTGCTAATTCGAGTAAAAAATTATTATTCATAGGCGTCAATGGACCACTTAATTTAGCACAAAAATCTCTACTCATATAGCTTCTATCCGCACCCGAATCAAATAAAATATAAGCAGGTTTTTCATCAATAAGAAACGTACCCGTAACAAGCTCCGGGTCTTCTTGCGCTTCTGCCGTATTAATATTGAAAATTCTTCCGCGGCCCTGTCCATTAGTATTCCCCTGATTTGGGCATTCGTTTCTGATATGACCCGGCTTCCCACATCCATAACAAATAATGGCGGTATTATTTGTTCTGGCATTATTTGTTCCTTTATTCTTGTTAGCCATTGGTCCGTAAACTTCACACTACGTCATAAGATTACCCTTTCTATTACCCTTAGTACACGATGTCATACAAAGCTCAGTCGGATGGTATCCTTCACACCTCTGGCATGGTTTCTGCCTCTGGTTGTTATTGTTAGGATTGTTGTTGTTGCGGTTGTTGTTATTGTTGGAATGGTTATTATAGTTGTTGTAGTTGTTGTTGGGATTGTTATTGTTGTTGCAGTTAAAGTTACAGTTGTGGTGGTAGTTATTGCGTTTGTAATTGCGATTATTGTTGTTATTGTTGTTGTATTGGTGACTCTTGTCACTGTTGTCTTCCCACTTCCTCTTGACTTGTTTCGTGTTGGCTTCTTCGGTCGTTTGCTCTTTAATTCTTCCCTCAATTTGATTTATGAGTTTGTGAGCCATTCGACTTGTCTTTTGTATGGAGGCGGGCTCGTGTGAACTCACATCTTCTTGAATCCTTTCTGGTAACCCTTTTACAAATGCGTCGATTTTCTCTTCTTCATCTTCGAACGCTCCCGGACACAATAGGCACAACTCTGTGAATCGTCGTTCGTACGTGGTAATATCAAACCCTTGTGTTCGTAACCCTCTAAGCTCTACCTTGAGCTTATTGACCTCGTTTCTGGGACGGTACTGCTCGTTCATTAAGTGTTTGAATGCTGACCACGGTAGTGCGTAAGCAGAATCTTGTCCCACCTGTTCTAGATAATTGTTCCACCATGTTAACGTAGTACCCGTGAAGGTATGTGTAGCGTATTTTACTTTGTCTTCTTCAGTGCACTTACTTATGGCAAACACCGATTCAACCTTCTCAGTCCATCGTTTTAATCCGATTGGACCCTCGGTTCCATCGAATTCCAAAGGTTTACAGGCAGTGAATTATTTGTAGGAGCATCCTACACGAGTTCTCGTGGCGTTAGTTCCATTGCTGGATTCAGAGTTATTGTTATTTTGCATCGCAGCCTGTATTGTGGCTATGTTTGCTGCAAGGAAAGCACGGAAGTCTTCCTCGCTCATGTTCAAATTCTGACGAGTCGTCGGTGCCATTTCCTTCAAAAATAGGCTAAAAGAATTAAGTTAATCATATAGAATATTAAGAGTAATCAATAGTATTTCGTAGCATAATATGAACTCATTTATAAAAGCTTTTTCTTCATATTAGCGTTTTATAGTTTTAATTCGGGTAGTACCTACCCGTTAAGTTCATACTTAGTAGCTAATATACCATTCAACTACTACAATTCTATATGAAAAACTGATTATAATAATATTTCGCGTTCAAAACTTTATACAATATTTTACAAACTTACAATACCGCTATAATACATATAGCATGAAATATAGCACACAATAACTTTTATACAAAACAGTTGTGACAACAATCCTAGTTAATACGCAAGTCGTTCAGCAATGGCAATAAAAACACGTAATTCATAAGTCCAGAAACAAGTCATGCATTCTGGTTTTACTAAGACTACTTTCCATCCTTGGTCTTGTGGAACATAACCGTTGTGGCCGTTGACAACATAGCATGTTGTAACGTCGTCAAAGGGACGAGGGTTTCGTAATGCCCAACAGCCCCGTAATAATCTAAAAACTTTGTTTCTCACCCCAACTACTGAATCCGTCACTTGTGGGAAGGTTTTATTTAAAAGTTGTAATCCGATGTTCTTTTTCTCACTTTGGTGAGAAGCGAACATCACTAACCCATAAGCATAACATGCTTCTTTATGTTGCATGTTAGAAGCTCTTTCTAACTCACGAAGTCCTACGTTGGGGTATGTTGAGTCAAAATAGGTTTTTAACCCGTAGCGTAAAATTGCATTTGGGTTCCCTGCATTTAACGCTTTAAAGAAAACACGGCGTAACTTACGGTGTCCCCAATGTGATATACCCCATCTTTCAAATGAAAGCCTTTTATAAACTAAGGCATGCCTGGAACGTTCTTCAAATGTTCTACAAACTAATTTTACCATAAATAATTGTGCCGACGAATTCTGACCGACTTTAGACAAGATTTCATCAATCATGTCCCCGGGTAGGTCTTCTAAAATTTTTGGTTGTCTATCCTTAACGTCCATTGTGTTTTTATACTGTAAAACAGACGAGAATTAGATTCTTAAAAGATAATTATCAAATAATACAAGAAATTTTCACATACAACAAGAAAAGTACAAGCACACTTATCTTACATATTTTACACCTCATGATTACAACTCTTTATTCCGACTCACTAGTTTCTTCCTCTTCGGACCTGTTTCGTTTTTCTAATTTTCTAGGGATATATGATGTTCCTCTAATACGAGCCGTTGTTTTCACAAATGATTTAGAAAAACCTGGTGGCTTAGAGGTTCCCGGGTTATTGTTACAACTTAAGAAATACGGGTGTTGACGATGCATATAAAGTTCATCGGGGTTGGAATCAGGTTTCTCTATGTTGATGCCCTTTCCCTTATTATTTTTTTTTGCTTTTTCAAATTGGGTCGAGGTAATTTCTATAACATCATCGGAATCCTCATCAGGATCCGATTCATCGGAAAATTGGTAATCTTCCCAATATTTTGCTTCCTCGGTGGAAACACCATTGACCATTATTAATTTTGGTCCATTCGTTGAGGGTTTTCTTTTACTTATATGTTTTTCTGTGGTTCCTAATATTTCCTCCTCCGGAACCTTTTCTTCTTCCGGTTCTTCTTCTTCCGGTTCCTCTTCGGGAATTTGTGAATCTTCCCAATATATATTCGACTCTTCATTATTATTAGGTGAGTCGATGGGATTTGTACTAGAGGTAGACATCTATCACACAATATCAAACATGTTAAGAGATTAATATATCACATAATATTTACATGTTACAATTTGTAGTTTCCAACAAAAAAAAAATATTAAGCAATCATTTTTAAAGAAAACACGGTCGAAGTCCAGATTCACTAATGCATCCTAACAAACTCGATAAGACACACTAATGCAAATTTTCTAGTTCTCTAAGACCAACGCTCGGATACCAACTGAAATGTCCCATTCATATTGATTATAAACGTTCCATATTAATTGATTTCGTCGCGAAGTTTTGACCTCTATATGAGACGTTTTTCAAAGACTGCATTCATTTTTAAAACAACCATAACCTTTATTTTATCTATAAAGGTTTTTAAAAAAAAATTACGTAGATCATCAAATAATGATAATCTAAAATATACCGTTTACACACGATCATTACATAATGGTCTACAATAAAAATATATTACATCGAAATAAGTTTCTTGAATGCAGTTTTTACACAATATCATACAATCATGGACTCCAAATCTTGTCCTTATTTTAGTATATAATAGCGGAAGCTCTAATAATCACCTGAGAATAAAAATGCTTAAAATGTCAACAAAAATGTTGGTGAGTTATAGGTTTAACCTATATATTATCAAATTAATATAATAGACCACAAGATTTCATTTATTCAATAATCTTACACTCGCAAGTGTATAAAAATCATTCTATGATGAACACCTGGTAACCGACATTAACATAATGCATATAGAATATTCCCCGCATACTCGCAAGTATGTCATAAATTGGCAATCGCAATCACCATATAAATCGAAGTATTAAAGCATTCCAAATTTCAGAATGGGGTTTGTTAGGCCCATAGAATTATCTTTAGGATTCACGTCAATTAGGGGTTTCCCTAATTCTTAGGCTACCAGACTTGAAGGGGCAATATTCGATTTAATAATCCAACCATAGAATGTAGTTTCGCATACTTGTGTCTATTTTGTAAAACATTTATAAAGCTGCATGTATTCTCATCCCAAAAATATTAGATTTTAAAAGTGGGACTATAACTCACTTTCACAGATTTTTTCTTCGTTGGAAATTAGATTTGCCCACCGGTCGATTCACGAACCTATAACAAATATGTACATATATATCAAAGTATGATTTAAATATATTCACAACATTTTTATTACGTTTTTATGATTTAAGTTTGTTAAGTTAGCGGTCCTCATTAGTAACCTACAACTCGTTGTCCACAGTTAGATGTACTGAAATAAATTAATATATATTATCTCGAATCAATCCACGACCCAGTTTATACAAGTCTCTGGCTAGATCACAACTCAAAGTATATATATTATTTTGGAATCAACCTCAACCCTGTATAGCTAACTCAAACATTACTGCATATAGAGTGTCTATGGTTGTTCCGAAATATATATATAGATGGGTCCATATGATATGTCAAAACATTGTATACGTGTCTATGGTATCCCAAGATTACATAATATGTATAATACAATATAAATTAGTTAGGATATGTTTAGTCTAGATTTGTTACAAAATTTTCGTAGCTAAAACTAGCAAATTTATCCAATTTTGTTTTACCCGTCATTTCTTCGTTTCAAATCCGTTTTGAGTGATTCAAGTTGCTATGGTTTCATAATGAAATGAAATTTATGAAACTAAACAGAAAAAGTATAAGTTTATAGTCGGAAATATAGGTTACAAGTCATTTTTTAAAGAGGTAGTCATTTCCGTCGAAAGAACGACATCTTGATGACCATTTTGAAAAACATACTTTCACTTTGAGTTTAACCATGATTTTTGGATATAGTTTCATGTTCATAAGAAAAATTATTTTCCCAAAAGAACAACTTTTAAATCATAGTTTATCATAGTCTTTAATTATCAAACCCAAAACAGCCCGCTGTGTTACAACAACGGCGTATGTCCGGTTTTACGGTGTTTTTCGTGTTTCCAGGTTTTAAATCATTAAGTTAGCATATCATATAGATATAGAACATGTGTTTAGTTGATTTTAAAAGTCAAGTTAGAAGGATTAACTTTATTTGCGAACAAGTTTAGAATTAACTAAACTATGTTCTAGTGATTACATGTTCAAATCTTCGAATAAGATAGTTTTATATATATGAATCGAATGATGTTATGAACATCATTACTACCTCAAGTTTAGTAGGTAAACCTACTGGAAGCGACAAAAATTGATCTAGCTTCAAAGGATTCTTGGATGGCTTGAAAGTTCTTGAAGTAGAATCATGACACAAAAACAAGTTCAAGTAAGATTATCACTCGAAATAAGATTGTTATAGTTATAGAAATTGAACCAAAGTTTGAATATGAGTATTACCTTGAATTAGAAAGATATCTTACTATAAATAAGAAAGATTTCTTGATATTGGATGATCACTTGAAATGGATTAGAAAGCTTGGAAGTAGACTGGTAAACTTGAGAGTATTCTTGATTTTATGAAACTAGAACTTATAGAATTTATAAAGAACACTTAGAACTTGAAGATAGAACTTGAGAGAGATCAATTAGATGAAGAAAATTGAAGAATGAAAGTGTTTGTAGGTGTTTTTGGTCATTGGTATATGGATTAGATATAAAGGATGTGTAAGTTTGTTTTCATGTAAATAATTCATGAATGATTTATAATATTTTTTGTAATTTTGTGAGATATTTCATGCTAGTTGCCAAATGATGGTTCCCACATGTTTAATGACTCACATGGGCTGCTAAGGACCTGATCATTGAAGTGTATATACCAATAATATACATCTAGAAGCTGTGTATTGTACGAGTACGAATACGGGTGCATACGAGTAGAATTGTTAACGAAAATGAATGAGGATGTAATTGTAAGCATTTTTGTTAAGTAGAAGTACTTTTATATGTGTCTTGAAGTCTTTCAAAAGTGTACAAATACATCTTAATACACTACATGTATATACATTTTAACTGAGTCGTTAAGTCATCGTTAGTCGTTACATGTAAGTGTTGTTTTGAAACCTTTAAGTTAACGATCTCATTTAATGTTGTTAACTCATTGTTTATTATATCTAATGAGATGTTAAATTATTACATTATAATGATATTATGATGTATGAATATATCTTAATATGATATATATACATTAAAATGTCGTTACAACGATAATCGTTACATATATGTCTCGTTTCAAAATCCTTAAGTTAGTAGTCTTGTTTTTACATATGTAGTTCATTGTTAACACACTTAATGATATACTTAATTATCATTTTATCATGTTAAACATAGTGTATCTATATCTTAATATGATTTATATGTATTTAGTAAGACGTTGTTATAACGATAATCGTTATATATATCGTTTCGAGTTTCTTAATTCAATAATCTCATTTTTATGTATATCACTCATTGTTAATACACTTAGTAAGATACTTACTTATCATAATCTCATGTTAACCATATATATATATAAATATATATATATATATATATATATATATATATATATATATATATATATATATATATATATATATATATATATATATATATATATATATATATCATCATGTAGTTTTTACAAGTTTTTAACGTTCGTGAATCGCCGGTTAACTTGGTTGGTCAATTGTCTACATGAAACTCATTTCAATTAATCAAGTCTTAGCAAGTTTGATTGCTTAACATGTTGGAAACATTTAATCATGCAAATATAGTTTTCATTTAATATATAATCATGGAAAATTTCTGGTCACTACATTTATTCCAAGACCACCTTCATCTTTAGGTTTGCAAAGATCATCCCATTTTACTTTCACCTTGCCTCTTTTCATCTCACCCTGACACCACAAAAAACCACGAAAGACCTTCTCAATCTCTTTAATAGTTGCATCAGGAAGAATGAACACGGAACACCAATAAATCTGCATTGATGTAAGAACGGATATAATAAATTGTAATCTCCCAGTAAATGAAAGATATTTGTTCTTCCAATCATCCACCTTATGTTTCACCCGCTCAACCAAGACCTTACAGTCGCGATACATAAGACGGGGGGATACAAGAGGAACACCAAGATATCTAATGGGCAGTTTTCCCTCATCGAAAGGCAAAATCTCCAAAATATGCGCTTTCATCATAGGATTAACATTAGCAAAAAAAGCCGTACTTTTCGGAAGGCTTGGAACTAAACCCGAGCACCGCTTGAATTCTTCCAAGGCATCACAGATGACAGAAATCGAGGTAATATTAGCACGAGAGAACAAGAAAAGATCATTCGCAAAACAAAGATTTATAATCTTAAGTTTGTCACACTTTGGATGGTACCGAAAATCCTTCGATCGCTTAATATTACGCTGAAGCATTAAAGATAGGACTTCCATAACAAGAGTAAATAAATACGGAGACAATGGTGAAATGACCCGTTCATATACATTATAAACGATTCACAATAGTTGATTACATTGCGAGGTATTTGACCTCTATATGATACATTTTACAAACATTGCATTCGTTTTTAAAAGACAAAATTTCTTTACATCGAAAATTGACAGGCATGCATACCATTTCATAATATCCACTATCCAACTATAAATTGATTTAATAATAATCTTTGATGAACTCAATGACTCGAATGCAACGTTCTTCGAAATATGCTATGAAAGACTCCAAGTAATATCTTTAAAATGAGCAAATGCACAGCGGAAGATTTCTTTAACACCTGAGAATAAACATGCTTTAAAGTGTCAACCAAAAGGTTGGTGAGTTCATTAGTTTATCATAATCATTTATTTCCATCATTTTAATAGACCACAAGAATTTCAATTCCAGTTCTCATAAATATACGTCCCATGCATAGAGACAAAAATAATCATTCATATGGTGAACACCTGGTAACCGACATTAACTAGATACATATAAGAATATCCCCTATCATTCCGGGATCCTCCTTCGGACATGATATAAATTTCGAAGTACTAAAGCATCCGGTACTTTGGATGGGGTTTGTTAGGCCCAATAGATCTATCTTTAGGATTCGCGTCAATTAGGGTGTCTGTTCCCTAATTCTTAGATTACCAGACTTTAATAAAAAGGGGCATATTCGATTTCGATAATTCAACCATAGAATGTAGTTTCAATTACTTGTGTCTATTTCGTCAAACATTTATAAAAGCGCATGTATTCTCAGTCCCAAAAATATAAAGGGTAAAAGGCAAATGAAACTCACCATACTGTATTTCGTAGTAAAAATACATATAACGTCATTGAACAAGTGCAAGGTTGGCCTCGGATTCACGAACCTAAATTAATTATATATAATTATGTGTTGGTCAATATTTGTCTAACAAATTAGGCCAAGTCATAGTGTACCACAATCCTAATGCTCGAGACTAATATGCAAAAGTCAACAAAAGTAAATTTGACTCAAAATAATTTCCAAAAATCTATACATGATTAATATATAGTTTAAATATCGTCGTTTTATATTTTTAAATATTTTTAAAAGATTTATTAGAGTAAATAATATAATTTATTTATTAATAAATAAAATTTTATATTAAATTTATATAATATAATATACTTTTATATATATTAAGTAATAAAATTTATAGGGTTCATTTAATATCATAAAGATAATATGATAGGTATTATTAAAGTAAGTTATTACACGTAGTAAAATATGTTTGTATCACATATTTATTTGATAAAATAATATCTATAATGATAGTAAGTAAAACTTGTATTATTTTGTAATAATAATAATTATTATAAAAATATCAATATTTATAATTACTAAGATGACATTATGATAAAACGATAATTCTAATTATGATAACTTTAATATTTACGATAATTTTTAATATTATCTTTAAAATAATAATTCTATTTAAAATAATAATAATAATAATAATGATATTTTATAGTAACAATGACATTTCTATTAAAATGGTAATTTTTGTTAAAATGATAGTTTTAATACTAACGATATTTTTAATAATAATAGTAATGATAAAAATAATAAGAACGATAATTTTATCTAAATCAATATCTTATAATATTTTAATTTCATCATGATACTCTTACTCATTATTTCCTAATCGTTTCGCTTAATAGCTTTTAATCATCTTTTATATTGTGTTCATAGTAATGATAATAATAGTAATCAAAATAATTAGGTGTTACAAATATTTGTTTTAATTACACTAATATTAATAATGATAGTTACTATAACATTTTTAACGATAATACTAATAATTATCTTAATGATAATATAGTAATAATAATAATAACAATGACAATATCCATTTTTAAATAATGATATATATATTAATAATGATAATAATAATAATAATACTAATAATAATAATAATAATAATAATAATAATAATTGGATAATAATAATAATAATACTAATTATAACTTTAACAATAATAACGATAGTAATAAAAAAATAACAATTTTTAATGATAAATCCATTTTATTGATAAAGATAATAATAATGATAATAATAAGATAAAACAAGAACGACGATAAAAACGACGATAATAATAATCATTTTTAATAAAAATATAGAAAATTCAATTGATTATAACTTCTAATCCGTTCATCAAAACCATTCGATATCTAAAGGAAAAGTCCTTAATTTTTCGCTAGCTTTCCAAGGACATGCATATCTTATACCTTATCTCAACCGCAAGTGTAACTAATTCAATATTCAACCTAACCTGTCTAAGGGCAATATCAAAAGTACAAGCATGTATAATCCTAAATACTCGAGCACTAGTCAGGGATACACTATTAGTATGTAAAAGTTAAATTATGAGTACTCACGTATCAATATTGAGATTCAATATTGCAGGAAAGGTACGTAGACGCAACGGAAATGATAAACACTATATTGACCTCTCGAGCATACCCATGAACCATACTCAATCACCTCCATAGCTATAACCCATAATTTCCTTAATCCTATCCTACTCGAAAAACAATTTCGAAATCACTCGGACAGCACTCCGTCGTAATATTTTATGTATACTAATAATATCTTGAAATCATACGGAGTAAATATATATATGTAAATCGATTGAGAGAGTTTAGAGAAAAATATTTTCAAGTTTCTATGAAATAATGAAACCTATTGAATTCTATTTATAATAGATTTTTAAATTATTAAAGTGAATTATTAAAGTGAATTATTAAAGTATGAATTATTAAAGTGAATTATTAAAGTATGAATTATTAAAGTGAATTATTAAAGTATGAATTATTAAAGTGAATTATTAAAGTATGAATTATTAAAGTGAATTATTAAAGTTAAAGTAAAGTAAAAATAAAGTAAAGGTAAAGTTTAAGTATAGTAAAAGTATAAAACTATGTACGTATAATACGCGTATAAATATATATAATATTAATTTAAATCGTTATATATATTTAATAAAATAAAATATAAATATCGTTATCTTTATCATACTAGTTAAGTAATGAGTTGTCAAAAGTGGTTCTAGATATTTATAAAAGTTATATACGTTTTAATAATAAAGTTCTTTTTAAACTGAAAACGTTTTTGTACGTTTGAAACTAAATAGATCAATCGAGTCTTTATGAGATTCAATCTTCCACTATCCTTTGTCTAGTTCTCAATGATTGACAATTTATTCTTATTTATAAATCACTTTACCATTTTCTGAATATTGTTGAAACGGAAAGATTTCTCAAATCAACGTGGGCCTTTCAACAGAGACTTGTAATCATAATTCAATATATCTGATAATTCAATCATTTGATCTTATCTTCTAATTCCATTGATAAATATTTTGAAACAGATACAATCATATAAAGTATTTAATCTAATATTTTGTTTACGTTTCAAGTTATAATATATATACACATATACATATATAATCATATTCGTTTAATGGTTCGTGAATCGTTGGAACATGGTCGAGGTTGAATGAATGTATGAACATAGTTTAAAATTCTTGCAATTTAACTTAACAAATATTGCTTATCGTGTCGGAAACATATAAAAATTAAAGTTTAAATTTGGTTGGAAATTTCCGGGTTGTCACAGTACCTACCCGTTAAAGAAATTTCGTCCCGAAATTTGAGTGGAAAGGTCGTGAATGATAATAAGTATGTTTTCATGATGCATACGGGCTGAAAATTAGAGTTTTATCATCAGCGAATAATTTGGATAAACAATCCATTTATATGAAGAGTACGAATGAAGCTAACATAGAAGAGTGAAATGAGTATGTGTAGATTCATCTTATCATTTAACGTAGATATGATTGATTCCCAGATTTCAAGGGATTTGAAGAAAATCTTCTTAATAAGATTTGACTCTCCGGTAATCAAGGGAATTAGGATCCGCTTTAAATGCGATCGTCCATTTTAATTGTTCTGTAGGAGATTTTCTTATAAATTCACCTCCTTCGTTTCCTTACAACTCACACTTTCTGTTGATGCATTTTATGCAAGTTCCTAGACATCTACCCGCGTCCATTGCAGGTACAACAGTTTACAGGCCACCATGATTGCTCGTTATTATCCTATCCGCGTTTGTATGTGGTTACAGGAACTGCAGGAACGAGATTTAGATGTTTAACTATGTTAGACTTAGTCAGACGTACGAGTGAAGCCTCACTAGTACAGCTGACAGGCTCATACGCACGGTTGATGCTGAGCTAAGTCACAATTACAACCTAAATGAGAAGACACGAGTGAGTGATCACCCGTACGACTGATGAAGCCAACTCGTACGTGTGATGAATGAATCGTATAGGTGAGTCAACAGCAGGGGTATATAAAGTCTTATGTTCTTCATTTTAGGTTAAGCCTCTCATTTGTTACACACACTCAGATCTAGTGAGCTCCTCCGATTCTCTCTCAGTCCAAATCACCCAGGTGGTGAATAATAGCTCTAGGTGTTGATCTAATCACACTTGATTTAGTTGTGGTTTGACTAAATTAATCAAAAAAAACTTAACCTATTCACTAGAGGGTTTGATTCACTTATTCCGCCATTGTGTGAGTTAAATCTGTTGATTTCTAAGTTCCTAGTCATGTTTCATCACCTTCTATTCTTTCCCCCTCAACTCATATTTTAAAGTATTCATCAATATGCTCCATCCAGTTCTGATTCTCGATATACTTCTAACTTTCATATCGGTCATTCTTCTTTTTCTTCTACCGCCAGAAGAATCTATTTACTTCTACTATACTCTTGGTTTTATAGTGTTTTTAGTTCTCCCGTGTCTTTATGTTGCTATATGCATTGATATATACGGTTTGTGATTTCTGGGTTGTTGTTGGGTTTTATATCTTCCCTTATATTTCAAAGTCCTTGCTTCTTCTATAATCATTGTCATCCACAGTTAATGCTCTCTTCTATTTGTTATGATTTATACTCCCATTTCATGTCGGAGCTTTGTCCTTCCGTTTCTTCTTCTTGCGATTAAGCACCGCTTGTAATGGTCCAGAATTCGTAGATATAAATTTCGGAATGAACATTGTTAATGTTCTAGGAAGGAAATTGTAATGACACGATCTTGACTTGTCAAATTACCAGAATACCTCGAAAAAGGCCGAATCATCAAGAAATATTTTCTTGATATTTAGAGATCAAAGAGAATACAAGAGTCGTGTAACATAGCACATGATGACGTTATGATCTGTGAATTATCATGTTTCATTTAGAAACTCAGCATGAATTACTGTAATATAATCACGTTGATCAAGTGTCATTATATTATACTAACTCATGCTTCAGTTTCCAACACTACTTCAAAAACATTCATATTTTAAACTCAAAGGTTTACAGAGTATAGAAACTAAACAGTTTCCTTTTTGATGTAATACAGATAGCGCAAAGAGATAAATGATTCCAGATAAGAATAGTTATGGAAATATCTTCAGAAATATGGAGGATATTTATAATGAAAGATACGATGATATCTTAGAATTTCTAATATCAGAGGATGATGAAGAATATTGTCTGTAAGGGTTTAGTGTCAGGAGCAAGGTATTCGTTAATGACTTCAGCAGACACTGAATCATTTGGATTCTTTGAAGGCAGGTTCAGTCTTTGTGATTTGTCCACAGCCTCCTTCATACTTTGCTCAATCCGTTTTCCAGTTCCAAAACTTCTCTATTTCTGAGCTTTGTTAATACACTAATCTTTATCATCAAACTTTTTACTGCTAAGGTCGTTTACAGTTTTTGTTGCTTCATCAGCATTTCGAGAACTAGTTCGCGGTTCAGAGTGTTTTTCAGAAACTTCACATTCGAAGTATGTAAGCCTTGGAAATAGACGTTATGTATAACTGTTGGCGTCAACATGCAGTGAGATTTCAAAATACTGATTGCTAATTTCCAATGATTCGTATGACAATTCTCGTTACAAGAGGCAGATGAGTAAATGATGAGGTTTCGATAAATATAAAGATTCTTCGGAATGCCCAAGATCAGTGAAGTTGTTGGTAAGTTTATTGCTAATGTGGTGGAATATGAAAGGTTCTCCGGTAACAAAAGGGTAATCACATATATCAAAATTATGATAAGGCTACCCCGAATGAAAAAATCGAAGTTGTCTTGCTAGAGCTGTGATATAATTTGCTACTTTGCAAAGGAATTGCAAGGTTATTTTTTTTGCTAATAAATGCCAAAAGATCTGACACAGATATGTGTTGAATTATGACTTTGGTTTCGAGAACTTTTTAAGTACATAACTGTGGGTAATATGTGGTTGGATCATCATCTCGATTGCTCATTATTTGAAGTGTCTTCAGAGATTTTTGAAGGGTTTGAACACAGATTGTAATTGTTTGTATACGTTTGATGTTCTAACACACTTTTGAAGTCAAAGTATAGCTTTGAAAGATGTAGGAATCTAAAAGTGATGGTACCGGTTATATCTCGAATTGAATTCTGAGATTTTAAAATCAGAATATGTAATTGGGTTTGAATGAGTATGGTTGTTTTGATTTCTATGAAAGAATGTATATTATTGTGAAAGTAGGAAGTATAATTGATAATTTGCTTGATCTAATTCGAATAATGTAACATATTAATTGTGAATTTATATATATCTCTCGGGTATTACCTACCCGTTAAAAAATTTTCACAATTAATATTTTGTACATAAGAATTTTATTACAGTCTTTATGAAAATATATAAGTATATATTCTCCTAAGATGTAACATAGATTTTAATGAGTTAATACTAAATTAAACTCATTCGATTTACGGTTGGAACTAGAATTGAATAATTCCTTGAAGGCTTTAGAGGTTACATAAGTATTTCTTCAATAATATTGAAATTATGAATCAATACTTCGTTATTTGTTGAGATGTGATGTTGGTTTTCGTTAAATTCTTGTGAACTTCTCAAAGTACAAATGATGTTATCTGAAAAGTTTCGGTTACATCAATGATGAAGTGTAAAATCAAATATATACTTGATTTATTAGGAATTGGAATTTGTTGAATTGAGACAGAGATTGTAGTTAATGATGGTTAAGTCGCGGGCGAGGGACGTACATTATTGCATATTTGTAATATGAATTAACCGAGTAGTTAAGATTCACACACAATAGCTTAGCACGGAAAGATTTATTTTTTATTTCAAAATATATATATATATAATATATATATAATTTCCTCAGAGGGAATGAGTTAATTCTTCATAACTTGTTGATACAATATACACGTTATTGATTCGTAATGATGTCCACAGTGATTCTTGAACTGACGGAGTTTGTGATATTATAGGTGTTGTTGATTCTGATGTTGACTGTACTGACGATGCTGGTGACGTTGACGGTACTGTTGATGCTGTTAGTAAAACAAGTTTAACTTGTTAATCACACACCATTTTTGTCAGGGTTTCTACTCTTCCTTCTATCATTTTGGTTCGCTTAACTGATTTATGGTTAGTGCTAGATTAGATAATCTCTAAGACTTTAGAGATTATATAATCGCCGCGGAATGTTTCTCCAATGAAGTTATGAATTAATGCTTCGTCAGTTATTGTTGTTGGTACTCCTTGGTATCTATTGTGCGTATGACGTTGATGCTAGTGGGACAGATTGTGAAGTTGAGGTTTACAACGCGGTTGTGGTTGGAGGTGGTAATGGTACTGTTGGCATTGATGATGGTGGTACTGGTTATGCTGCTGGTGCTGCTGCTGGTGTTTGTAATCTCTGCACCATATTCTCCAAAGCCACTACCCGAGCGCGAAGTTCGTTGACTTCTTCTATTATTCCAGGATGATTGTCGGTCGGAACGAGAGGATAAATAAAATCTAGAATTTGATGTAGTATATAATCGTGACGAGATACCCTGGAAATGAGAGAGAAAATGGTGTCTCGAACAGGTTCGCCGGTAAGTGCTTCAGGTTCTTCGCCAAGAGGGCAATGTGGTGGATGGAAAAGATCGCCTTTTTCTTGTTTCCAATGATTGAGGAGGCTACGAACCCATCCCCAATTCATCCAGAATAGGTGATGACTGATTGGTTGATCCATTCCGGTCACACTGCTTTCAGAGCTTGAGTGAGATTCCATTTCGGAATCCGAGTGACTTGAACTGATGACAAATTCCATTTCGTACGATTGGATAAAGGATTTTCGATATAAAATGATTTTTCGGCTATCGGGTGGTATTCTATTTACATAGGATATCTATATATAGAGATCAAAAGATTTCATAGATTACGGAGGAATTTGCGGGGTATGTCAGGCAAAGTTTAAAGTAACAGATACGATAAGATATGATTTAGCAGATACGCTAAGATATGAATTTTGTCTATACACTACTCATGCAATTAATGTAGCAAGACGTGTCTAGACTAATAATAATAAGCAGGTAATTTCCTATGGATGATAAGCAGATGATTTCCGACTAGAAATGATAAGCAAAACTTTTGACCTGCAGACAAGGTCGAAGTCCAGACTCACTAATGCATCCTAACGACTTATCAGTTAGACACACTAATGCAGACCTGGTTCGCTAAGACCACCGCTCTGATACCAACTGAAATGACCCGTTCATATACATTATAAACGATTCACAATAGTTGATTACATTGCGAGGTATTTGACCTCTATATGATACATTTTACAAACATTGCATTCGTTTTTAAAAGACAAAATTTCTTTACATCGAAAATTGACAGGCATGCATACCATTTCATAATATCCACTATCCAACTATAAATTGATTTAATAATAATCTTTGATGAACTCAATGACTCGAATGCAACGTTCTTCGAAATATGCTATGAAAGACTCCAAGTAATATCTTTAAAATGAGCAAATGCACAGCGGAAGATTTCTTTAACACCTGAGAATAAACATGCTTTAAAGTGTCAACCAAAAGGTTGGTGAGTTCATTAGTTTATCATAATCATTTATTTCCATCATTTTAATAGACCACAAGAATTTCATTTCCAGTTCTCATAAATATACGTCCCATGCATAGAGACAAAAATAATCATTCATATGGTGAACACCTAGTAACCGACATTAACTAGATACATATAAGAATATCCCCTATCATTCCGGGATCCTCCTTCGGACATGATATAAATTTCGAAGTACTAAAGCATCCGGTACTTTGGATGGGGTTTGTTAGGCCCAATAGATCTATCTTTAGGATTCGCGTCAATTAGGGTGTCTGTTCCCTAATTCTTAGATTACCAGACTTTAATAAAAAGGGGCATATTCGATTTCGATAATTCAACCATAGAATGTAGTTTCAATTACTTGTGTCTATTTCGTCAAACATTTATAAAAGCGCATGTATTCTCAGTCCCAAAAATATAAAGGGTAAAAGGCAAATGAAACTCACCATACTGTATTTCGTAGTAAAAATACATATAACGTCATTGAACAAGTGCAAGGTTGGCCTCGGATTCACGAACCTAAATTAATTATATATAATTATGTGTTGGTCAATATTTGTCTAACAAATTAGGCCAAGTCATAGTGTACCACAATCCTAATGCTCGAGACTAATATGCAAAAGTCAACAAAAGTAAATTTGACTCAAAATAATTTCCAAAAATCTATACATGATTAATATATAGTTTAAATATCGTCGTTTTATATTTTTAAATATTTTTAAAAGATTTATTAGAGTAAATAATATAATTTATTTATTAATAAATAAAATTTTATATTAAATTTATATAATATAATATACTTTTATATATATTAAGTAATAAAATTTATAGGGTTCATTTAATATCATAAAGATAATATGATAGGTATTATTAAAGTAAGTTATTACACGTAGTAAAATATGTTTGTATCACATATTTATTTGATAAAATAATATCTATAATGATAGTAAGTAAAACTTGTATTATTTTGTAATAATAATAATTATTATAAAAATATCAATATTTATAATTACTAAGATGACATTATGATAAAACGATAATTCTAATTATGATAACTTTAATATTTACGATAATTTTTAATATTATCTTTAAAATAATAATTCTATTTAAAATAATAATAATAATAATGATATTTTATAGTAACAATGACATTTCTATTAAAATGATAATTTTTGTTAAAATGATAGTTTTAATACTAACGATATTTTTAATAATAATAGTAATGATAAAAATAATAAGAACGATAATTTTATCTAAATCAATATCTTATAATATTTTAATTTCATCATGATACTCTTACTCATTATTTCCTAATCGTTTCGTTTAATAGCTTTTAATCATCTTTTATATCGTGTTCATAATAATGATAATAATAGTAATCAAAATAATTAGGTGTTACAAATATTTGTTTTAATTACACTAATATTAATAATGATAGTTACTATAACATTTTTAACGATAATACTAATAATTATCTTAATGATAATATAGTAATAATAATAATAACAATGACAATATCCATTTTTAAATAATGATATATATATTAATAATGATAATAATAATAATAATACTAATAATAATAATAATAATAATAATAATAATAATAATAATAATAATAATAATAATAATAATAATAATAATAATAATAATAATAATAATAATAATAATAATAATAATAATAATAATAATAATAATAATAATAATTGGATAATAATAATAATACTAATTATAACTTTAACAATAATAACGATAGTAATAAAAAAATAACAATTTTTAATGATAAATCCATTTTATTGATAAAGATAATAATAATGATAATAATAAGATAAAACTAGAACGACGATAATAATAATCATTTTTAATAAAAATATAGAAAATTCAATTGATTATAACTTCTAATCCGTTCATCAAAACCATTCGATATCTAAAGGAAAAGTCCTTAATTTTTCGCTAGCTTTCCAAAGACATGCATATCTTATACCTTATCTCAACCGCAAGTGTAACTAATTCAATATTCAACCTAACCTGTCTAAGGGCAATATCAAAAGTACAAGCATGTATAATCCTAAATACTCGAGCACTAGTCAGGGATACACTATTAGTATGTAAAAGTTAAATTATGAGTACTCACGTATCAATATTGAGATTCAATATTGCAGGAAAGGTACGTAGACGCAACGGAAATGATAAACACTATATTGACCTCTCGAGCATACCCATGAACCATACTCAATCACCTCCATAGCTATAACCCATAATTTCCTTAATCCTATCCTACTCGAAAAACAATTTCGAAATCACTCGGACAGCACTCCGTCGTAATATTTTATGTATACTAATAATATCTTGAAATAATACGGAGTAAATATATATATGTAAATCGATTGAGAGAGTTTAGAGAAAAATATTTTCAAGTTTCTATGAAATAATGAAACCTATTGAATTCTATTTATAATAGATTTTTAAATTATTAAAGTGAATTATTAAAGTATGAATTATTAAAGTGAATTATTAAAGTATGAATTATTAAAGTGAATTATTAAAGTATGAATTATTAAAGTGAATTATTAAAGTATGAATTATTAAAGTGAATTATTAAAGTATGAATTATTAAAGTGAATTATTAAAGTTAAAGTAAAGTAAAAATAAAGTAAAGGTAAAGTTTAAGTATAGTAAAAGTATAAAACTATGTACGTATAATACGCGTATAAATATATATAATATTAATTTAAATCGTTATATATATTTAATAAAATAAAATATAAATATCGTTATCTTTATCATACTAGTTAAGTAATGAGTTGTCAAAAGTGGTTCTAGATATTTATAAAAGTTATATACGTTTTAATAATAAAGTTCTTTTTAAACTGAAAACGTTTTTGTACGTTTGAAACTAAATAGATCAATCGAGTCTTTATGAGATTCAATCTTCCACTATCCTTTGTCTAGTTCTCAATGATTGACAATTTATTCTTATTTATAAATCACTTTACCATTTTCCGAATATTGTTAAAACGAAAAGATTTCTCAAATCAACGTGGGCCTTTCAACAGAGACTTGTAATCATAATTCAATATATCTGATAATTCAATCATTTGATCTTATCTTCTAATTCCATTGATAAATATTTTGAAACAGATACAATCATATAAAGTATTTAATCTAATATTTTGTTTACGTTTCAAGTTATAATATATATACACATATACATATATAATCATATTCGTTTAATGGTTCGTAAATCGTTGGAACATGGTCGAGGTTGAATGAATGTATGAACATAGTTTAAAATTCTTGCAATTTAACTTAACAAATATTGCTTATCGTGTCGGAAACATATAAAAATTAAAGTTTAAATTTGGTTGGAAATTTCCGGGTTGTCACAAATGGGTCCCCTTGTCTCAAGCCACGCTTCCCTTGGAAGAAACCATGAATTTCACCATTAATATTAATGGAATAAGAAGTCGACGACACGCACTTCATAATCCATTTAACCATCTTTTCCGGGAAACCAAAACAAATTAGAACAACATTGAGGAATTCCCAGTCGACAGTATCGTAAGCTTTCTGAATGTCGACCTTGAATGCACATCTAGGAGTTCCTCTATTAAGGTGATAGTTCCTCATTAGCTCTTGGGTATGCAGGATATTATCCGATATCTTACGCCCCGAAATAAAAGCCGATTGATTAATGTTAACAATATCATCAAGGCAAGATTTAATCCGAGAGACAATCACCTTGCTAATACATTTATACAAGACATTGCAACACGCAATCGGTCGATAATCAGTCACTTTACAAGGTGACTGGATTTTAGGCAGAAGGGAGATGATCGTACAATTAATTTCCTTCAACATTTGACCCGTTGCAAAAAACTCTTGAACTGCACAGATAATATCATGGCCGATGATGTCCCATGATTTTTTGAAAAACGCAGCTGTGAACCCATTAGGGCCAGGCGACTTGGAGTCCCCAATATCAAATATAGCATCCCGAATTTCTTGAGCGGAAACTGAACGAGTCATAGCTGCTGCTTTTTGGCAACTTATCATGCGAGTAAATAGAGTACCCGGAGAGTTAATTTCTTCACAAGCATTTGCCTTACCAAGTAATTCCTTGTAATGGTCAACAAACGCATTATGCTGCTTTTTGAATGTTTGTTTTTAAGTTACAACTACTTAAAGAAGTATGTCTTCGTAAAGATAGTCTGCTTGGACAGACGATTGATTCTCAAGTGCAGCTGTTCTTCTTTGCAAGGAGCGTTGTCTTAAATTGAATTCTTCAAAAGATATAAATGGACATCAGTCAATGGTATCTGATTATTGATGATCAATGTTTGTTGCTGCTTTAGAAGATGGAGAACCTAAAAGGCGTTAGCTTCATGTATATCCGACCATCTGGTAATGACGCTGAAAGTGCTGAATCTAGAAAGATCTCAGTGTCATGAACTTGAGGTATGCTATCATCGAATTATTATGTGTATACTCTGGTATTTAGCGCCTAAAATAGTATATTTATAACTCTGGTGATGTTATACGTTCACAGTTTGATTAATTAGTAAGCGATGAAATTAAAGATACAAATTATAGGAGGAAATAGTAATGTCTTATAAACTCGTTATTTGCTAACGAGTTAAGACTAACTTGCGGGCCATAACGTGCTATGTATATGATTGAGCTAGATGTATAGCACATATGAGGAGGGATGTTTGATCCGTGTAAGCGTTGATTCATGTTATGCTTATAAACTTGTAAAATTTCGTTTTGACATATTACCCAACCCGCCTAATCAAGATTTAAGAACGCTAAATTCTGTGTTAATATGATTTTCCTAATTTTTGCAGTAATATAGAGACATACTTGTGAAACCTTGAGGTCGGTTATCAATGTTTTAATTTCATTTACATGTACTTGGGTAATCTTACAAGTAGTTAAATTTTAATAATGCTTGCTCCTTGTAGTCAACACATCTAATATTGTAACTTTGTAACCCTTCTATGGTATGATGAGAGGCCGGTGATAACAGCATCAGAGTCCCATCGCTGTAAGTTTATAACTTGCTATATATGTTCATTACTCCAGCTTATACTTTGATTTACACACACTTGTTTATAACTTTGGTTTGTTATATACACGTCACTTTTAGCTTCATTCTATTGAGTTTAGATAATTATGTTGAAGTTTTGCACATGTTTAAGGTAAAAAGGAACCTATCCTCATTTTTTTAGAAAAGTCAACTTATAGCATCACTCATAACTTGCTGTCATTTTTTGTTCTTCAAAACAGTTTTTTTTTTTGGAAATCATACCTTCCAGTTGAAGATTATTTTATACTTTATATTCGAACTTATTTTTTTTTATCATACTAATTAATACGGATTATTGTTTTTGTTATCGTGGTCGAATATTTATACCTCAAAGCCATCTAACTACAGCCATTACGACCCGATTAAGAATAATTAGACGAATTGTTGAACAAGTATTGACCAGCTGCACAACCTGCCCATCTTGCACAATAACTTTTTATAAGCTTCTGTACTACGATATAAAAGTGTACGTAATGGCAGCCTCTACTATGACTTCTCAGACATGTAGGCATTCCTAAACAAGAAGTCTGTTAGAGATGCACTTTAAGTTGGAGGCGTAGAGTTTGTTTATCGAGGCGTTAAAAGAGGTGGATGGATGGCTCACTTTCTAAAACTGCAAGTTACCTGCAGTTTGACTATTTGAGCATTCTTTTTTTTAACAGTATTTGAGCGTTCTTAGTGTATGTTTGTGTAATAATATATGCTGTAATATCTCTCTTTTCATTCTCGATGGTATGAAAGATGTTTTTATATTTTGGATTTTTTAAGTTGTCTTTTTACTTTCTAATTTTCTGTAAGACAAAATGGTAAGACCAAATGGTAACATTTCTAACTTGTATAGTTGTATGTTATCATAGTGTTAATGACTTGGAGCAATTGGGTTCCAGTGGATTCCTGAGCCCGAAAGGCTGCAAGAGACCAATACAAGAAGTAATTTTGGAGACGACTAACAGAGGAGTTGATAGATTTTAAATCACAGACTGGGCTGTGCGTATGCACGTCATAAAATTTACTAGTATATATATATATATATATATATAAACAAATTAAACTAATTATATCAAGTAGATAGCTAGAACAAGTGGTAAGTTCATGATTTTGTAACGAAAAAAGAAGTCTCTCAACATTAATTTCATAAAAGACGTTAAGATATTCCACAATAAGACGCGGACCATTGGATATATTAGGCAAGGTTGCAAAAGACGTGAGACGGGGTCGAGACGGTCGGGTCCTAAAAAGGTAAAGACGTTCGAGACGAGGTCGAGACGGGGGTCAAGACGTACGAAGACCAAAGTTGACTTTTAAATATATAAGTATATAAATGTATATATGTAAACATATTTTAAAGTCAAAAACTTCAATTGACTAATTTGTACCCATATTCACTATTACCATTAATTTAATACAAAAAATTCAAACTAAAATACGACAAATTTGACCGATTTTACAAACTTTCCGGCTTTTCTGAATTTTTACAGAGTTTGACACGATTTTTTTCAACTCTGACCCTCATATTAGACGATTTTTCTTCGAGACGGGACGGTCTAGTCACCAAACCGTCGCAACGGCTCGAGACAAGGTCTTTTACAATAGTGATATTTGATCATGCATATATTTTCCATAGGGTCAATATGCATGTTCAATACGTAAAAAAGGGGTTTAAGGATCTTAGAACAAGGCTCTCCAGTCCGGCTACCGTGAATAACCCTGGATGACATGATGATGTCGGCGGGGTGGCCAAGTGATTAAGTCCACCTTCGATAACGGTCGTTGATCAGAAGGCCCCTAGCAAGGTTGTAGGTGCTAGCCGCTAAGAAACTAACCTGTAAACCTTGAGAAGATGAACGATGGTAGCTTGCTACGTAGGATGTGTAGTAGGTGGTAGTTACGTAATGTTGGTTCCTCCTAGAATGATAATTAGGGTTTATATATATAGGCAAACCATAATTCTAGAACCATCTAAGATAATGATAATCCCATCCATAACTAACTCCCCCGAATCACGGATATAATTATGGAAAAGATATTGACTTGATGACCAAGTAACCGCCGTACCGGGAACAAAGGCATTTGATACATCACCGCATGCCACATACCGCATACAATGTACACGCATTCGCATGCTATCGAGTGCCCGCATACGGATGGAATGCGCATACGGGTTGCGGTATCATTATGTCCCCCCAGTTTGATGTTATATGATGCAAGACATATGATATCAAACTATTAAGCGAAAAAGAAAAAACAAGAAAATGGCTGGCATTAAATTTTCCGCGTGCGTCTCGAGGTCATTAAATGCCTGTCACTGTCACAGAAGCCCATTCGGCTGACAAGACGTAAAGTGGCAGTTGGCAGGCGCGTGTTAGCCACGCGCTCAACGGTGGGCACATCAAACTGACATTCACGCGCGTGCAAAAATTTTCGATCGTTGATTGCGTTACACGTGTACAGCCACGATGAAACCGTTTCACCCCATGACTCCCAATCTGCACTATAAATAGGCATGATTCACCCTCATTTCTATTTTTCGGTCTCAAGCTTCTCCAACACGCTGCGAAATCAATTTCGATCAAATCCCAAATATTCCGGCCAACTTCAAAAGGTTAGTTACTCTTCGATCACTCAAAGAAAATGACTAAAGCCAATGAGACTTATGTAGATAGTGTAGTGTCGATAATAGAGCAAAAACATATAGATTCTTTAGTGAAACAATACCCACCGTTAGCACAGTACAATCCGGTGCCTCCCCAATCTAATCAACGTGCCCACAAACCGCCGGAGAATAAGGTAGCCATATACAATCCGGTGCCTCCCCAATCTAATCAGCGAAAGCGTTTAAGCATGGCAATTTTAGGGTGCCACCTTCCGACTTCTTTTTAGGCTTTCTAGATCATTTCTGCGTAGGACTAGGGCAATTACACCCTTACGCCATAGGGAAAATAGTGTTGTTTGATATGTGGTGCGTTGCACTAAACAATGTACCATTAGTTAAGGTATTCTGCCATCTATACCGCCTGGCCAATCATCATAAGTCGTGGTTTACTTTCTTCGCCCGTCAGAACTTCACGAAAACCCCCAAATCGAACGCGGGTCACTGGAAAGAAACGTTCTTTTTATTGACCAATCTGTTATGGGAGCCACCTTTCCGCAAACACTTGTCTGGTGCGAAAGCATGGCTAAGGATGTGAACAAAACCCCCGTCCTGGATGACGAAGAAATGAAGTTGTTAGCGGAGTGCGCTAACGCACAGCTTGTGTACCGTTCATATGAGAATGTTATGCTGCGGTTAGGAAAGATATCCGCGCACTGGTCATGGGAGAACATGCGTCCAACCATAATTGCGCCGAATGGCAAAGGTAGGAATAGTACAAATGCATATGAATTTATAACCACTAGCGTATACATACATGTCCTAACATTGCGCATATGTTTGCAGAGATGAAGATGATGAAAGTGCTCACCGCGGAGTAGATTGCGGCTATCTCTTTCTGCAAGCAAAATATTAACGAACCTATTGAGCAGAAGAAGACCGGTGAGAACGAGGTGTCCGCACCTGCTACCTCGGCCAATAAGTGCAAGGTAACCAAAGCCCCCCAAACTAAGCAAAAGAAGAAGAAGCTTACTCCTAAATAAAAGGAGGACATGCGGAATGACAACTTTGTTCCCGTGGAGCCAGCGTCTGCAGATCTACCTCCCCCCACTACCGGTAAGAGTTGCTTTGTTTAGGTTAATGCCGCAAAATGTAGCTTATGTGTGCTAACAAATCATTATTTCACAAAACATATTGAGGAGACACACCAGACGCCGCCGCAGGCAAATCCGGACCTTGAGGCTACCGCCACGTCCAGGGATAGGGCGATACACCTTGACTCCGATTTTGCACCAATCCCACCACACGGTAGCTTCCGATTGGCGAATTTGGCGCAGCTCATCCAGTCCTTTGCTGAAAATGCCGCAGAGCAGTCCGCCTTTCTGCAACAAATTTTTCCGGCCGAGTTCCGCAATCAATTAGCCGCACTGCCCTTCCACCAAGCGCACAACGCCTTCATTCAAAACGGCCTTTTGTTTTTTGGTATGTTCGCAGATCAAGCACGCCGTGCCACCAATCTGTACCAGATGGCCGTACGAAAAGAAACAGAGCTTGGATTGATGCAGGCTGGTGTCGACCAGGTAAATAAAGACAAGCATGATGCGGAAGAGGCGCGTAAGGCTGCGGAGGCGACTGCGGCGGAGACAAAAACTGCAATGATTGAGGAAAGGAAGAAGAACTGCGAGCATGTGGGGGTGGTTGACCAAGCGAAAGGGGAGGCAGAGCATCTGCGGTTGGAACTTGAAAAGATGTGCAGGGAAATGGACGACGCGGTGAATGGCCGTGAGCTGGCAGAGGCAGACTTGTTAAAGCTTCGCACCTCCCTTCCTATCATTGCGCAAAAGGTAATGGACTCGGGGCCTGTCACCGAAAAGTTCAACGCCTACGTCGATGCAGTGAAAGAGCATGACCGCAACAAGGTGATGCTTGAGGTGATCAAAGGCTGCGACCTCACGCTATCGTACCCTGAAGTTGTGCGGAAAAATTTGAAAGAGGGTACAGCTGAGGCGCTCTTAGAAGCTGAGCAAGCCATCCAGTCCATACCGATCCCCTTAATAGATGCTTTCGCTGCAGACCCCAATATGCCAGTTGATGGGTTTCTTAAGGAAGATTTTTAATTTGAACACTTTAACGTTATGCGCCGTAAGTCCTATGCTTAGGCAGACATTATGTAATATTTTGTGGGCCCTAAGTCCCGTGTTGGGCAGGCGTTGGATTGTACTCGTACGTTTGTTAAATATCTTTATTATATTTGTATCTGTTGCATGCGACGTTGTTATATTGTTTGTATATCGCGAATCAAAACAAAATGTATACCGCATGCTTATGCGCGTGAGTTAACCAAAACACACGCGCGTACGCGGGTACTGCATAAAATAAACCAATACTGTTAGCAACTCTACCCTTAATATTTTAGACTCAAAAGCTAATGCGTTATTGCCTTGTCATGTGCTAGAGGTGCACTTTAGCTGTATGGTAAGCAACGCAACTAAAAACAAACTAATGCTTTTATACTTAAGAGTTCCTCAAGTAAACCAATGTGAGAGTAATTACACACAAGCAAACCAATGCTTGTATTTTTAAGTCGACTTGGCAGCCATCTAGTCTGCGTGGCGCTTGGTTAGGGGAAAACCAATTCCCTTCACCTGCCGTTAGTGTCTAGCCTTGTAACCAAATAGGCTTCTGCCGCACGGAGGCTAGAGGACACCCCTTAAGTAGGCAGGAACCGCATACATAAAAGAAAGAGATATACAAGAAGAGTATGCGCGAGTAAATGTTTTAATTGGCATTAATCATGATTACAACCGCGACACATCCAAAAGGATGAAAATTACATAGGAAAAAATAATGCGCTAAAATATATTGGAGTGATCAGGTCCATCCAGCTACATATAACATTTTTTCAATAACGTCGCGTGCCAAGTGCGTTTCACGGGTTTCCCATCTAACGTTGCGAGATGGTATACCCCAGTGTTGCTTGCTCCCACTTCCTTGTATGGACCTTCCCAACGGGGGCCCAATTTTCCAGTATCTTCCGCATGACTTGCGTCATTCTGACGCCAAACTAAATCTCCGCACTTATAAGAGCGTGAACGCACACGCTGATTGTAGTACTTTGCAATTTTCTGATTATTATTGGCTTCGTTTATCGTCGCAGAAAGTCTGCGTTCTTCCAACAAATTAAGATTTTCCCGCAAAGCTTCTGAGTTATTCTGTCCGTCAAATTTCTGTATACGGAACGTTGGTACTCCAATCTCTGCGGGCACAACAGCTTCTGACCCATAGACCAAACTGAACGGAGTCTCACCAGTGCTTGATTTGGGTGTTGTTCTATGTGCTCATAAACCCTTTAGTAGTTCGTTCACCCAACCGATGCGACCATGACCCAATCTAGCTTTGATTCCAGCCACTATATCCCGGTTGGTGAATTCGCACTGGCCATTCGCATGCGGATGCGCAACGAATGTAAAAGTTTGCTTAATATTAAGCTCCGCGCACCAACTGCGAAAAGGATCCCCTGCAAACTGCATACCGTTATCACAAACGATTTCGTTTGGTATGCCGAATCGACAAACAATGTCCTCCCATACAAAATTTCACACCTTTTTTCCTGAAATTGTTGCTAGCGGTCTTGCTTCAACCTATTTCGTGAAATAGTCAATTGCAACAATCAAGAATTTGATGTTTCCTCGGCCTTTTAGAAATGGTCCGACTATGTCAATTGCCCATTTGCAGAATGGCCATGGTGATGAGACTGGGATCATTGGATGCGCAGGTGCTCTGCTGATAGGCGCATGTATTTGGCAAGATTCACATTGTTTAACTATGCGCGCAGTATCTGTGTACATAGTCGGCCAATAATAACCTAGCCGCATAATTTTTGACACAACAGACCTGTGCCCCGAATGAAGAGCGCATGCACCCTCATGCACCTCGCGTATAACTTCCTCTGCCTCTTTTGGGCCAATGCACCTTAAATGCGGCCCTAAATAATTTTTTCGATATAGGACCTCACCCTCAAGGGAGTATAGTGGTGCCTTAGTGCGTACTTTCTTTGCATCAACAGAATCCACAGGTGAGGTGCCATCTCGCAGAAAGGCAACGATGGGTGTCATCCACGTCGAGCTGGATTCCTCAACAGGTGCCACTAAAGGCATCATAACAATAGACTTCGCATGTAGTTCTTCTATAAGAACTTTCTTCCCCAGATGATCAAAGGCCAAAGCAGCTAATTTGCTAAGCGCGTCCGCCTTCTTATTTTGCCCCCGCATTATGTGGGAGATCTGAAAAGCCTCGAACTGGTCAGCGAGGTTATGAACAAGCGATAAATATTGTTGCATAGCTATGTCATGCACTTCAAAGTCTCCGCTGACTTGACTGCCTACTAGTTTTGAATCCACATAAGCGTGCAGAATTTTAACATTTAACTTATGCGCAATACGCATACCTGCTAACAAAGTCTCATATTCTGCTTCGTTATTCTTAACAGCAAAATTGAACCGCAACGCATATGTGTGTTCTTCGCCATCTGGGCCAGATATAATTACACCTGCACATGCGCCAGCTGCGATGCAGGCACCATTGGTATATAACTCCCATGATGACAAGGGTGGTGTAGGCGCATTCTGCTGCTCAGCCGATGCCTCAACATCCGCAGGCAATTCTGCTAGGTAATCCGCAAGTATTTGACCCTTAACCGCGCTTCGCGAAGAAAAATTTATTTCGTGTTCCCCTAACTCGACTGCCCATTTGGCCATTCAGCCAGAAATCTCAGGCTTATATAGCACCTGAAAGAAAAATGATTGCGTTAGTCAATGCGGTATCCCCGGACATTGCCGCAAATTAGGCATTTACCAACCTGCTTGATAGGTTGATCAGTTAGAACCACAATTGGATGTGCTTGAAAGTATCAGCGCAAACGCCGCGCCTTGTGGACTAGCGTATATACTAGCTTTTCTATTGGTGAATAGTTTACTTCGCTTGCTGTCAGCGTCTTGCTTACGAAGTAGACCGGCATTTGCGTCTGAGAAAACCTCAGCATTATTTGTCTACAAAATAAATAATTCATACAAGTAAAACAGAAAGGAGTACCTTTCCGCGATCTGTGATAAGAACCGAGTTGATAGCCTCTTTAGATGCCGCAAGGTACAACGTAAGCCTTTCTCCTGTTACCGGCGCGGTGAGTGTTGGTAACTCAGCGAGCACCTTCTTCATCACCGGAAAAGCTGATTCTGCTTCCTAAGTCCATACAAAATCTTTTTTCTTCAAACAATTCTTCAAAGTATTGAAGAATGGCAGCTGCCTTTCTGCGGCTTTTGATAGAAACCGCGTAATCACCGCGAGTTTTCCGGTTAGACTCTGCACATCTTTCTTTGTTCTTGGAGATGGTAAACTATCAATGGCCTCAATCTTTTTGGGATTCGCCTTTATTCCCCGCGCCATCACCACATGACCTAGAAACTTGCCTTCCTCTTCCTCAAAACTGCATTTGAGCGGGTTAAACTTCATCTTGATCCTGCGCAGCGACGCAAACGTTTCTAGGATATCTGCGAGCATTTCTTCTTCGGTGTTACTTTTAATTACCAAGTCATCGACGTATGCTTCAATATTTCTACCAATTTGGTGCTTGAAGGCTGCGTCAATTACGCGCTGATAGGTTGCGCCTACGTTCTTTATCCGAAAGGCATCTTCGTATAACAATAAATACCCTGCGGCGTATGAAAAGCAGTTTTGTCCTCATCTTCCGCAGCCATTAAGATTTGGTGATAACCCTTGTACGCGTCCAGAAAATACTTGTACCGAAAACCTGATAATGATTCTACCTTCCAGTCTATCTCCGGGAGAGGGTAGTTGTCCTTTGGGCATGCTTTATTGATGTCTTTAAAATCAACACACATCCGCCAATTGCCGTCAGCCTTTTTCACCAAGACAGGATTAGCAACCCATGTCTGATACCGCACTTCCCGCAGAATGTTTGCCTTGACAAGGTTATCTACTTCTGCGCATAACCAATCACTGCGTACAAGAACCATATACCGCTTTTTTTGTCTAACGGGTGTGAGTGATGGATTAACATTCAACTTATGTTCCGCAATATCACGAGGAACCCCAATCATGTCTGATTCTTGCCATGCGAAAACATCTTCATTTGCGGATAATATTGTGACGACCCAGAAATTTCTGACCAAATTTAAACTTTAATCTTTATATATTCCCGACATGATAAGCAAAGTTTGTAAGTTGAATCTCAAGAATTATAAACTGTGTTCATACACTCATTTAACCTCGACCAAATTCCAATGATTCACGAACCATTATATGAAAGAATATGATTATATATGTATATGTGTATATATTATAACTTGAAAACATTAACAAAGTATTAAGCGTATAATACTTTACATGAGCGTATTTGTTTCAATATGTTTATCAATGGAATTAGATGACAATATTAAATTATTTACTTATCAGATATATTGTATGATTACGAGTCTCTGTTGAAAGGTCCACTTTGATTTAAGAAATCTATTTTTTTTAACGGTATTCGGAAAAATGGTAAATTGATTTACAAGTAAGAACAAATAGGTCAATTAACGATAACTGAACAAAGGTTGGTAGAGATTAACTTTCAACACAATAATTGCCTCGAGTCTTTTGATAAAACAATTATTAGTTTTCATAATATTGAAAACGTTTTATGACATAGTTGAAATCTTTTAAAGAATGAAGTTAAATTTAGACAATAGTTCGAAATATTGATGGTTAGAACTAAATATATATAGATAACTTTCAACGTGTATTTAAAATGTGTTCATTAAATATATATGTTTTCAAATTAGTTAAGTACACGATAGTAACACTCGTTTAGTGATACAATTGATATTGTCATATATATGTTTTCAAATTAGTTAAGTACACGATAACATCATTCATACTTTGCGAAGTTCACAAGAATTTAACGAAAACCAACATCACGCCTCAACAAATAACGAAGTATTGATTCATAATTTCAATATTATTGAAGAAATACTTATGTAATCTCTAAAGCCTTCAAGGGATTATTCAATTCTAGTTCCAACTGTAAATTGAATGAGTTTAATTTAGTATTAACTCATTAAAATCTATGTTATATCTGAAGAGAATATATACATATATATATTTTCATAAAGACTGTAATAAAATTCTTTTATACAAAATATTAATTGTTAAATTTTTTTAACGGGTAGGTAATACCCGAGAGATATATATATATATTCACAATTAATATGTTACATTCTTCGAATCTGATTAAGCAAATTATCAACTATACTTCCTACTTTCACAATAATATACATTCTTTCATAGAAATCAAAACAACCATACTCATTCAAACTCAATTACATATTCTGATTTTGAAACCTCAGAATTCAATTCAAGATATAACTGGTACCATCATTTTAGATTCCTACATCTTTCAAAGCTATACTTTGACTTCAAAACTTTGTTAGAACATCAAATGTATATTAACGATTACAATCTGTGTTCAAATCCTTTGAAAATTTCTGAAGACACTTCAAATAATGAGCAATCGAGATGATGATCCAACCACATATTACCCACATTTATGTACTGAAAAGCTCTCGAAACCAAAGTCATAATTCAACACATATCTGTGTCAGATCCTTTGGCATTTATTAGCAAAAAATAACTTTGCAATTCCTTTTCAAAGTAGCAACTTCTATCACAGCTCCAGCAAGACAACTTCGATTTTTCATTCGGAGTAGCCTTATCATAATCTTGATATATATGATTACCCTTTTGTTACCGGAGAACCTTTCATGATCCACCACATTAGCAATAAACTTATTCACAACTTCAGTGATCTTTGACCTTCCGAAGAATCATTATATTTACTGAAACCCCATCATTTACTCATTCGCATCTTGTAACGAGAATTGCCATACGAATCATCGAAAATTAGTAATCAGTATTTTTGAAATCTCGCAGCATGTCCACACCAAAAGTTATATATGTGTATATATAACGTCTAACTTCTGGACTTGATTTGAATGTGAAGTTTCTGAAAAACACTCCGAACTACGAATTGGTTCTCCGAAAATGGAAAATGCTGATGAAGCAGCAAAAACTATAAATGAATTTAACAGTAAAAATTTGATGATAATGAATAAGTGTGCTGGCAAAGCGCAGAAAAAGAGAAGTCATGGAACTGGAAACCGGATTGAGCAAAGTATGAAGGAGGCTGTGGACAAATCACAAAGACTGAACCTGACTTCAAAGAATCCAAATGATTCAGTACCTGCTGAAGTCATTAACGAATACCTTGCTCCTGACCTTAAACCCCTGCGTACAATATTCTTCATCATCCTCTGATATTAGAAATTCTAAGATATCATCGTATCTTTCATTATAAATATCCTTCATATTTCTGAAGATATTTTCATAATTATTCTTATCTGAAATCATTTACCTCTTCGCGCTATCTGTATTACATCATAAAAGAAACTATTTTAGTTTCTAAATTCTGAAACATTCGAGTTTAAAATAGGAATATTTTTGAAGTAGTGTTGGGAACTGAAGCATGAATTAGTATAATATAATGACACTTGATCAACGTGATTATATTACAGTAAGTCATGCTAAGTTTCTAAATGGAACATGATGATTCACAGATCATAACATCATCATGTGCCATGTTATACGACTCTTGTATTCTATTTAACCTCTAAAATATCAAAAAAATATTTCTTGATGATTCGGCCTTTTTCGAGGTATTCTAGTAATTTAACAAATCAAGATCGTGCCATTACAAATTTCTTCTTAGAACATTTACTATATTCATTCCGAAATTCATATCTGCGAATTCTGTACCATTACAAGCGGTGCTTAATCGCAAGAAGAAGAAACGAAAGGACAAAGCTCCGAAACAGAAAATTAGGATATAAATCGCAGCAAATAAAAGAGAGCAGTAATTGGAGATGACAATGATTATAGAAGATAGAAGCAGGGACATCGAAATATAAGGGAAGATATAAAATCCAACAACCACCCAGAAATTATAAACCGTATATGTCGATGCATATAGCAATATAAAGACACGGGAGAAATAGAAACACTATAAACCCAAGAGTATAGTAGAAGTAAATAGATTCTTTCGGCGGTAGATGAAAAAGAAGAATGACCGATATGAAGGTTAGAAGTATATCGAGAATCAGAACTGGATGGAGCATATTGACGAATACTTTAAAAAAAATGAGTTGATGGAGGAAGAATAGAAGGTATGAGTTGCAAGGAAATGAAGGAGGTGGATTTATAGGAAAATCTCCGACAGAGCAATCAAAATGGATGATCAAATTTAAAGCGGATCCTAATTTCCTTGGTTACCGGAGAATCAAATCTTATTACGAAGATTTTCTCCAAATCTCTTGAACTTGGAAATCAATCCTATCTACGTCAAAAGATATGACGAATCTATACCTACTCATTTCACTCTTTTGGTGATAGCTTCACTCGTACTCTTCACAAAATCAAATGGTTTTATCCATATTACTCAATGATGATAAAACCCTAATCTTCAGCTTATATGCGTCATGAAAACATACTTATTGTCAGCCGTAACCATCCCAATCAAATTTCGAGACGAAATTTCTTTAACGGGTAGGTACTGTGACGACCCGGAAATTTCCGACCAAATTTAAACTTTAATCTTTATATATTCCCGACACGATAAGCAAAGTTTGTAAGTTGAATCTCAAGAATTATAAACTGTGTTCATACACTCATTTAGCCTCGACCAAATTCCAATGATTCACAAACCATTATATGAACGAATATTATTATATATGTATATGTGTATATATTATAACTTGAAAACATTAACAAAGTATTAAGCGTATAATATTTTACATGAACGTATTTGTTTCAATATGTTTATCAATGGAATTAGATGACAATATTAAATTATTTAGTTATCAGATATATTGTATGATTACGAGTCTCTGTTGAGAGGTCCACTTTAATTTAAGAAATCTATTTTTTTTAACGGTATTCGGAAAAATGGTAAAGTGATTTACAAGTAAGAACAAATATGTCAATTAACGATAACTGGACAAACGTTGGTAGAGATTAACTTTCAACACAATAATTGCCTCGAGTCTTTTGATAAAACAATTATTAGTTTTCATAATATTGAAAACGTTTTATGACATAGTTGAAATCTTTTAAAGAATGAAGTTGAATTTAGACAATAAGTCGAAATATTGATGGTTAGAACTAAATATGTATAGATAACTTTCAACGTATATTTAAAACGTGTTCATTAAATATATATGTTTTCAAATTAGTTAAGTACACGATAGTAACACTCGTTTAGTGATACAATTGATATTGAAAATGTTTGTACCTAAACAAAGTTGTATCTATTTAAGTTTTAAAATGAAAATGTTACATGTTATAATATTTTTTCTAAACGATTTTTTTAAAACGAACTTTGAAATATATTTTAGTTTTGAAAAACTAAATTAATATCTCAGTTATAGGTACATAAATTATATTCCTAACTAAAGATATATATATATATATATATATATATATATATATATATATATATATATATATATATATATATATATATATATATATATATATATATATATATATATATTTTACAATATTAATATAGTTATAAAACATTTTTATTAAAGAAATACTTCAAAATATATTTTAATAAACAAATGAGAAGTTGATTTATAGAAGCAAATGACCACAACACTCAAATGCACAAGTTACACTTCGTATAATATTGGTTGCTAATGATTTAAGACTATATTTTGATAAGGGTACACGTCGCATAACGTAAAAGGCTAGTTTTCTAAACGTACGAAAGTGCGTTCGAAAAACTGAAAGTGGTACATGAGTCGAGTGACAACATACGAGTCATTTGAACAAAAATTACAATTTAACTATACACATAAATTTAATATATATATATATATATAATTAATTAGGTGAATTAAATATATTATATATATAATAATATAAAATAGGTGTCGGTAGTATACGTTAAATAAAGATGAGCTGTTTTTGCACATCATGCAATCGCATGAAATAATCAAAGTGACTCCATGCGATCGCATGGAGTCGAATCTCTGAAAACATCTATAAATGAAACATGCTCGCTCGTTCAGTAATACACACACCTACACTACACTGATATCTCTCCCTCTAATATTTATATTTATATTACTATTATTATTATTATTATTATTATTATTACTATTATTATTATTATTATTCATATGATTATTATTAATAGTATTAGGAGCGATAATATTAGTATTTATACATAAAATACTACGACGGAGTGTTGATCGAGTAATTTAAAAATGGGTTTTTTGAGTGGGATAGGGCTAAGGAAATTATGGGTTATAGCTATGGAGGTGATGGGTAATGTTCGAGGGTATGCTCGTGAGGTCGATCTAGTGTTTATCATATCCGTTGCGTCTACGTACCTTTCCTGCAATATTGAATCTCAAAATTGATACGTGAGTACTCATAATTTAATTTTTACATACTAATAGTGTATCCCTGACTAGTGCTCGAGAATATATGATTATGCATGCTTGTACTTTTGATATTGCCATTAGATAGGATATGTTGAATCCTGAATTAGTTATGTATGCGGTTGAGATAAGGTATAAGATATGCATGTCGTTGGAAAGCTAGCGAAAAATTAAGAACTTTTCATTTAGATATCGAATGGTTTTGATGAACGGATTTGAAGTTATAGTCAATCAAATTTTTGTATTATTATTAAAAATGATTATTATTATCGTCGTTATTATCGTCGTTCTAGTTTTATCTTATTATTATTATTATTATTATTATTATTATTATTATTATTATTATTATTATTATTATTATTATTATTATTATTATCTTTATCAATAAAAGGATTTATCATTAAAATTGTTATTTTTATTATTATTACTATCATCGTTAAAGTTATAATTAGTATTATTATTATTATTATCTAATTATTATTATTATTATTATTATTATTATTATTATTATTATTATTATTATTATTATTATTATTATTATTATTATTATTTTTATTATTATTATTATTATCATTATCATTATTAATATATATATCATTATTTAAAAATGGATATTGTTATTGTTATTATTATTATGATATTATCATTAAAACAATTATTAGTATTATCGTTAATAATGTCATAGTAATTATCATTATTAGTATTATTGTAATTAAAACTAATATTAGTAACACCTAATTATTTTAATTACTATTATTATCATTATTATGAACACGATATAAAAGATGATTAAAAGCTATTAAACGAAACGATTAGGAAATAATGAGTAAGAGTATCTTGATGAAATTAAAATATTATAAGATATTGATTTAGATAAAATTATCGTTCTTATTATTTTTATCATTACTATTATTATTAAAAGTATCGTTAGTATTAAAACCATCATTTTAACAAAAAAATTATCATTTTAATAGAAATGTCATTGTTATTATAAAATATCACTATTATTATCATTTTAAATAGAATTATTATTTTAAAGATAATATTAAAAAGTATCGTAAATATTAAAGTTATCATAATTAGAATTATCATTTTATCATAATGTCATTTTTAGTAATTATAAATATTGATATTTTTATTAATAAAATAATAATAATTATTATTACAAAATAATACAACTTTTACTTACTATTATTATAGATATTATTTTATCAAATAAATATGTGATACAAACATATTTTACTACATGTAATAAAATTACTTTAATAATACCTATCATATTATCTTTATGATATTAAATGAACTCTATAAATTTTATTACTTAATATATATAAAAGTATATTTTATTATATAAATTTTAATATAAAAATTTTATTTATTAATAAATGAATTATATTATTTACTCTAATAAATCTTCTAAAAATATTTAAAAATATAAAACGACGATATTTAAACTATATATTAATCATGTATAAACTTTGGAAATCAGTTTGAGTCAAATTGACTTTTGTTGACTTTTGCATATTTAGTCTCGAGCATTAGGATTGTGATACACTACAGTTTAACCTAGATTGTTATACAAATATTGACCAACACATATATATATAATTAATTTAGGTTCGTGAATCCGAGGCCAACCTTGCACTTATTTAATGACGTTAAATGTATTTTACTACGAAATACAGTATGGTGAGTTTCATTTGCCTTTTTACCCTTTATATTTTTGGGCTGAGAATACATGCGAAATTTTTATAAATGTTTTACGAAATAGACACAAGTAATCGAAACTACATTATATGGCTGAATGATCGAAGCCGAGTATGCCCCTTTTGCTTGGTAGCCTAAGAATTATTAAACCAGTCTACTAATTGACACGAATCCTAAAGATAGATCTATTGGGCCTAACAAACCTCATCCGTTGTTGCGGATGCTTTAGTACTTCGAGTTTTTATATCATGTCCGATGGATGTCCCGGAATGATGGGGATATTCTTATATGCATCTTGTTAATGTCGGTTACCAGGTGTTCAATCCATATGAATGATTTTTGTCTCTATGCATGGGACGTATATTTATGAGAAATGGAAATAAAATTCTTGTGGTCTATTAAAATGATGGAAATAAATGATTATGATAAACTAATGAACTCACCAACCTTTTGGTTGACACTTTAAAGCATGTTTATTCTCAGGATTGAAAGAAATCTTCCGCTGTGCGTTTGCTCAATTTCAAGATATTACTTGGAGTCTTTCATGGCATATTTCAAAGAACATTGCATTCGAGTCATTGAGTTCATCAAAGATTATTATTAAGTCAATTTATAGTTGGATAGTGGATATTATGAAATGGTATGCATGCCTGTCAAATTTCAATGTAAAGAATATTATGAAATGGTATGCATGCCTGTCAAATTTCGATGTAAAGAAAGTTTGTCTTTTAAAAACGAATGCAATGTTTGTAAAATGTATCATATAGAGGTCAAATACCTCGCGATGTAATCAACTATTGTGAATCGTTTATAATGTATATGAACGGGTCCTTTCAAATATTCCATGCAACTTAGCCTTAGTTTCGGCTGACAAGCCTGCGCCGATTTTGATACGCTTATCCGGGTGCAAACGGTTAGCTATGACCGTACTGCTTGCAAGTTGTTCTCCCATGCTGGGGATGTTTACAGGCACAACTGAACCACATAACTCAGTTGTTTGATGTGACGCAATCGTGGCAATTCCTCCAATTGTAGGAAACTTAATCAAGCCATGCACTACCGATGGTATAACATTAAAACGTCGTATGAAATTTCTCCCTAGTAACATATTGTAACGCGAAGTTGAACGAACCACATAAAAGTCAACTAACTCGTGTCTGACTAACTGCAGATTCGTATCGTCCGCAAGCTCTATTATTAGCTCTATCCGGCCTAGCGGCCATGAGCTTTCTCCATAGAACCCTGATAGCGTAATATCTGTAGAGACCCGTCCTAATCCATCCGGACGAAGTCCATATCGATTACAAACGATTCACAACAGTTGATTACATCGCGAGGTAATTGACCTCTATATGATAAATTTTACAAACATTGCATTCGTTTTTAAAAGACAAACTTTCGTTACATCGACAGTTGACAGGCATGTAAAGCATTTCATAATATATCCAAATATAATTGACTTAATAATAATCTTGGTGAACTCAACGACTCGAATGCAACATCTTTTGAAATATGTCATGAATGACTCCAAGTAATATCTCTAATATGAGCAAATGCACAGCGGAAGATTTCTTTCGTACCTGAGAATAAACATGCTTTAAATTGTCAACCAGAAGGTTGGTGAGTTCATTAGTTTAACATAAATAATCATTTCATAATTTTAATAGACCACAAGATTTCATATTTTTATTTCTCATAAACATACATCCCATGCATAGAGACAAAATATCATTCATATGGATTGAACACCTGGTAACCGACATTCACAATATGTATATAAGAATATCCCCATCATTCCGGGATCCTCCTTCGGACATGATATAAATTTCGAAGTACTAAAGCATCCGGTACTTTGGATGGGGCTTGTTGGGCCCGATAGATCTATCTTTAGAGTTCGCGTCAATTAGGGTTTCTGTTCCCTAATTCTTAGATTACCAGACTATATAAAAAGGGCATCTTCGATTAGATAATCCAACCATAGAATGTAGTTTCGATCACTTGTGTCCATCTCGTAAAACATTTATAAAAGCAGCGCATGTATTCTCAGTCCCAAAAATATATATTGCGAAAGCATTTAAAAAGGGAATAATGAAACTCACACATATAAATATTGTAAAACAGTTAATAAAGCATTTGCATGTATTCTCAGCCCAAAAATATAATGAGTAAAAAGGGAGTAAATGAAACTCACCATACTGTATTTTGTAGTAAAAATACATATGACTATATTGAATAATGTAGGGTTTGGCCTCGGATTCACGAACCTATATCAAGTATATATATTAACACCTCTAATTGTAATCGAACAGATTTATATATTATAAATGTTATCTTTGTATATTAGGTGTTTCATTAGTAATTTAATTAAATGTATTTATTTTGTATACTTTAAAGAAATAAATATATTAATATAGTTTTGTTAAGTATATTTTTATATGACTAATTTTTATAGTCATGTTGATAATAATATTAATAGTAGTATTGGTAATAGTAATATAGTTATAATGATAATAATACTAATTCCAGTAGTAAAAATGATAATAGTAATAATGATATTAATAATAGTAATAATAATAATAATAATAATAATAATATAATTTTTAATAAGGATAAAGATAATAATTTTACTAAAATATTAAATTTTGATAAAGATGATAGGTTTAATAAAAAAAAACTGATAACTTTGAAAAAAAGGATACCTTTTAATAAAAATGTTAACTTTAATACTAATGAATACTGATAATAATAACTATAAAATAATGATATTACGAATAATAATAACGATACTAATATTTATATTAATAACTATAATGATAATAAAATAATAATAAAAATAACGATAATTCTAAAAATAATAATAATAATAATAAAGAGTTTCATATTAATATTTTTAATGATCATGACCATAGTCATAATTATCCTAGTATCTTATCAAATTTTAATATATCGTCATTTTTATTATAATAGCTATAGCCATATTATATTGTTCTAAATTTATATCCTTAGTCCATTTTACATTATACTTGTCATGTTATTATATTAGTAATCATTTTAACCATAATTTTAATACTTTAATCATATTTAATCATAATGACAATAATAATTAATAATAAGAATAATGATAATAATTATAGTAATAATACTACCTTTAAAGTAATAATCTCCAAAAAGAATGGCGTTTCCCGAGCTTGAACCCAAGACCTCCCGCTCACCTAACTCCTGTCCAAACCACTGCTCTACTATTGTTTTTCTGATTCAAGACCCACTTAATTACATATAGCCCGTATCACACAGTATCTATTTTCTTCCAAAAATACATGTTTTAATTTAAATTGAATAAAGGATTAGTGGGGTGTGGGGTTCATCTGTAATGCATCATCATCATTTAAATATTGCCGTTATTATCAAATATTATTATCCAATGTCCCCCTAGTCACTTTCATTTGGTATCATCATTCCTTATCTCATCTCGCGTGAATTCACAATTTCATAATTGTGATCTATAAAATTGACGTATAACATCATTCATCATTCTTATGATGTAACAGTATGATCTAGTACTTAGATGTGAGGTTGTGGTGTGTTTGACGATTGTACACGCAGGCAGCAGGCGGCGGCGGTGGCTTGTGATGGTATCGTTTGTTCACAGCAGGAGCCAAAACAGAAGTGGTTGCAGGTGGTGCAAAATGATGGGTTCTCGGACAAGACTATGAGAGAGAGAGGCAATGATAGTGGTGTGTCATGGTGGTGAAGAAAAAATGATAAGGTGGTGACGGAATTTAAGAGAGACAAAGGGATATATATTGAGAGGGTGGCGATGGTGGTTTGGTTGGATCACGATGACAACAGTAAACAATATAAACATGATATAGGAAGTGGGTTTCGGTTACAAGAGTGAAGATATGGAGATGGTGAAGTGGTGTTCGACTAAGAATTTTGCGAAAGGAGGTGGCTGCAAGTCGTGGTGGTGATGGACTGTTTTGACAGGAAACACAATCGGTTTGCAGCAGTAAAAAGAACTAAAACATGGGTTCCATGGTTTTTGGTTTTGGCTAGACTAAAAGAAAAACGAAGTGGGTGGAGGTAGTTGATAGTGGAATTGAAGAGTTGAAGGATTGTAAATAACAAGTGTATATGTTTGTGTTAAAATCGATTGAGTCTCCACAGGTGGATATACCGGGTACACAAAGTAATATAAAAAACAAATTAGATAACGACTTTAAACAAATTTTATCTTCATCTGCTGAAAACCGAATTTTTTGTACAGTATAGGATTAAGACTTGTAACCATTTGGGATAGAAACAAAACATTAAAGTAATTCAATCGTGACACAACAGCAAAAAAATCAATTCTGTACAGCTATATTCATAATTAAAATTAATATTTATTATTAGTATATATAAATAAATATATTAACAATATTAGTATTAAAAAAATACTAATTTGTATTATTTTTATAATAATAACAACGATAACTATAATAGTTTGTATTATAATACAATAACAAGAATTATAATAATTTTAACAATTTTAGTGATAAAGTTAATACTAATAATGTTACTAATAATAATGGTAATTATTTAAATGATAAAATTTAATATGTTGTATTATAATGATAATAATCAAAATTATAATAATTTTATGATCTTTAGTAATACTGATTATACTAACAATATTAATAATAATATTAGTGATGATAATATTAATTAATAATGATAATAATACTATTGGTAATAATAATACTATAACAAATTAAATATATTAATTTCATATATATATATATATATATATATATATATATATATATATATATATATATATATATATATTAATGAGGAAGGAGAAAAGAAAATATAAGTGAGTTTAAGTTAGTGTCATAATAAAACACACACAGTATTCAATAATTGAATTACTGAATTTCGATAATCACTTTAATAATTTAATCACGGATGCCACATTGATTAGGGTGACTCATCAATCCACTGATTTGTGTAATTTGAATGTAATCAATCTATGTCACAAATTGCATATATCATGCTATTTTACAGCTAGCATATATCTATTATTATTGTAGATTGCTTTCCATAATTACCATAGTAACTTTGTAGATATATATATATATATATATATATATATATATATATATATATATATATATATATATATATATATATATATATATATATATATATATATATGGTTAGTGGAAATGAGAAGACAGGTCAATTATCTTATTTCAATATTTGTATTACATTTGTATTATATATATATATATATATATATATATATATATATATATATATATATATATATATATATATATATATATATATATATTTATAACTACGTTTTTAAATAATAATAATATTTTTCATAACAACTAAATCATGTAATAGTTTATTAACGTATTTAAAGTTATTATATATTATATATTATATATATACATATATTTATATATACATATCTATTTACAACAGTTGTTCGTGAATCGTCGGGAATAGCCAAAGGTCAAATGTATTTATGAACACAGTTCAAAGTTTTTGAGACTTCAACATTACAGACTTTGCTTATCGTGTCAGAAACATATAAAGATTAAAGTTTAAATTTGGTCGGAAATTCCCGGGTCATCACAGTACCTACCCGTTAAAGAAATTTCGTCCCGAAATTTGAGTGAGGTCGTCATGGCTAACAATAAATATGTTTTCTTGACGAATATGAGCTGATATATAGAGTTTTATCATGATTGAATAATACAGATAAAATAAATCGATTATTCGAGGAGCATGAATGAAGCTATCACAAAATAGTGAAATGAATAAATGAAGTTTCGTTTTAATTTTTTTTTTTTTTTTTTTTTTGACGTTGCCTTGGTTGAATTCCGGAATTCAAGGGATTTAAAAGAAAATCTTGGAAATCTATAAGATTTGATTCTTCGGCGAATAAGGAAATTAAAATCTCTCTAATTAAATACGGGGATCTGCTTTGATTACTCTGTCTGATATTTCCATTATAAATTAAACTCTTCTGTTCCATTATCCTCAGCATTCCTATATTTTCCTTCTTGTTTCATACATCCAAAAGATTTTGGAAATGCTTAATCCAGTTCTGATCCTTGTCCTCATCCTTACTATCGCAACAATCATTCTCCTTTTCCAACTTCCACCAGAGGAATCTGTTTTCTTCTATTTCGCCCTCGGGATTATAATGTTTTTTAATTCTCCCGTGTCTTTATGTTGCGATAAACATTGATATACACGGTTTGTAATTTATGTGTTGTTATCGGCTTTATATTCTCCCTTATATTTCAAAGCTCTATGCTTTTATTTTCTCTTTCCGACTTCAAGTCAAGCGATTAATGGTCCAGAATTTGTAGATATAGAGTCTCGAATGATTATAATGTTCTAAGTAGGGTGGAACGTGATAGCACGATTTGATTTTCAAATTTATCAAAAATACAGACGATGGAACTATTATGAATATATTCTTCTTGATATGTTCGGAGGTTATGTAGAATAAAAGAGTTATGTAATATGACACATGATAATGGTATAATCTACTGTGAACCATCATTAGGTTTCATTAGAAACTCAGCATGACTTACTGTAATATAATTACGTTGATCAAGTGTCATTATATTATACTAACTCATGCATCAGTTCCCAACACTACTTCAAATTCATATTTTAAGCTCGAAAGTTTTACAGAATATAGAAACTACCAGTTTCTATATGATGTAACATTGATAGCACGAATAGATTTTTGATTTCAGATACGAATAGTTATGAAAATATCTTCAGAAATATGGAGGATATTTATAATGAAAGATATGATGATATCTTGGAATTTCTAATATCGATGGATGATAGAAACTATTGTCAGCAAGGGTTTAGAGTAAGGAGCAAGATATTCACTAAAGATTTCAACGGATCAAGATTTATCTGGGTTCTATGAATTTAGGGTATGTTACTTGTATTTCTCCTTGGTTTTCTTTATGGTTAGCTCAATCCGTTTTCCAGTTCCAACTTTTCTGACCTTTTCCAACATACTATTCTTTATCATCAAGCTTCCAATGATTAAGGTCGTTTACGGTTGTCTATGGTTTCTGCTGCTTCATTCAGCTTTTTCAACATTCAGAGTATTGGTTTGTGACTGAGTGCTTTTCAGAATTTCAGAATGAGAGATCATAATTCTAAGAGATAAATGTCATACATATAACTGTTGATGTAGATATGCTGTGAGTTTTTAAAGTACTGATTGCTGATTCCTGGTAATTGTTATGGCAGTTCTCGTTACAAGATGCGGATGAGTGTATGATAGGGTTTCAAGGAATAAATATGATGATTTGTCAGAGAGATTTAAGCCAAGAAGCAACGAGGTTGCTGGTACGTTTACTGCTAATGTAGTGAGATATAAACGGTTTTCCAGTATTGATGACGAAAGGGAACTTTTATATCAGGGTTATAATAAGCTAAACCGAGTGAAAAGTCAAAGTTGACTTGTTGGAGCTGTGACAAAATTTACTACTTTGAAAAAGGGATTGTGAAGTTATTTTGGGTAATAATAATGCTAAAAGATCTAACACAGATACATGTTAAATGTTTACTCAGGTTCCGATTATTTTCAGGTGCATAGCTATATGCATCACTCTTTCCTTCCGTAAATGATGTTTCATCCTCTCGATTGAAATGTTTTCAAGAATCATGAAAGGTTTGAACGCAGATTGAAATCGTCAAGATACAAATGAGGTTTAAAATGAGATCAAGTGGCAACCTTGAAGAATTGTTTAGTTTCATATGTTATAATCAATATTTTAATTCATTTTAATTGTCCAATGACGGTAGTCCACAGTTGATAGTACACAGTTGACAGTCCAATAATTCATATATAATTTAATATATAATATTCGAATTAATTAATACGTATCGTGACCCGTGTACATGTCTCAGACTCGATCACAACTCAAAGTATATATATTATTTAAGAATCAACCTCAACCCTGTATAGAGAACTCGATCATTACTGCATATAGAGTGTCTATGGTGATTCCAAATAATATATATAAATGCGTCGATATGATATGTCAAAACCTTGTATACGTGTCCCGATATTTAAAGTGCGTAAAAAAATAAATAACAGAAATTTAAATGACGATAAATAAAGTGCGTAAAGTAAATAACAGAAATTAAATGACGATAAATAAAATTGCGAGAATGTAAATTGCGATAATTAAATTGCGATAAATAAAATGTAACCAGTTAGCTAGGAACAGTTAGCTAGGAACAGTTAGCTAGGATCTTGTTAGCGTGGTTTCTTAACAAAATTTCATATTGTTAATTAGTCTGTTTCTAATCAATTTTTTTTTATTGTGTCCATTATTCCTTCATTATGCCACTTGTTGGATTCTGATAAATCAAAATCCAAATTTGAAATTGGATGAATTTGGTTATTCAGTGGAGAACGGATTTGTATATCGGTGGATGTAAATATGATAGTAAATTATTGTTGAATCAGATTCGAAGAATGTACAGTTTAACTTATTAATGTGAAATCTAAATATTCCTCGGGTATTACCTACCCGTTAAAATATTTTCACCATTAACAGTTTGTACGAAAGAATTTTTAATTACAATCTTTATGAAAATATACTTACATATATATCCTCTTCAGATGTAATCATGGATTTAATGAGTTAATATGATATTAATCTCATTTGATTTACCGTTAGAACAAGAATATATAATCTCTAAAACATTAGAGATTACATAATCGCTATGTCGAACGAAGATAAAATAGATAGAACGATACATAGTACGATGTTTATACTCGAGGTACAGAATGAGATGTTGAGACATGAATTGTTGATGGTACTGGTGCTGTTACTGATGGTACTGTTGGTGTCGGTGATGTTGCTGAAGCTGGTACATTTTGAACCATATTCTCCGAATTGATTATTCGAGTGCGAAGTTCGTTGACTTATTACTCCAGGATGATTGTCGATCGGAACGAGCGGATGAATAAGGTTTAGAATTGTGGATAGAATATAATCTTGTCGAGTTACCCTGGAAATGAGACTGAAAATGGTGTCTCGAACAGGTTCGCCGGTAAACGCTTCAGGTTCATTGTCAAGAGGTGAATTCGTTTGGTGGAAGGGATTACCTTCTGCGCGTTTCCATTAATTAAGTCGACTAAGAACCCATTAGATGAATTGATAATGGCTGATTGGTTGATTCATTCTGGTGTCGTTGCTTCCGGAGCTTAGATGACTATCCATTCTGATTAACTGTCGGGATAACTATCGGAATAGCTATCGAAATCCGAGGGACTCAATCTAGTTGAGGGATTCATCTCGTACGATCAGATGAAGGATTTTCGATAAGAAATAGATTATAGGATGTAGATTAGTATCCTGCAATACATAATTTACATATACATATATAATACTAAAATCTCGTAAGTTACGGAGGAATCTACGGAAAATGTCAGGCAAAGTTTACTATAACAGATACGCTTAGATATGAATTAGCAGATATGCTAAGATATGAATTTTGTCTATACACTAATCATGCAATCAATGCAATAATATGTGTCTAGACTAAGGATGATAAGCAGGTAATTTTTTAAGGATGGTAAGCAGATGATTTCCGACTAGAAATGATAAGCAAAATTTTTGACATGCAGACACGGTCGAAGTCCAGACTCACTAATGCATCTAAACAACTATCAGTTAGACACACTAATGCAGACATGGTTCACTAAGACCACCGCTCTGATACCAACTGTAGAGACCCGTCCTAATCCATCCGGACGAAGTCCATATCGATTACAAACGATTCACAACAGTTGATTACATCGCGAGGTAATTGACCTCTATATGATAAATTTTACAAACATTGCATTCGTTTTTAAAAGACAAACTTTCGTTACATCGACAGTTGACAGGCATGTAAAGCATTTCATAATATATCCAAATATAATTGACTTAATAATAATCTTGGTGAACTCAACGACTCGAATGCAACATCTTTTGAAATATGTCATGAATGACTCCAAGTAATATCTCTAATATGAGCAAATGCACAGCGGAAGATTTCTTTCGTACCTGAGAATAAACATGCTTTAAATTGTCAACCAAAAGGTTGGTGAGTTCATTAGTTTAACATAAATAATCATTTCATAATTTTAATAGACCACAAGATTTCATATTTTTATTTCTCATAAACATACGTCCCATGCATAGAGACAAAATATCATTCATATGGATTGAACACCTGGTAACCGACATTCACAATATGTATGTAAGAATATCCCCATCATTCCGGGATCCTCCTTCAGACATGATATAAATTTCGAAGTACTAAAGCATCCGGTACTTTGGATGGGGCTTGTTGGGCCCGATAGATCTATCTTTAGAGTTCGCGTCAATTAGGGTTTCTGTTCCCTAATTCTTAGATTACCAGACTATATAAAAAGGGCATATTCTATTAGATAATCCAACCATAGAATGTAGTTTCGATCACTTGTGTCCATCTTGTAAAACATTTATAAAAGCAGCGCATGTATTCTCAGTCCCAAAAATATATATTGCGAAAGCATTTAAAAAGGGAATAATGAAACTCACACATATAAATATTGTAAAACAGTTAATAAAGCATTTGCATGTATTCTCAGCCCAAAAATGTAATGAGTAAAAAGGGAGTAAATGAAACTCACCATACTGTATTTTGTAGTAAAAATACATATGACTATATTGAATAATGTAGGGTTTGGCCTCGGATTCACGAACCTATATCAAGTATATATATTAACACCTCTAATTGTAATCGAACAGATTTATTTATTATAAATGTTATCTTTGTATATTAGGTGTTTCATTAGTAATTTAATTAAATGTATTTATTTTGTATACTTTAAAGAAATAAATATATTAATATAGTTTTGTTAAGTATATTTTTATATGACTAATTTTTATAGTCATGTTGATAATAATATTAATAGTAGTATTGGTAATAGTAATATAGTTATAATGATAATAATACTAATTCCAGTAGTAAAAATGATAATAGTAATAATGATATTAATAATAGTAATAATAATAATAATAAAAATATAATTTTTAATAAGGATAAAGATAATAATTTTACTAAAATATTAAATTTTGATAAAGATGATAGGTTTAATAAAAAAAACTGATAACTTTGAAAAAAAGGATACCTTTTAATAAAAATGTTAACTTTAATACTAATGAATACTGATAATAATAACTATAAAATAATGATATTACGAATAATAATAATGATACTAATATTTATATTAATAACTATAATGATAATAAAATAATAATAAAAATAACGATAATTCTAAAAATAATAATAATAATAATAATAATAATAATAATAATAATAATAATAATAAAGAGTTTCATATTAATATTTTTAATGATCATGGCCATAGTCATAATTATCCTAGTATCTTATCAAATTTTAATATATCGTCATTTTTATTATAATAGCTATAGCCATATTATATTGTTCTAAATTTATATCCTTAGTCCATTTTGCATTATACTTGTCATGTTATTATATTAGTAATCATTTTAACCATAATTTTAATACTTTAATCATATTTAATCATAATGACAATAATAATTAATAATAAGAATAATGATAATAATTATAGTAATAATACTACCTTTAAAGTAATAATCTCCAAAAAGAATGTCGTTTCCCGAGCTTGAACCCAAGACCTCCCGCTCACCTAACTCCTGTCAAAACCACTGCTCTACTATTGTTTTTCTGATTCAAGACCCACTTAATTACATATAGCCCGTATCACACAGTATCTATTTTCTTCCAAAAATACATGTTTTAATTTAAATTGAATAAAGGATTAGTGGGGTGTAGGGTTCATCTGTAATGCATCATCATCATTTAAATATTGCTGTTATTATCAAATATTATTATCCAATGTCCCCCTAGTCACTTTCATTTGGTATCATCATTCCTTATCTCATCTCGCGTGAATTCACAATTTCATAATTGTGATCTATAAAATTGACGTATAACATCATTCATCATTCTTATGATGTAACAGTATGATCTAGTACTTAGATGTGAGGTTGTGGTGTGTTTGACGATTGTACACGCAGGCAGCAGGCGGCGGCGGTGGCTTGTGATGGTATCGTTTGTTCACAGCAGGAGCCAAAACAGAAGTGGTTGCAGGTGGTGCAAAATGATGGGTTCTCGGACAAGACTATGAGAGAGAGAGGCAATGGTAGTGGTGTGTCATGGTGGTGAAGAAAAAATGATAAGGTGGTGACGGAATTTAAGAGAGACAAAGGGATATATATTGAGAGGGTGGCGATGGTGGTTTGGTTGGATCACGATGACAACAGTAAACAATATAAACATGATATAGGAAGTGGGTTTCGGTTACAAGAGTGAAGATATGGAGATGGTGAAGTGGTGTTCGACTAAGAATTTTGCGAAAGGAGGTGGCTGCAAGTCGTGGTGGTGATGGACTGTTTTGACAGGAAACACAATCGGTTTGCAGCAGTAAAAAGAACTAAAACATGGGTTCCATGGTTTTTGGTTTTGGCTAGACTAAAAGAAAAACGAAGTGGGTGGAGGTAGTTGATAGTGGAATTGAAGAGTTGAAGGATTGTAAATAACAAGTGCATATGTTTGTGTTAAAATCGATTGAGTCTCCACAGGTGGATATACCGGGTACACAAAGTAATATAAAAAACAAATTAGATAACGACTTTAAACAAATTTTATCTTCATCTGCTGAAAACCGAATTTTTTGTACAATATAGGATTAAGACTTGTAACCATTTGGGATAGAAACAAAACATTAAAGTAATTCAATCGTGACACAACAGAAAAAATCAATTCTGTACAGCTATATTCATAATTAAAATTAATATTTATTATTAGTATATATAAATAAATATATTAACAATATTAGTATTAAAAAAATACTAATTTGTATTATTTTTATAATAATAACAACGATAACTATAATAGTTTGTATTATAATACAATAACAAGAATTATAATAATTTTAACAATTTTAGTGATAAAGTTAATACTAATAATGTTACTAATAATAATGGTAATTATTTAAATGATAAAATTTAATATGTTGTATTATAATGATAATAATCAAAATTATAATAATTTTATGATCTTTAGTAATACTGATTATACTAACAATATTAATAATAATATTAGTGATGATAATATTAATTAATAATGATAATAATACTATTGGTAATAATAATACTATAACAAATTAAATATATAAATTTCATATATATATATATATATATTAATGAGGAAGGAGAAAAGAAAATATAAGTGAGTTTAAGTTAGTGTCATAATAAAACACACACAGTATTCAATAATTGAATTACTGAATTCCGATAATCACTTTAATAATTTAATCACGGATGCCACATTGATTAGGGTGACTCATCAATCCACTGATTTGTGTAATTTGAATGTAATCAATCTATGTCACAAATTGCATATATCATGCTATTTTACAGCTAGCATATATCTATTATTATTGTAGATTGCTTTCCATAATTACCATAGTAACTTTGTAGATATATATATATATATATATATATATATATTGGTTAGTGGAAATGAGAAGACAGGTCAATTATCTTATTTCAATATTTGTATTACATTTGTATTATATATATATATATATATATATATATATATATATATATATATATATATATATATATATATATATATATATATATATATATATATATATATATATATATATATATATATATATATATATATATATATATATATATATATATATATATATATATAACTACGTTTTTAAATAATAATAATATTTTTCATAACCACTAAATCATGTAATAGTTTATTAACGTATTTAAAGTTATTATATATTATATATTATATATATACATATATTTATATATACATTTCTATTTACAACAGTTGTTCGTGAATCGTCGGGAATAGCCAAAGGTCAAATGTATTTATGAACACAGTTCAAAGTTTTTGAGACTTCAACATTACAGACTTTGCTTATCGTGTCAGAAACATATAAAGATTAAAGTTTAAATTTGGTCGGAAATTCCCGGGTCATCACAATATCGGGCTGGCGTAACTGCGCTTTAACTTCTGCAGGAAGGAAACGATAGCAATGCTCATACATAATGTCAACGCCACTCCCGGTGTCAACATGCATGCGTTTGATCTGTATTCCGCAATTAGAGATGCGACACTTGATGATAATGGGCTCGTTAACTTTGTCGATCGACATTAAGGGAGGGAATGAAATTGGAATGAGCTCCCAATCCTGGTAGCCGTTGTATTTTATTCGCTGGCCAACTTTGTCTACGTCAACCATATTGATGGTTACATCGGCGCTTTTAGCTTTATCTGTTTTTTGCCATGCGAACGTTTTGGCTTTTGAACTCTCTTCCGTGGCCTTTCCCTTATCTTTCTTTGGCGGCTTGAGATGATCTAATTTTCCCGCGCATAGCGCTTCCAGCACTCGCTCCATTAAATTTTTACACCGATTGGTGTCATGGCTGTGATCGTCATGAAACTCGCAGTACTTTGTTTTATCCCGCTTGTTGAATCCTGTCAGCGGAGTTGGAACTGCAAAGGTTGCGCATACTGGTTCGGTTGCCAAAATTTCTTTTGGTGTTTTAGACAAGCTTTTGAGCAGCGCATAATTCTGATTATTAATACCGCGCTGATTATTGTTTCAAAAACCACCACTTGCTCACCCCTTATCATTTCTTATAGGACCACCACTAGGGTATCTTCCGCGAGAGCTGTTACCGAGATTTTGATCGCGCGAACGATCATCATCGTCTTTCCTTTCATTGCGTGAGCTAGCTGTTGGAATATCATTATCCTCGCCACTCCGCATATAATCATAGCATTCATTAAACGCTTCAGCATAAGTTGTTGGCACTGTATGGCGCAGACGCCTTACCAGCGTTGGATGACGCTCTGTACTTATAGCATGTATCAGTTCGGAAATCTGCTGCTCGGGCTTTAGGTCCGGTATGCGCAAGCACTCATTAGTATATCTCGTGAGAAATTCTCCCAAAGATTCCTTGGGTTCCTGTACAATGTCGTGACATTCGATATGAGTGCGTTTGCGCGGTCTCTGATTCTGATATTGCAGCAAAAACTTCGTCCGCAGATCCATGAACCCGGATATGCTACCCGCCGGGAGTTTATTAAACCATTCGCGAGCAATGCCCTGCAGCGTCATGGGAAATATCTGACACGAAACCGGATCCACCCAACCTTGGGTGTGCATTGCGTCCTCAAAACCCTGCAGGAAGTCATCTGGATCAGTCAAGCCGTTGTAAGTACCTAACGTGTGAGGTATCTTTGGTGCTGATAGAAACGGATATGCAGTTATATGCGGAGGAAACTTATCAAAAGTGGTTGGCAGCTCAAAGGGCGGTTTAACAGGATCCCATTTGAGTCATGCGAAGAAACGCTTCATCATATCCTGAACAAAATTAGGTTGCGAAAATAAGTGGGCCATGTCAGGAGGTGCCGCCTGCATAAATTGGCTTGCGAGATTCGCCTGCCCCTGAATATTTTGACAAGGTTGCCCCGACGTCTGTGGATATAGCCAATGCTGCTGTGTTGGAAAAGAAGGCAGGCTTGACGGCACAGAGTATACGGGTAGCTGAAAAGGTGCCAAAACCTGTGGCGCAGATGCCTGCGAGACCTGAGGATATGTCGTTAAGAGCCCAACTGTATGCGCAGTACTTTGCTGTTGCGCAGTGATTGGCGTCCAATGAGAGTTTGCGTCTGGAATGACACCAAACCCCTAACTATTAAGTAATGCCTACGCATCCGCAGGGGTCAGAAACTGCGATACTGGATGCGGCGGTTGCCAAGGTTGCAAAGGTGTAAATGACGAATTTTGCTGAACACTCTGCGTCTGCAGAGGGATTGAAACCGTGGTACAGTAAATAGGTACCTGGCCGCAGCATACCACATGCGGACCTACTGTTTCGCCGCTAGTGCCTACCAAGATGAGGATTGGATCCACCGAGGAAAAATCAAGCCGCATGGTTGTGACTGGTGAGTTTGCCCTTGGCGGTGTAATTCCATCTGGATATATCGGCTTGTACCTTTGGAAAGGTTCGCCGGACACTGGTGGAGGGCAAGGCGTATATTCCGCCCCTGTAGTCATAGCTTGCGTCTGCTGATTACCAGACGACGTGTTTTGATTGTCTGTTTGAGTACGTTCCGATGAGTCCCCGGAAGTCATGATACTGTAAAAGAGAGAAAAAATTCAGAAATTTTGTGAATAATGAGCCTTATAATTCAAAACTTAAAAAGAAAAAACAATTAAACATGTCTTGAATTAGTTCAGCTCTCAACGAGAGCACCACTTGATCATGCATATATTTTCCATAGGGTCAATATGCCTGTTCAATACGTAAAAAGGGGGGTTTAAGGATCTTAGAACAAGGCTCTCCGGTCCGGCTACCGTGAATAACCCTGGTCGACATGATGATGTCGGCGGGGTGGCCAAGTGATTAAGTCCACCTTCGATAACGGTCGTTGATCAGAAGGCCCCTAGCAAGGTTGTAGGTGCTAGCCGCTAAGAAACTAACATGTAAACCTTGAGAAGATGAACGATGGTAGCTTGCTACGTAGGATGTGTAGTAGGTGGTGGTTACGTAATGTTGGTTCCTCCTAGAATGATAATTAGGGTTTATATATATAGGCAAACCCTAATTCTAGAACCATCCAAGATAATGATAATCTCGTCTATAACTAACTCTCCCGAATCACGGATATAATTATGGAAAAGATATTGACTTGATGACCAAGTAACTGCCGTACCGGGAACAAAGGCATTCGATACATCACTGCATGCCGCATACCGCATACAATGTACACGCTTTCGCATGCTATCGAGTGCCCGCATACGGATGGAATGCGCATGCGGGTTGCGGTATCATTAATATTATGTACCAAACAACGTATATCCAAATACAACCGCAGCAACGCGCGATCGAATTTTTTCTAGTTGATACTAAAGTAAAATAAAAAGACATGTGTTTAATTTGCAATTTCTGAAATGCATTTATCAGCTTATGGACAACCAATGTTTACTAGAAAATAACTATAATACAATTAACTATAATACAATTATGGATTGAGAATGTGATTGTTGCAAGTTTTAATACTAGCTATTTACCGGGGTTATATTATTACTCCGTATATTGCAAGGCCTATTTATATACGGAGTATTTTAAGGGCTTGGCCCATAAAATTACGGGAGTGGACTGACCGCTCCAGAAATGTACAAATTACTCCGTAATTAAATAAAATGTTATGAACTAGTTTTTGAACCCTCGCTTCGCGCCGGGGGTTCGGTTTTCAATGTATTTTATTGCGTTTAGTTTGTAAAATTATTTCGTGGCTAACTATAATTTCGTTGAAGCGCAACTCGAGTCGAACTAAAAGGTGTAACTCGTAAAAGATTTAAATGTTATTTTAAATTAACAATATATATGCATCTCCGCGTTTCGCTATGAAATTGTCGACTTTTAAAAATTTAACGCAAAATCCGATAAGTACCCCAAATATTTAATTTTTTTTAAAAAGCGTCCGTTTTGCGTATAGTTAGTGACATTGTGTTCCTAAAATTATTTCGAGTTTAACGATGGTGTCGGAAAAATTTAACTCGTTGCGAGCGAGAAGATATAACCCGTTGAATATTGGGTGGAGTTTATTTAAGATTTTTTATGAAAATGGTTATTTGACACTTTACCCCCTGTTTGGGGGGTCGATTTGAATTTGTGAAAAAAGTGTGGGGGGTTTTGTTGGTATAATGAAATTCAGTTAAAAGTAAAAAAAAAAGAGTGAAAGGACGAAAATGCCCCTAATTACTATTCATAACTTTTGTCTATTAGATACTTCGATATGGTAATTACATGAATTTTCAATTACATGAATATCATAGATGTAAATTTAACAAATTAAATAAAATATTATTTCATGTTCCCATTAAAAACAACATATTATCTATCTAATCTTATAAAAGGCTAAAAACATGATGTCATTAAACAACATTTCTCAAACTAAAAAAAATTCAAAATAAAAAAGAAATTTTTTTAGACATCCTAGCAAGGTATTCCTTTTTTGATTTTGAGTTTTGCTAATTTAATATTTCCTTTTTACTGCAAGTAGATATTTGTGTTGTATGTTATCACTTTTTTTTTTTTTTTTTTTTTGAAATTTTAAAGAAGATTGAAACTTTTGACATGGGATTTTTTTTATTTTGTAGAGATATCATGTTGGATGTGGACAGGAGAAAGAAAATCAACAAAAATGAGGATCAAATACTTAGAAGCAGGACTGGGTCAAGACATACAGTATTCACTATCTGGCAACATTTGCTAATTTAATATTTCCTTTTTACTGCAAGTAGATAAAGATTGTTTAACCTAACCATCAAAGCAAGTTTATTATGTAAGAACGCTTATTGTTTTATATGCACATCAAGTGTTTGATGAAATGCTTATACAAATAACTATAAATTATTGATGTATGATGTAGTAAATTGATGAATGTTGTATTAAATCACTTGCATGAGTGTCTATTGATTAGGTCATAACTGTGAATTGTTGGACAAGGATGAATCTGTTCAAATCAGCTACCATGGAAGATGTATTTGTGGTCAATAGTTTGGAGTTTGGACGACAGGATGTCTTGCAGTTTTTCAAAGGTACTTGATATCTTTTTTTTCTACGTATAATTCTGTTTTACTAACTATTTCTTCATGTTTTCATTTTAATTTTTTGGTTGGAATTTATGATTTTTTTTTTATGCGTGTTTGGTATTGAAATAATACATGCTTAGCGGTGTTTCACTATGAAGTATGAATAAAGTGATATATTCAAAAGTGGTAAATAAGGTTGTGTTTCGCATTTAATTTGTAATATTGTTGTCATGTCTATAAGATTAGATTTCGTAGTCTTTATATTTAGATTACATGCAGGTACATCGATGTAATCTTATATAGGGATTATATGAAAGTGCATGTATGAAGTTACTTTTTGGCAAGTATTGTTGGGTTTTTTATTTAAGTTTCCAAATATGAGGAAAGCTTAGCCCAAGCCCAACAAAATAGGTCCAAGATGCTTGTTGACTTGGTCAAGTGTCTTAGGCATTATTTGAATCAATTGTGCAGCTGTATTCAAGAGTGAGAGATTACAGAGAGTTGAGAGATCAAGAAAAAGAGTCAAAAAACTCCATTTCCGTCTACAGTGACAGCAGGACAGAAAAGAGACGATCCCCGGAGATCTAACCGTTGGATCTTCATCAAATTTGGGCTGTGTCTTCCTGACATCAGTGCCAAGGTTTTCAACCGTTGAATTCGTCTAAAGAGGTCTGTAGCTCAAGTTACAGCAGGTCGAACAGTAGCAGAATTTTGGGTGATGTTATTACTCTTTTGTCTTTAATTTCTTCATATACTTGTTGATTATTGTTGTTCAAGAGTATGATGATGTTGTATACCTCTAGTTGATCTAGAGAAGGATTATTGTATTGCTCTCTTTGTTGATGATAGTGGAATTTAAGTGGCTTACGAGTCCCGTGGTTTTTACTCTCGATTTTGAGGGGTTTTCCACGTAAAAAGTCTCGTGTTTTAGTGTGTGCTTGATTATTGTTTAGCTACTGATTTGGAACAGATTTGGGGACTGATTTGGGTTGGTTTTGATATAGGTTGTTTGTTAGTTTCCTCACGGGTTCATACGGGTCGGGAAATGCTTGTCAAACGGGTTTGTTTCCGCTTTGTAGATTGCCCGTTGTGATTATTTTCCCATCAAATTGGTATCAAGAGCTAGGTTATTTGATTTGACTTGTGTGAAAGGTGGAAGCTAATACAAGTAAAATGATTAGTTTAAATGGTTCAAATTATCATGTTTGGAAAGGCAAGATGGAGGATCTTCTTTATGTGAAAGATTATTATTTGCCTGTTTTTACTGAGGATAAACCTGAGGAAAAATCTGATGCTCAATGGAAAATTTTGCATAGACAAGTATGTGGGTATATTCGGCAGTGGGTTGATGATAATGTTGTGAATCATATTACTGGGGAGACTGATGCTAAAGCCTTATGGAAAAAGCTTGAGCAGTTATATGAGCGAAAGACTGGGAATAACAAGTTGTTCTTAATTAAGCAGATGATGGCTTTGAAGTATCATGATGGGACTCCTATTACAGATCACTTAAACGCATATCAGGGTATTATAAATCAGCTTGCAGGTATGGGTATCAAGTTTGAGGATGAGATTCAGGGTCTCTGGTTACTTGGTACATTACCGGACTCTTGGGAGACTTTAGGACATCTTTGTCCAACTCTGCACCAAATGGTACTATCACCATGGAATTGGCTAAGGGTAGTATTTTGAATGAAGAGATGAGAAGAAAGTCACAAGGTTCCTCTTCACAGTCAGATATCTTGGTCACAGAAACGCGGGGGAGAAGTCATAGTAGAGGTCAGGGTAAAAGAGGCAATCATCGTAGCAGCTAACGCAAAGGTAAATTTGCTAATGTTGAGTGTTATAATTGTCATGAAAAGGGGCACACAAAGTGGTATTGTCCAAAGTTGAAGAATGAGAAGAAAAAGGCATATGACAAGAATAAACAAAAGAAAAGTGATGGTGGTGATGATGATAAGGTTGAAGTTAACGCTATCACAGATGAGTTCTTTGTTTGTATTGATTATGATATGATCAATCTTACTCATGATAACACGAGTTGGATTGTTGATAGTGGTGCTACATGTCATGTTGCAATTTGTAGAGATCACTTCTCATCTTACACTCCAGGTGACTATGGATTTGCTAGGATGGGTAATGCCGGGTTATCAAAGATCGTTGGTATTGGAGATGTTTGTTTGAAATTTGACACGGGAATGGAGTTAGTTTTGCATAATGTAAAACATGTTCCGGATATGAGACTTAATGTTATTTCAACAGGCATTCTTGATGATGATGGTTATTATAACAGTTTTGGTAATGGTATTTGAAAACTAACTCTTGGTTCTATGATAGTGGGAAGAGGCAAGAAAGACTCAAGATTATACATCACGCGTCCGAAGATCATCCAGAACATTGTTAACGCAGTGGACAATGTTGATTCTACTAAGTTGTGGCATAAAAGACTTGGCCACATGAGTGAAAAGGGGATGTCTATCTTGTTCAAGAAGAATGTGTTGTCGGGTGTTAGTGGTATTGATTTGAGTAAGTGTTCTCACTGTTTGGCAGGGAAACAGACCAGAGTTGTGTTTAAGAGTCATTCTTCTTTTCGAATGGAGAACGTACTTGATCTAGTTCATTCGGATGTTTGTGGGCCTATGAAGACTAGGACACTTGGTGGATGTTCCTACTTTGTTACATTCATCGATGATCATTCCAGGAAGGTGTGGGTTTATACCTTAAAGTCAAAGGATCAAGTATTTGAAAAGTTTAAGGAATTTCATACACTAGTTGAAAGGCAAACGGGGAAGAAACTCAAGTGTATTCGGACTGATAATGGCGGTGAATACATTGGCAGATTTGATGCTTATTGTAAGGAGAATGGAATTCGACATCAAAAGACTCCACCAAAGACACCTCAGTTGAATGGCTTAGCAGAGAGGATGAACAGAACTTTGGTTGAGAGAGTTAGATGTTTGCTTTCACATGCAGGGTTGTCCGATTCCTTTTGGGGTGAGGCTTTAAATACGGCAGTTCATATTATTAATCTAACCCCTTGTGTTCCTTTGCGTTTTGATGTTCCTAACAGGGTTTGGAGCGGCAAAGATGTTTCTTACCATCATTTACGAGTTTTTGGATGTAAAGCTTTTGTTCATGTTCCCAAAGATGAGAGGTCAAAGCTTGATATGAAGACTAAGCCATGTGTATTCCTCGGCTATGGTGAAGATGATTTTGGGTACAGGTTATATGATCCAGTTCAGAAGAAACTTGTACGAAGTCGAGATGTTGTTTTTACAGAAGATCAGATGTTAAAAGATGTTGAGAAGACAGATTCAGTTCCTCAACCTAGTACTGATCTTGTTGATTTGGATCCAGTTACTCCACAACATGTTGGAGATGATGTTCAGAATGATGAACATGGTACTGATGTTGGTGATGCTCTGGAGCAGGTAGAGATTCCAGTACCAGATATTCCTTCATTTGTCCCACTTAGGCGGTCTACTCGAGACCGTCATCCTTCTGTTAGATATTCTGCTGATGAGTATGTATTACTCACTGATGGGGGAGAGCCAGAATGTTATTCAGAAGCAATGAAAGATGAGCATAAGAAAGAGTGGGGTGAAGCTATGCAAGATGAGATGAATTCTTTGTATGAGAACAATACTTATGACCTGGTGAAGTTACCTAAAGGCAAAAGAGCTTTGAGAAACAAATGGGTATTCAAAGTGAAGACAGATGAGCTTACTTCACAACCAAGGTACAAAGCTAGGTTAGTCGTTAAAGGATTCAGCCAGAAAAAGGGTATTGATTTTGATGAGATTTTCTCTCCGGTCGTGAAGATGGGATCTATTCGAGTGGTTCTTGGGTTAGCTGCTAGTCTTGATCTTGAGGTTGAACAGATGGATGTCAAGACTGCTTTTCTTCACGGTGATTTGGATAAGGAAATCTACATGATGCAACCTGAAGGTTTTCGGGTTAAAGGTAAAGAAAATTATGTTTGTAGACTTCATAAAAGTCTATATGGGTTGAAGCAAGCACCGAGACAGTGGTATAAGAAGTTTGAGTCGGTTATAGGAAAGCAAGGCTACCGAAATACAACTTCAGATCATTGTGTTTTCTTTCAGAGGTTTGGTGATGATGATTTCATTATATTGTTGTTATACGTTGATGATATGTTGATTGTTGGTAAAAATATGAAAAGAATTGCGCAGTTGAAGCGAGAATTGAGCAAGTCTTTTGCTATGAAAGACTTAGGACCAGCAAAACAGATTCTTGGCATTCGGATTTTTAGAGATAGAGGTGCTAAGACGTTACATATATCACAAGAGCAATACATTGAAAAGGTGCTTAGTAGATTCAACATGGAGAATGCTAAAGTGGTTAGTTCTCCTCTTACTAACAACTTTAAGCTAACAGATAGAGATTGCCCTTCTTCAAAGGAGGATGTTGAGGAGATGGATAAAGTTCCATATGCTTCAGCGGTTGGTAGCTTGATGTATGCTATGGTGTGTACTAGGCCTGATATAGCTCATGCGGTAGGTGTTGTTAGTCGGTTTATCTCAAATCCGGGTAAGAAGCATTGGGAAGCAGTTAAATGGATTATGAGATACTTACGAGGTACTTCAAAGTTGGGTATCACATTTGGAAATGGAGAGCCGATGCTTGTTGGTTATACAGACTCAGATATGGCAGGAAACAAAGATAACATGAAATCCACTTCTGGGTATTTGATGACTTTCGCAGGGGGAGCAGTTTCATGGCAATCAAGGTTACAAAAATGTGTTGCATTGTCTACAACCGAGGCTGAGTATATGGCAGCAACAGAAGCGTGCAAAGAACTATTGTGGATGAAAAGGTTTCTACAAGACCTTGGGTTTAAGCAATCACGATATGTGGTTCTTTGTGATAATGAGAGTGCGATTCATTTGGCTAGAAATTCTATGTATCATAAGCGGACAAAACATATAGATGTGCGGTATCATTGGATTAGAGAACGTCTTGAAGATGGTTCGTTTGAACTTGATAAAGTTCACACCGTTCATAATGGTTCCGATATGTTTACAAAGGCTTTAGCAAGTGACAAGCTTAAGGTATGTTGCTCGATCGCCGGGATGGCGATTCCTTCCACATAATTGGAAAGGGGGAGATTTGTTGGGTTTTTTATTTAAGTTTCCAAATATGAGGAAAGCTTAGCCCAAGCCCAACAAAATAGGCCCAAGATGCTTGTTGACTTGGTCAAGTGTCTTAGGCATTATTTGAATCAATTGTGCAGCTGTATTCAAGAGTGAGAGATTACAGAGAGTTGAGAGATCAAGAAAAAGAGTCAAAAAACTCCATTTCCGTCTACAGTGACAGCAGGACAGAAAAGAGACGATCCCCGGAGATCTAACCGTTGGATCTTCATCAAATTTGGGCTGTGTCTTCCTGACATCAGTGCCAAGGTTTTCAACCGTTGAATTCGTCTAAAGAGGTCTGTATCTCAAGTTACAGCAGGTCGAACAGTAGCAGAATTTTGGGTGATGTTATTACTCTTTTGTCTTTAATTTCTTCATATACTTGTTGATTATTGTTGTTCAAGAGTATGATGATGTTGTATACCTCTAGTTGATCTAGAGAAGGATTATTGTATTGCTCTCTTTGTTGATGATAGTGGAATTTAAGTGGCTTACGAGTCCCGTGGTTTTTACTCTCGATTTTGAGGGGTTTTCCACGTAAAAAGTCTCGTGTTTTAGTGTGTGCTTGATTATTGTTTAGCTACTGATTTGGAACAGATTTGGGGACTGATTTGGGTTGGTTTTGATATAGGTTGTTTGTTAGTTTCCTCACGGGTTCATACGGGTCGGGAAATGCTTGTCAAACGGGTTTGTTTCCGCTTTGTAGATTGCCCGTTGTGATTATTTTCCCATCAAGTATCATGTAAATATTCTTAAAGATATTATGTACAAAGGTACTTCACATTTGTGGATACAATTTGTGATTGGCAGCAAGGTATATTAGTGTATGTTAATATTTTATTATAATATCATTAGGAGGTTAAAGCTGATTTTAAAAGGACGAAGAGAGTTTTGCATGATGTTAAAGTTAGACATTTTGTGCGGTATTTTCTATATGTTATAGGTATGTAGATACATGGAAGTCTAAAATGGTACTTCATCAAGATGTCATACAAATTATTTTTGACAATTTTAGATCTTCAATGGGAGGTTTCTTGTATATAATCTATTAATAGTAGAACATTATGGTCAAAAAGCATGCTAAAGAATTATTGTTAGTTAAGTTTGTAATTCATCTAACTAAACCTTTCATGCGCTCAACATCACATGGAATTTTTCAGAGGTGTTGGTGGTATCAAGTATTTGATTTATTTGGGAAACGCCGGTAACTTTATGAAGCTTTGTTGTGTAGGAACAATTACAGGTTTTGAAATATATGACAAAACGTGTTCGAGTCTCGGATCGAGTTGATATAAAGTTTGACCTCTGAAGTCAGAAGGGATCCTGCATGTTTCACAAGCAAGTTTTTCATATGCGCTATTACTTTGACAAGTTAGTTTTTTCATATGCACTATTACTTTCAAGGTGTTTATTCCTGGTAGTGATAAATTACTTTGGTATATTTAATCCTTATTACTTTGACAAGTTAGTTTTTTCATATGCACTATTACTTTCAAGGTGTTTATTCCTGGTAGTGATAAATTACTTTGGTATATTTAATCCTTATATGTTATTGGACAAGATTATAGATGACACTATTTGGTTCTTAAGATCTTTGATTTTTTTTTTTTTTTTTACATGCTGTAATCATCAGGCTCTTTATCTATTGGTGAGTGTGCAACAATTTAAATCTTGATTGTGTATTATTAAAGCCTATTGCGAAGTACTTATGAGAATTATTTACCATTATTATTTTCGACCCATTTACTTTTCGGTTGTCTTAGTTATAATAATTGTTTTAGTTATTTCATCTCCTTTCATATTTCATATGGGATAAATATCTTGCGTTTTTACACGTTTGTGGTTTGTAATCTTAGCTAATTAGGATTAGCAAAGGGTGATGCAGATATATGTAAACGGGTTGTTGGATTTGTCTTGGGCCCAAGAAGCCCAATTAGTGTAACCTGGGCTGGATATGTTTCAACTCTTGGTCCATGGTTTAAAAGATGGGATAAGGTTCCTAGAGTTACATAGGGATAAAGAACCGAGAATTAGAAAGTGTCAAACTACTATCCTAAGTTTATGGCTTTATTTTCATGTTTATCCTTTTATCTTTTTCTTAGTGTTGGAGTCAGACTACTATATATTAGGGTCACATTAGTTTTTAAAATTTAGTTAGTTGATGATTATTAATTTTGTTTACGTAAGTAAAACTTTAAACCGTGAAGGTTTATTATTCAACAGAGAAGGTTGTGTTTTGTTTAAATCGAGAAGGTTTAATCGCTATCCTATCTTTATTGTTTAGTCACGATCCGTTTTTTCATTATGTGGTATCAGATTTCAGGCATGGCTAAACAAGTTGAGATTTAGAAACTGAATCTCAAGATTCAAGAGTTGGAAGACATGAAAAATCTCTTGCGTAATATAGAGATAAAGCTTGACAATCTTGAATTTTCAAGAGCAGCTCAATCGTATGATTTTGTTGATTCGGTTGATCGAGTTTTTAACATGGACTACGTTCCCGAACCTTGTGCGGCTGAGGACACCGTACCTATTTATGATTCTGATGGTGACGAAGAGACACAAGAGGACATGGTGAATATCACTTTGGCACCTTTTGTATTGCCAATCACCCGATCTACTGAAGACAAGATAAGTGATTGTCCTTTTTGTGCGCTAGAAAAAATTATCGACAACACATACAAGGTTGAACTTTCGGGTCATTACAATGTATTGGCCACTTATAATGTTGTTGATTTGAAACCATATATCGGGGATGGTGGCGATGATGTAGACTCGAGGACGAGTCTTATCGAAGAAGGGGAGGATGATGCAGAATTAAGTGTGAATCGTGATAGCCCAAGTCAAGTAATAAACCCAAGTCAAGCAACAAGACTAGATGATTATCTGATGATTTTTGGGCCACAAAGCATTCGGGCTGGAGTGGGATAAAATGCCACGCATGGGATGGCAGGAAGGGAAAGTCAAACATTTAGTTTGTTATGATTTGTTTTTATCTCTTATTGCTTTTATGTTTATCTTAATATTTAAAATGTAACTTGCTCCTTAATTCTTGCTTCTTAATTCACGAGCACTATATATGTAATGTGCTTAGATGGATATTGGAGTTAGTTGATGATTATTAATTTTGTTTACGTAAGTAAAACTTTAAACCGTGAAGGTTTATTATTCAACCGAGAAGGTTGTGTTTTGCTTAAACCGAGAAGGTTTAATCGCTATCCTATCTTTATTGTTTAGTCACGATCCGTTTTTTCATTAAAGGGTCAAAAGGGTGATTCAAACCGTGCTCCTTTTAATGAAGATAAGAAGCAGATGATGATTGAATGTAACATGGTTGGAGAAACATTCGAAGACATGGTAAGTGTCGTAGTTTTGTTCATGGACAGCAAAAGATTAAGCATTTGAATTTAATGGCATTGCTTACTTTTTAAACTAAATATGATGAGAATATGCATATTTTGTGGTTTAGTAATGCAAATCTTTTCTTCATAACACCTGCATAAAATGTGTTTTTTATCCTCAAGCTTGGATCATGGACTACTCTGCATTTTCAGTTTCTTACTTATTCCCTTCTATATGGATTTTGAAGCATTTGACCTGAGGATATCAACATATCGTGTTTCTTTTAAATGTCTAATCATTATGAAGAAATCCACTATTCTTACTCGAACACAAAGAATATACATAGGACTTTTGATCACTAAACTTAGTGTGATATTATAATGTAGATTTGTTTGTCAAACCCGTGGTTTCGTTATGAATCTCGACTTTGATTATCAAGTTTACATTGTTATGAAAATTAAATGTGCTCCCATCTTGATAACCGATTTAGTTCAAGTAAGTTTTGGTAGTCTATGTTTGTATACTGAACATGAACGATTTGATTATATGGGTCTTGACTGTTCGTATGGTTAGTGGGCATTTGATTATATGGGTCCTGTTTTTTTTGTGGTCATTTGGGTCTCCATTGAATGCCATTAATTTGTACATGTGTTATTGTAAATTGTTTAAAAGAGTCACCTTCAATTTATTCGATTATATATTATATTTCTATATTGGATGCCATTTAGTTTTTGTGTCCCTATTTTATAAAAGTAACGCTCATATTTGAGAGTAAAACCTAACAAAGGATTAAAAAAGCTTGATATAAATGTTAGTAGTACAATGAAAAATGAAGAATGCGGCTGAAGTGGAGTGTTACATTGTTTAGTACAATGAAAAATGAAAGAATGCAGCTGAAGTGGAGTGTTACATTGTTTATGAAATTTTGTATCATTCACCTAAATAAACTCAATCTTATACTACGTATTATGTTATCATGCATTGAAAAACGTGTCATAGTTATAAAGTCTTAATGATAATATATATTTTTATAGCCATAATTTTTTTTTCTTTTGATTTTTTTTTAACAAACCCGTGAATTCACGGGTCTTTAAACTAGTTGATATGAATATATGTACAAATGAAATATGATGGGATAGCATACAGAAACAGATACACAATATGATACATGTATATATGCAAAAAACTAAGCTATCTGTTACCACCTATTTTGCTCAGGACCTTCCGGTCATTTCATGTTCCCATTGTTGAAAATAATGAGGTAAAAAGTCCGGAGGGAGGGGTATAATTTTTTTGTATGTACAAAATTAATTTGACGCAGAATTAAGTGTGAATCGTGATAGTCTAAGTCAAGTAATAAGCCCAAGTCAAGCAACAAGACTAGATGATTATTTGATGACTTTTGGGCCACAAACATTCGGGCTGAAGTCGGATAAAATGCCACGTATGGGATGACAGGAAGAGAAAGTCAAACATTTAGTTTGTTATGATTTATTATTATCTCTTATTGCTTTCATGTTTATCTTAATATTTAAAATGTAGCTTGCTCCCTTAATTCTAGCTTCTTAATTCACGAGCATTATATATTAATGGATTGAAAGGATCGTGACTAAACAAGAAATTGACAAGATAATAGTGAACCTTCTCGGTTCAAGATAACAGTGATTAAAACCTTCACGACTTAATCAAAACACAAAACAAAGCCCGTAGCTTTTCTGTATTTCACGTGAATATTAATGAAACCAAAACTTAAATCTCTTGTGTGCTTACAGCCAAATATAAAAGAAAACAAGATTACTAGAAAGAGGAAACAAATAAATAAAATAGGTAAGCAAATAATTCAGAAATCAGACAACGATTCCTTGTTCCACTAGAAGCTTCCATCTTAACCTTGGCCCACTTTGTGCACCCTTGATCCAATTCCCACGTGATCCATGTATGTCCCCAAATTTGTGGGTTGCAAACGAATTCGGCCCAAAAATACATCATTCTCCCTTCTTCGAAAAGACTCGTCCTCGAGTCTAGGAGTTCAATCTTGTCGGCATATTCATTAATTTTTTCTAACACACGAACCCCAATTAATTTTTGGACAACACCAGGAGCCTCAAAATTGACAAATCCAAAACAAAATTCAAGTTGCAAGTTGCTTTGAACCTGAATATCATCGGTCTTAATAAAATTAAATCTTTTAAACTCGTCATCCAACATTGCATGTGTATAACTCAATGGGACATCCTTGATGATGAAGATAGAATACCCATCAGTTTTTACATTATGAATAATATTTTCAATAGCACCCTCTTCTTCCTCAAAAATACTCATCCTCGAATTTGTCTCACCGACGATTAGTGATCTCGAAGGCGACCAGGTGAGATTCACTTCGTCCTCTTGTGCTTCTTCAGTGTCATAAATAGGATCGGTATCTTCCTCTTCCCCATCAAGAGTATCATAAACTGGTGTTGTATCTTCAGTCAACATAATTTCAGGAACATACTCCATATTAAATATTTCATCAATCTTCATACCAACGGTCCGTACGGGATCATTATAATGGTCCCATCTGAATCCTATCGGCGCATCAGCGAATGGATTCATATCTTCCCACCGGTCTTTTGTTTGGTCCGAAGCATGGCATTCATCATATTTATGATGTCTACCTAACTCTAATATTGCTATCCTTCGTCGCAAACGCTCAATCTCCAACTCCCTAAGCCGTTGCTGTAAACGAGCAATCTCAGCATCACGAGGATCATTACCACTGCCTCTTTCGGCGATTCTGTGATCTGATCTCTTGTAATAACCACCATGTTCTTGTTTAGCCATGTCTGGAATCTGATACCACATAATGGATTGAAAGGATCATGACTAAACAAGAAATTGACAAGATAATAGTGAACCGTTCTCGATTCAGGATAACAGTGATTAAAACCTTCACGGCTTAATCAAAACACAAAACAAAGCCCGTAGCTTTTCTGTATTTCACGTGAATATTAATGAAACCAAAACTTAAATCTCTTGTGTGCTTACAGCCAAATATAAAAGAAAACAAGATTACTAGAAAGAGGAAACAAATAAATAAAATAGGTAAGCAAATAATTCAGAAATCAGACAACGATTCCTTGTTCCACTAGAAGCTTCCATCTTAACCTTGGCCCACTTTGTGCACCCTTGATCCAATTCCCACGTGATCCATGTATGTCCCCAAATTTGTGGGTTGCAAACGAATTCGGCCCAAATCTACATCATATATGTATTGTGATCAAATGGATATTGGAGTTAGTCGATTATATTATTATTTTGAGTGAAATAAACTTGTAGCCGAGAAGGCTTGGTTGTTTGTTTAGCAATTATGTCATTGGTGAATAATATTCAATTATATTTTGCTTTTGTATTGGTGAGTAATATCTAATACTAGTTATCCTGTTATATTTAGCCATCGATAGAGGAGTTCAATATTTGGTTTCAAACCGTTTAATCCGAAAACCAAACCGAAACCAAACCGAAAAAAATCAAACCGAAATTAAAATACGGTTTTTGGATCGATCATAATCGAAACCGAATTCCGAATTTGGTTTTCGGTTCGGTTTTCGGTTTTGGGTGTGTTTGGTACACAAGCTTCTTGGAGCTTATGAGAGCTTAAACTTATTATTTTCATAAGCTCCAGCTTCTAACCTTGTTTGGCAGACAAATATTCCAGAGCTTATGAAAAAAATAACCTCTGAAAAAATAAGCTACTAGAAGTAGCTTTTGAAAATAAGTCAGGGAGCTTATGAAGGTAAAATTACATTACTAGCCCTTAAATCATTATTTAAAATTAATTTTTTGATACATTCATGTCATTTTACATACATAAGCTCCAGCTACTTTACCAAACACTTATAAAACATAAGCTCCAGCTTCTAGCTTAAAAAATAAGCTTCAGCTTCCAGCTCTAGCTACAAGCTCCAGCTCCAGCTACAAGCTAGTTTCATCCAAACACACCCTTTGAATATTTTGAATTTTGTTTAACCGAAAACCGAATTTAAAACCGAATTCAAATTAAATAATATATTATTATATGGGTAATGGATAAAAGCTGTAGGTATAGCTCAAACTTTTCGATTTCCATCCATTTTCCCGCCTATTCATCCAATTTCTCACCCATGAGTCACAAAAGTTACTTTTATATTATTAAAAACATTGTTATATTTAAATATAAAATAGATTTTGTAAACATTTGTTGGCCCTAATTCCCTAAATTAGTCATATTCTCCCACAAAACTCTAACACACGGTCCACACTCATCTAACGATTGAATCTTCACATTCTTATTCTTATTCTTATTATCGCTTTTGAATTTCTGATAATCAGGTTGTTTTTTGAATTTCTAATTTGATAACATAAGATAAATTGATATATTTCGGTTTTTGCTAAAGAACATATAATATGTTGTTAGTTTATTGTACTTTGGGAGTTTGGGTGGATTAGCTATTTTAATTTTTTTCAATGATTTTAGTTTAATGTATTGGTGTTAAAGTAGTTGGTGTTTTAATAGGTAGATATAATACGTTCGATGTAAGTGTGATGATAAACAAATAATTAAAGTATAAATAACATAACTATTGAGTCAAATTAAAGTACCATGTTTATGTGCTTTGATAAGATTGATAACATTGATACAAGGCATCCTTCTGTGCTTTGTATTGCTTACAACTTCGAGGTGATTTATATTTTGCTATATGCTTCAAGTCATGTATCGTTAATGATTACCTATTTGATTAGTTATTTGGCAAGCAAATGAATGCAATTGCTATTGTTGTACATTTAGACTTGATAAATAAGACATAAGGATATTGTAATTAAAGAAGATGAGATTTCTAGCTTGCCTTTCATTTCGTTCATACATCTAGATTACTCTCCACCGTTCCATTTGTCTTCTAAATCACTCATATAATATATTAGTGCTAATCAAGTGACACATCATATGTTCATAGGTTCTGACCCGTTTATGTGATTATGTTGATTTGGGTTACACTGTCTCTGAAGGTCATTTGAGTAGCATTTTTTATAAGAAAAGTGATAATTGAAGATATCAACATTGAACTGATCAGAATCAATTCTAACAAATATTTAGAAGTCTTTTAATATATATAAAACTTCATTTAAACCAATTATAACCATCTGAAGATGTCAAATGGGTATAACAATATTTTTTATAATTAATTCAAATGTGAATAAAGATTGAAACGCCATTTGATTCTTTGATGAGCAAAAGTGGTCAAATAGGACATTCCATGCTATTGGTAGATTAAGAAGTTCCAAGAATTTAGTGGAGAAGCAAGACTGCAACAGAAACCATGAATCTTGAATATATTTTTATGTTGTAGGATGTTCTATTGGAACGTGATGGTGTATTCATTAGTTGCTAAATGGGTCTGGCAGGTTGAGCTTTAGTCGCTTTTTGGTGCAACTGTAGTTTATAGTCATTTGTTAGTAAATTGGGTCGTTGTAATTTGTTTTTAGTTGTTTGGAGTCATGAGTCTTGCATGTTCCTTGAGGTCCATGTTTTTAGTGTAAGGCCTATTGGACATTTTTCTTGATTAAATATAATAGCCTTTTAGAAAACAACTATGTATTATACTCATTTAACCTTTAATTGTTGTGTTTTTACATTTAACCTGTAATTGTTTTGTTTTTAACTGATGTTGTTGTTGGTGTAGGTTGTTCGCTTGGTATTTGGTTATCATCTTGGTGAAGGTATTGGTTTAGTTTTATTATTGTTGGAAGCTTCGACGAGCCCAACACACCCACTATAGAGGATCTAGACTATACTAGACTCACTACACCAACACTTTGACGTTGATTAGCCTTTAATTTTATGAATTCTTAGTGCACAATAGTACTTAGGCGACAGTGTCGACCATATATCATTTAGGCGGTATAACCGACCATGTATCACTTAGGCGGCAGAGCCGACCATATAATAAAAATAACACAAGTGCACTAAGAACTCAAACACGAACTAAGGCTTAACCGGAAAACTTAACAAAGAACACTTTTATTAATACAAAGAAACAATTACAATATTATGGACTCAACTCACACTCTTACTTCTTCACAACTTCTACTTCTAACTCTTTTCCAATTCTTACTTCTTTTCTACTTCACACTTCACTTACTCACTCCTTTCACAACTTGATTACTGTGACACCGCTGATTTTTTTTTTTTTTTTTAATACGTGGCGGAAGCATAATATTAATTTAATACGATATCCACATTAACTATTGTTAATACAACCTGTGTCACGTGTCATTACAAAATACTTGTTTATACAGAGAAAGACATTTTACAAAAAGATTATTGTTTTCATAAAGCAAGACAACATCAGAGTTAACTCCTGTCAAACATAACATCTTCATGCCCGTCTTCTCCCTAAAAGCATAAACTACAAAAGCTAATAACCTGCAGGGAGGAGAGGGAGGGGAATTAGCACGAAGCTAAGTGAGTACGACTAACTACAGGCCATAGCATACATAAGTGTTATACTAATCATGTCACATAGTCTAACACACAAACATCACCCAGTAGTGCAGTCTACAGAGACTCCGGCGGTTCGGCCAAACCATTAACCTCCAGTTGATCGGGCTGGGGTTTACCGGAAGTTCCTCCTACATACCGTGTTGCATAAATCATCCACACGCGACGTACGCGTCATTCAAACATATACTACACGGATGCAAATAGGCTACCACATGAGGAACCCAACCCGCAGGTTGATCTCTCCTATCGAATTAGGCTACCACAAGATAGGGACGCACTGGGCTCCAGCAGACAAGCATCAACTAACATGCAGTCATCACAAGGTACTAACTAATCACAACAATAAGTATATCTAACAAGCATGACAATCATAATATAACATGCTACAATATACTATATTCTCCAGTTAGTCCCACTCACCAAATACCAGCAAACGAGAAGGTATTCAGCTATCTAATCACTGAACCTTCTCTTTCTCCTTTTCTCCTGAGAAAACATATACACAAGTTAGTTTCTGTCCGTTAACACCAAATAACACAATATAAAAATTTTTGTCAGAAAAACTGTCCGCTAAAATTTTTCTCCTTAACACTTGTGCACTTTCAAAATTTACATCAAAATCATCAAAATACAAACGGGCAGCATAACGGCTAAAACTCAACACTTTGGTAAAATATTCTGCCCTGGACACTCAGTCGGTCGACTGACTCTTACAGTCGGTCGACTGTCGACACAACCGGTCGACTGACATTCCCAGTCGGCCGATTCATTTGGTATATCCACAATCGGTCGAAAGTCAATACTCAGTCGGTCGGTTGTCTGTCAATCGGTCGGTTCACTACGTCGGTCGGTCGACTGTCGACTGACAGTCGGCCGACTGTGTTCATCTTCTTCAGAAACTGAACATAGGCTACGGACTTCAAGCTAAATTCACCAAAACTCGATCTAGAGCTCGTTTTCGACATCAAAACTTACCACAACTCAATTACTACATGTTATAGACTATAAACCCACAACAATTTGACCATAACAACACTTAAATCACTTGTTTTGACACAAATTCATGCTTTTGAACAAATACACTTAAAAACACCATTTTAACACCAAATTGATCATGAAAGCTCATGATTCATACCTTAAAAGAATCAGTAGAGTGTAAAGAACGTGATTCCAAGACCAATTCGAGCTCAAGATCAACAATGGGGAATTAGGGTTTTGGTAGTTGGAGAAGATGAAGAACGGGGTGGTTTGGGAAAATTCTGGAAAATGCAAGAAAGGGATAGACACAAGTCTATTATTTGGGATTAAATCCCATACTGTGTGACACACGGGTATTTATCAGTTATCTGATATCTTTCGTACATCATTTGGTAACCCAAACGAAGTCCAAATTAAATAAACAAACCTGTTCTGTGACCCTTGTCACAAAATGGTCCTAACCACATTATTATTTAATAATAAATATTAAATAAAAATAAAAGCACATAGTAACACAATACTAACTTAAGGGCACATTAGTAATCTTACATCTAGGCCCGAATGAGGATGTTACAAATCTACCCCCCTTAAGAAGATTCCGACCTCGGAATCTGGTCAAGGTCAAACAACTGGGGATAGTGCGCCCTCATTAACTCCTCGGTTTCCCAGGTCAAGTTGGAACCTAAACTATGTCGCCATTCCACTAACACCATTGGAATCTGTTTCTTTCTTAACTTGGTGACTTTCTTGTCCACTATACGAATTGGCTCTTCTACTAACTTCTTAGTCAAATCAACTTTCAAGTCTTTCAATGGAAGAATCTGACTTTCATCGTCTACTTTACACTTTCTTAAATAACACACATTGAACGTGTTGTGAATTCCTGCTAACTCTGAAGGAAGATCTAAGACTACCGTTTGATCGTTCAAAATCTCTATGATCGGAAATGGCCCAATATACCTCGGAGCTAGTTTACCACGTTTTCCAAATCTGATCACCCCTTTCCACAGTGATACCTTCAAGTATACACGATCACCTACATGAAATGTTACCGGACGTCTGCGCGGATCAGCATACATCTTTTGTCGATCTCTAGCTGCCTTTAATTTCTCACGTGCAATTTCAACTTTTTCTGCAGTTATCTGAACAATCTCGGGACCTGCAAATTGTTTCTCACCTGCTTCTAACCAACACGTAGGAGTTTTGCATTTTCGACCATACAACATTTCATCCGGTGGCATTCCGATACTCGAATGATATGAATTGTTGTAAGCGAACTCTATCAATGGAAGATGCAAATCCCAAGAACCACCATACTCTAAGACACATGCTCTCAACATGTCTTCTAACGTTTGAATCGTTCGTTCACTCTGACCGTCTGTTTGTGGATGATATGCTGTACTAAGATTCACACGCGTACCCAGATTCTGTTGTAAACTGTTCCAGAAGTTAGATACAAACCTAGTATCCCTGTCGGAAACTATTGACAATGGTACACCATGTCGACTAACGATTTCCTTCAAGTACAACTCTGCCAAATCACTCAACGAAGCTATTTCACGAGTAGCTAAAAAGTGAGCACTCTTTGTTAAACGATCCACAATCACCCAGATCATGTCGTGTCCTTTCTGGGTTCGGGGTAACTTGGTTACAAAATCCATCGTTATATGATCCTACTTCCACTGAGGAATTTCTAACTGTCTTAGAGATCCATACGGTTTCTGATGTTCTGCCTTAACTTGCGCACAAATATGACATTTTTCGACAAAATTTGCAACATCTGTCTTCATTGTCGGCCACCAATACAATGTTTTCAAGTCTCTATACATCTTTGTACTACCTGGATGCACTGATAATCTCGATTTATGCGCTTCAGTAAGGATTAAATCTCTCAAATCTCCAAGCATAGGCACCCAAATTCGGTCTTTATAGGTCTTTAATCCTCTAGAGTCATTGCATAGGTCAAATTTTCTTTTAATCACTTGTTCAGTCTTTAGATTTTCGTCATTCAAAGCTACTAACTGTACGGTTTTCAATCGATCAATCAAGTCTGAAACTATCTCAATTCTCATAAATCTAACATTTTCGACTGTTTTCTTGCGACTCAGAGCATCTGCGACCACATTTGCTTTACCCGGATGGTATTTAATCTCACAGTCATAGTCTTTAATCAATTCTAAACATCGACGTTGACGCATATTTAATTCTTTCTGCGAAAAGATATATTGAAGACTCTTATGATCTGTATAGATTTCACAATGTGTACCATACAAATAATGTCTCCAAAGCTTCAAAGCAAACACAACTGCAGTTAACTCTAAATCGTGAGTAGGGTAGTTTCGTTCATGATTCTTCAACTGCAGTTCATAAGAGTCTAATTCCCCATTGGTAGTTGGAGAAGATGAAGAACGGGGTGGTTTGAGAAAATTCTGGAAAATGCAAGAAAGGGATAGACACAAGTCTATTATTTGGGATTAAATCCCATACTGTGTGACACACGGGTATTTATCTGTTATCTGATATCTTTCGTACATCATTTGGTAACCCAAACGAAGTCCAAATTAAATGAACAAACCTGTTCTGTGACCCTTGTCACAAACTGGTCCTAACCACATTATTATTTAATAATAAATATTAAATACAAATAAAAGCACATAGTAACACAATACTAACTTAAGGGCACATTAGTAATCTTACATCTAGGCCCGAATGAGGATGTTACAATTACAAATGAAACTCCTCACCCATATTTATACTTGTCCATAGAAGTTTCTACACACTAGATATTTCCATGGATAAATATCTAGATATTTCTCACCTACAAATATCTATATTATCTAGATTTTTCTACATATAAATATCTAGATATTTTCTTTTACATATTAATATCTAGATATTTTCTTATACATATTAATATCTAGATATTTTTCCATACATATTTACAAATTCCATGTTATTCCAAATTTGCATTGTATTTTAACACTCCCCCTCAATGCAAATTTTCTTCCAACGATGACTTGCAGACCATTCCAAGTGCTTCTCTGAATTTTGTAAACTTTGGTTTACTTAGGCTCTTGGTGAATATATCTGCAAATTGTTCATCTGTCTTTGTTGGCACCATCTTGATCTCCCCTTCAAGGACCTTCTCGCGAACATAGTGATAGTGTACTTCTATATGTTTTGTTCTTGCATGAAAGACTGGATTCTATGCTAGACGTATAGCTGATAGGTTATCGCAGAAAAGCTCTACTTCATAGTCTGTTGATTGATGAAGATCTTCCATTAGTTGTTTCAACCGTGTAATTTTTTGTGTTGCTGATGATGCCGATCGATATTCTGCTTCAGTGCTTGACAAGGATACTGTTGGTTATCTCTTGCTGCACCATGATATTACTCCTGATCCAAGACTAAACATGTATCCAGTTGTTGACCGTCGTGTATCATAGTCTCCAGCGTAATTGGCGTTACAATATCCAGTCACATGACATTCTTTTGTTTTCTTGTATAAAATACCAAAGTTGATAGTGCCTTTAACATACCTTAAGATGCATCGTACAACATTAAGGTGAGGCTTCTTCGGATTGCTCATGTATCGACTAACCACTCCAACTGCATAAGATATGTCTGGCCGGCTTAGTGTGAGATAAATAAGACTTCCGACCATCTTTCGATACATGGTAACATCTTGACGACTTTTTCCTTCATCTGCTCGTAGTTTTGTATTCGGATCCATCGGAGTTGAGATAGGTTTGCAATTAAGCATTCCGTACTTTTGTAAAAGATCTCGCGCATATTTCTGTTGTCGCAGAAATAATCCTTCTCGTTTATGCTCTATTTTGAGTCCAAGAAAATGTTTGAGTTCTCCAAGCTCCTTCATATGAAATCTGATATACAGATTCTCTTTTGTTCTTTGGATCTCCTTATAGTGATCTCCCGTGATGATTAAGTCATCCACATATACTAGCACTATGGCTAGTTTTTCTTGATATTGTTTCACAAATAAACTAGAATCTGAATGAGCAACTGTAAAACCACTTTGTACCAAGAACTCACCAATTTTTCCATACCAAGCTCTTGGAGCCTGCTTCAAGCCATATAGTGCTTTCTTTAATTTGCAGACATGCTCAGGATGGATCTTGTTCTCAAAGCCTCTTGGTTGCTCCATATAAATGTTTTTGTCAAGTTCTCCATGTAAGAAAGCATTCTTGACATCCATCTGCCACAGCTTCCAAGATTTGTTGGCGACTAAAGCTAGTAGAGCTCGAATTGTTGTGATCTTCGCCACTGGACTAAACGTTTCTTCATAATCCAGCCCATATTGTTGAGAAAAACCTCTAGCAACAAGTCGAGCTTTATACCTTTCAATGGAGCCATCTGATCGAGTCTTCACCTTGTAAACCCATTTACAAGATATTGGTTTTACATCTTTTGGCTTTGGAACTAAACTCCATGTCTGGTTTTCTTTTAGTGCATTAATTTCTTCTTCCATCGCTTTCTGCCACTCTCGACTTTGTGATGCTTCTTCATAAGTAGAAGGCTCAATAGGTATTGATTCATCCACATGAGCAACATTGGCATACCTCGGATTAGGTTGCCTCGGTCTTGTTGATCTCCGTAATTCTTGTACATGCTCCTCGGCATCCATTTGGATTGGATGAACCTCTTCGGATGTAGATTGATGTACCCCAGTTTTCCATGAACTCATTTCCTTAGAGTACGATCCATCTCCTTTTTTAATTGGATCCGATATGTGCTCTTTATGTTCTTCTTTCTCTTCTGGAACTTCTTCTAATCCATGAGATTCTGGAAGCTCTATCTTTTGAGGTGACCACCATGAAGAAGCTTCATCAAATACCACATTTCTTGAAGTATGACACTTTCCAGTATTTGGATCACAACATCTCCATCCTTTTCTTGATTCATCATAACCGAAAAAAATGCACCGAATTGCCTTCTTATCAAATTTGCTTCTTAGATGATCTGGCACGAAGACATAGCATACACATCCAAAAACCTTGAGATGGTTGACGATTGGCTTGATCTTCCATAATCTTTCATACGGTGAAATATGATGTAACTTTGTTTGTGGAAGCCTATTTATCACGTATGATGCCGTTCTCATACATTCAGCCCAAAATCTTCCTGGCACATTCTTACCATGAAGCATACTTCTTCAAGTTTCGGCAAGGTGACGATTCTTGCGTTCAGCGACTCCATTATGTTGTGGAGTATTGGGACAAGTTAATTTTCTTCTAATCTTGTGCTTCTCAAGATAGATATTGAACTCAGTCGATAAATATTCTCCTCCATTATCTGTGCGTAAGCACCTAATCTTATTATTGAGCTCACTTTCTATCTTCTTCTTGAACTCTTTAAACTTTTGAAAAGTCTCCGACTTTTCCTTCATGAAGTAAACCCACACATACCTTGAGAAGTCATCAATGAATGTCACCATATACTTCATTCCTCCAAGTGATGTTTGTTTCACTGGGCCAAAGACGTCTAAGTGTATGAGCTCTAGTGGTGTCTTGAACTGATGTTGTGACTCCTTGAATGGCAATTGGTGAGCTTTTTCAAATTGACATCCAGCACATATTGTATCTGTTCGGATATCGATTTGAGGAAGCCCATTTACTATGTGTTTCACCATCATCTCCTTTAACTTGTTGTAGCCCACATGCCCAAGACGTTCATGCCAAAGATCAGCCGTCTCATTCTTTCGAGTCTTATCCACATATGCTGTTTCAGCAGATAGTACATAGACCGACTCTATTCTTCTTCCTTGCATAATTGGATTGCCAACCACCTTCACTCTCTTGAATACGGACACATCTTCTGGTCCAAAGAGCACATAATTCCCTTCTGCTGTCAATTGTGGTACTGACAGTAAATTCTTCTTTAGACCAGGGACAAGATACACTTTCTCGAGTTGGAGCTTATGAGAGCCGCCTTCATTTGGAATTATTGTCTTTCCAATGTGAGAAATAGACAATCTTGAATTGTCGGCTGTCAACACGACTCTCTTTCCTTTGTAATCATCCATTTCTTGCAGCTTCGTCTCATCATTGGTCATATGATTTGAGCACCCAGAATCGATGATCCAATCATCTTTGTAGTTTATTGTTGACTTTAAGGTTGCTGCAAGAGCTTGATCATCCATGCCAGCTTCAACAGAAAATCCAGCTTCTGCATCCCATGTTTCCTCATTAATGGTTGCTTCAAATGTGACCTCTTTCTTCTCATCTCTTGCGGCGGCCACATTTCCTTCGAAAGTTTGCCTTCTAGGGAATCTACAATCTCGAGCAAAATGACCCTTCTTGCCACAATTGAAGCATTCACCATTCTTTCTCTTATCATTTTCCCCGTATTGTTGGCGATGATCTCTTCTTCCTTGTTGAGCTCCCCCTGAAGCGTTGCCTTTTGATTTTGGGTGACCCTTCCACCCATATGTCTTACTTTCTTTCATTGCCTCTTGTCTTCGAGATGTTGCTTTTTTCTTATTGGTGAAGAGTGCATCTTCTTCGCCTTTTATGCTCACTTCATTCATCTGCTTGGCTAATGCCTCTTGGTTAGCCAATAAATTCTCCAGCTCTATTAATGATGGTTGAGTAGGCCATCCTCTCACAGCGGCTATAAATCCATTATACTCGGATCTTAGGCCGTGGATGATAATTCTCTTTATCCTTGCTTCACTCACTTTCTCTTCAGGAGCAAGTTGAGATATCTCACGGCAGATAGATTTCACCTTGGTGAAATACTGAGAAATAGACAGACTTCCTTGTGAGATACCCGCGAGCTCATTTTCCAAGAGCTGGAGGCGTGCTTCATTCTTCTTTGAAAATAACTTGTCAAAAGTTTCCCAAGCTGCCTTCGGTGTTTTCTCGTCACGGATGTGCTCCAATAGATCCTCCTCAATTGTAGTCTTCAGTATAAACAAAGCCTTTCCAGCCTTGATGTTCCATTTTCTCAAGGCTTCAGCATTTTCTTTTGGTGGAGGCGTTGTGTCACTACCAGCAACTATTTCCCATAAATCCTGTCCTTGTAGGTAGGATTCTATACAAGTCCGCCAATAACCATAGTTGTGGTTATTGAGACTCTTGATACCACTGCTCGTACTTGCAAGATCTGCCATTATGACGTCCAACGTCCAATAAGCTTGGGCCCAGACCAATGAGCTTTCACAGTTCCTAACTGCGCTCTGACAGAATCTCCTTAGGGCCTTGGTGTTAACAAGACGATGTAAACGTCCAATGTTTACCGATAAGTACCTCCACTAGCAATGGTCCCGAACGACCCGCTCTGATACCAATTGTTGAAAGCTTCGACGAGCCCAACACACCCACTATAGAGGATCTAGACTATACTAGACTCACTACACCAACACTTTGACGTTGATTAGCCTTTAATTTTATGAATTCTTAGTGCACAATAGTACTTAGGCGACAGTGTCGACCATATATCATTTAGGCGGTATAACCGACCATGTATCACTTAGGCGGCAGAGCCGACCATATAATAAAAATAACACAAGTGCACTAAGAACTCAAACACGAACTAAGGCTTAACCGGAAAACTTAACAAAGAACACTTTTATTAATACAAAGAAACAATTACAATATTATGGACTCAACTCACACTCTTACTTCTTCACAACTTCTACTTCTAACTCTTCTCCACTTCTTACTTCTTTTCTACTTCACACTTCACTTACTCACTCCTTTCACAACTTGATTACAAATGAAACTCCTCACCCATATTTATACTTGTCCATGGAAGTTTCTACACACTAGATATTTCCATGGATAAATATCTAGATATTTCTCACCTACAAATATCTATATTATCTAGATTTTTCTACAGATAAATATATAGATATTTTCTTTTACAAATTAATATCTAGATATTTTCTTATACATATTAATATCTAGATATTTTTCCATACATATTTACAAATTCCATATTATTCCAAATTTGCATTGTATTTTAACAATTTTTATGAAATATTTGGCTCTATTTGTTTTTTTTTCCTCTTCTTTTTTTGTTTAAATAACTGATTGTTTTACAATGCTTACTTTGTTTACAAAATATTGCTGCTACTTGGTTGCTTAAGGATTGTTTGTTTTATTTTGATGGTTAATACTTTATGTTATATAGCGTTAGTTTCCATTAGTAGTATGTCTCATAGAAAAAAGAGGAAGGTTGGTAATTGTAGTGGCAATAGACCTGGTGGATCGTTTAATGTGTTTGGTGTTGGGACTGTGTTTCCGAGTGTTTAAGCATGTGAACATTCAAATATGAAGTTCTAGATAATAATAGTGGATTCGGTGATAGCACGGTTTTGAATCTATGTATGGGTTACAATTCTGTTGGTGTTGAAAAAGTTCAACCTGGTGATATTTTGGGATCTGTTGGTACTTATCTGTCATACAGTTTGGTTGACTTAAATGTTAACGTAAATTTTATGACAAATGGTACCTTCTGACATTTTTTATCTTAGTAGTTTATTGTTTGCCATGTGTATTTTTTATTGTAGGTGATGCGAATAATAGGGTACTCGGTGATTATGGAATTGTAATTGTTGAGGGTACGTCAGCATCGTTTACGTTTGGTTCTGTTTTCTTACAATCTTTTCGTATGCAGTTGCTATATGTAATATTTTTGGGTTTACTGTTATTATTTTTTGTAAGGGTAGTGTTGCATATATATTGATGTCTGATAATGTATAGTATTATTATTTATTGTTGTTTGTTACAAAAAAATAAAAAGAAAAAAAATCATTGGTTTGCTAAGTTTATGTAACATTTTGGTTTGATGAACGAGTTAAGCATATTGTAAATGACACTTGTTTGCGCTATCACAAGTGTTGTGAAATGGGCGGGTTCGTTCCTACAGCCTACTATGTTGCATACTTCTGGATCCTTACGTAAGTATTTTATACCAACAGTAATAACTGCAGGTCTGAGCATTTGAATAGGCTTATTTTGTTATGTAATTAATTTTTTGCAACTAGTATACACAAACAAATGCTTAACATCTTATCAAACAGTAATAACTGCAGGTTTAAGCATCGTTTAGTACAGCCTTTTTTCAACCAGGAAGGCAAAAGATAGCCAGCTTTCGTTTAACCCAGTTGATGACTACCTAGCCTAAATCAACCGTAGTGTAACAGGTAAACTGCACCAGTCCAGAAGCTATTGTTATAAACCTAATACTATATGAAACAGCATATGCATCATTTGTAGCTAATAAATGTATTGTAAATGCTACCCTCTTTATAACACTTCTACATCTTTTGTATCCAACAACTGTAACGAACATAAAAATTAAACCGAATACGCAAAATAAAAGCGCACGCAGCGAAGCACGTCAGGCTTATCTCTAGTTAGTATGATTATTCTCTAATTATGGCTGACATGCTCTGTTACAATAAATCAGGTTAGTAAATATATTTTTTTTTTAATTCTATTTTATTTTTTTTTTATCTTTTTTTGCTCTTTAAGGCATTGTTTTACTGAAGAACATAATACCATCCATGAACAATTTATTATAGTTAGTCTTAACTCTTAAGTTTTGTTTGTGTATGCTGATGCTACTAGGTTGTTTGAAAAGAATAACTTTGTTCAATTTTAGCTTCTATAAGAATCAAGTTTTGTGGTCAAACTAACCTTTCTGATATTCTAACTGAGCGTTGACTTTATTATCTTGTTAAAGTTACTTCTTGAAGAAATGTTAGGTTAGTGAAGTAATTATATCTGATATGATTTAGGAAGAATGATATTGTTGATCAACATTACAGATCACTCTTAATCTTTTAGGATTTTAAGTTTTAACTGAAACCGAACCGAATCCGAATTTGAATTCTATTTTCGGTTTCGGATTGGTTTCAAATTTGAATTAGGTTTTCGGTTTTGCTCTAAAAATTAAAAAACCGAATACACCGAACCGAATAAACCGAAAACCAAACCGATGAACACCCCTAGCCATCGATCCTCAATTCCGTATTATGTGGTATCAGTTTTCAGGAATGGCTAAACAAACTGAGTTCGAGAGATTGAATTGCAAGATTCAAGAGTTGGAAGACATGCAACATCTCTTGCGTAATATAGAGATGAAGCTTGAAAAATCTTGAATTTTCAAGAAAGCCTTAACTAGATGTCTTTGTTTATTCGGTTGATCAAGTTTTTAACATGAAGTACGTTTCTGAACTTTGTGTGGTTGCAGATACCGTCCTAATTTATGATACTGACGTTGAAGAAGAGGAAGACGAGTCACAAGAGGATGGGTTGAACATGCCAATCGGTCATGAGAGTGAAGATGAGACAGTTGATGGTCTTTTTCGCGTGTTAGAAAGTGTTAGAAAACATTAATAACCACACCTTTAAGATTGAACTCCCGGTTTATTATCATGTATTCACCACTTTTAGGATTGCTAATTTATCATCATATGTCAATTATAGTGGTGATGATAACGACTTAGATTCGAGGACGAGTCTTTTCGAAGAAAGAGAGGATGATGCAAAATTAAGACTAAAATGCCACGCATGGGATGGCAGGAAGAGAAAGTCAAACATTTAGTTTGTTATAATTTGTTTTTATCTCTTATTGCTTTTATGTTTATCTTAATATTTAAAATGTAGTTTGCTCCTTAATTCTTGTTTCTTAATTCACGAGCATTATATATGTATTGTGATCAAATGGATATTGAGTTAGTTGATTATATCATTATTTTGAGTAAAATAAATTTGTAGTTGAGAAGGCTTGGTTGTTCGTTTAGCAATTATATTATTGGTGAGTAATATCCAATTATATTTTGCTTTTGTATTGGTGAGTAATATCCAATACTAGTTATTCTGTTATATTTAGCCATCGATCCTCAATTCCGCATTATAATTATCAAAAATTAATTGTTTAATAGAACAATACAATAATAAAAAGTTAACATGTAACCCGTATTTAAAAATGATTTTAAAAGTTACCTTATTTTCTTTACATTATTAACTAAACGTTTATTGAATTCGATAAAAAAAAAAAAAAAAAAAAAAAAAAAAAAAAAAAAAAAAACATTGAGGGTAAGTTAAAAAATTAAATTAAATTGGTACTATTAACTTTTTGTGTTTTACGTTGTAGTATATGTTGAAATAAGTTAAAATGACAATACATGTTAAAGTATTAATTTTAATTATATAAAATAAATCACAAAAGATATGCACGACGAGGGGCGGTACATTATAGGGACAAAAAGGGGGTATCCGCCCCCCCTCGATTTCGGGGAAAAAAAATTTACACTAAAAAAATAAATTTTTTACGGAAAAATAAGGTTTTTTTAGTGTTTACCCCCCTTCGATTAGTTTCGCCCCCTCTCGAGTCGGGGTCAAGTTCCGCCACTGTAGCACGTGCAAATAAAAAGAAATCAATTTTTATGATAAATATGAGGTTTTCAAGAATTATCTTATCTATTTTAGTTGTCATTGTAGTTAAATCTAGTTAGATGTGAAATTCTGTAATTAAGAGTGTTTGCAATTTCATACTTTTTTTTTTCATTGAAACCTTTGCTATATATATACCAGTCAAACCCTGCTGATAAATTTGTGTTAGCTAATTGACGTAACTACAAGCCCAAAGAATAAATAATAAAAAAAAAAAACAAATCATTTTTCTTGTCTCAAATCAATTTTAGGGTTTAAGGTTTAGGGTTTAGGGTTTAGGGTTTAGTGTTTTGGGTTTATTCCATAAACCCAAAACACCAAACCCTAAACCCTAAACTCTAAACCGTTCGTGTTAAAAACTCAATCTAAATCCTAAATCTAAACCCTAAATCTAAACCAACCCTAAATTTCTAAACCCTATAAACCCTAATATCTAAACCCTAATGTCTAAAACCTCAACATACGCTCGAAAAACATGATAATTGTTATATATTACTTCTTCGAGCGTTTTCCCGCCAAAATAATAACATTCATCACGAAGTGTCTTTTCTAAATGTTCTTATTTTCATCCAATCTATAATGTTCGTGAACAAAGTTTTTTCAAAAAATGAAAAAAAAAAATTTTGCTTCCCCCCGATTGATTACTTCCCTCTTAATCCTAATATATATATATATATATATATATATATATATATATATATATATATATATATATATATATATATATATATATATATATATATATATATATATATATATATATATATATATATATATATATATATATATATATATATATCACCCAGAAATTGAATAGGTACAAATGTAAATAAAAAATTAAAAGCAGAAACAAACATGAATTTATATATCCAACTTTATAGCCGGACACCAAAATTTGATTTTAAACACACAATCAGTATTGTAGTATTACATCAAAAGATGGATGATTTGTACAACAAAATAAGATCCTAGCATCTTATTATCATTAACCATCTATGGAGTTCTTGAAAACTAAAATCATGAAGTATTACCAGCAACAACCCACTGCACTCTACCATCAGATTACAAACTGCAAGAAAACAAGCAAATTGAACAAGAAAACAATATTAGAACTGTAAACAAACCATTATAAACAATAAATAAGACAATAACAAGTCTTACGACTCATTTATGATCATAGTGAGTAACCAAGTCTTGCAACTCAATTATGGTCAGAGTAAGTTTTAGCACCAATTATACATATAATGAAATATAAAAGGAATAGTTTTTCTTGAATACAAATTGAATATAAGTATTGCATTTATAACAATCAGATATGAGATGTAACAAAAAGGTTTACCTCTTAATATTCAGAAGAAAACAGCTGCACATGAAAATGTATATTCAGTAAAACATGGCATGCAAAGAAAAATTTGACGTAAGTAAATCACTTACCCATTCAATCACGTGTTCGTTGAAAAGTCTCTATCCGCTTCTTCATGTGATGCCCCTGAAAAGAACTATAATACAAGACATGAAAGCAAGTCCAAATGTCTCAACTCATTTACATTTACATCAATATGTAACTATAGATACATTCCAAGTTACAATTTCAAGGGTAAAATATAACTATTAAATTGTAGTGGTATATGTTATTGTATTATGCGATATTCTACATAAATACTAAATACTGAAATACAAAATTTAGTTGTACCTGTGTTCGGGATAAACTTTCACGTGGGACATCAGCATAGGAGTTTTGAAATACACTTAGGAATAGTCGAAGTTCTCCTCTAACATCATCAACGGTTTGTTGCAAACTCATCATCAGTTTATTTTGAGACTCAAGTTGTTGGCTTTGAGTTTGAATTTGTAGTCTTTGAGATTCAATTTGTAGTCTTTGTGATTCAAGTTGAACCAACAATGTACCATCGTGATTATTTATAGAGCTATCACTTCTAATCCTTCTTAGGTCATAACTAAAATCCGTTACTTGCGATTTTGTTACTCCTTTCCCATGAAATCGAGCTCGTCCATTCTTTTCTGGCCCCATAAGCTCCATCACAACTTCTCTCTCAATTTTCGACCTCTTGTGAGTATCAACAGATTCGGGGTCCTTTAGGTTTAGAATCCTTTTATTCACTTCCCCATTTGCCATATCCTATGATAAAGAAAAACCATAAAATTATAGGTTTAGAATCCTTTTAAAACTTGAGATAGCAAGCGAAATTCAATAAAGTTTAAACATACCATAAAATCCTTAGATATATCTTTAACATATGCTCCATCTTTCGATTTATGAACGATGTCAAAAAACTCAAGGGGATATGGTTCTCTATTGTTTTTCATCATCTGCAATTAAAGAGAAGTTATCAGTGAACAACACATATCAGTAACAGGCCTGAAATCGTAAAACCATTTTCGTTTGGTTCCCATGAATAATGTTTTTAGATTTCAGTTCATTTTCAATTACTCTGAAAGCTAATTGTTTTAAAATCTAAGAAAAAAACTTTCTTTTATTCATACTTTTAAGTGAAAAAGGATTAAATAAAATTAATTTTAAACCGTTGATGAGTCGATTTACGTTTTGTTTCCTGTTTTTAAAACTTTTTCAGTCTAGCTGAATAGCTGCTACTCTAACAGATCAGAAATCAAATCAAAACATAAAATCATCTCTTATTCATAAAACTCACAAAATCATCTCTTATTTGTGCATGGCTACGAGCACCTGTAGTATGAACATGAAGTTTCTCATCTCTTGCCTTTTTCCCAAGTTTTGATAAGTTCTATATTTCAAGTGAAAAAACAGACGTTAGTGACTAGTAATTATCAGAACCAACACATAAAAACATATCGATAAGTTAGCATCCACATGCACAAGTTATATCTGTACGGAAACAAACACAGAATATACGAAACATGCATATGTTCACACGCATATATTTCCCTAAAACCATGCTCATATGTACAAAAACACAAACAGAATAATAACACTTCTATACATACAAATCTGAAAACACATAAAATGAGAAAAAGGCATAATTAATTTCTGTATTACTGGACTTGTAGTTAATACCTTTGACTGAGATGATCTAAGATTCCTTTTATATTTGTCCCACTGGTCATTATTAATGTTGGGAGGTGCTTCTACCAAGTCGAGCCCTTCAAGAATCTGTTCTTCCGTGTATTGTATTTCTTGTCCTTTTACCAAGTTAACTCCTTCAACCTCTTTTAATTTTTGAGTAACCACCTTAAACAACTCATCCTTCACTCGATACTTTCGAGCCCTATACTTATCATCGAAAAAGTACAACTTTATAATTTCTAAGATACTCGAGCTCGATAATATCGGTAAGTCTTCCATAATAGGTTCCTCCTTCAACCTCCACAACAACTCCCGAGTTTTGAGTCCTCATAAACTCCTCTCGCCTCTTTGTAAGGAATCTAAAACCATTTGTTATGAAACCTTTATACAATTTGACATAAACGTTTGGGCCTATAGCAAGTGACAATCCTTCTTCATCACATTTGTTTTTCTCTAAGATATGAACCTACCATTATTTAACATAGAAGTTAGTTTAAATACAAAGAAGAAAAAAGAAAAAAAAATAGAACTTCAGTAGTTACCTGTTCATGAAGTCACCATGAAAACTTCTCAATGACTAATTTCTCTATTGTCCCCGTGTCCATTCTTTCATTCCTAAGAGCTTGGTGTTCATCCACAAAACGACTACACAAAATGAATATGATCTTGTACTTATATATATATATATATATATATATATATATATATATATATATATATATATATATATATATATATATATATATATATATATATATATATATATATATATATATATTGCATTATCTATAACATAAATAACAATGAGCTAAAAATATACTTACTCATACAATTGTTGAATCTTGGGATGGTTTAATAAAACATAACGATGTGCTTGAGCTAATGACTTATCATCTAACTCAACAATTTTAACCTTTCCTAACTGACGACCACCTGAATTAAGCATATATATATCTTTGTTTCGAACAGTCTCATCATTTCTAGGAGAACGATTAAATAGAGTTCCAACACCTTCAAAGTATCTTGAACAAAACGTAAGGCACTCTTCTTTAATATATCCTTCTGCAATTGAGCCCTCTGGATGAGCCTTATTGCCAACATATGACTTCAATTGGCTCAAATACCTTTCAGTGTAATATAAAACAAACAAACAAAGTAATTATTATAAATTAAAAATATTATACAAATATAGTTTTAGAGTGAGAATTAGTACCGTTCAACTGGATACATCCATCTATATTGAACAGGTCCACCAAGTTTGGCCTCTGATATCAAGTGGATTGTTAGATGGACCATAATTGTGAAGAAGGTAGGAGGAAAGATCTGTTCTAACTCACATAATGTTTGCATGACTTGATATTCTAACTTTTCTAATTCATTAACATCAAGAACTTTAACACACAACCCCTTAAAAATGAGCAAAAATCAGAAACAACTTTAACTACTCGAGATTGTGCTCTTGAAGTCATTGAAGCCCTTAAAGCAATCGGCAATATTTCTTGCATTAAAATGTGCCCATCGTGACTCTTAAGGTTGAAAATCTTTCGATCTTTCAAGCTTACACACCTTGAAATATTGGAAGCATACGCATCAGGAACTTTAAGATCTTTCAGCAATTGTAAAAAGCTAGTCTTGTCGGCATTAGACATAGTATAGCATGCTGGGGGAAAGTATGATTTCTTGTTAGGACGCTCTTTAAGGTGGAGGTCACCCCTTATTCCCATTTCCTTGAGATCTCTGCGAGCGTTTTCATTATCATTTGTCTTCCCTTCCAAGTTCATTAAAGTTCCATGTAGATTATCACACACATTCTTTTCGAGATGCATTACGTCTAAATTATGTCTAAGTAAATTGTATTCCCAATATGGCAAATTAAAAAAGATGCTCTTTTTTTCCAAAATTGTTGCTCGTCCTCAATACTTTCTTCCAAAAAATCATCTATATCCCCAAATAGCACAGGTTCATCCATATGTGTTGAAGAACCTACATCCTCCAGTGGCCTCTTCTTAGAGGATTTATTTGACTTTCCATACTTAAAATGTGTACCTCCTAATCGCTTTAGTATATCAGATCCCGTCGACATGGTTGGAGGACCTTCTTCCTCGATAGTACTATCAAATCGGTCTATTTCAAATCGATAATTGTGATTTCTGTCAAGCCATCTATGGTGTCCCATGTAACTAAATCTTCTGCTATGCTTTAACCAAATCGAACGAGTGAAATCTGCACAAACCGGGCATGCCACACGACCCTTCACGCTCTAACCTGATAAGTTTCCATAAGCAGGAAAATCATTCACGGTCCACATAAGTGCAGCTTTCAACTTAAATTGTTGCTTAGAAAAAGCATCGTAGGCATCCACACCCTCCCATAACAATTTAAGCTCTTCAATCAAAGGTTGTAAATAGACATCTATATCATTTCCAGGGCCTTTCGACCCTGGAATAATAGCTGAAAGAATAAAAGACTGTTGTTTCATACATAACCAGGGTGGTAAATTATAAGGAATTAACAGCACTGGCCATGTGCTATATGATGAATTCATCGTACGAAAAGGATTAAATCCATCACTAGCAAGGCCGAGTCTAACATTTCGAGGGTCGGAGGCAAACTCCAGATACCGAAAATTAAATGCCTTCCAAGCAAGACCATCTGCCAGGTGCCTTAACTTCCCATCATTCGTAAGACCCGTATCGTGCCACCTCATTTCCTTTGCTGTTTTTTCACACATATATATTCTTTTCAACCTTGGAATTAAAGGAAAGTAACGCAAGACTTTTGCAGGCTTATTTGACTTTCACGATTTAGAACTTTGGCCCTGTTCATTACCCAAATCATTTTCATATCTAGAAGCACCACATATATGACATGATTGTTGAGATTCCGTCTCACGCCAATAAAGTATACAATCATTAGGACATGCATGTATTTTTTGATAACCAAGTCCCAACTCATTAGTCAATTTCTTAGCTTCATTAACAGATGACGGTAGTGATGTCAAGTGAGGAAAAGCATCCCTTAGAAGCTCTAGCAACATCTCAAAACACTTATTAGATATACCACCTAAACACTTGATGTGATATAAATGTAGAGTGAACGATAAATTAGAATATTTGCATCATGGATATAATTCTTTATCACATTCCTCTAATAACTTTTTATATCGAATGTTCTTAACATTATCATCGCATTGTTGTGAGTTTGGGTGACCATCATCGCATTCTTGTGAGTGTGGTTCATTATCATCGCATTCTTGTGAGTTTGAGTCAGTATCATTGCATTCTTGAGAGTTTGGGTCATTAACACCTATAGTATCTCGAACTAGGCCTCTTATGTCATCTTCAACGCAAAAATTTTCTTGTACAGAAGTAGACCGAGATAGTTATGAATGTGTATAATCCTCTCCGTGAAACATCCATGTTGTGTAACCCGGTAAAAAACCATAATTCAGTATATGCACTTGTACAATATCCAAACTGAACCACTTATCATTACAACATCTAAGGCACCGACATGCAATCCACCCTCTTATAGCTCCAACACGGGCAAAATCAATAAAGGATTTGACTCCGTCTATAAAAGCTTTGCTTGTTCTTTGAGCATTAATCCATGTTTTATCCATTCTAAGATTATATATCAACGATCACATCAATTACTATCTTTTCAAAGCCAAATGCACCAAATGTCAATAAATATTTTGTCATCCCTATCATTTGAACAATATGGAACAACAAGTCATAAAGCATTTTAGAAATAGATATGAAAACATGTGCTTATTAAGAGATACTCTATGTATATTAAGAGATACTAGCTAAAGTCTATATCACATTTATCGTATCATGAATCCCGAAATGAATGGAAACTTACATTACTATCTGACACATAAGATACAACACCTATATAATCAAAAATTTGTATAAACAGTTAAACCCATCAATTACAACGATCATATCAATTACAACACCCATTTTAGCAGCAGCTTGAAGCATTTCTACAAACAGTTAAACCCATGTACAGCAAAATTAGCCCCATTTCTCTCCACAAAACTTAATTTACATATAAGAAATTCCTAAAACAATAATGGATGCAAAACCAAGCACTGGAGAATTGTTTACTTACATACAGTCCTTAGAATGATTTACACAATGGAATTGATAATTAAAGGTCAATAAATAATTCAATTGAACTGAATTACTTACGTACATACCTATCGTCATTTGTATCGGGGAAGAAACTTACGTCGCTTGCTTACGCCCAACATATATAATCTTCAATAGGTCAGATTTGAGAAGAGACTATCGAGAGGGAATCTTTGATGAGTTATTTGACCTAAAAATGAAAGTTGCAATAATTTAGGGATAAATTCTTTTAACTTGATTTGGGGATAAATGAGAGTTGTACTGAGTAACAATTTTGGGGATATATTCTTATGTAGAATAAAGATTAATAATTTAATATCATACAAAATCTCACGCTTTTGTATGTGTACTTTGCTTCAATTTTCTCACACTTTTAAATGGCCGGTCACTTATGTATAGAAAGATGTGGTACTTTATTCATATAAAATCGTATGTAATATTACCAAATTTATAGGTGTGTACAAAGTGAATAGATTATGCACGATCATAATTGTGTAATTATTTTTACTCACTTATATGTGTGAAAATTTATTACTAGACATTTAAAATCACGATAATAAATCATTACATTTATAGGAGTAAACAAAGTTAAAAAATAGCACACACTTGCCATATGCGTGAAGAAATTAGCGTAGAGAATCAGCTTATTTGTTGTAGTGCTATAATACTAAAATTTTATATTTTTCTAAATTTACCACAAACTTTTCACATTTTATAATTTAACCATAAAACTTCTCATTCACTTAAATCCACAACACACTTTCAACTATCTAATAAATATTCATTATTATTACCATTATTATTACTATTATATTATTATTATTATTATCATTATTAAAACAATCACATAATTTTTCACTTTATTACTCTTTAATTTTTTCCCTTATTACAAATTAATCACGTAACTTATTTTTCTATAACTGTTCTAATGCTATTATATATATATATATATATATATATATATATATATATATATATATATATATATATATATATATATATATATATATATATATATATATATATATATATATTATAAATAGTTTTTCCTATTTTATTAAATAGTTTGTACTAGTGGTGGAAGCATAATTTTTTTCATCGGGGGTGAATTTTTTTTTTTTTAAAACGTAGTATTTTTTTGGCAAAAAAAATGGAGGTTTTTGGACAATATATGGAGCTTTTTCGACAAAATTTAAAGGTTTTTGGGCAAAATTTGAATATTTTTGGACAACATTTGAACGTGTTTGTGGCAAAATATGTAAGTTTTGGGGCAAAAAAAATTCATTGGGGGCAAAGTCGAATATTTTGGAATTTTTACACTGAAAATTGCAAATCCACTGGGGGCGCCTCCCTCCTTGCCGCTACCGCCCATGGTTTGTACCAATCGTTGATGTATGTCTCACTTTATTGATTGAGCATTTGAGTCTTTTCTCTCGACAAGACGAAAACTAAAACAAAAAATGATGACTAATTACTTTCACGCTTATTACAAATCAATCACGACAAAGCGAAAAATAAAACAAAAAAAAGTGATAAACAAATACTTTCTCAATAATTAGCTATGTAATTAATGTTAATCAAGGGTGAAGAACCGGCGCAAAGCCAGATCGCCCAACTAGTTATTACTAAAATGGAGATGGTAGTACCTATCCAATAGTGATATGTTACAGGCTAAGTACGTACAAGCATTTCACGGTTCCAGTTTTGGTGTTGTTTCGATTAATGGTATGAGGGTTGCTATCGTTGCAGCTTGCAATTCTATTTATTTAAAAGGTGTACTCCTCGCTTCATGTATATCACAGAGAGGAGGATATGGTTTGACCACCCGTTTTTTGCTCGATCTTGATGTTGAGGAGGTTCATATTTGTGATCGTTTGCGTGATAGTAACGTATTTTGGCAATGGTGTCTGTTGGTTAGTAATCCAATATTAATATTCAAATGTTAAACACTTTGTTTTGATGATGACACCAAGTCTTGTGTGCTTACAACAACGTAAAGAACAACATAAGTTCATAATACTACACTTTCTCTAGCAAACGACCAATACACAAAACCGTTAAGTCAAAAGAGTCATTTGAAAAACACTGAAGGAAGCACGGTTGGGTCCACGGTCGAGCATAGGTCAGACCATGGATGTCCTGTACCTTTGTTCTTCCAAACAAGGTACACGGTCGACTCCACGGTCAGTCATGGGTCGACCGCAATTTCCCACTGTCCAATTTTTGATCGAAAAATATTTGACTACTTCGGGGCATCTATAATTTACAAAACTTGTTTAAACATACTTAGAATAGTTTCCCCCTTCATATTCAAATGAGTTTTGGTCACCAAAACACTAATCTTGGTTAATCACACTTAATGACACCATAATGACACTTTTAGCTTATGATTAATATTAAACATTCAAGTATGGCTAAAAGTTCTTTTTCAAAGTGTATTTTTATAAATCTAAATTAAAAGTAATAAAACTTAAAGATGGTCATTAAGTCTCAATTAAAGAGATGCTCTCCACTTGATTAACCATTAAGCACTAATCATGTGTTTAATAAGAGATTAGTGTAAACTCCCTAAAGTCTTCATATAAAAAGAAGTTAGTCTAATTTGGAAGCTTGCAAGTTGCCAATGAGAGCACATACTTGCAAAACTAATGTTGACAAAGGGGTTGAAGACTTGTGAATTGAAGTTTGGAAGCTTATGGTTGTCATGGGATCAAAATTCTGCATTTGCCTTAAAAGAAAATCAATGACACACCTCTAGTACAAAGTGACTTACCTCTTTCAAGCCAAGGCCAACTTCAAAGAATGATTCCAAGATAAAAGGGGTAATGCGGGTCTTTTCAGATATTTTTGGCATCTAATTGCAGCCATCTAATAAGGGAAAAAGACAAAGTTAAAGATCTCAAATGGCTACAAAATTCAGAGATCAGATCTGCACGGTCGACCCACGGTCGACCGTGGGGTGAGCCGCAGACGTCCGGGTTTGAATTGCTCTCGTTTATAAAAGCCAAACCTTAGAGCACATGAAGACTCACCTCTTGCACTTACATTTCCATACATTTACTGATATCATTCAAATTTTATTATAATCAATTTAGAATGATTCAAGCAAGAGTGATTGTAAACTTAGTTGTGAGTTTACTTGTAAATTATCTTCTTAAAGGGATATAGAAGATAAGTGAGGTTTCACTTAGTGGTAGCATTGGAATCTTGTGGTAAGGGCATTTGGTGATTGTGAATTCTTCAACGGGACATAAAGGTTCATAAGTTGCGGCTTATCAAGGAGCTAGTGTTGTATTCGGATACTCCACCGAGTTTGGAGCATCATAGTGAAACTAACTCTTAATTCGTTAGAATTGAGGAGTGGATTAAGAAAGATTAGTTAACATCTTTTTGGACCACTATAAATCTCTGTGTTTGTTCTCTTATCCCTTTTCTTCTTATTTTTTATACTTGTGAACAAACTATTCAAATCACACTATAGTAATCTCTCGTTCTAAATCGGAAAAAGTTTTAAAATTGCACTAAGTAACTATTCACTCCCCCTGTTACTTACAATTGGTATCAGAGCGGTTGCTCTAAACGTTTTGCTAAAATTGTTATATTTAAGATAAAAATTAATTTTTGCAAACTTTTGAGTTAAAGATCATGAAACAAAAATTTGAGAACTTGAGCTATAGTGAAGGTTCCTCTATGCAAAGACCTCCACTACTTGAGAATGAAGGATTTTGCTATTGGAAACAAAGATTTGAAACGTATGTCCGTGCTAAAGATATAGACGTTTGGAACATTATTACTAAGGGCGATTATGTCCCATTCACACTAAGTGAGGATAGGAAAACTAGAACTAGAATAATTGTGTCCGAGGAAAATTGTTCCAAAGAACATAAAACGGATGTAGGGAAAAACTACCAAGCTAAACTAGTCATATTTAACATTTTGCCTAGAAAAGAATATGAAAGGGTCTTTATGCTTAAGAATGCAAAGAAAATATGGGATAGTTTAATAGTTACTCATCAAGAAAATGTGCAAGTCATTGAAAATAAAATTGAACTACTAGTAGCTCAATATGAACAATTTGTGTAGCGACCCGACCAAATCGTCATTGACGGCGCCGTCTACTTAGGTTCCGTTACGTGGTCATAAGTCTTTAAAACAACGTTTGACCAAAAGATATGTCGCATTCATTTCAAATGTAAAGGTTGTTCAAGTTTACAAGAATAGTTCCACCACAAGTTACGATACAAAGTTTTAAGTACAAATGAAACTTATGCGACACAATTTAAAAGTATCCAAAAGACGCTCCATGTATGCATATATACTCGACATCCAATGCAAGTATCAAAATAATGAGCGGAAGCATGTATCATGTATCGTTCAAGGACCTGAGAAAAACATAGAAATCTGTCAACGAAAACGTTGGTGAAATCATAGGTTTAAGTAAGTAAGTACAAGTGAACCACAAGATTTGCATCAATGAAATAATAGTAATACATTCCAAAAGTTTGTTTCACGAGCACCCAATTATCAATGCTTAACATTTCCTTCCATTGAACCCCATCACTTAGTGCTAGAACATACACTGTTTCTCGAAAATATATTTCATTCGTAAACGGTAGCGAACCGTTTGAATGAGGGTTTGTCAAACCCATATGGATCCATACAACATAAGTTCTCGCTTACACCCGGCAAGTGTAACTAATGATAATCGAATTGAGGATTTTGTTCTAAACTCGTATGTAGAATGTTTGTTTTCCTGTACTTGTGTTCACTTAGTAAAAGAAATGTTTATGTTTTCTCATCCCAAATGTAAGTTCAAAAAGAGTAAGAGTGGGACTATGATCTCACCTTGAATGCACGAGTAGTAAAGTACTTCAACAAGTAAATGTGTGCAAAGAACAATGCTAGTCTTGACCTAAACAAATAGGTTGTATCAATAACGATAGTCACGATTGGTCAAAGATGTTCAATTAGTCCTATGGCTCGTTACGACTCGATTAATATAGCATGTGAATCAATTTGTCAAGTTTCATGCACGATACAAGTAGTTAAGTATGTTAGAACGATTGTATAATCGTTTGGTTAAGTTTGACTAAAAGTCAAACTTGGTCAAAGTCAAAGTCAACGGGGTCGGGTCGGGTATCCGACAATTTTCCCAAGACGAGAAGTCATATAAGAGCCTAATAGTCAAGTTTCATGTTAAACGGAGTTTTAGTTAAGCGGAAACATTTTTGTGACATTTAAAAACAAAAGAGAGTGGCCTGGGCTTTTGCGCGGCGCGCACCCAAGTGCAATTTCTGGTCAGAACTCAGCCAAGAAGGCAACATCTGGGATCTCTGATTCTGCGCGGCGCACGGGTAAATGCGCGGCGCGCAATACCTGGGAATCATGCAGTTTGCAGAAAAAAATGTCCAAGTCACGAACCAAAATACAATATAACACATTTCATGCACCGAAAACACTTAAAACGCATAACCTATATCATTAGAAAGGTAATTTGACAAGAAAAACAACTAAGCACATTTCATCAAGCAATTCATCACTAACAACAACCAAAAACCGCATTAAACGTTCATAATCAAAGTTTCAAGTTCTAAAACGCATTTTATGATTCGGGCAACCAATTTACATGTATGATATGCCGTTTCGAAGGTAATCATACACACATTGCAACAAAATTCTTATCTACAATATTTCATAGCATTTGGTGCATCAAAAGTTCATCTAAAGCTTATCAAACCCTAATCCAAGTTCACAAAATCACTAATCATGTTCTTGGAGTTTCCTTAATCAACCTATACATCAAAACGAAGCTAATGATACTAGTAACACTTTTAAAACATGCACTTTAACAATCTAACAACATTTGATCATTCAAAATCAAAGATTTAGCAAGCAAATTTTCATAATGAACTAGTTACACCAAAAACAACGAATCGAGCATACAAATTACATACACGACATCACGATGAGCCATAGACACTAATTAACAACTTTATAAGTCAAGAACACGAATTTAAAGAAATCTAGAGTTTTAGAAATGTTACCCAAACTTGATGATATTGGTATCAAAATGTAGAGGATGAAGAGAGGATCACAAATATGTAGTTTATTTTGTTGTAAGCCTCCTAGATTGAATTTAGATGATGATTGAATGAATTTGGTAAATGGGTGTGTGTTCTTGCTAGAGAGAAAGAGAGAGAGATGGAGATGATAATGAATGGGTGAAAGGGGTTTGACCCTTTGACCTAGTCAAGGGTGTGATCCCTTGTCAAGTTTAGTCCCCCAACTTTCGTTCGGGTGCGGGAATTACCTAAATGAGATAATTTAAAACGCGTATCAACGGGAGATGTTATAAACATATAACGGACTTTATATTAGTATAACGGAAAAGTAAATGGAAAAAGGCGGGATGTTACATTACCTACTCCTTAAAAGAAATTTCGTCCCGAAATTTAAGTAGGCGTAGTAGTCGTTGTTTCTTCCTCGAGATCTTGCGTTTCCGAATTCACGAATAGATGAGGATACTTCCTTTGCATTTGATCTTGTCTTTCCCAAGTAAACTCGGGTCCTCTTTTGGCATTCCAACGAACCTTGACAATCGGGATTCGGCTTTGTTTCAATGTCTTGACGGAGGTGTCCACAATTTCAACCGGTTCCTCCACAAAATGAAGTTTGTCATCAATAGTAAGTTCTTCGAGAGGGATGACGATATCGGGTTCGGCAAGACACTTTTTCAAGTTAGATACATGGAAGGTAGGATGAACAGAGTTCAATTGAGGCGGAAGATCTAAACGATAAGCAACGGTTCCAATACGCTCCAAGATTTCGAAAGGACCAATATACCGCGGATTTAGCTTCCCGCGTTTCCCAAAACGGATTACACCCTTCCAAGGTGCGACTTTTAACATTACTCGGTCACCGACTTGAAATTCAAGATCGTTGCGTCATTTGTCGGTAAAGCTCTTTTGACGACTTCGGGCCGTCCTAAGCCTATCTCGGATTTGAACGATTTTCTCGGTGGTTTCGTGAATGAGTTCGGGTCCGGTGATTTGCACGTCGCCTACCTCGGCCCAACAAAGAGGTGAACGACATTTGCGGCCATATAGCGCTTCAAAAGGTGCGGCTTTAATACTCGCGTGATAACTATTGTTGTAAGAGAACTCGGCGAGAGGTAAGTGCTTGTCCCAAGCTTTTCCGAAATCAACCACGCAAGCTCGTAACATGTCCTCTAAGGTTTGAATTGTACGTTCGCTTTGTCCATCGGTTTGAGGATGATATGCGGTGCTCATGTCTAAACGCGTTCCCAACGCTTCTTGCAATGTACGCCAAAATATAGAAACGAAACGGCCATCTCGGTCGGAGATAATCGATAATGGTACACCGTGTCGGGCTACGATCTCCTTAATGTAAAGTTGTGCAAGTTTCTCCATTTTGTCCGTTTCTTTCATGGCAAGGAAGTGTGCGGATTTGGTGATACGGTCAACAATAACCCAAATGGTATCATAACCGCCCGTCATTTTTGGTAGCTTGGTGATAAAATCCATCGTTATCCTTTCCCACTTCCATTGCGGGATCTCGGGTTGTTGAAGTAGTCCGGACGGTCTTTGGTGTTCGGCTTTGACTTTGGAACATGTCAAACACTTGGAAACATAAGTAGCTACGTCCCTTTTGATGTTCGGCCACCAATATAGTTGTTTAAGGTCGTGGTACATCTTATTGGCACCGGGGTGAATCGAGTATCGTGACTTATGGGCTTCATCTAAAATAAGGCTTCGTAGATCCCCATAACTAGGCACCCAAATTCTTCCGGAGAAATATCGGAGTCCGGTTTCTTTAACTTCGAATCGAGAGGTGAGGACGTTCAAGTGTTCGAGAGAGATGTTTTCATCCTTGAGAGCCTCATCTTGGGCTACCCGAATTTGGCTATTAAGGTTGGTGTGAATGGTGATGTTTAAAGCTCGGACACGGAGAGGCACCGCTCTTTCTTTTCGACAGGCATCGGCTACTACATTTGCCTTCCCGGGATGGTAACGAAGCTCGCAATCGTAATCGTTTAAGGTTTCAATCCACCTTCGTTGTCTCATGTTTAGTTGCTTTTGATCGAAAATGTGTTGAAGGCTTTTGTGATCGGTGAAGATAGTACTCTTGGTTCCATAAAGATAGTGTCTCCACATTTTAAGTGCAAAGACAACGGCTCCGAGTTCGAGATCATGTGTCGTATAGTTTCGTTCATGAATTTTGAGTTGTCGAGAAGCATAAGCAATGACTTTCGTTCGTTGCATCACTACACACCCAAAACCATGTTTTGAGGCATCGCAATATACAACAAAGTCATCATTGCCTTCGGGAAGTGACAAGATAGGAGCGGTGGTTAGCTTCGTTTTCAAGATTTGGAATGCGGATTCATGTTCGGTCTCCCAAATGAATTTCTTTCCCTTGTGAGTCAATGCGGTTAGAGGACGTGCAACCAAAGAGAAATTTTCGATGAATCTACGATAGTACCCGGCGAGACCCAAAAATTGACGAATGTGAGTAGGAGTAGTAGGAGTCTCCCATTTGCTAATGGCTTCGATTTTCGTTGGATCGACTTTAATACCTTGGTCACTTACAACATGACCAAGAAATTGAACTTCCTTTAACCAAAATTCACACTTGGAGAATTTGGCATAGAGTTGTTCTTGTCTTAAAAGTTCAAGCACAAGTCGGAGATGTTGTTCGTGCTCTTCTTCATTTTTAGAATAGATCAATATGTCATCGATGAACACAATAACGAATTTATCGAGATACGGTTTGCACACGCGGTTCATAAGATCCATGAACACCGCCGGTGCGTTAGTGAGACCAAACGGCATGACAAGGAATTCATAACTACCATAACGAGTTCGGAAAGCGGTTTTGGAGACATCTTCCCCCTTAACCCTCAATTGATGATAACCCGAGCGGAGATCGATTTTCGAATATACACAAGACCCTTGTAGTTGATCAAAGAGGTCATCGATGCGAGGAAGAGGATATCTGTTCTTAACCGTCAATTTATTTAGTTCACGATAATCAATGCACATTCGTAGGGATCCGTCTTTCTTTTTAACAAACAAAATCGGAGCGCCCCAAGGTGAATGGCTAGGTTGGATAAAACCTCGATCAAGTAGTTCTTGGATTTGACTTTGCAATTCTTGCATTTCAGATGGAGCGAGTCTATATGGTGCACGTGCTACGGGTGCGGCTCCCGGAATAAGATCGATTTGGAATTCAACCGGTCGATGAGGCGGAAGACCCGGCAATTCGTCGGGAAATACATCGGAATAGTCACTAACAATTGGCACATCATCGATGTGCTTCTCATCGGACTCGACTTTCTTAACGTGAGCAAGGATCGCAAAACAACCCTTACGAAGTAGTTTTCTAACTTTAACACACGAAACGAGGTTGAGTCCGGTGCAACTCTTATCGCCATAGACGATCAAAGGTTCACCATTCTCGATAGGAATTCGGATTGCGTTAAGATCACAAAGAATGTGAGATTTCGTTTTGACTAACCAATTCATACCGATTATTACATCAAAGCTTCCTAGTTCCATGGGTATCAAATCAATTTCAAATTCCTTACCCAAAATGTTTATCGTACACCCCCGGTAATATGTGTCGGCACTTAATAGTTTCCCATTAGCCACTTCAATGGTATAAGTGGTATCTAATGGAAGAGGTGGAGTGCTAAAAGAATGAGTCAAAGTCTTGGATACAAAGCATTTATCGGCACCTGAATCGAATAAGCAAGAGACATAAGAATTGTTGAGAAGAAACGTACCCGTGACTAGTTCAGTGTCATCCCGGGCTTCCTCGGTGTTGATGTTGAAAGCTCGGCCGCGCGTGTTGGGGTTATCTTTCTTCTTTGGGCATGCATTTCTATAATGACCTGTTTGACCACATTCGTAACAAGTGCCCGTCTTTGGTGCATTGGGCCACTTTCGAGCAACGGGAGTGGCACTTTTACAATCGTTGGCCTTATGACCAACTCCTTGGCACCGGTGGCAAATTAACTTGCCACATTCACCAAAGTGATGTTTGTTGCATTTGTTGCAAAGAGGTAGGTTCCCGGCATAACCCCTCTTGCCGTCGGAGGTGTAAGGCTTCTTAGCAAAGTTGTTGTTGCTTGATTGGGAGGGTTCCCACTTTCTTTTGTTGCCGCCCGATTTATCCTCGGCCTTAGGTGCCGGAACTACGATTTCGTCAACCGTTTCAATTAGTTGGCGAGCCATGTTCATAGCGGCTTGATGAGTAGTGGGTTTGGATGACATCACCCCTTGTTTGATGCTTTTTGGAAGACCGAGCATGTAGAGCTCAATCCTTTGAGATTCGGGGTTAACAAGATTAGGACACATCAAGGATAGTTCGGCGAAGCGTTGATTATAAGCTTTAAGATCGTTTCCGACCTCTTTCAAAGCTCTTAGTTCTTCCTCAAGCTTTCGGGTTTCTTCGCGCGGAAAATATTCAACAATCATCTTTTCCTTTAGATCGGCCCAAGATAGGGCATGAGCTTCATCGGTACCCACTGATTGAACATAGGTGTTCCACCATGTTAGAGCAATTCCGGAGAAAGTGTGAGTGGAGTATTTGACCTTGTCTTGGTCCCGACAACCGCTTATGCTAAAGACGGCTTCCGTTTGCTCAAACCATCGGGTGAGCACGACCGGTCCCCCGGTTCCATCAAAAGTGTGAGGTTTGCACCCCATGAAAGCTTTATAGGAGCATCCCTCGTTTGAGTTTCCGGCTCCATTGTTGTTGTTGTTGTTGTTGTTGTTGTTATTATTATTGTTGTCGGATGAGTGACCGGCCATGGCCGCATCTACGGCGGTAGCTATCATCCGTTCGAGAGCTTGTTCGGGAGTTTCATTGCGGCGTACACGACGAGGAGCCATTGTTCCTTCAAGACACAAGAATATCATTGATTAGTATTCTCAATAATACTAACCGTGATATAGAATAAAGATAAAGAGAAGTTTTTCCTCGACTCGCCTTAAATTCTTTATGTCATAATGTCGGAACGTTCATATGAGTCACCGTAATATAATCCCGGAAATTATATTACCCTGATTCATATGTGCATTCGACATCATTGCATATAGTCAAGGTGGCGCGTCAATCAAATTAAACAACGTGAGATTAAGATGAACTAAGAGTAGATATGAGTAGAAGCGTTCGAGTATAAATGCACAAGTAGTCAAGTAATTCCTACTTCAAGTCTATATGCCGGTTGTAGTCTAGACTCACCAATGTACCCTATGACTCGAGGTTGACACCAATGAACTCTAAATCCCTACAACCTGGCTCTGATACCATCTGTAGCGACCCGACCAAATCGTCATTGACGGCGCCGTCTACTTAGGTCCCGTTACGTGGTCATAAGTCTTTAAAACAACGTTTGACCAAAAGATATGTCGCATTCATTTCAAATGTAAAGGTTGTTCAAGTTTACAAGAATAGTTCCACCACAAGTTACGATACAAAGTTTTAAGTACAAATGAAACTTATGCGACACAATTTAAAAGTATCCAAAAGACGCTCCATGTATGCATATATACTCGACATCCAATGCAAGTATCAAAATAATGAGCGGAAGCATGTATCATGTATCGTTCAAGGACCTGAGAAAAACATAGAAATCTGTCAACGAAAACGTTGGTGAAATCATAGGTTTAAGTAAGTAAGTTCAAGTGAACCACAAGATTTGCATCAATGAAATAATAGTAATACATTCCAAAAGTTTGTTTCACGAGCACCCAATTATCAATGCTTAACATTTCCTTCCATTGAACCCCATCACTTAGTGCTAGAACATACACTGTTTCTCGAAAATATATTTCATTCGTAAACGGTAGCGAACCGTTTGAATGAGGGTTTGTCAAACCCATATGGATCCATACAACATAAGTTCTCGCTTACACCCGGCAAGTGTAACTAATGATAATCGAATTGAGGATTTTGTTCTAAACTCGTATGTAGAATGTTTGTTTTCCTGTACTTGTGTTCACTTAGTAAAAGAAATGTTTATGTTTTCTCATCCCAAATGTAAGTTCAAAAAGAGTAAGAGTGGGACTATGATCTCACCTTGAATGCACGAGTAGTAAAGTACTTCAACAAGTAAATGTGTGCAAAGAACAATGCTAGTCTTGACCTAAACAAATAGGTTGTATCAATAACGATAATCACGATTGGTCAAAGATGTTCAATTAGTCCTATGGCTCGTTACGACTCGATTAATATAGCATGTGAATCAATTTGTCAAGTTTCATGCACGATACAAGTAGTTAAGTATGTTAGAACGATTGTATAATCGTTTGGTTAAGTTTGACTGATAAGGCTAAAAAGGAACATATATTTCATAGCAAAATCCCCCAAGAAAGACAAGATTTTAGTTGCAATTGTTCCATTTTCAAGTAATATTCGTTTATTTTAAATAAGTGCGAAGACAAAAGGCGAAAACGACGAATTGAAGACACAAAGGTCCAAAAAGCTCAAAAGTACAAGATACAATCAAAAAGGTTCAAATTATTGATGAGGAACGTCTAAAAATGACAAGAGTACAAGTTACAAAACGCAAAGTACAAAATATAAAATTGTACGCAAGGACGTTCGAAAATCCGGAACCGGGACCAGAGTCAACTCTCAACGCTCGACGCAACGGTGTAAAAATTACGAGTCAACTATGCACAAGAATAAAATATAATATTTAAATAATTCATAATAAGAATAATATTAAATAATAAAAAGTTGTTAATTGAGCATAGTTCAGGGGTCATAAGTGAAAATTCAATTTCTAAATTCGCCTATAAAAGGCTTTGTAATCGTAATGTAAAAACACACCTTTTTCTATCTTTTTCTTATTTATCAATATCAATTATCAATATCTATATTCTATATCTCTATCATAATGTTAACTTAATAAGATATAACAATAATCTTAATTTTAATTTTAAATTATGATAATAATAAGATTTATGATAGAGATCGTTTGAGTGTGTAAGTCGAAATTCTGTCCGTGTAACGCTACGCTATTTTTAATCATTGTAAGTTATGTTCAACCTTTTTATATTAATGTCTCGTAGCTAAGTTATTATTATGCTTATTTAAAACGAAGTAATCATGATGTTGGGCTAATTACTAAAATTGGGTAATTGGGCTTTGTACCATAATTAAGGTTTGGGCAAAAGACCGACACTTGTGGAAATTGGACTATTGACTATTAATAGATGGGGGGTATTGTCTAATTGAGTGACAACTCATTGGAGTCTGTCGAACCTATCTTCAAATTAATTATCCTAATAATTAATAATGATTATGGTTGTCCTATTTAGTGACGTTCATATGGAATCTATTATAATCATTTAATTAATTATTCGGGTTGGGTAATTGATTATTCAAACTGATCAAGTGGGTAAATTAATATTCATATCTAATCAAAATAGGGGTAGATTACATACAGTGATAACTGGTGTAATTGTTGACAGAAGTGATAACTGCGTCACAGTTTAAATCCTTAATTAGTTGGAATATTTGACTTCGGGTATAAGGGTAATTTGACGAGGACACTCGCACTTTATATTTATGACCGATGGACTATTATGGATAAAAACCAGATAGGTATCAAATAAACCATGACAAAGGACAATTAATCCGAGTAACAATTAATTAAAATCAAAACGTCAAACATCATGATTACGGAAGTTTAAATAAGCATAATCCTTTTATTTCATATTCTATCGCAATTTTATTTATTGTTATTTTATTTATCGTCATTTATTTATTTTACGCACTTTAATTATTGTCATTTATCTTTACGCTTAAAAATATAAAATCGACAAACCGGTCATTAAACGGTAAAAAACCCCTTTTATAATAATATTACTACTTATATAATTATATATATTTTGTATAAATATAGTTAAAAATATAGTAAGTATCACCAGCTCCCTGTGGAACGAACCGGACTTACTAAAAACTACACTACTCTACGATTAGGTACACTACCTATAGTGTTGTAGCAAGGTTTAGGTATATCCCATCCGTAAATTAATAAAACTTGTGTCATATTTTGTAGTATTTTGTATTAAAAATAATACTATTTCGTACCCTCACGCTACATCATCATTGACTAAAAGTCAAACTTGGTCAAAGTCAAAGTCAACGGGGTCGGGTCGGGTATCCGACAATTTTCCCAAGACGAGAAGTCATATAAGAGCCTAATAGTCAAGTTTCATGTTAAACGGAGTTTTAGTTAAGCGGAAACATTTTTGTGACATTTAAAAACAAAAGAGAGTGGCCTGGGCTTTTGCGCGGCGCGCACTGGGTTGCGCGGCGCGCACCCAAGTGCAATTTCTGGTCAGAACTCAGCCAAGAAGGCAACATCTGGGATCTCTGATTCTGCGCGGCGCGCGGGTAAATGCGCGGCGCGCAATACCTGGGAATCATGCAGTTTGCAGAAAAAAATGTCCAAGTCACGAACCAAAATACAATATAACACATTTCATGCACCGAAAACACTTAAAACGCATAACCTATATCATTAGAAAGGTAATTTGACAAGGAAAACAACTAAGCACATTTCATCAAGCAATTCATCACTAACAACAACCAAAAACCGCATTAAACGTTCATAATCAAAGTTTCAAGTTCTAAAACGCATTTTATGATTCGGGCAACCAATTTACATGTATGATATGCCGTTTCGAAGGTAATCATACACACATTGCAACAAAATTCTTATCTACAATATTTCATAGCATTTGGTGCATCAAAAGTTCATCTAAAGCTTATCAAACCCTAATCCAAGTTCACAAAATCACTAATCATGTTCTTGGAGTTTCCTTAATCAACCTATACATCAAAACGAAGCTAATGATACTAGTAACACTTTTAAAACATGCACTTTAACAATCTAACAACATTTGATCATTCAAAATCAAAGATTTAGCAAGCAAATTTTCATAATGAACTAGTTACACCAAAAACAACGAATCGAGCATACAAATTACATACACGACATCACGATGAGCCATAGACACTAATTAACAACTTTATAAGTCAAGAACACGAATTTAAAGAAATCTAGAGTTTTAGAAATGTTACCCAAACTTGATGATATTGGTATCAAAATGTAGAGGATGAAGAGAGGATCACAAATATGTAGTTTATTTTGTTGTAAGCCTCCTAGATTGAATTTAGATGATGATTGAATGAATTTGGTAAATGGGTGTGTGTTCTTGCTAGAGAGAAAGAGAGAGAGATGGAGATGATAATGAATGGGTGAAAGGGGTTTGACCCTTTGACCTAGTCAAGGGTTTGATCCCTTGTCAAGTTTAGTCCCCCAACTTTTGTTCGGGTGCGGGAATTACCTAAACGAGATAATTTAAAACGCGTATCAACGGGAGATGTTATAAACATATAACGGACTTTATATTAGTATAACGGAAAAGTAAATGGAAAAAGGCGGGATGTTACAATTTGTTATATCGGATCATGAGAAAATTGATATTGCTTATTCTAGATTTAACAATATTTGTTCAAGTTTGAAAGCTTTCGGCACCATCTACACGAACAAGCAATATGTCCATAAATTCTTAAGAGCATTACCCCCAAATGGAGACCTAAAGTGACAGAAATAGATGAGTCAAAGGACTTGGAAAAATTGTCTCTTGATGAACTCATTGGAAATCTCAAAGTCCATGAGGTCATCCTAGACAAGGATGAAGAAGCGGACAAAGTCAAGAAAGAAAAGCATAAGTCAATTGCATTGAAAGCCAAAGCAAGCGAAGAAGGTGAATACAAAGAGGATGCAAATGATATTCTAAATGACGATGAACAACTTGCATTTATTGTTCGATCGTTCAAGAAGTTCTACCGAAGATCCGGGAATCATGTTCGAACCCCAATGGACTCAAAGAAGGCACCTTTTGATTCCAAGAAGAAATTCGTAAGGAAATGTTTTGGATGTGGTGATCCAAATCATTTATGAATATCACAAAAGAAATAACGAGAAAGCATTTCTTGGAAGTGCATGGGACGATGAAGAGAATGAGACACAAGAAGAAGGAAAGGAAACATGTCTCATGGCCATTGATGCACCGAGCTCGAAAAGAGATGATGAAGCTTGCCTATGTGACAACCCGAAAAATTTCGACTAATTTTAAATCAAACTCTCGATACGATATAATATTTTTGACACGATAAGAAAAGTCAGTTAGGTTGAGTCTCAAAAATTTTGAACTATTTTCATATATGCATTTACCCTTCGACCATTTTCGACGATTCATGAACAATTAATTGTAAGTAGATATGTGTGTATATATACATATGTATATATATATAAATAATTGAAAATATAATTTGATATATTATATGCTTTTGTTATTAAAATTAATTATGATATTATGATAATTATTATTTAAAACTCATCTATATAAATAAATTATACTAAATATATATTTTGTGATTTCGAATCTATTTTGTAAACGACAGTAACACTCAATTGTCATTCGATCGATATTAAGCAAGTTAAATTCGAACTTATGTGATTTTAAAATAAATGGTGATCCGAAAATGAGTTATATAAATTATAGACTTATTAAAAGTATATTTAAGATCTAATTATTAAATTTTAACACTTTTTATATTTTACCCAGGAACGAGCGCGGACAGTTGATTTAATTTTTTTATTTAATAATTTTAAACAGTTAATGACCGATTTATTTTACCATAATGACTAAAATAATTAAATAAAATTAATGTAAAAATTTGGGATTTTTCCGGAGACTTTTATCCGCCACTGATTAAACAACGGACACGATATAAAATTTCGTGAAAAACTGTCGGTAGAATATTGGCTGCTAATGTTTCTCATGCACGTTCTTTACATTATTATGATTAATTAATTATTATTATTATTATTATTATTATTAATTATTAAAAGTTTTCAATTATGTTGTCTGTTGTTATCTCCACTCAAAAATTCCATATATGATATATGTACAATATGCAGATCACTTAAAACATTCATCCATCCTTCTCTCTTTCTTATTTCTTTGAGAACTCAAACTACCATGTTCTGTTTCTAATCAAATGAATCAAAAAACCACATACCAACTTGTATTCTTCTCCTTCTTCAAGAACACCGGCCAAACCCGTCACCCAACCATTGATCCACCACCTATAAACTTCACAACCCACTATTTTCTGCCCATTCGAATACCAAAAATAATGAACACCCATTTAGTGTTACACATGTTTTCGAATTCCTGTTTACATTCACACCGGCCACTATTTGCAACCATTCGAACAAATCAAAACCTTCTGTTTTTGTTTTTGGTTCATTCTCACACCACCCATTAAACTACATCAACCATCCTCAAATGTTGCTCATCCCTTTTCTTGTTCGATGTTGCAGCTGCTCGAATCTTGATGCAACCGAGAACCACACACACACTAACGTAAACCCACCTGCAAACTCCCAATGATCACCATCTTCCATCACCACTTCACCATCTCCAATCTGTTACCTATATCTCTCTCTTCCTCTCTCTCTCTCTCTCTCTCTCTCTCTCTCTCTCTCTCTCTCTCTTTCTTATTGAAAACCTCCATTGATCACCACCACAATCACCGGTAACCATTGTTATCTTCATCAAACCAACCGGAAGCCATAAGGACATCACCAATCACCACCAGTTTGATCATCTCCAATGAACCACCATCGCCACCCTCACCACCTTGGAATCGCCACCTTTAGTTGATCAACAAAACACTACGATCACCTTTCTCTCTTCGAGAACGACACCCAACAACCCAAACTGTTGCTGCTATCTCGCGGTTCCTTCCTGTTTATATTTCATTCGAACACCACACATTCACTTGCTTTGTTTCGGTTTATAATTAAACTAAATTATCTACTTTTTCTTTAATGGCCGACAAGCCATCAACGAATAAACCCCACCTTTTGTTTCTAGTCATGGTTAACCTACTGAATGTACGAATCTGTTCTTGGACATTTTTTTGGGCTACGCTTTGTTTTAAATAAATGGGCTGCTTCTTGGGCCTCTAGTGGACTTTTGATAATTGAACTTCTATCAATATTAATGGACTATTAAAGGTTACATCTTGGGCCGTTAAATATTGGGCTGGGACATGAGCTTGTAACAAGTCATTTTGTGTATTATAAGATGAGATAATTCCGGTTAGGATTGATGATGGTATCACGAATAAGGTTATGATATAGATATTGATGATTGGTGATAATAGTGATTATGGTATGTGATGATAAACGATGATGATGAGATCGTGAATGAATGATGAAAGTAACGATAGAATAACAGCTAAGACGATAATAATAGGTGATAATCATGATTTCATGTGGTGGTAACCGTATGATGTGATTATGATGATATAGTATGGTGAAGATGATGAGACGAAAAGGACATCACGATGAGATGATGATTAATGATAAATGTACGATGGTGAAAGATATAATAATGGTGATGGTTGTGCAAATAAAAGATGGATATGTAGATGATGGGAGTAGTCGTAAATGGCTGCTGCAACTTACCTCTCCTGATGCATTTTTTTTAAACCGAACCTTTTTTGAACTTGTGTTAGTGGACTATCTTGATGGATCCAATTGATCAAGCATATGGGCTATTATTTTGGACTCCTTTAAATCAATTTGGGTTGCCATTGTTACTTGCTACTGTTTTGATTCGGTTCACAACAAAACCCCATCGTATGTTGATTTCTAAGCTATTGTTATCCATGTTGCTGCTCGTGTTCGGTTTGCAACCCAAAACTAAATCACCTTGGCTCTTGTTCCTCAAGCATGAATCACAAAGCCGAGCCACTCTGATCGATCAACACACTTGTTATTAGATCTCTTTCTACTGTTCTTTTGCTTAACACTAAGACCGCAACAATACACCGTTCATATTCCTTGTTCAAACTTACTTAGGGTATAAAACCTTAAACTTGTGTTTTTGATACAAATTTTAATTGTTAATACCACAAGTTATGAATATGATATTAGTTTGTTTATGAATAAAGATAAGTGATAAATATATCTATGGTTATAATTATAATTATTAATATGAATAACATAACTAAGGTAAAAATTATATTTTACGTATTAAAAATTATTATGTCTATAATTATGATGATAATAATATTAGAAATATACTATATTATTATTTTCATTACAATTATTAATATTATTATTAAGTATTATTATTATTATAATTATCATTATTATTTTTTAAAATTAATATTATTAATTTTAACATTATTATTATTTTTATCATTATTATTATTAGTATTAACGTTATTATTAATATTTTTATCATTTTTAATATTATTACTATCAATATTTTCACTTTTACCATTATTATTATTATTACAACTATATTATTATTACTATTAATATTACTATAATTATTATTATTATTATTACAATAAAAGCTAATTATATAAAAATATACTTAATAAAACTATACTTAATAAATTAATTATTTAAAGTATATAAAATAAATATATTTGAGTTAATAATGAAACATATGAAATACTAAAATAACAGTTATATTAATAATAATACATAAATTTATTCGACTTCAATTATATGTGTTAATATATATATATATATATATATATATATATATATATATATATATATATATATATATATATATATATATAAATGATATAGGTTTTGTGAATCTGAAGTCAACCATGCATTGTTCAGTATCGTCGTATGCATATTTTGCCACAAAATCGTATCGTAAGTTTCATTTGCTCCCTTTTTCAATGCTTTTGCAATATATATTTTTGGGACTGAGAATACATGCGCTGCTTTTATAAATGTTTAACGAAATAGACACAAGTACTTAAAACTACATTCTATAGCTGGATTATTAAATTGAATATCACCCTTTTAGCTTGGTAGCCTAAGAATTAGGGAACAGACCCCTGATAATGCTAAAAACGAACATATATTTCATAGCATTATTCCTCAAGAAAGACAAGCTTTTAGTTGCAATTGTTCTATTTACAAGTGATATTCGTTTAAATAATAAAAGGTGAAGACAAAAGACAGATTCGACGAATTGAAGACGCAAATGACCAAAAAGCTCAAAAGTACAAAAGACAATCAAAGAGGTTCCAATTATTGATAAGAAACGTCTCGAAATTACAAGAGTACAAGATTCAAAACGCAAAGTACAAAATATAAAATTGTACGCAAGGACGTTCGAAAATCCGGAACCGGGACCAGAGTCAACTCTCAACGCTCGACGCAACGGACTAAAAATTACAAGTTAACTATGTATATAAATATAATATAATATATAATTAATTATATTAATTATATATATATTATATATATATTATAAACCGTCGGTAAACAAAGAGCTAAACTCCTCTGAGCTGTAAAAGCAAACTCCGCGACTCGCGGAGTTTGAAGGCCAAAAATGCCGCGAGTCGCGGAGCCCCAATTTCAGAAAATCCCTATAAAGCTTGCGCAATCTGATCGTAATCCATCATCTTTTTCTTCTTCTCCTCATACGTAAAATATATATATATATATTTATTATTTATATTTTAATTTTAATTATAATTCTAATAATAAGGGTATGTTAGCGAATGTTGTAAGGGTGTAAGTCGAAATTCTGTCCGTGTAACGCTACGCTATTTTTAATCATTGTAAGTTATGTTCAACCTTTTTATATTAATGTCTCGTAGCTAAGTTATTATTATGCTTATTTAAAACGAAGTAATCATGATGTTGGGCTAATTACTAAAATTGGGTAATTGGGCTTTGTACCATAATTGGGGTTTGGACAAAAGAACGACACTTGTGGAAATTAGACTATGGGCTATTAATGGGCTTTATATTTGTTTAACTAAATGATAGTTTGTTAATGTTAATATAAAGATTTACAATTGGGCGTCCTTATAAATTACCATATACACTCGATCGGACACGATGGGCGGGGTATTTATATGTACGAATAATCGTTCATTTAACCGGACACGGGAATGGATTAATAGCCACTAGAATAATTAAAACAGGGGTGAAATTACATTCAAGGGTAATTGGTGTAATTGCTAACAAAGTAGTAAAACCTTGGTTTACACGCAGTTGATAACCTGGTGTATTCATTAAACAAAGTATTAAAACCTTGTTACAATTCGAATCCCCAATTAGTTGGAATATTTAACTTCGGGTATAAGAATAATTTGATGAGGACACTCGCACTTTATATTTATGACTGATGGACTGTTATGGACAAAAACCAGACGGACATATTAAATAATCCAGGACAAAGGACAATTAACCCATGGGCATAAAACTAAAATCAACACGTCAAACATCATGATTACGGAAGTTTAAATAAGCATAATTCTTTTATTTCATATTTAATTTCCTTTATTTTATATTTAATTGCACTTCTAATTATCGCATTTTTATTGTTATTGTATTTAATTGCACTTTTAATTATCGTACTTTTTAATTATCGCAAGTTTATTTTATCGCACTTTTATTATTCGCAATTTCATTATCGTTATTTACTTTACGCTTAAAATTAAGTCTTGTATTTATTTATTATTTTACATTTGGTTTTAACTGCGACTAAAGTTTTAAAATCGACAAACCGGTCATTAAACGGTAAAAACCCCCCTTTATAATAATAATATTACTTATATATATATATTTGTATTTTTATAAAAGTAAACTAATATAGCGTTGAGCTTTGTTTAAAAAAGATTCCCTGTGGAACGAAACGGACTTACTAAAAACTACACTACTGTACGATTAGGTACACTGCCTATAAGTGTTGTAGCAAGGTTTAAGTATATCCATTCTCTAAATAAATAAATATCTTGTGTAAAATTGTATCGTATTTAATAGTTTTTCCTGCTAAAATTAATAACTATTTTATATACACCCCGCTGCACATCAAGTATTTTTGGCGCCGCTGCCGGGGACCTTTCTAAACGCCGGAAGCGCAACGCTAATATAAAAAAATAAAATAAAAAAAAAACGTTTTAAATATTCGAAAATATAAAAAGAAAAAGAAAAATATAAATATTTTTAGGAGTTTGATAAATATTTAAGTTTTATAAAGTTTCTTTGTTTTTATAAAAACATAAGTTTTATTTAAGTATTTTATTTTTATTTAAAAACATATAAATATAAAAAAAATATATATATATAAATCTAGTTTTAAGATTTTTATTTATAAAATTATAAAGTGTTTCTATTTTTATTTAAGTTTTAAATATAAAGGTTTATTAATACACATATTTAAAAACAGAAAATAAAATAAATAAATAAATAAAGAAAAACGCGTTGAAATTAAACTTGTCAGTTGAAATTCTGAACCCCGCGAGTCGCGGGGTTTGATGCATTAAATACCGCAACTCGCGGAGGGGACCTGACACACGAACAGGAAGCCATAATCCTGCATTTATTACGGATTATTATTAATTATTATTATTATTAACCCTAATTATTATTATTATTATAATTAAGTTTATTTTTAATTTAAGTTTTATTTAATTTATATTTTAGTTAAATTAGTTTAATTAAATTGTAAAATTAGTAGTTTTATTAAATAAATAATATAAAAATAATATTTTTATAAAAATTGTAATTTTACAACTTTTTGTATATTTTTATATTTTGTCCCTTTTTAATCGCTTTAGCGTAACTTTTGTATTTTTAGCTCATATTTAGTTTTAAACTTAGTTTTTTGCCATAGTTATTTTTACTCCTAGATTTTTAGGCTTTGCCGTAGAATTCCTTAAGTGCTTTTTCTTAGATTAAGATTTAGGTACTTTAGAATTTTGCGACGCCTTTTTAAGTTTTAGTTTCTTTTTAAGTTATTTCCATTTGGGATATAGTTTTTCCTGTAAGCTTTAATATTTTTAGACACTTTTTTACCTATGTATCAATTATCATTCCAATTAGTAATTTCAATTTGCGATTATAATTTTAAGTTAGTTGTAGTAATAAGGTTAGGTTAGTTAAGTATTTTTAAGTTTTTATAAGTTTCTTTTATTTTTCCGTCACCTTTTATTTTTCAACCATTTTTCTTTTTCGACCTTTTTCGACGAACTCGTTTTCTTTCTTATTTCTCGCTATTCTAGTTTTAGGACATAGATTTTTATTCTACTTCTTATCTAAATTTCTTAAAATTACGAAAATTTATTTTAAGTGGTTAAATTAATAGACATCAAAATTTTCTGGTTCGTAGTAATAGTTGGATTTGTACGTGGACCGGGTTATTGGAGCCAAACAGTACTCAATTATATTGAGACCAAACGAATCCTGCCCCTCTGCTGCATCTTTTGGCTATTCGAAACGTGGGCAAAATCAGAAAAGTCTATTGATTGGATAACTTATTATAATTTTTCTTTCTTTTTAAAAAACTAATAGGATATTCAGTGAATGCACCGAGCAAGACGTTCACCACCTTTTGTACGTTCACCACCTGTAACTAGATCAAGACATTTAGCAAATATAACCGCCGTTGATTTTTCTTTAGAATCGTCATCCAGTAGACCAAGTACTTCAGTTCAAATTTCTGATAATCCATTTTTTGAACCCGACTTCACAATTGAGAATTCGGAAAATATTCAGGAACGGTTCGTAGATCCTGAACCATTAAACTTTCCTCCGGAGCCACCAATCATTCAAACAGAGATTGTTGAGGAACGAACCATTAAATCAGAATCATCTAGTGATTCCGATTCAACAAATTCAATTATGGAGAATCTGGAACCTCTAAGTATGGAAGACCGAATGAGAGCTAAACGCACTGGCCAAGGTCACGCAATTACTCATCCTGACATTAATGCGCCAGATTATGAAATCAAAGGACAAATTCTACACATGGTGACTAATCAATGCCAATTTAGTGGTGCGCCGAAGGAAGATCCAAATGAACATCTACGTACCTTTAATAGGATCTGCACACTATTTAAAATCCGAGAAGTGGAGGATGAACAGATATATCTCATGTTATTTCCCTGGACTTTAAAGGGAGAAGCCAAAGATTGGTTGAAATCGTTACCTGAAGGGGCGATTGATACATGGGATGTTTTAGTTGACAAATTTCTTAAACAATTCTTTCCTGCATCTAAAGCCGTAAGACTTCAAGCAGAAATTGTTACGTTCACACCGAAACCAAATGAAACTCTATATGAGGCGTGGACTAGATATGGAAAGTTGTTAAGAGGATGTCCGCAACATGGTTTAGACACCTGTCAAATAGTACAATATTCTACCAAGGATGCGACATCACTACAAGAAAAGACATAGATATAGCAGCTGGTGGTTCTATTATGAAGAAAACCGAAACTGATGCTTACAAAATTATTGATAATACTGCTTCCCACTCACATGAGTGGCACCAAGAAAAAGATATCATTAGATCATCTAAAGCAGCTAGAGCCGATTCTAGCCATGACTTTGATTCCATTTCCGCAAAGATAGATGCTGTGGAGAGACGAATGGAAAAGATGACTAAAGATATTCACTCAATACGAATTAGTTGTGAGCAGTGTGGAGGACCACATTTGACAAAAGATTGTCTCAGTATTGAATTAACAATGGAACAAAGAGAGAATATTTCATACATAAACCAAAGGCCTGGAAATAATTATCAGAATAATTATCAACCGCCAAGACCGATTTACAATCAAAACCAGAATTATAACCGAAATATTCCATACAACAACCAACAAGGTCCTAGCAATCAACAAGTATCCAATAATACTTACAACCAACAAAGACCTAATTTTCAAAACAAACCACCACAACAAACCGATGATAAAAAGCCGAATTTAGAAGATATGATGACAAAGCTAGTTGAAACTCAAACACAGTTTTTCACATCTCAGAAACAAACCAATGAACAAAATGCTCAAGCATTTAGAAATCAACAAGCTTCTATTCAAAATCTGGAACAAGAAGTAAGTAACCTAGCAAGGTTAATAGGTGAAAGAAAACCGGGAAGTCTACCTAGTGATACAAATGCTAACCCCAGGAATGAAACAGCTAAAGCTATTACTACAAGAAGTGGTACAACACTTAAACCACCTGAAATAACTGTAACTTCTGATGAAGCTATTCCTACTCCACGAGAACCACAACCTGATCAAGATAAGGAAAAAGAACCGGTAGTTGAAAAGGTTAATGAAGATAACACAGTTAAGGCTAAACCTTATGTTAAACCATATCAACCACCACTTCCTTATCCGAGTAAAATGAAGAAAGAAAAACTTGAAGCCGAGCAATCCAAATTCTTGGATATGTTTAAATAGATAAATGTAAATCTTCCTTTCATTGATGTGATTTCAGGAATGCCTAGATATGCTAAATTCTTGAAAGATCTAATCTCAAATAGAAAGAAAATGGAAGAACTCTCGGCTGTTACTATGAATGCTAATTGTTCAGCAGTGCTGTTGAATAAGATACCAGAAAAACTATCTGATCCAGGAAGTTTCACAATTCCATGTTTTCTGGGTAGTCTTAGTTCAATAGAAGCATTGGCAGACTTAGGTGCTAGTATAAATCTAATGCCGTATTCACTATACACTAAACTAGACCTTGGAGAATTGAAACCAACAAGAATAAGCATACAACTAGCCGATCGATCAATAAAATATCCTAGAGGGATAATGGAGAACATGCTAGTTAAAGTTGGTACTTTAGTATTTCCAGTAGATTTTGTTGTTTTGGACATGGAAGAAGATTCTCAAGTTCCTCTCATATTAGGAAGACCATTCTTAAACACGGCTAAAGCAATGATAGACGTGTTCGGTAAGAAATTGACCCTAAGTATAGAGGATGAGAGTGTTACCTTTTCAGTTGATAGAGCAATGCAACAACCACAATCTGCAGATGATACATGTTATTATATTCAAACTATAGATGCACATGCAGAATTATTAGAAGAATTTCCAGAATTACAAGGAACAGGAGAATGTTCTTTAGGAGAAGGTAATGAACCAATTGATGAAGCTGAAATGTTAGCTACACTTATAGCTAATGGATATGAACCAACAACAGAAGAAATTCAAATGCTAAAAGAAGAAGACAGATATCGATACAAATCATCGATAGAAGAACCTCCGAAATTAGAGTTAAAGCCACTTCCAAACCATTTGGAATACGCTTATTTACATGGTGAATCTGAATTACCTGTAATAATATCGTCTTCTCTTACTGAAAATGAGAAATCACAACTCATTTCTGTGTTGAAAGCTCATAAACCAGCCATTGCATGGAAGATTCATGATATTAAAGGAATAAGTCCTTCGTATTGCACACATAAAATCTTTATGGAAGAAGGTCATAAAACGTATGTGCAACGCCAACGAAGACTAAATCCTAATATGCAAGATGTAGTTAAGAAAGAGATTATTAAACTGCTAGATGCAGGTTTGATATATCCAATTTCTGATAGTCCATGGGTAAGCCCAGTTCAATGCGTGCCTAAGAAGGGTGGCATGACTGTCATTACAAATGAGAAAAATGAGCTTATTCCTACTAGGACTGTAACAGGATGGCGTGTATGTATTGATTATAGAAAATTAAATGACGCCACCAGAAAAGATCACTTTCCCTTACCTTTCATTGATCAAATGTTGGAAAGATTAGCCGGAAATAGTTACTATTATTTTCTAGATGGATTTTCCGGATATTTTCAAATTTCAATAGCACCCGAAGATCAAGAGAAAACCACATTCACGTGCCCTTATGGTACTTTTGCTTACAAACGCATGCCATTTGGACTTTGCAACGCCCCTGCAACCTTTCAAAGGTGTATGATGGCGATTTTTCACGACATGATAGAAGAATGCATGGAAGTATTCATGGATGACTTTTCAGTCTTTGGTGATACATTTAAATCATGTCTAGTTAATCTGGAACGAATGCTAATTAGATGTGAACAATCAAATCTAGTTCTTAATTGGGAGAAATGCCATTTCATGGTTAAAGAAGGCATCGTTCTTGGACATAAAATTTCAAAAGAAGGAATTGAAGTGGATAGAGCTAAAGTAGATGTAATTGCTAAACTTCCACATCCCACCAATGTTAGAGGAGTTAGGAGTTTTCTAGGGCATGCCGGTTTTTACCGACGTTTTATAAAAGATTTTTCTAAAATTGCCACTCCTATGAATAAACTCCTAGAAAAGGATGCTCCATTCATCTTTTCAGATGAGTGTATCAAATCTTTTAATATTCTTAAAGAGAAACTCACTAATGCGCCGATCATGATAACACCAAATTGGAATCTACCATTTGAACTAATGTGCGATGCAAGTGATTTTGCAATGGGAGCCGTTTTAGGACAAAGGATTGAAAAACGATTTCAACCTATATATTATGCTAGTAAGACGTTACAAGGAGCACAAACGAACTATACAACTACTGAAAAAGAACTCCTTGCTATTGTCTTTGCTTTTGACAAATTTCGATCATATCTCGTTCTAGCAAAAATGGTGGTCTATACCGACCATTCTGCTCTTAGATACTTATTTTCAAAACAAGATGCTAAACCAAGATTAATCCGTTGGATCTTACTCTTTCAAGAGTTTGATATTGAAATCCGAGATAAAAGAGGAGCAGAAAATCTCGCCGCTGATCATCTTTCTCGTCTTGAAAATCCTGAGTTAGAAGTTCTAAATGAATCGGCAATACAAGACAACTTTCCTGATGAATATCTATTGAAGATAGATTATAAAGAAATCCCATGGTTTGCAGACTATGCAAATTATTTAGTATGTGGATTCCTTGAAAAAGGATTATCGTACCAAAGACGAAAGAAATTCTTCAGTGATATAAAACACTATTTTTGGGAAGATCCACATCTGTTTAAAAGTTGTCCCGATGGAATAATACGCCGATGTGTATTTGGAGATGAATCTAGTAAAATATTAAACCATTGTCACACAGGACCAACAGGAGGGCATTATGGGCTTCAACTAACAGCAAGAAAAGTTTATGAAGCTGGATTCTATTGGCCTACAATTTACAAAGACGCAAACCTTCTTTGCAAATCCTGTGATGCATGTCAAAGGGCCGGAAAAATAAGTCAACGTGATGAAATGCCACAAAATGTCATCCAAGTATGTGAAGTATTTGACATTTGGGGTATTGACTTTATGGGTCCATTTCCAAAATCTCATAATAATCTATATATACTCGTAGCCATTGATTATGTATCTAAATGGGCGGAAGCACAAGCTCTCCCAACTAACGATGCACGAATTGTAGTCAACTTTTTAAAACGTCTTTTTGCAAGGTTTGGAACACCGAAAGCTTTAATAAGTGATCGGGGTACTCATTTCTGTAATAATCAACTTGAGAAAGTTCTTAAAAGATATGGAGTAACTCATAAAATCTCCACCGCATATCATCCACAAACAAGTGGACAAGTTGAAAATACCAACCGAGCTTTAAAACGTATTCTAGAGAAAACCGTAGGATCAAATCCGAAGGAATGGTCCATTAAATTGGAGGATGCACTCTGGGCTTTTAGAACAGCCTACAAAACTCCAATTGGAACTACACCTTTTAGACTTGTTTATGGAAAAGCATGTCATCTTCCAGTAGAAATTGAACACAAAGCATTTTGGGCTTTGAAAACATGTAATCTTGATTTACATGAAGCCGGACGTCTACGATTAAGTCAACTAAACGAATTAGAAGAATTAAGACATGAAGCATACGATAATTCGTTAATCTATAAAGAAAGAACGAAGAAATGGCATGATAAAAGAATCAGAAGTTCAAAAGAATTTAAAGAAGGAGACAGAGTTCTTCTTTTCAATTCACGATTCAAGCTATTTCCTGGAAAATTGAAATCAAGATGGTCTGGACCATTCATAGTCAAAAGAGTTTTCCCATACGGAACGATAGAATTAATAAATTCAAATGGGATTGAATTTAAAGTTAATGGTCACAGAGTTAAACATTACATACATGGTCCGATGGAAGTCGACAACGAAGTTAATCACAATTTCGACACAACAGCTAACTAAGTGTGGGGAGAATCAAGTCTTTAAAGGATAATATGTATTTCTGTTAGAGTTAGATTGTCTGTTTTCATCTAGTTCTCGAAAATGGAACCCGAATGGTCTTTCCCTAGCAGACCCTAAAGAACTAGTCTTCTCCCCCCATTCTGAATTTTTATTTTTTTAGGTTTTTACAAAATGAAGACTGCCTGTGAACTAAACCATGGTCTAATGCTACACGCTTTGATCACTAAAAGAAATAATGACATACTACCAAGTGAAATAGTATCAGTAATCAGAGAAAGAATGGACGGAGTTAGAAAAGAATCCAGATGCGAAGATAATAAGTTACAATTTGGTAAAGGAAAATCAAAATCCGCAGCTAAAAGAAGAGCACGACACCTAGAAAGATGTCACAAATGCGGAAAATGGTCACATGGAGGTAAATGTTCAAATAATCAAACCTATTCAAATACCGAATTTGTTACTTTATGCAGAGACGGACCGTTCATATGTTTAGAAGAAAAGACACTGAATGCTCGAGGTTACGCCTATGTAGCCATGGAAAACCAATTAAACCGACTATCTTATGAATGGGATAGATCATATAACTAAGAAATCTATTTCACAGGTATGTCTGTACAGTTTTTATTTTTATTTTTATTTTTAACCTTTTGATAATAAACGCTAATTTGTTCGCTAAAAAGTATTAAATTGGTATTGAATAAAATTAGGTTTGGCGACCGAAATTATTGATATCATTCAAAATTTATTACATCACTGCGAAATTTAACGTTTATTCTTAAGGTATAAATATCTTTAAACAATCAACCCAAAATATTTCAAAAATTCGTCATGAGTTAAATTAGGTTTTGGAACCGAAATTACTTTACCGAAAAGAGGGGCGCATATTTTTGATAATATTTGATTGATTAAAGTGGGATAAAAAGACAAAAAGATTTTTAATTTTATTTTTACCATGTTTTTAAAATTAATATTTAAATCTTAAATTAATATTGTAAACTTTGTAAAAACAATATATTTAAAATTGTAAATATTTGAAAAATTAATATAAGTATGGTGTGAATTTATAATATGAATTTTTAATTTTATGCATTTCAAATTTTAAGTTTGGTGTGAATTTTTAATATTAATTTTGAATTTTATATTTAAGTTGTGTGAATTTAAAAACAAAAATTTACTTTATCTCATTAAGTTAAAAATATGATTTTTAAAATTCGTCGTAAGTTGAAGACTAGGTCTTTGAACCGAAATTGCTTTACCCGAGAGAGGGACGAGAACTTTTATTATCATTATTTTTAATCTCATTGAATTAAAGTATGCCAAAAACATTAAAAAAACCCCAAAAATCTTAGCTTTTAAAACAATCGCTACAAAAAGACAAATTTTAAAATTTTGTCAAGGGACGGACTAGGACATCGATCCGAAACGACCTCGTCCTAAATAACAAGGGAAACAAAATTTTAAAATTAATTACTTAATTGTTTTAATAAGTTAAAGATTATAAAAAAAAAAAATATACCAAACTCCGCGACTCGCGGAGTTTGGAGCTTTAATCTCCGCGACTCGCGGAGGGGTCGAAAAATCAGAAAAAAATATAAACACCCGAACTGATCAGTCCCAACACAGAAAAAAAAAACTGCGAAAACCTGCGCGAAAAACCCGAAAAATACACCCCAAAATCACAATTTTTAACCGTTAATCATCAAATCTTTTGCTAAAATCATGTTGAGAAGGATGCTATCTAGGAATTACTCAAGAAAAACGGTAAATTTCTACACCTAAACACCATTTAATCCGAAATTTAGTGTTCTTGAGCAATTTTTTCCCCAATTTGATTTTGATGTTTTTAGTGTAATTAGGCTTAAATTATTTATGTATTATGCTTGTATAACCTAGATTGATGCTGTTTAACATGATTAGAAGCCTTAAACTTCAAATTTTGAGTAATCTAGGGTTTGTGTTCTTGAGCAAATTTGGGGCTTTTTGATATAAACAGGTTATGGTCGATTTTTGTCATGAATTGTTGCTAAATTAAGTAGTGTAACATGTCTAGGTAGTTAAATGATTCAAACTTTGAGCCTAAACATGATTTTGAGAATTAAAGTGGACTTTTTCAAGTCTAAAATTCATGAACTTGATTTTTGAGAGATAATGCCATTTGAGACTTGTTTAATTGCTAGTAATGATTATTTTGACATGTTATTTGAGTTGAATGATTATGAACTTGGCGAATATTTTCGTATATGCTTATTTGAAAAAGTGTAGATTTGATGAAAATATGAAAATAAGCTTAAGTTTGATATAAATTGATAATGTCATTGTAATTATTTTGATTGATGATTTTGCTGACACTAATGCATATTTGTATGCACAAAATTTGTGTTTGATGTGTTTTGCAGACTGAAAGGGGTGAATCTTCATCCCAAGCCCGCAATGCTCCTGCTGAGAATGCGGAACAACAGGAGGTGGATAACTACTACAAGCAGGATATACCTCATCCAGTCATGACCTTTTCCGATATGCACTTGGAAGAGTTGCACCCGAACCTGAGATTTGACAGACTTTGGATAGATTATCCAAAATATCAAAGGGGTTTGCATACTCTTCATTCTAAGGTTGTTGAGGTACCGAGGGTCATAGAATGGGGACCCTTAGAAGCTGTAGAATTGGCCGGGCCAATTAGGGAATTACTTGTACAGAGGTATGGTAATTCTTCTTTTAATGACTGGGTACGTTTATTCACCATGCGTAGACCTGTATATAAAGTATGGTGTGAAGAATTGTTGTGTAGTATAGAGTTGAATGATCGGGTAGCTAGTTTAACCGATCGTTCTTTTATTAGATTTTTGTTAGGCGGTTCGATGTGCCACATGTCTTTACTAGACATGGCTCAGGCTTTACGTATATATACGCCTGAGGAGTTAGCATCTGCTGATTGTAGAGGGTTGATACTAAACGGTAGAAAGATAGATGAAAATTTTGATACACACGGTGTGTGGAGTCAAATGACAAGCCATCACCGTTTCAAAGGGGGAAATTACTCTTATTTGGATATAGATAGAGCCGAATTAAGAGTGATTCATAGGTTTTTAGCTAATTCGATTACACAAAGGGGTAAAAACAAGGAAAAAGTAAATGAACAGGATTTGTTTTACCATATGTGTATTCGAGACCCACAAAGCGCTGTAAGTATACCATATTGTGTGGGTTATTATTTATCAGCTATGGTTCGGGGGATGCGACCGCATAGCATAATAGGAGGTGGTATTTTTATTACTTTGATTGGTGAATATCTCGGTGTGGATATAAGTCGGGGGGGATTATTAGTAGAAGAACCGGAACCCCGCGATACTATAGGTTTAAATGTATACCATGGTGCGAAAGTTTTGAAGAGGCGAAATAACGCCGCAGTACAATACCATGGTAGACATCCACAGGTGGAGAGAAACCAACAGCAAGGTAATGTAGGAGGGGGGAATGAGATGCAAGAAATACAAAGGTTTATAGCTTCTCAGGAATACGAAAATGCTAGACAGAGAGCATTTGAAGATTGGCAAGTTCATCAGAACAAAATCATAGCTCATTGCCAACATATAGGTAGAAACTATATTCCTACACCGAAACCCATCTTCCCTCCCTGGTCTATAGAGATGCAGCCACCATATCCTACGTATAACCCTGCCGAAGCATTCTATAGCACCTATGGTTATGCCTGGAACCCCTATTGGTACCAGTATCATCCCTAGTATACTTAGTTTTATTTATTTTGTAATTTGTAATTATTGATACGTTTAATACTTTTGTTAATATTGTAATCATTTTTATAATTATCTAACTTTTATTCTTAGATTTTAATAATTTTTGAATGTGGGGTAATATACCAAACTTCAAAAATATGTATATATGTTTGCAGTTTATCTTATGTACACAACAGGGTAAAACAATGCATTTTCAAAGACTGGCATTAAGTTCAGCAAAAGCAACTAATTTTGACGACAAGATGCAAAATATATGTGAAATAACAACAAGACGGAATGAACAAATGATGTGCACCATTTATCATTCAGCAAACAAACGCCAATATATTTGGAAACTTTGGTAAAAATTTAATCATTTTCACACAAATCACCCTCAATAATTTAAATTATTACTGATTTCTTGCAAATGAGGGCATTGCAAGATCTTAAGTGTGGGAAGGGGTTAAATTCTTTCGGATTTTAAAAATTTTTGCTTTATACACTTGGTTACCATTAAAAATACTAGTAAAGCAGTAGTTGTATTAGAATCTAGTGCTCTCTGATAATAAAGAACAGCCCTGGTCTTATATACTGACTACCCAATTCTAGTAAAATTTTTCAAAATTTTCAATTAAATGAACTAAAAATCATGTTTATACATATTTATGAACGATAGAACTAGGTTTTAACACCGAAATTATTGTTACCTCAAAAAGGACATAAATTGAGAAACAAACCAAAATGTTAAAATTCATTTAAAATGGAATAGAGGACGATAAAAAGGAAAATAAAAGCCAAGTGTGGGAAAATTTACCAAGTTATCTTAAACATATGTCACATATATCTGTAACAAATAACTAAAAATACTTTTGCTTTGGACTAAACTAAACTGTTTTACCCGATGAAAGAAAAGAAGAGATGGATCTACACGATGAATCAATTCCATCATTAAAAGGAAGTAAAGTCTTCCGAAAAAGACACGCGCTTCTTGATTTAGGTCATGAAGTTGTCGTCCAGACCAGCTGTAGGTTGACGAAAAATCTAGAAAAGTCATCACTAAAATCAGCAGGAAATCTACGGACCTCAGCATTAAACAGGGTCGCCAAGTGGTCAGATTTATCCTAACCATGAGAAGGATTTATCTCGTACAATGGGGGGGCACCATGCAAATTAGCTGGATAAGACTAATGAATCAGATCCCCAGAAAGGATAATCTCCTTAAAGATTAAAAATCAGCTTTTAAGACTGATATTACTCAATCCTAGAGATTGACCTTAAAGATTGAGAATTACAAACTCATGGAATTCAATGATATCTAAACTCGAGCTTGAACGAGAAAATATTTTGATCAAAATTACAAACCGATTTGTTTTCTGAAAACCCTATTTTCAATGCGTTCATTACCATTGAACGTAAAATCCTAAGAATTCACCTGGAATTCATTAGGTCACCTGAACTAAATCGGGTGTCAACCGTAAGAACGGTGGTTGCATAGTGGTCAAAGACAGGACCTTGTGCCATACCGAAAAATTATAAGGGTGAGCTTTACTATTGCTCCTACCAAGGATAGTAATTGCGTCCGACACGTTATAGACCATAATTAAAAGCATGTCAGGGGACATTGCCTTAACAGTTGCTTGTTCAACGCTTTCCTTTCAACCGGACGGTAGTTTACCGAAAGGTAATATACGGGATAAGTAAACTGGACGTGTTGCTTTCTAAATACAAGGTTAGCAAGTGGGTGACACAAAACCGCAAGTTTTGAGCTAAAATTTTCAAATCTGAAACCCACCAAACCCACAAAAATATTTTGCAAACACCGGTAAAGGGTTATTCCGGAAAACTTATCTAGGGTAAAAACTAGATTTAATTTTCAAAAGATCAAATGTTTTCATAAAGATCCAATTTCCTTAATGGATCTAAATTTTTATAGTCATGTGGAACTGTAAACCATATCGTTACTACCATTGTTTATACCGCCGTATAGAAATCACTGATGTACAAAGTGTGAAGAATAAAGAAGTGATTCTTGTATTTCAAGACGATATTGCTTGAGGACAAGCAACACTCAAGTGTGGGAATATTTGATAATGCTAAAAACGAACATATATTTCATAGCATTATTCCTCAAGAAAGACAAGCTTTTAGTTGCAATTGTTCTATTTACAAGTGATATTCGTTTAAATAATAAAAGGTGAAGACAAAAGACAGATTCGACGAATTGAAGACGCAAACGACCAAAAAGCTCAAAAGTACAAAAGACAATCAAAGAGGTTCCAATTATTGATAAGAAACGTCTCGAAATTACAAGAGTACAAGATTCAAAACGCAAAGTACAAAATATAAAATTGTACGCAAGGACGTTCGAAAATCCGGAACCGGGACCAGAGTCAACTCTCAACGCTCGACGCAACGGACTAAAAATTACAAGTTAACTATGTATATAAATATAATATAATATATAATTAATTATATTAATTATATATATATTATATATATATTATAAACCGTCGGTAAACAAAGAGCCAAACTCCTCTGAGCTGTAAAAGCAAACTCCGCGACTCGCGGAGTTTGAAGGCCAAAAATGCCGCGAGTCGCGGAGCCCCAATTTCAGAAAATCCCTATAAAGCTCGCGCATTCTGATCGTAATCCATCATCTTTTTCTTCTTCTCCTCATACGTAAAATATATATATATATATTTATTATTTATATTTTAATTTTAATTATAATTCTAATAATAAGGGTATGTTAGCGAATGTTGTAAGGGTGTAAGTCGAAATTCTGTCCGTGTAATGCTACGCTATTTTTAATCATTGTAAGTTATGTTCAACCTTTTTATATTAATGTCTCGTAGCTAAGTTATTATTATGCTTATTTAAAACGAAGTAATCATGATGTTGGGCTAATTACTAAAATTGGGTAATTGGGCTTTGTACCATAATTGGGGTTTGGACAAAAGAACGACACTTGTGGAAATTAGACTATGGGCTATTAATGGGCTTTATATTTGTTTAACTAAATGATAGTTTGTTAATGTTAATATAAATATTTACAATTGGGCGTCCTTATAAATTACCATATACACTCGATCGGACACGATGGGCGGGGTATTTATATGTACGAATAATCGTTCATTTAACCGGACACGGGAATGGATTAATAGCCACTAGAATAATTAAAACAGGGGTGAAATTACATTCAAGGGTAATTGGTGTAATTGCTAACAAAGTAGTAAAACCTTGGTTTACACGCAGTTGATAACCTGGTGTATTCATTAAACAAAGTATTAAAACATTGTTACAATTCGAATCCCCAATTAGTTGGAATATTTAACTTCGGGTATAAGAATAATTTGATGAGGACACTCGCACTTTATATTTATGACTGATGGACTGTTATGGACAAAAACCAGACGGACATATTAAATAATCCAGGACAAAGGACAATTAACCCATGGGCATAAAACTAAAATCAACACGTCAAACATCATGATTACGGAAGTTTAAATAAGCATAATTCTTTTATTTCATATTTAATTTCCTTTATTTTATATTTAATTGCACTTCTAATTATCGCATTTTTATTGTTATTGTATTTAATTGCACTTTTAATTATCGTACTTTTTAATTATCGCAAGTTTATTTTATCGCACTTTTATTATTCGCAATTTCATTATCGTTATTTACTTTACGCTTAAAATTAAGTCTTGTATTTATTTATTATTTTACATTTGGTTTTAACTGCGACTAAAGTTTTAAAATCGACAAACCGGTCATTAAACGGTAAAAACCCCCCTTTATAATAATAATATTACTTATATATATATTTGTATTTTTATAAAAGTAAACTAATATAGCGTTGAGCTTTGTTTAAAAAAGATTCCCTGTGGAACGAACCGGACTTACTAAAAACTACACTACTGTACGATTAGGTACACTGCCTATAAGTGTTGTAGCAAGGTTTAAGTATATCCATTCTCTAAATAAATAAATATCTTGTGTAAAATTTTTTTCCTGCTAAAATTAATAACTATTTTATATACACCCCGCTGCACATCAACCCCCTAATTGATGCGAATCCTGAAGATAGATCTATGGGCTTAACAAACCCCATCCAGGTTATGGATGCTTTAGTACTTCGATTTTATATACATATGAGTGTACCTGTATATTTGGGGATATTCTAAATGCATTTGTTAATGTCGGTTACCAGGTGTTCACCATATGAATGGTTTTTTATACAGATGAGTGTTCCTGTATTATATTTTTTTGCAGATGAGTGTTCATGCAGTTAACTATGAAAAATTAAATCTCGTGATCTATTAAAATTATGGAAATGATTGATTACGATAAACCTATGAACTCACCAACCTTTTGGTTTACATTTTAAAGCATGTTTATTCTCAGGTATGAAAGAAGTCTTCCGCTGTGCATTTGCTCATTTTAGAGACATTACATGGAGTCATTCATGGCATATATACGTCAGTTCATCGCGATGGTGCCAGATGTTGATGACTTCGTCCAGATGGATTAGGACGGGGTATGACATGTGGTATTAGAGTGGTGGTCTTAGCGAACCAGGTCTTGCATTAGTGATTCTGATTAATAGTCGTTAGAATGCATTAGCTAGTCTGGACTTTGACCTTAGCTGCATATTATAAGTTTTGTTTATCATTCCTAGTGGAAAAATTTCCTGCGTATCATTCCTAAGTCTAGACATGTCTTAGTGTAATTATTGCGTAGATAGTGTATAGACAGATTCATATCTTAGCATATCTGTTACTATAAACTTTATCTGACAGCTTCCGAAGATTCCTCCGTGACTTATGGGATTTTGGTATTGTATATACATATGTAAGCTATGTATTGAACCATACCAAACTAAATCCTATAATCTATTTCCTATCGAAAATACTTTATCTGACCGTGCAAGATGAAACTCGTTACTAGTTTAAGTTTCTCAGATTCTGACATCTATTCTGATATGGATTTCCACTCGAGCTCCGAAAGCAGTGTAACCAGAATGGATTAACCAATTAGCCATCATCAATTCTTGATGAATTGGGGATGAGTTCGTAGTCGACTTAATCAATGGAGACGAGAAGAAGGCGATCATTTTCATCAAATAAATTCACCTCTTGACGAAGAACCTGAAGCACTTACCGACGAACCTGTCTGAAACACCGTTTTCACCCTCATTTCCAGAACAGCTCGCAACAATTACATAATATCTTCAATTCTAAACCTTCTTCATCCGCTCGTTCCAACCGCCAATCATCCCGGTATAGTAGAAGAAGTCAACGAGCTTCGCGCTCGAGTAGTGGCTTTAGAGAATATGGTGCAAAGGTTACAAGCACCAGCATCATCAACGACATCAACAGTACCACCATCATCAACAACAACATCCGCATCCCACCCCTCAACATCACAAACTGTCCCACGAACATCAACGTCATAAACACCATAGATACCAAGGAGTATTAATAAAAATCAACGATGAAGTATTGATTCATAACTTCATTGGAGAACTATTAGGCGGCGATTATGTAATCTCTAAAGTCTTAAAGATTATTTATTCTAGCTCAAACTGAAAAGCAAATGAGATTAATATCATATTAATTCATTAAATCTATGATTACATCTGAAGAAAAATATATATGTATATATGTTTTCATAAAGATTGTAATTTAAAAATTCTTTTGTACAAACTGTTAATGGTGAAAATATTTTAACGGGTGGGTAATACCCGAGGAATATTTAGATTTCACATTAATAAGTTACACTGTACATTCTTAGAATCTGATTCAACGGTCATTTACTATTCTACTTACATCCACAGATATATGTATCCGTTCACTGTAGAATAACTATTTTTCTTTCAATTTCATATTTGGATTTTTACATATCAAAATCCAACAAGTGGCATAATGAAGAAAACATAGGACAAAAATAAAATTTATTAGAAACAAACAAATTAACTATGAGAAATTTTGTTAAGAATCCACGCTAACAAAATCCTAGCTAACTGTTCCTAGCTTGCTGTTAATTTCTTATTACATTTATTTACCGCAATTTATTTATCGCAATTTTTATTCTCGCAATTTTATTTATCGTCATTTAATTTCTGTTATTTAATTTACGCACTTTAAATATCGTCGGATAAATTGGGACACATATACAATGTTTTGACATATCATATCGACGTCATCTATATATATTATTTGGAATAACCATAGACACTCTATATGCGGTAATGCTCGATTTAGCTATACAGGGTTGAGGTTGATTCTAAAATAATATATATATTTTGAGCTGTGATCGAGTCTGAGACATGTATACAATGGATCACGATAAGTATTAATTAATTCGAATATTATATATTAAACTATATATAAATTATTGAACTACTAACTATGGACTACTAATTGTGGACTACTGACCTTGGACAATTAAAATGAATTAAAATATTGATTATAACATATGAAACTAAAAATTTCTTCAAGTTTGCCACTTGATTTCATCTTAAACCTCATTTGTATCTTGACAATTACAACCTTCGTTCAAACCCTTCAAACTCTTGAAAACTCCTTGGATTGATAACCAATGATTCAGTTATAATAACTTTGAATGCTGATGATGTAGCGACCCGACAAAATCGTCATTGACGGCGCCGTCTACTTAGGTCCCGTTACGTGGTCATAAGTCTTTAAAATGACGTTTGACCAAAATATGTCGCATTCATTTCAAATGTAAGGATGTTTCAAGTTTACAAAAGTAGTTCAACGACTAGTTACAATACAACGTTTAACGTACAAATGAAACCTATGCGACACGATTTAAAAATAAGTCAAAAGATGCTCCATGTATGCATGTATACTCGACATCGAAGCAAGTATCAAAAATAGTGAGCGGAAGCATGTATCACAAAATGTTCAAGGACCTGAGAAAAACATAGAAATCTGTCAACGAAAAACGTTGGTGAAATCATAGGTTTAAGTAAGTAAGTGAGTAAGTACAAATGAACCACAAGATTTATAACGTTGAAATAATAGTAAACCATTCTAAAATTTGTTATCACGAGCACCCATTTATCAAGGCTTAACTTTCCACGAACCCCATCACAATAGTGTTAGAACATACACTGTTTCTCGAAAATATATTTCATCCGAATAACGGTAGCGAACCGTCCGAATGAGGGTTTGTCAAATCCATATGGCCATACAACATAAGTTCTCGCTTACACCCAACAAGTGTAACTAATGATAATCGAATTGAGGATTTTGTTCTAACTCGTATGTAGAATGTTTATTTTCGTACTTTTGTTCACTTTGTAAAATGAAACGTTTATGTTTTCTCATCCCAAATGTAAGTTAAAAAGAGTAAAATTGGGACTATGATCTCACCTTGAGTGCAAGAGTGTAAAAGCACTTCACAAGTAAATGTGTGTAAGAACGGATGCTAGTCTTGACCTAAACAAATAGGTCGTATCAATAACGGTAAACATGATTTGTCAAAGTTGTTCAATTAGTCCTATGGCTCGTTATGACTCTATTATATATAGCATGTGAATCACGTTGTCAAGTTTCATGCATGATACAAATATAAAACTATGTTAGAATGATTGCATAAGTATTTGGTTATGTTTGAACAAAAGTCAACTTTGGTCAAGTCAAAGTCAACGAAAAAGTCAACACATTCGGGTCGGGTCCCGAACTATTTTTCTAAGCTAATTAATCATATATAAGCATGTTAGAACAAGTTACATGTCAATCGGAGGTGCGTAGCATAGTTAGAATTTTTGGTGTAAAAGTAAAGTTGATCAGTCCCTGGGCACGCCTAATGTCGCACAGCGACCAAGGAGTGCCGCGCCACGAAAATCAACGTGAACTGGTGCCTGGTCAGTTTAAATTGTTCAAATCTCAACCAAACTTCAATTAAGCACAAATCACAAACCGTAAACACTTAAAACGCGTACCATACATCGTTGGAAAGGTAATTTAACGAGGAATGCAACTAAACACATTTCATCAACCAAAATCATTATTTACCATAATCAAATTTCCAAATTGAATGATCAATTAATGCCCAACATAAATGCTCCAAGTTCGTAAATGCATATTGATGATTATGGAATTAAGTGCACACATATGATACGCCGTTTCGTAGGTAATTATGCATATAATACCACTAAACACTTACAAACCACATTGCAAAGCATTTAATGCATCAAAAATCCATTTTACTTCTATCAAACCCTAATTCCAAGTCACAAATTTAACAATTATGTTTATGAAGCTTTTCCATGTCAACCTACATACCAAATTGAAGCTAGGGATGCTAGTAACACATTTAATACATGCACTTTTAACATCTTACAACATTTAAGCAACCAAATCACAAGATCAAACACACCAAATTTCAAGTTCATGCTAGTCACTTAAAATAACAAAGTCGAGCATATAAATCACATATTCATGTTAGACTTGAGCCATAGACACTAATTAACACTTTTATAAGTTAAAAACATCAAGAACAAAGAATCTAGTGTTTTTAGAAAGTTACCCAAATGAGATGAAGTTGGTATGGATTCGAAGAGGAAGATGCAAGGATTCCGAATATGTAATTTGTTTTGATGACCACTTTCTAGATCGAAATGAATGATGATTCTTTGATTTGGGTGTTGAGAGAAAAGATGGAAGTATAATGGAAAAAGTGGAGGATGAATGAATGGAGGAGATGGTGTTGACCATTTAACCTAGTCAAAAGTTTGGTCTCTTGGCAAGTTTAGTCCCTCAAGTTTGAAGCGAGTGCGTGAATTACCTAATCGAAATATTTTAAAACGCGTATTAATGGAAGATATTATAACTATATTACGAACTTTAAAATAGATAGACGAAAAGTAAACAGAAAAAGACGGGATGTTACATTACCTACTCCTTAAAAAAATTTCGTCCCGAAATTTAAGTAGGCGTAGTGGTCGTTGTTTCTTTCTCGGGATCTTGCGTTTCCAAATCTACGAATAAATGAGGGTATTTCCTTTGCATTTGATCTTGTCTTTCCCAAGTAAACTCGGGTCCTCTTTTGGCGTTCCAACAGACTTTAACGATAGGGATTCGGCTTTGTTTTAGCATTTTGACGGAGTTGTCCACAATTTCAACCGGTTCCTCCACAAAATGAAGTTTGTCATCAATAGTAAGCTCCTCGAGAGGGAAGAAGAATTCGGGTTCGGCAAAACACTTCTTCAAATTTGATACATGGAAAGTAGGATGAACGGAGCTCAGTTGAGGCGGAAGATCTAAACGATAAGCAACGGTTCCAACACGCTCCAACATTTCGAAAGGACCAATATACCGCGGATTTAGATTCCCGCGTTTCCTGAAACAGATTACACCTTTCCAAGGTGCGACTTTTAACATTACGCAGTCACCGACTTGAAATTCGAGGTCGTTGCGTCTTTTGTCGGTATAGCTCTTTTGACGACTACGGGCCGTCCTAAGCCTATCTCGGATTTGAACGATCTTCTCAGTTGTTTCATGAATGAGTTCGGGTTCGGTGATTTGTGTGTCCCCTACTTCGGCCCAACAAAGAGGCGATCGACATTTTCGACCATATAGCGCTTCAAATGGTGCGGCGTTAATACTCGTGTGATAACTATTGTTGTAGGAGAATTCGGCGAGAGGCAAGTGCTTATCCCAATATTTTCCAAAATCGATAACGCAAGCTCGTAGCATGTCTTCCAAGGTTTGAATTGTGCGTTCGCTTTGTCCGTCGGTTTGCGGATGGTATGCGGTGCTCTTGTCTAATCGTGTTCCCAATGCTTCTTGTAAAGTGCGCCAAAATCTAGAAACAAAACGGCCATCCCGGTCGGAAATAATCGATATTGGTACCCCATGACGGGCTACGATCTCTTTAATGTAAAGTTATGCAAGTTTCTCGATTTTTTCGGTTTCCTTCATGGCTAGGAAGTGGGCGGATTTGGTGAGACGGTCTACAATAACCTAAATAGTATCATAACCGCTCGCTGTTCTTGGTAGTTTTGTGGTACAATCCATCGTTATTCTCTCCCACTTCCATTGTGGGATTTCGGGTTGTTGAAGTAGTCCGGACGGTCTTTGATGTTTGGCTTTGACTTTGGAGCAAGTTAGGCATTTTACAACATAAGTAGCGACATCCATTTTAATGTTCGGCTACCAATATTGTTCCTTAAGGTCGTGGTACATCTTATTGGCACCTGGGTGAATCGAATACCTTGACTTATGGGCTTCGTCTAGAATAAGGCTTCACAAGTCCCCATAACTAGGCACCCAAATTCTTCCGGCGAAATATCGGAGTCCGGTCTCCTTAACTTCGAATCGAGAGGTGAGGACATTCAAGCGTTCGAGAGAGATGTTTTCATCCTTGAGAGCCTCGTCTTGGGCTATACAAATTTGATTATTGAGATTGGTGTGGATGGTGATGTTTAAAGCTCGGACACGAAGAGGCACCACTCTTTCTTTTTGACTTAAGGCATCGACTACTACATTTGCCTTCCCGGGATGGTAACGAAGCTCACAATCGTAATCTTTCATAGTTTCAATCCACCGTCGTTGTCTCATGTTTAGTTGTTTTTTGATCGAAGATGTGTTGAAGGCTTTTATGATCGGTGAAGATAGTACTCTTGGTTCCATACAGATAGTGTCTCCACATTTTGAGTGCAAAGACAACTGCTCCGAGTTCGAGAACATGTGTCGTGTAGTTCCGTTCATGAATTTTTAGTTGTCGAGAGGCATAAGTAATGACTTTCTTTCGTTGCATCAATACACACCCAAAACCATGTTTCGAGGCATCACAATATACAATAAAATCATCATTGCCTTTGGGAAGTGACAAGATAGGAGCGGTGGTTAGCTTTGTCTTCAAGATTTGAAACGCGGACTCTTGTTCGGTTGCCCAAATGAATTTCTTTCCCTTGTGAGTCAATGCGGTTAGAGGACGAGCAACCAAAGAGAAATCCTTGATGAATCTACGATAGTATCTGGCGAAACCTAAGAATTGACGAATGTGAGTAGGAGTAGCAGGGGTTTCCCATTTGCTAATGGCCTCGATTTTTGATGAATCGACTTTAATACCTTGATCGCTTACAACATGACCAAGAAATTGAACTTTCTTCAACCAAAATTCACACTTGGAGAATTTGGCATATAGTCGTTCTTGTCTTAAAAGTTCAAGCACAAGTCGGAGATGTTGTTCGTGTTCTTCTTAGCTTTTAGAATAGACCAAAATATCATCGATGAACACGATAACGAATTTGTCGAGGTATGGTTTGCACACGCGGTTCATAAGATCCATGAACACTGCCGATGCATTAGTTAGATCAAATGGCATTACAAGAAATTCATAACTACCATAACGAGTCCGCAAAGCGATTTTGGAGACATCTTCCCCCTTAACCCTTAGTTGATGATAACCCGAGCGGAGATCGATTTTTGAATATACACAAGACCCTTGTAGTTGATCAAAGAGATCATCAATGCGTGAAAGAGGATATCGGTTCTTAACCGTTAATTTATTTAGTTCACGATAATCAATGCACATTCGTAGGGATCCATCTTTCTTCTTAACGAACAAAATTGGAGCGCCCCATGGCGAATGGCTAGGTTGGATAAAACCACGGTCAAGTAGTTCTTGGATTTGACTTTGCAATTCTTGCATTTCGGATGGAGCAAGTCTATACGGTGTACGTGCTACGGGTGCGGCTCCCGGAATAAGATCGATTTGGAATTCTACCGGTCGATGAGGTGGAAGGCTCGGAAATTCGTCGGGAAAAACATCGGATAAGTCACTAACAATTGGCACATCATCGATATGCTTCTCGTCGATCTCGACTTTCTTACCATGGGCTAGAATCGCGAAACAACCTTTACGAAGGTATTTTTTAACTTTAAGGCACGAGACGAGGTTGAGTCCGGTGCAACTCTTATCGCCATAGATAATCAAGGGTTCACCATTCTCGATAGGAATTTGAATCGCTTTAAGATCACAAAGGATGTGAGATTTCGTTTTGGCTAACCAATCCATACCAATGATTACATCGAAGCTCCCTAGTTCTATAGGTATCAAGTCAATTTCAAACTCTTTACCCATTAAGTTTAATGTACACCCCCGGTAATATGTGTCGGCACTCAATAGTTTCCCGTTGGCCACTTCAATGGTATAAGTAGTATCTAGTGGGAGTGGTGGAGTGCTAAAAGAATGAGTCAAAGTCTTGGATACAAAACTCTTATCGGCACCCGAATCGAATAAGCATAAGACATAAGAATATTTGAGAAGAAACGTACCCGTGACTAGTTCATTTTCATCTCGGGCTTCCTCGGTATTAATGTTGAAAGCTTGGCCGCGCGTATTGGGGTTATCTTTCTTTTTTGGGCATGCATTTCTATAATGACCCTTTTGGCCACATTCGTAACAAGTGACCGTCTTTGGTGTATTGGGCCCCTTTCAAGCGACGGGGGCGGCACTTTTACAATCGTTGGCCTTATGGCCACTTCCTTCACAATGGTGGTAAATTAGCTTGCCACATTCACCAAAGTGATGCTTGTGGCATTTGTTGCAAAGAGGTAGGTTTCCGGCATAACCCTTGTTGCCGTCGGAGTTGAAAGGCTTTTTGGCGAAGTTGTTGTTGTTGTTGCTTGATTGGAGGGCTTCCCATTTTCTTTTGTTGCCACCCGATTTATCCTCAGCCTTAGGTGCCAGTACTACGATTTCGTCCACCGTTTCTATCAATTGGCGGGCCATCTTTAAAGCTTCTTGTAGGTTAGCGGGTTTGGATGACATTACCCCATGTTTTATGCTCGTAGGAAGGCCATCCATGTAAAGTTCAACTCGTAGGGGCTCGGGATTTACAAGGTTTGGACACATTAGAGCTAGCTCGGAAAACCGTTGATTATAAGTGTTGAGGTCGTTTCCGACCGCTTTCAAACCTCTTAGCTTGCTTTCGAGCCTTCGAGTCTCTTCGCGGGGAAAGTATTAGGTCATCATCTTTTCTTTTAAATTGGGCCAAGAGAGAGCGTGGGCTTCATCGGTACCCACCGATTGTACATACGTGTTCCACCACGTGAGAGCGATACCGGCAAAAGTGTGGGTGGTGTATTTGACCTTGTCTTGGTCCCGGCAACTGCTTATGCAAAAACGGATTCCGTTTGCTCAAACCATCGAGTGAGAGCAACCGGTCCTCCGGTCTTATCGAAAGTGTGAGGTTTGCACCCCATGAAAGCTTTGTAGGAGCATCTCTTGTTTGAGTTACCAGCTCCATTGTTGTTGTTGTTGTTGTTGTTGTTGTGGTTGTTGTTATTGTTGTTGTTGTTGAATGAGTGACCGGCCATGGCCGCATCTACGGCGGTGGCTATCATCCGTTGAAGAGCTTGTTCGGGAGTTTCATTGCGTGGGACTCGGCCAGGAGGCATTGTTCCTTCAAGAAACAAGAATATCGTTGATTAGTATTCTCAATAATACTAATCGTGATATGAAATAAAGATAGAAAATTTTCCATGACTCGCCCTAAATTCTTTATGTTATAATGTCGGAACGTCCATATGAGTCACCGTAATATAATCCCGGAAATTATATTACCCTAATTCATATGTGCATTCAACATTACCTCATAAAGTCAAGGTGGCGTGTCAATCAAATTAAACTACGTGAGATTAAGATGAAATAAGAGTTAGACACGAATAGAAGAGTTCGAGTATGAATGCAAAAGTAGTCAAGTAATTACTACTTTAAGTCTATATGCGGGTTGTAGTCTAGATTCACTAATGTACCCTATAACTCGGGGTTGACACCAATGAAATCTAAATCCCTACAACCAACGCTCTGATACCATCTGTAGCGACCCGACAAAATCGTCATTGACGGCGTCGTCTACCTAGGTCCAATTACGTGGTCATAAGTCTTTAAAATGACGTTTGACCAAAATATGTCGCATTCATTTCAAATGTAAGGATGTTTCAAGTTTACAAAAGTAGTTCAACGACTAGTTACAATACAACGTTTAACGTACAAATGAAACCTATGCAACACGATTTAAAAATAAGTCAAAAGATGCTCCATGTATGCATGTATACTCGACATCCAAGCAAGTATCAAAAATAGTGAGTGGAAGCATGTATCACAAAATGTTCAAGGACCTGAGAAAAACATAGAAATCTGTCAACGAAAAATTTTGGTGAAATCATAGGTTTAACTAAGTAAGTGAGTAAGTACAAATGAACCACAAGATTTATAACGTTAAAATAATAGTAAACCATTCTAAAATTTGTTATCACGAGCACCCAATTATCAAGGCTTAACTTTCCACGAACCCCATCACAATAGTGTTAGAACATACACTGTTTCTCGAAAATATATTTCATCCGAATAACGGTAGCGAACCTTCCGAATGAGGGTTTGTCAAATCCATATGGCCATACAACATAAGTTCTTGCTTACACCCGGCAAGTGTAACTAATGATAATCGAATTGAGGATTTTGTTCTAACTCGTATGTAGAATGTTTGTTTTCGTACATGTGTTCAATTTGTAAAATGAAACATTTATGTTTTCTCATCCCAAATGTAAGTTAAAAAGAGTAAAATTGGGACTATGATCTCACCTTGAGTACAAGAGTGTAAAAGCACTTCACAAGTAAATGTGTGTAAGAACGGATGCTAGTCTTGACCTAAACAAATAGGTCGTATCAATAACGGTAAACATGATTGGTCAAAGTTGTTCAATTAGTTCTATGGCTCGTTACGACCCGATTATATATAGCATGTGAATCACGTTGCCAAGTTTTATGCATGATACAAATATAAAAGCATGTTAGAATGATTGCATAAGTATTTGGTTAAATTTAACAAAAGTCAACTTTGGTCAAGTCAAAGTCAACGAAAAAGTCAACACGTTCGGGTCGGGTCTCGAACTATTTTTCTAAGCTAATTAATCATATATAAGTATGTTAGAACAAGTTACATGTCAATCGGAGGTGCGTAGTATAGTTAGAATTTTCGGTGTAAAAGTAAAGTTGATCCGTCCCTGGCCACGCCTAATGTCGCGTCGCGACCAAGGAGTGCCGCGGCGCGGCAATCAACGTGAACTGGTGCCTGGTCAGTTTTAATTTTTCAAGTCTCAACCAAACTCCAATTAAGCACAAATCACAAACCGTAAACACTTAAAACGCATACCATACATCGTTGGAAATGTAATTTAACGGGGAATGCAACTAAGCGCATTTCATCAACTAAAATCATCATTTACCATAATCAAATTTACATATTGAATGATCAATTAATGCCCAAAATAAATGCTCCAAGTTCATAAAAGCATATTGATGATTCGGGAATTAAGTGCACACATATGATACCCCGTTTCGTAGGTAATTATGCATATAATACCACTAAACACTTACAAACCACATTGAAAAGCATTTAATGCATCAAAAATCCATTTTGCTTCTATCAAACCCTAACTCCAAGTCACAAATTTAACAATTATGTTTATGAAGCTTTTTCATGTCAACCTACATACCAAATTGAAGCTAGTGATGCTAGTAACACATTTAATACATGCACTTTTAACATCTAACAACATTTAAGCAACCAAATTACAAGATCAAATACACCAAATTTCAAGTTCATGCTATTCACTTAAAATAACAAAGTCGAGCATATAAATCACATATTCATGTTAGACTTGAGCCATAGACACTAATTAACACTTTTATAAGTTAAGAACATCAAGAACAAAGAATCTAGTGTTTTTAGAAAGTTACCCAAATGAGATGAAGTTGGTATGGATTCGAAGAGGAAGATGCAAGAATTCCGAATATGTAATTTGTTTTGATGAACACTTTCTAGATCGAAAATGGATGACGATTCTTTGATTTGGGTGTTGAGAGAAAAGATGGAAGTATAAAGGAAAAAGTGGAGGATGAATGAATGGAGGAGATGGTTTTGACCATTTGACCTAGTTAAAAGTTTTGTCTCTTGGCAAGTTTAGTCCCTCAAGTTTGAAGCGAGTGCGTGAATTACGTAAACGAAATATTTTAAAACGCGTATTAACGGAAGATGTTATAATTATATAACGGACTTTAAAATAGATAGACAAAAAGTAAATGGAAAAAGACGGGATGTTACAGATGAAGCAGTAAAACTGTAGATGGTCTTAATGGCCAAAAGTTGATGATAAAGAATGGAGTGTTGGAAACGCTCAATTGGAAATTTGGTACTGAAAAAATGGATTGAGCAAACCCTGAAAGAAACTATGGACAAATCACAAGGATTAAACCTGTACTTAAAGGATCCAGATGATTCTGCATCCGATGAAATCTTTAGCGAATATCTTGCTCTTTACTTAGTTGAAATCCTTACTGTGATGCCCCGTACTAAATCATCATGTACGAATCATCAACAACAGGATCATTACAAGGTCAAATACTATATGCGGTTTCAAAAGAAGTTTGCATTCATGAATAAAGGTGATGTCTTAACCAACATCAAATGTCTTACAACAAAAGTATGCTTCAATGAACAGAAGCAATTAGTAATAGTGTGTGACCAAATGGTCGTTACAAATCATTATTTCAAAAGGTAACATAGTTTGAATGCAAATAAAACATTTCATGCGGTGACAACTCTAACAAGCGTAGCGGGTGTCTACAAAGCATGACTAGTACAACAGCGGAAGCAAGCAACCTTAAGCACCTGAGAAAAACATGCTTAAAAACATCAACACAAATGTTGATGAGCTATAGTTTAAGTATAACAGTATGTAAGGTAGGCCACGAGATTTCAGTGCTTCAACAGCGTTTCAAAACAGTATGTAAAGTATATGTTTAACCGTGGGCACTTGGTAACTAACTTAACGTTTATAACCCCCTGAAAGTACACTTGGCGAGTGCGTATGTTTACGAAGTATTAAACACCCGTTAAATGCTAGCGCTACTAGCCCGAGTGGGGATGTCAAACCCTATGGATCCATATCTAAGATTCGCGTTCACCGCTTCAAAGACCAATGACTAAACGTTACCGAGCTAAGGGGAAAGTTTATGCCGTTGTATAACCCACACATATATAAAGTTTAAGTAATCGTGCCTAGTATGTAAAACGTAAAATGCGCATGTATTCTCAGTTCCTAAAATAGTTAAAGTAAAAAGGGATGCTATAACTCACAGTGGAAAAGTAGTAAAAGTCGGTACGCAGTAAAGTAAGCAAAGTGGTTGGTCCGAAAGTCCTCAACCTAAGTCAAAAGGTACTAAGTCAGTAAATCGTTCCCAAAGGTTTAAATGTATGTAAATTAGGTCTTAAGGGTCATCATCATTCATCATCAAACAAAAGTATAAAGTATGTTTCATTCTAGAAAAGAGTTTAAAACAAAAGCTGACTTCGGTCAGTCGCCACGGCCTCTATACCTACTGAAATGAGGTGAGACCAGTGGCCATGACTCCGTATATGAGTCCTTTAGTTTCTGTAAAAATTCCAGAAGCAAACTCGTATTTGTTTGACCGTGGCGACGGTTTAAGTGCGAGTAGGTCTGAATTTTCAGCACAACGTTAAAAGGACATAGTGACGTTCGGAGGGTCATAGACCCTAAACCGTAACTCGGATTAAGACGAGTCTTAAACGAAAAGTTATCTACTCGAACAGATATAACTGAAAATAAACTTTACAGTAGCCCATGTATTCTGATCAGACCCGAAAAACAGTAGGTTTAGTGTTCCAGTGGGTTCTTGGTGCTCGATGCTCATCACGGTTCTCATCCTTGATGCATATAGCTTCAAGTGTACAACTCGTTGATGTGCTTGTATCATCTTTACCAAGTTTTGACCATCATAACACAAGTGTAAGTCTAAGATAAGTAGCACAACTCAATTTAAGTGTTGCAAGTAGTTTGATGAACCAAAGTTACATCAAGATCTTAGATCCGACACATACATGAACTCTAAAAGTAATACTAAGCTACAAACTTGAAAGTAAACTAAATAATCAAGATCTTAAGTTGTAGAACATAGTTCTTAGTTAGATCTTGAAGATCCAAGACCCAAAAGTCTAGATCTAAAGTTACTAAGTTAAATCCTAAGTCATAACACTTGAATCTTTACTTTAATGAAACCATAAGTTATGAAACTTAGATTCTCATCTTGTAAAGTATATGTAAGCTTACAAGCTCTTGTTTACAACAAATTAAGAAGACCATAAGCTATAGAAACTGATATCCAACACAAGTATATGAAGTTATAACTATAAAGTTATACTTCCATGTTCTTGAACTTACAAAGTTAACTTTTAGTTTCAAGAAATATGAGATCAAGATTAACTAGTAATACTTGACCAACTTAACAACATTTCAACTTTAAGTACATAAAATGAAGAAATAAGTTAAATCTACAAGTAATAAGTTCATGGTTGTTCATACTTTTAAAGATTCAAGCCAAGGCTTTGATCTTTAAGAAAGTAAACTTTAAGTTTACTTCATGAACACAAGTATGATTATAAACTCATGAACTTTCTTTAACAAGTTTTATGGAAGAATCAAAACATAAACTTGATTCTCCTAGGTTTTTTATGTTCTTGAATAAACAAGATGATATGAAGAATAAACTAGAGAGTTTGATTCTTACAACTTAGTAAGTAAACAACAACTAAGAACAAGTAACAAACAACAACAATGAACAAGTAAACAAACAAGCAAATGATGATGATATGTATGTGTATATAATTCGGTTTTTATGAAGAAAAAGAAGAGAGAAATAATTTTGTTACTTACAATTATATGAGAGAAAAAGAAAGAAAGAAAAGTAGCAAATGAAGTGTGTGAGAAATGAGGTAGAAGTATACATGTAAGTAGCAAAACAAAAAGCAAAATTTGAATCCCTCCTCCCCATGGAAAGCTCACGGCCATGGGCAAAAAAAAGCAAGGTCAAATGTTAACTTTCAAGTATTTGAGAATGGTGATAGCTTAGTATGGAAATAAAGCAAAATGGTGTGGGAAATATGCAAGTAACTAGATTCTTTACTAAGCTAATTTATCTAGTTGTAACCTAATGTAATACTTGCATAAATATGGGATAACTAGTCCATTAAGGATGTAGGGTGGGCTTCCAAGTCCACTAATCATAAGTCCAATAATAAAAGACCAAGTATGTAACAAATTAAATAAATAAGCCCAAGTAATTAACTAGTAACCTTAGTTAATTAAAAATGATTAATAATAATTAATCATGAATACAAATAATATCTTAAATATTATTCGTGAAAAGTTAGTGTGTCACAAAGACGTGTCGGGACATGTAAAGTCATGTATGGTAACAAGTAAATGTAATAAAATACATTCATTAACACGCAAGCATTAATAATAAATATTATTAATAATAGGTGGAAAAACCAGGGTCGGTACACTTACGGAATAATTTTCTTCATCAACCTTCGATCTTAGAAATTCCAAAATATCATCATAAAAATCTTCGATATTTCTGAGAATATTTTCATAGATATTCTTGTCCGAAATTATATACCTCTTCGTGCTATCTGTATTACATCATATTGAAAACTGTTTCCGTTTTCAATATTCTGTAACATCTAAGTATAAATTATGAATGGTTTCTGGAGAAGTGTGAGGAATTGAAGCATGAGTTAATATAATATAATAACGCCCGACCAACGTGATTATATTACAATAAGTCATGCTGGAAGTTCTAATGAAACATGATGATTCACAGATCATAACGTCATCATGTGCCATGTTACACGACTCTTTCCTTCTACTTAACCTCTGAACATATCAAGAAAATATATTCTTGCTAGTTCTATCCTCATGAATTCGGGTAATTTGACAAATCAAATAGTGATATTACTATTCCTTTCTGATTAATATATTATGATCATTTGGAACTTCGTACCTACAAATTCTGTACAATTATCCGCTTGACTTGATGCCGGAAAGAAGAAACAAAAGCATGGAACTCTGAAATATAAGGGAAAATATAAGCACGATGACAACAACACATAAATTACAAACCATGTATATCAATGCATATAACAATATAAAGACACGAGAAAATTAAGAACAATATAACCCCAAGGTAATAGTAGAAGTTAACAAATTCCTCCGGTGGTAGATGAAAAAGGAGGAAGACAGAAGCGATTGTCAGAAGAAGGACAAGGATCAGTACTGGATTAAACATTTTTACAATCTTTAGAAGTATGGATTAAGGAAGAGAGTATAAGAATGGTGAAAATAATTAAACGAAAGAGGTAAATTTATAATGGAGACATCCGACAGAGCAATCGAGGCAGATGACCGCATTTAATTAAAGAGAACTTAATTTCCTTAATCACTGACGAATCAAATATTATATAGATAACGAAGATTTTCTTTAAAATCTCTTGAATTCCGAAATTCAACCATGACTAGTCAAAAGTTATGATGAAACTTGTCTTTCTCATTTCACTATTTAGTGATAGCTTCATTCGTACTCTTCGAGTAATCGAATTGTCTTATTCATATTACTCAATGATGATAAAACTCTATTTATCAACTCATATTCATCATGAAAACATTCTTATTGTTAGCCATGACGACCTCGATCAAATTTCGGGACGAAATTTCTTTAACGGGTAGGTACTGTGACGACTCGAAAATTTTTGACTAATTTTAAATCAAACTCTCGATACGATATAATATTTTTGACACGATAAGAAAAGTCTGTTAGGTTGTCTCAAAATTTTTGAACTATTTTCATATATGCATTTACCCTTCGACCATTTCTGACGATTCACGAACAATTAATTGTAAATAGATATGTGTGTATATATACATATGTATATATATAAATAATAATTGAAAATATAATTTGATATATTATATGCTGTTGTTATTAAAATTAATTATGATATTATGATAATTATTGTTTAAAACTCATCTATATAAATAAAGTATACTAAATATATATTTTGTGATTTCGAATCTATTTTGTAAACGACAGTAACACTCAATTATCATTCGATCGATATTAAGCAAGTTAAATTCGAACTTATGTGATTTTAAAATAAACGGTGATCCGAAAATGAGTTATATAAACTATAGACTTATTAAAAGTATATTTAAGATCTAATTATTAAATTTTAACACTTTTTTATATTTTACCCAGGATCGAGCGCGGACAGTTGATTTAATTTTTTATTTGATAATTTTAAACAGTTAATGACCGATTTATTTTACCATAATGACTAAAATAATTAAAAAAAATTAATGTAAAAATTTGGGATTTTTCCGGAGACTTTTATCCACCACTGATTAAACAACGGGCACGATATAGCATTTCGTGAAAAACTGTCGGTAGAATATTTGGCTGCTAATGTTTCTCAAGCACGTTCTTTACATTATTATGATTAATTAATTATTATTATTATTAATTATTAAAAGTTTTCAATTATGTTGTCTGCTGTTATCTCCACTCAAAAATTCCATATATGATATATGTACAATATGCAGATCACTTAAAACATTCATCTATCCTTATCTCTTTCTTATTTCTTTGAGAACTCAAACTACCATGTTCTGTTTCTAATCAAATGAATCAAAAACCACATACCAACTTGTATTCTTCTCCTTCTTCAAGAACACCGGCCAAACCCGTCACCCAACCATTGATCTGTAGTGACCTGAACTTTTCCATGTTTATATATATTAAATGAAATTGATATTTATATGATTAAGTGTTTCCAACATGTTAAGCAATCAAACTTGTTAAGACTTGATTAATTGAAATAGGTTTCATATAGACAATTGACCACCCAAGTTGACCGGTGATTCACGAACGTTAAAACTTGTAAAAACTATATGATGACATATATATGGTTATATATATAGTTAACATGATTTTATTATAAGTATGTATCTCATTAGGTATTTTAACAATGAGTTATATACATAAAAATAAGACTATTAATTTAAGAAACTCGAAAATGATATATATAACGATTATCGTTATAACAACGTCTTACTAGGTACATATGAATCATATTAAGATATTGATACACTTGGTTAATTATGTTAAATGATAAGTAAATATATTATTAAGTGTATTAACAATGAAATACATATGTAAAAATAAGACTACTAACTTAATGATTTCGAAACGAGACATATATGTAACGATTATCATTGTAACGACATTTAACTGTATATATATATCATACTAAGATATATTATATATCATAATATCATGATAATATAACAATTTAACATCTCATTTGTTATAATAAACAATGGGTTAACAACATTCAACAAGATCGTTAACCTAAAAGTTTCAAAACAACATTTACATGTAACGACTAACGATGACTTAACGACTCAGTTAAAATGTATATACATGTAGTGTTTTAATATGTATTCATACACTTTTGAAAGACTTCAAGACACTTATTAAAATACTTCTACTTAACAAAAATGCTTACAATTACATCCTCGTTCAGTTTCATCAACAATTCTACTCGTATGCACCCGTATTCGTACTCGTACAATACACAGCTTTTAGATGTATGTACTATTGGTATATACACTCCAATGATTAGCTCTTAGCAGCCAATGTGAGTCACCTAACATATGTGGGAACCATCATTTGGCAACTAGCATGAAATATCTCATAAAATTACAAAAATATGAGTAATCATTCATGACTTATTTACATGAAAACAAAATTACATATCCTTTATATCTAATCCATACACCAACGACCAAAAACACCTACAAACACTTTCATTCTTCAATTTTCTTCATCTAATTGATCTCTCTCAAGTTCTATCTTCAAGTTCTAAGTGTTCTTCATATATTCTACAAGTTCTAGTTACATAAAATCAAGAATACTTTCAAGTTTGCTAGCTCACTTCCAATCTTGTAAGGTGATCATCCAACCTCAAGAAATCTTTGTTTCTTACAGTAGGTTATCATTCTAATACAAGGTAATAATCATATTCAAACTTTGGTTCAATTTCTATAACTATAACAATCTTATTTCAAGTGATGATCTTACTTGAACTTGTTTTCGTGTCATGATTCTGCTTCAAGAACTTCGAGCCATCCAAGGATCCGTTGAAGCTAGATACATTTTTCTCTTTTCCAGTAGGTTTATCCAAGGAACTTAAGGTAGTAATGATGTTCATAACATCATTTGATTCATACATATAAAGCTATCTTATTCGAAGGTTTAAACTTGTAATCACTAGAATATAGTTTAGTTAATTCTAAACTTGTTCACAAACAAAAGTTAATCCTTCTAACTTGACTTTTAAAATCAACTAAACACATTTTCTATATCTATATGATATGCTAACTTAATGAATTAAAACCTGGAAACACGAAAAACACCGTAAAACCGGATTTACGCCGTCGTAGTAACACCGCGGGCTGTTTTGGGTTAGTTAATTAAAAACTATGATAAACTTTGATTTAAAAGTTGTTATTCTGAGAAAATGATTTTTATTATGAACATGAAACTATATCCAAAAATTATGGTTAAACTCAAAGTGGAAGTATGTTTTCTAAAATGGTCATCTAGACGTCGTTCTTTCGACTGAAATGACTACCTTTACAAAAATGACTTGTAACTTTTTTTCCGACTATAAACCTATACTTTTTCTGTTTATATTCATAAAATAGAGTTCAATATGAAACCATAGCAATTTGATTCACTCAAAACGGATTTAAAATGAAGAAGTTATGGGTAAAACAAGATTGGATAATTTTTCTCATTTTAGCTACGTGAAAATTGGTAACAAATCTATTCCAACCATAACTTAATCAACTTGTATTGTATATTATGTAATCTTGAGATACCATAGACACGTATAGAATGTTTCAACCTATCATGTCGACACATCTATATATATTTCGGAACAACCATAGACACTCTATATGTGAATGTTGGAGTTAGCTATACAGGGTTGAGGTTGATTCCAAAATATATATAGTTTGAGTTGTGATCAATACTGAGATACGTATACACTGGGTCGTGGATTGATTCAAGATAATATTTATCGATTTATTTCTGTACATCTAACTGTGGACAACTAGTTGTAGGTTACTAACGAGGACAGCTGACTTAATAAACTTAAAACATCAAAATATATTAAAAGTGTTGTAAATATATTTTGAACATACTTTGATATATATATGTATATATTGTTATAGGTTCGTGAATCAACCAGTGGCCAAGTCTTACTTCCCGACGAAGTAAAAATCTGTGAAAGTGAGTTATAGTCCCACTTTTAAAATCTAATATTTTTGGGATGAGAATACATGCAGGTTTTATAAATGATTTACAAAATAGACACAAGTACGTGAAACTACATTCTATGGTTGAATTATCGAAATCGAAAATGCCCCTTTTTATTAAGTCTGGTAATCTAAGAATTAGGGAACAGACACCCTAATTGACGCGAATCCTAAAGATAGATCTATTGGACCTAACAAACCCCATCCAAAGTACCGGATGCTTTAGTACTTCGAAATTTATATCATATCCGAAGGGTGTCCAGGAATGATGGGGATATTCTTATATATGCATCTTATTAATGTCGGTTACCAGGTGTTCACCATATGAATGATTTTTATCTCTATGTATGGGATGTGTATTGAAATATGAAATCTTGTGGTCTATTATTATGATTTGATATATATATAGGTTAAACCTATAACTCACCAACATTTTTGTTGACGTTTTAAGCATGTTTATTCTCAGGTGATTATTAAGAGCTTCCGCTGTCGCATAATTAAATAAGGACGAGATTTGGAGTCCTTGCTTGTATGATATTGTGTAAAAACTACATTCAAGAAACTTATTTTGTTGTAACATATTTGTATTGTAAACCATTATGTAATGGTCGTGTGTAAACAGAATATTTTAGATTATCATTATTTGATAATCTACGTAAAGCTTTTTAAACCTTTATTGATAAAATAAAGGTTATGGTTTATTTTAAAAATGAATGCAGTCTTTGAAAAACGTCTCATATAGAGGTCAAAACCTTGCAATGAAATCAATTAATATGGAACGTTTTTAATCAATAAGAACGGGACATTTCATGATCCACCACCTCTAAACTTCACAACCCACTATTTTCTGCCCATTCGAATACCAAAAATAATGAACACCCTTTTAGTGTTACACATGTTTTCGAATTCCTGTTTACATTCACACCAGTCACTATTTGCAACCATTCGAACAAATCAAAACCTTCTGTTTTTGTTTTTGGTTCATTCTCACACCACCCATTAAACTACATCAACCATCCTCAAATGTTACTCGTCCCTTTTCTTGTCCGATGTTGCAGCTGCTCGACTCTTGATGCAACCGAAAACCACACACACACTAACGTAGACCCACCTGCAAACTCCCAACGATCACCATCTTCCATCACCACTTCACCATCCCCAATCCGTCACCTATATCTCTCTCTTCCTCTCTCTCTTTCTTATTGAAAACCGCCATTGATCACCACCACAATCATCGGTATCCATTATTATCTTCATCAAACCAACCGAAAGCCATAAGGACATCACCAATCACCACCACTTTGATCATCTCCAATGAACCACCATCGCCACCCTCACCACCTTGGAATCACCACCTTTAGTTGATCAACAAAATAATATGATCACCTCTCTCTCTCTCTGAGAACGACACCCAACAACCCAAACTGTTACTGCTATCTCGCGGTACCTTCCTGTTTATATTTCATTCGAACACCACACATTCACTTGTTTTGTTTCAGTTTATAATTGAACTAAATTATCTACTATTTCTTTAATGGCCGACAAGCCATCAACGAATAAACCCCACCTTTTGTTTCTAGTCACGGTTAACCTACTGAATGTACGAATCTGTTCTTGGACATTTGTTTCGGCTACGATTTGTTTTAAATAAATGGGCTGATTCTTGGGCCTCTAGTGGACTTTTGATAATTGAACTTCTATCAAAATTAATGGACTATTAAAGGTTACATCTTGGGTCGTTAAATATTAGGCTGGGACATGAGCTTGTAACAAGTCATTTTGTGTATTATAAGATGAGATAATTCCGATTAGGATTGATGATGGTATCACGAATAAGGTTATGATATAGATGTTGATGATTGGTGATAATAGTGATTATGGTATATGATGATAAACGATGATGATGAGATCGTGAATGATTGATGAAAGTAACAATATAATAACAGCTAAGATGATAATAATAGGTGATAATCATGATTTCATGTGGTGGTAACCGTATGATGTGATTATGATGATATAGTATGGTGAAGATGATGAGACGAAAAGGACAACACGATGAGATGATGATTAATGATAAATGTACGATGGTGAAAGATATAATAATGGTGATGGCTGTGCGAATAAAAGATGGATATGTAGATGATGGGAGTAGTCATAAAGGGCTGCTGCAACTTACCTCTCCTGATGCATTTTTTTTAAACCGAACCTTTTTTGAACTTGTGTTAGTGGACTAGCTTGATGGATCCAATTGATCAAGCATATGGGCTATTATTTTGGACTCCTTTAAATCACTTTGGGTTGCCATTGTTACTTGCTACTGTTTTGATTCAGTTCACAACAAAACCCCATCGTATGTTGATTTCTAAGCTATTGTTATCCTTGTTGCTGCTCGTGTTCGGTTTCAACCCAAAACTAAATCACCTTGGCTCTTGTTCCTCAAGCATGAATCACAAAGCCGAGCCACTCTGATCAATCAACACCCTTGTTATTAGATCTCTTTCTACTGTTCTTTTGCTCAACACCAAGACCGCAACAATACACCGTTCATATTCCTTGTTCAAACTTACCGAGGGTATAAAACCTTAAACTTGTGTTTTTGATTCAAATTTTAATTGTTAATACTACAAGTTATGAATATGATATTAGTTTGTTTATGAATAAAGATAAGTAATAAATATATCTATGGTTATAATTATAAGTATTAATATGAATAACATAACTAAGGTAAAAATTATATTTTACGTATTAAAAATTATTATGTCTATAATTATGATGATAATAATATTAGAAATATACTATATTATTATTTTCATTACAATTATTAATATTATTATTATTAAGTATTATTATTATTATTATAATTATCATTATTATTTTTAATATTAATATTATTAATTTTAACATTATTATTATTATTTTTATCATTATTATTTTTAGTATTAACATTATTATTAATATTTTTTATCATTTTTAATATTATTACTATCATTATTTTCACTTTTACCATTATTATTATTATTACAACTATATTATTATTACTATCAATATTACTATAATAATTATTATTATTATTACAATAAAAGCTAATTATATAAAAATATACTAAATAAAACTATATTTTATAAATTAATTATTTAAAGTATATAAAATAAATATATTTGAGTTAATAATGAAACATATGAAATACTAAAATAACAGTTATATTAGTAATAATACATAAATTTATTCGACTTCAATTATATGTGTTAATATATATATATATATATATATATATATATATATATATATATATATATATATATATATATATATATATATATATATATATATATATATATATATATATATATATATATATATATATATATATATATATATATATATATATATATATATATATAAATGATATAGGTTTGTGAATCTGAGGTCAACCATGCATTGTTCAGTATCGTCGTATGCATATTTTGCCACAAAATCGTATCGTAAGTTTCATTTGCTCCCTTTTTCAATGCTTTTGCAATATATATTTTTGGGACTGAGAATACATGCGCTGCTTTTATAAATGTTTGACGAAATAGACACAAGTACTCAAAACTACATTCTATGGCTGGATTATTAAATTGAATATCACCCTTTTAACTTGGTAGCCTAAGAATTAGGGAACAGACCCCCTAATTGACGCGAATCCTGAAGATAGATCTATGTGCCTAACAAACCCCATCCAAGTTATGGATGCTTTAGTACTTCGATTTTATATACAGATGAGTGTACCTGTATGTTTGGGGATAATCTAAATGCATTTGTTAATGTCGGTTACCAGGTGTTCACCATATGAATGGATTTTTATACAGATGAGTGTTCCTCTATTATATTTTTTGCAGATGAGTGTTCCTACAGTTAACTATGAAAAATTAAATCTCGTGGTCTATTAAAATTATGGAAATGATTGATTACGATAAACCTATGAACTCACCAACCTTTTGGTTGACACTTTAAAGCATGTTTATTCTCAGGTATGAAAGAAGTCTTCCGCTATGCATTTGCTCATTTTAGAGACATTACATGGAGTCATTCATGGCATATATACGTCAGTTCATCACGATGGTGCCAGATGTTGATGACTTCGTCCAGATGGATTAGGACGAGGTATGACAGCCTAGTCGAACAAATCGACAATGAGGTTCTTCCACACTCTTTTGAATTCAATTTTAATAATTTCGTTAAGCTTTGTGATTGAAGTAGTAAAGTTAGCACTAGTAATACTAACTTAAAGGAAGAAAATAACTCACTAAAGTTAGAGGTGTCTAGCCTAAAGGAAAGAATAGCTAAGTCACACGAATGTCTTACTTGTGATGATCTAAAGCATGAAAATAGAACACTTAACAAAACTGTCAAACTACTTGAAAATAAAATCAAGTTTTCAATATATAATAAAAGTGAAAAAGTACTAGAAGACATCTTAAGTGTTCAACGAACAAGCAATAACAAACATGGATTACGGTTTAAAGAAAGCACCCTCAAAATTAAATCATAAAAACAATAACCTATAGTGTTTGTTAAGTCTCAAGAAAATCAAAATGTTACAGGAGGTGTGCGGTCGAAGCACGGTCATAATGTGGGGTCGACCGTAGGTCCTTTTACAAAAACTAGACCAACTAAAAGGGTAGAATTTAAAGGGAATTTCTTAGAAAATAAGACTAATCACTCTAGAAACTCTAGGAAGAAGAAAGATTCTAACAAGAAAGTCACGTTTTCACCCCTGTAGTAAGGCCCAAAAACAAGAAAGATTCAAACTTTGTCTGCAAAATACCCACTTCGTCGGTTAGAATTGAAAAACAAGTAATTACGAAGACGGTGCAAAAAGAATCAAGAGAATCGGAGCTAAAACGAAGATTCTAGAGCGAAAACGATGAAAGACAAGAAATCAAGTTACTATCCAGGAAATCCAGCAGACCAGGCAAGCCAAACGGCCTGCCAAATGGCTTGCCTGGCTCACAAATGGCCTGCCAAAAGGCCAGGGCAAACGACCCTTGCAAACGGCTTGGCTTGGCAAACGGCCCCTGCAAACGGCCTGCCAAATGGCCTGCCAGCCGTTTGTAGGAAAAAATCATGCTTATTTAAAGGGTCTTTGTCATTCATTCCAACACACACTTCAATTCACTTCTTTCTCTCTCTTGTACAATATTAGTCATACTTTCAAGGTCTTCGAATCCGTGCGGGAAACCTAGTACCCGGAGAAGAACGCCGAAGATTGTATTAGGAGCGGTCTGGAGTCTTGAAGTTGTCACTTTTGTATTCGGAACTCGTTTAATCTACTGGTACTTCTATCCTTTATCTTTATATAATGTCTTCTATGTAGTGACCCGAAATTTTCCATGATTATATATTAAATGAAAACTATATTTGCATGATTAAATGTTTCCAACATGTTAAGAAATCAAACTTGTTAAGACTTGATTAATTGAAATGAGTTTCATGTAGACAATTGACCACCCAAGTTGACCGGCGATTCACGAACGTTAAAAACTTGTAAAAACTACATGATATATATATATATATATATATATATATATATATATATATATATATATATATATATATATATATATATATATATATATATATATATATATATATATATATATATATATATATATGGTTAACATGAGATTATGATAAGTAAGTATCTTACTAAGTGTATTAACAATGAGTGATATACATAAAAAAGAGATTATTGAATTAAGAAACTCGAAACGATATATATAACGATTATCGTTATAACAACGTCTTACTAAATACATATGAATCATATTAAGATATAGATACACTATGTTTAACATGATAAAATGATAATTAAGTATATCATTAAGTGTGTTAACAATGAACTACATATGTAAAAACAAGACTACTAACTTAAGGATTTCGAAACGAGACATATATGTAACGATTATCGTTGTAACGACATTTTAATGTACATATATCATATTAAGATATATTCAAACATCATAATATCATTATAATGTAATAATTTAACATCTCATTAGATATAATAAACAATGGGTTAACAACATTAAATGAGATCGTTAACTTAAAGGTTTCAAAACAACACTTACATGTAACGACTAACGATGACTTAACGACTCAGTTAAAATGTATATACATGTAGTGTATTAAGATGTATTTGTACACTTTTGAAAGACTTCAAGACATATATCAAAGTACTTCTACTTAACAAAAATGCTTACAATTACATCCTCATTCATTTTCATCAACAAATCTACTCGTATACACCCGTATTCGTACTCATACAGTACACAGCTTCTAGATGTATATACTATTGGTATATACACTTCAATGATCAGCTCCTTAGTAGCCCATGTGAGTCATTAAACATGTGGGAACCATCATTTGGCTACTAGTATGAAATATCTCACAAAAGTACAAAAAATATTATAAATCATTCATGAATTATTTACATGAAAACAAACTTACACATCCTTTATATCTAATCCATATACCAATGACCAAAAACACCTACAAACACTTTCATTCTTCAATTTTCTTCATCTATTTAATCTCTCTCAAGTTCTATCTTCAAGTTCTAAGTGTTCTTCATAAATTCTATAAGTTCTAGTTTCATAAAATCAAGAATACTCTCAAGTTTACAAGTCTACTTCCAAGCTTTCTAATCCATTTCAAGTGATCATCCAATCTCAAGAAATCTTTCTTATTTGCAATAAGATATCTTTCTAATTCAAGGTAATACTCATATTCAAACTTTGGTTCAATTTTTATAACTATAACAATCTTATTTCGAGTGATAATCTTACTTGAACTTGTTTTCGTGTCATGATTCTACTTCAAGAACTTTCAAGCCTCCAAGAATCCTTTGAAGCTAGATCAATTTTTGTCACTTCCAGTAGGTTTACCTACTAAACTTGAGGTAGTAATAATGTTCATAACATCATTCGATTCATATATATAAAACTATCTTATTCGAAGATTTAAACATGTAATCACTAGAACATAGTTTAGTTAATTCTAAACTTGTTCGCAAATAAAGTTAATCCTTCTAACTTGACTTTTAAAATCAAATAAACACATGTTCTATATATATATATGATATGCTAACTTAATGATTTAAAACCTGAAAACATGAAAAACACCGTAAAACCGGACATACGCCGTTGTAGTAACACCGCGGGCTGTTTTGGGTTTGATAATTAAAGACTATGATAAACTTTGATTTAAAAGTTGTTCTTCTGAAAAAATGATTTTTCTTCTGAACATGAAACTATATCCAAAAATCATGGTTAAACTCAAAGTGGAAGTATGTTTTTCAAAATGGTCATCAAGATATCGTTCTTTCGACTGAAATGACTACCTCTTTAAAAAATGACTTGTAACCTGTATTTTCAACTATAAACTTATACTTTTTCTTTTTAGTTTCATAAATTTCAGTTCATTATGAAACCATAGCAACTTGAATCACTCAAAACGGATTTGAAACGAAGAAATGATGGGTAAAACAAAATTGGGTAAATTTGCTAGTTTTAGCTACGAAAATTTTGTAACAAATCTAGACTAAACATATCCTAACAAATTTATATTGCATTATACATATTATGTAATCTTGGGATACCATAGACACGTATATAATGTTTTGACATATCATATCGACCCATCTATATATATATTTCGGAACAACCATAGACACTCTATATGCAGTAATGTTTGAGTTAGCTATACAGGGTTGAGGTTAATTCCAAAATAATATATATACTTTGAGTTGTGATCTAGCCTGAGACTTGTATACACTGGGTTGTGAATTGATTCGAGATAATATATATTGATTTATTTCAATACATCTAACTGTGGACAACTAGTTGTAGGTTACTAACGAGGACTGCTAACTTAATAAACTTAAATCATAAAAACGTAATAAAAAAATGTTGTGAATATATTTAAATCATACTTTGATATATATGTACATATTTGTTATAGGTTCGTGAATCGACCAGTGGCCAAGTCTTATTTCCAACGAAGGAAAAATCTGTGAAAGTGAGTTATAGTCCCACTTTTAAAATCTAATATTTTTGAGATGAGAATACATGCAGCTTTATAAATGTTTTATAAAATAGACACAAGTATGCGAAACTACATTCTATGGTTAAATTATTAAACTGAATATTGCCCCTTCATGTCTGGTAGCCTAAGAATTAGGGAAATGACCCCTAATTGACGCGAATCCTAAAGATAGATCTATGGGCCTAACAAACCCTATTCTGAAATTTGAAATGCTTTAATACTTTGATTTATATGGTGATTGTGATTGCCAATTTATGACATACTTGCGAGTATGCGGGGAATATTCTATATGCATTATGTTAAAGTCGGTTACTAGGTGTTCATCATAGAATGATTTTTATACACTTGCGAGTGTAAGATTATTGAATAAATGAAATCTTGTGGTCTATTATATTAATTTGATAATATATAAGTTAAACCTATAACTCACTAACATTTTTTGTTGACGTTTTAAGCATGTTTATTCTCAGGTGATTATTAAGAGCTTCCGCTGTTACATACTAAAATAAGGACAAGATTTGGAGTCCATGATTGTATGATATTGTGTAAAACCTGCATTCAAGAAACTTATTTCGATGTAATATATTTTTATTGTAAACCATTATATAATAGTCGTGTGTAAACGGTATATTTTAGATTATCATTATTTGATAATCTACGTAATATTTTTTTTAAAACCTTTATCGATAAAATAAAGGTTATGGTTGTTTTAAAAATGAATGCAGTCTTTGAAAAACGTCTCATATAGAGGTCAAAACCTAGCGACGAAATCAATTAATATGGAACATTTATAATCAATATGAACGGGACATTTCAGTTGGTATCAGAGTTGGTTTAAGCTGTCTCGTCGGCTTAATCGTAGAGGGGGTTCTCACAATGTTACCTGTGACGAAGCATTGGCTCTTACTCCTCGCGGTCCGAATATGGTTGGCTTTGTCGAGAGGCATGGCCGTAAAATCAGTGTCTGAGGTACGCTCAGTGATCACCAGGCGGTTAGCTGGGAAGGCACTGAGTGGGATGCGTCCCCACATATTTCAGTTGGTATCCGAGCGTTGGTCTTAGAGAACTAGAAAATTTGCATTAGTGTGTCTTATCGAGTTTGTTAGGATGCATTAGTGAATCTGGACTTCGACCGTGTTTTCTATAAAAATGATTGCTTAATATTTTTTTTGTTGGAAACTACAAATTGTAACATGTAAATATTATGTGATATATTAATCTCTTAACATGTTTGTTATTATGTGATAGATGTCTACCTCTAGTACAAATTCCATCGACTCACCTAATAATTATGAAGGGTCGAATATATATTGGGAAGATTCACAAATTTCCGAAGAGGAACCTGAAGAAGAGGAACCGGAAGAAGAAGAGGTTTCGGAGGAGGAAATATTAGGAAACACAGAAAAACATATAAGTAAAAGAAAACCCTCAACAAATGGACCAAAATTAATAATGGTCAATGGTGTTTCCACCGAGGAAGCAAAATATTGGGAAAATTACGAATTTTTTGATGAATCGGATCCCGATGAGGATTCCGATGATGTTATAGAAATTACCTTGACCCAATTTGAAAAAGCAAAAGAAAATAATAAGGGAAAGGGCATCATAATAGAGAAACCTGATTCCAACCCCGATGAACTTTATATGTATCGTCAACACCCGTATTTCTTAAGTTGTAACAATAACCCAGGAACCTCTAAGCCACCAGGTTTTTCTAAACCATTTGTGAAAATAACTGCTCGTATTAGAGGAACATCATATATCCCTAGAAAATTAGCAAAACGAAACAGGTCCGAAGAGAAAGAAACTAGTGAGTCAGAATAAAGAGTTGTAATCATTAGGTGTAAAATATGTAAAATAAGTGTGCTTGTACTTTTCTTGTTGTATGTGAAAATTGCTTATATTATTTGATAATTATCTTTTACGAATCTAATTCTCGTCTGTTTTACAGTATAAAAACACAATGGACGTTAAGGATAGACAACCAAAAATTTTAGAAGACCTACCCGGGGACATGATTGTTGAAATCTTGTCTAAAGTCGATCAGAATTTAACGGCACAATTATTTATGGCAAAATTAGTTTGTAGAACATTTGAAGAACGTTCTAGGCATGCCTTAGTTTATAAAAGGCTTTCATTTGAAAGATGGGGTATATCACATTGGGGACACCGTAAGTTACGCCGTGTTTTCTTTAAAGCGTTAAATGCGGGGAACCCAAATGCAATTTTACGCTACGGGTAAAAAACCTATTTTGACTCAACATATCCCAACGTAGAACTTCGTGAGTTAGAAAGTGCTTCTAACATGCAACATAAAGAAGCTTGTTATGCTTACGGGTTAGTGATGTTCGCTTCTCACGAAAGTGAGAAAAAGAACATCGGATTACAACTTTTAAATAAAACCTTCCCACAAGTGACGGATTCAGTAGTTGGGGTGAGAAACAAGGTTTTTAGATTATTACGGGCCTGTTGGGCATTACGAAACCCTCGTCCCTTTGACGACGTTACAACATGCTATCTTGTCAATGGCCACAACGGTTATGTTCCACAAGACCAAAGATGAGAAGTAGTCTTAGTAAAACCAGAATGCATGACTTGTTACTGGATTTATGAATTACGTGTTTTTATTGCCTTTGCTGAACTACTTGTGTATTAACTAGGATTGTTGTCACAAATATTTTGTATCAAAGTTATTGTGTGCTATATTTCATGCTATATGTATTATAGTGGTATTGTAAGTTTGTAAAATATTGTATAAAGGTTTGAACGCGAAAAATTATTATAATCCTTTTTTCATATAGAATTGTAGTAGTTGAATGCTATATTAGCCTCTAAGTATGAACTTAATGGGTAGGTACTACCCGAATTTAAACTATAAAACGCTAATATCAAGAAAAAGCTTTTATAAATGAGTTTATATTATCCTACGAAATACTATTGACTACTCTTAATATTATGTATGATTAACTTAATTCTTTTGGGCTATCTTTGAAGGAAATGGCACCGACGACTCGTCAGAATTTGAACATGAGTGAGGAAGACTTCCGTGATTTCCTTGCAGCAAACATAGCCGCAGTACAGGCTGCGATGCAAAATAACAATAACTCTGAATCCAGCAATGGAACTAATGCCACGAGAACTCGTGTAGGATGCTCCTACAAAGAATTCACTGCCTGTAAACCTTTGGAATTCGATGGAACCGAGGGTTCCTATCGAATTAAAACGGTGGACTGAGAAGGTTGAATCGGTGTTTGGCATAAGTAAGTGCACTGAAGAAGATAAAGTAAAGTACGCTACGCATACCTTCACGGGTACTGTGTTAACATGGTGAAACACTTATCTAGAACAGGTGGGACAAGATGTTGCTTACGCACTACCGTGGTCAGCATTCAAACACTTAATGAACGAGCAGTACCATCCTAGAAACGAGGTCAATAAGCTCAAGGTAGAGCTTAGAGGGTTACGAACACAAGGGTTTGATATTACCACGTATGAACGACAATTCACAGAGTTGTGCCTATTGTGTCCGGGAGCGTTCGAAGATGAAGAAGAGAAAATCGACGCATTTGTAAAAGGGTTACCAGAAAGGATTCAGGAAGATGTGAGTTCACACGAGCCCGCCTCCATACAAAAGGCAAGTCGAATGGCTCACAAACTTATAAATCAGATTGAGGGAAGAATTAAAGAGCAAGCGACCGAAGAAGCCAATACGAAACAAGTCAAGAGGAAGTGGGAAGAAAACAGTGACAAGAGTCACCAATACAACAACAACAACAACAACAATAATCGTAATTACAAACGCAATAACTACCACCACAACCGCAACTTTAATCGCAACAACAATAACAATCCTAACAACAACTACAATAACCGTTCCAACAATAACAACAACCGCAACAACAACAATCCCAACAATAACAACCAGAGGCAGAAACCATGCCAGAGGTGTGAAGGATACCATCCGACTGGGCTTTGTACTTCATCGTGTACTAAGTGTAATAGAAAGGGTCATGTTACGATGAAGTGTGAAGTTTACGGACCAATGGCTAACAAGAATAAAGGAACAAGTAATGTCAGAACAAATAATACAGCCATTATTTGTTATGGATGTGGGAAGCCGGGTCATATCAGAAACGAATACCCAAATCAGGAGAATACTAATGGACTTGGCCGCGGAAGAGTTTTCAATATTAATACGGCAGAAGCGCAAGAAGACCCGGAGCTTGTTACGGGTACGTTTCTTATTGATGAAAAACCTGCTTATGTTTTATTTGATTTGGGTGCGGATAGAAGCTATATGAGTAGAGATTTTTGTGCTAAATTAAGTGGTCCATTGACGCCTATGAATAATAAATTTTTACTCGAATTAGCAAACGGTAAATTAATTTCGGCAGATAAAATATGTCGGAATCGAGAAATTAAATTGGTTAGCGAAACGTTTAAGATTGATTTGATACCAGTAGAGTTAGGGAGTTTTGATGTGATAATTGGCATGGACTGGTTGAAAAAGGAGAGAGCAGATATGGTATGTTACAAAAATGCAATTCGCATTGTACGAGAAGAAGGAAAACCCTTAATGGTGTACAAAGAAAAGAGCAACGCGAAGCTAAATCTTATTAGTAATTTGAAGGTGCAAAAGCTAATAAGAAAAGCTTGCTATGCTATTTTAGCACATGTCGAGTAAGTACAAACCGAAGAAAAGAACATCAATGAAGTTCCCGTCGCAAAAGAATTTCCCAATGTATTTCCGAAAGAATTACCGGGACTACCTCCACACCGATCCATTGAATTTTAAATAGATCTTGTACCAGGAGCTGCACCAATAGCTCGTGCTCCATACAGACTCGCACCCAGCGAAATGAAGGAACTCCAAAACCAACTACAAGAACTTTTAGAGCGTGGTTTTATACGACCAAGTACATCACCATGGGGATCTCCTGTTTTGTTTGTCAAAAAGAAGGATGGTACATTCAGGTTGTGTATCGACTACCGAGAGTTGAACAAACTTACCATCAAGAACCGTTATCCACTACCGAGAATCGACGACTTATTTGATCAACTACAAGGCTTGTCAGTTTATTTAAAGATTGATTTACGTTCTGGGTATCATCAAATGCGAGTGAAGGAGGATGATATTCCGAAGACTGCTTTCAGAACGCGTTACAATCATTACGAGTTTATGGTTATGCCGTTTGGGTTGACTAACGCACCAACTGTGTTCATGGACCTCATGAACCGAGTGTGTGGACCATACCTTGACAAGTTTGTCATTGTTTTCATCGATGACATACTTATTTACTCAAAGAATGATCAAGAGCACGAAGAACATTTGAGAAAAGTGCTAGAGTTGTTGAGGAAAGAAAAAATGTACGCTAAATTTTCAAAGTATGCATTTTGGTTGGAAGAAGTTCAATTCCTTGGTCACATAGTGAACAAAGAAGGTATTCAGATGGATCCGGCAAAGATTGAAATTGTTAAAAAGTGGGAAACCCCGAAAACTCCAAAGCATATACGTCAATTTTTAGGATTGGCTGGTTACTACAGAAGATTCATCCAAGATTTTTCCAAAATAGCAAAACCCTTGACTGCATTAACGCATTAAGGGAAGAAATTTGAATGGAAGGATGAGCAGGAGAAAGCGTTTCAATTGTTGAAGAAAAAGTTAACTACGGCACCTATATTGTCATTGCCTGAAGGGAATGATGATTTTGTGATATATTGTGACGCCTCAAAGCAAGGCCTCGGTTGTGTATTAATGCAACGAACAAAGGTAATTGCTTATGCGTCTAGACAATTGAAGATTCAAGAGCAGAATTATACGATGCATGATTTGGAATTAGGTGCGGTTGTTTTTGCATTAAAGACTTGGAGGCACTACTTATATGGGGTCAAAAGTATTATATATACCGATCACAAAAGTCTCCAACACATATTTAATCAGAAACAACTAAACATGAGGCAGCGTAGGTGGATTGAGTTATTGAATGATTACGATTTCGAGATTCGTTACCATCCGGGGAAGGTGAATGTGGTAGCCGACGCTTTGAGTAGAAAGGACAGAGAACCTATACGGGTAAAAGCTATGAATATACTTATTCGTACTAATCTTACTACTCAAATAAAGGAGGTGCAACAGGGAGTTGTAAGAGAAGGGAATTTGAAGAATGAAATACCCAAAGGATTGGAGAAACACCTTAATATTCGGGAAGACGGAACCCGATATAGAGCTGAAAGAATTTGGGTGCTAAAGTTTGGAGTTGTGAGAGAAATGGTACTTAAGGAAGCACATAAAACCAGATATTCAATACATCCCGGAGCGGGGAAGATGTACAAAGATCTCAAGAAACACTTTTGGTGGCCGAGTATGAAAGCCGATATTGCTAAATACGTAGGAGAATGTTTGACGTGTTCTAAGGTCAAAGCTGAACATCAGAAACCATCAGGTCTACTTCAGCAACCTGAAATCCCAGAATGGAAATGGGAAAACATTACCATGGATTTCATTACTAAATTGCCAAGGACTGCAAGTGGTTATGATACTATTTGGGTAATAGTTGATCGTCTCACCAAATCAGCACATTTTATGCCAATGAGAGAAGATGACAAAATGGAGAAGTTGGCGTGATTATACTTGAAAGAAGTTGTCTCCAGACATGGAATACCAATCTCTATTATCTCTGATAGGGATGACAGATTTGTTTCAAGGTTTTGGAAGACATTACAGCAAGCATTAGGTACTCGTCTAGACATGAGTACTGCCTATCATCCACAGACTGATGGCAGAGCGAAAGGACGATACAAACACTTGAAGACATACTACGAGCATGTGTTATTGATTTTGGAAACAGTTGGGATCGACACCTACCGTTAGCAGAGTTTTCCTATAACAACAGTTACCACTCGAGTATTGAGATGGCACCGTTTGAGGCACTTTATGGTAGAAAGTGCAGGTCTCCGATTTGTTGGAGTGAAGTTGGGGATAGACAAATTACGGGTCCGGATATAATTAAAGAAACTACCGAGAAGATCATTCAAATTCAACAACGGTTAAAAACCGCCCAAAGTCGACAAAAGAGCTACGCGGACATTAAAAGAAAAGATATAGAATTTGAAATTGCAGAGATGGTCATGCTTAAGGTTTCACCTTGGAAAGGTGTTGTTCGATTTGGTAAACGGGGGAAACTAAATCCAAGATACATCGGGCCATTCAAGATTATAGATCGTGTCGGACCAGTAGCTTACCGACTTGAGTTACCTCAACAACTCGCGGCTGTACATAACACTTTCCACGTCTCAAATTTGAAGAAATGTTTTGCTAAAGAAGATCTCACTATTCCGCTAGACGAAATCCAAATCAATGAAAAACTTTAATTCATCGAAGAACCCGTAGAAATAATGGATCGTGAGGTTAAAAGGCTTAAGCAAAACAAGATACCAATTGTTAAGGTTCGATGGAATGCTCGTAGAGGACCCGAGTTCACCTGGGAACGTGAAGACCAGATAAAGAAGAAATACTCGCACTTATTTCCAGAAGATGCATCAACACCTTCAACCGCTTAAAATTTCGGGACGAAATTTATTTAACGGGTAGGTGCTGTAGTTACCCGAACTTTTCCATGATTATATATTAAATGAAAACTATATTTCCAGAAATAAATGTTTCCAACATGTTAAACAATCAAACTTGTTAAGACTTGATTAATTTAAATGAGTTTCATGTAGACAGTTGACCACCCAAGTTGACAGGCGATTCACGAACGTTAAAAACTTGTAAAAACTACATGATGATATATATATATATATATATATATATATATATATATATATATATATATATATATATATATATATATATATATATATATATATATATATATATATATATATATATATATATATATATGGTTAACATGAGATTATGATAAGTAAGTATCTTACTAAGTGTATTAACAATGAGTGATATACATAAAAATGAGATTATTGAATTAAGAAACTCGAAACGATATATATAACGATTATCGTTATAACAACGTCTTACTAAATACATATGAATCATATTAAGATACATATACACTATGTTTAACATGATAAAATGATTATTAAGTATATCATTAAGTGTGTTAACAATGAACTACATATGTAAAAACAAGACTACTAACTTAAGGATTTTGAAACGAGACATATATGTAACGATTATCGTTGTAACAACATTTTAATGTATATATATCATATTAAGATATATTCATACATCATAATATCATTATAATGTAATAATTTAACATATCATTAGATATAATAAACAATGGGTTAACAACATTAAATGAGATCGTTAACTTAAAGGTTTCAAAACAACACTTACATGTAACGACTAACGATGACTTAACGACTCAGTTAAAATGTATATACATGTAGTGTATTAAGATGTATTTGTACACTTTTGAAAGACTTCAAGACACATATCAAAGTACTTCTACTTAATAAAAATGCTTACAATTACATCCTCATAAATTTTCATCAACAATTCTACTCGTATGCATCCGTATTCGTACTCGTACAATACACAGCTTCTAGATGTATATACTATTGGTATTTACACTTCAATGATCAGCTCCTTAGCAGCCCATGTGAGTCATTAAACATGTGGGAACCATAATTTGGCTACTAGCATGAAATATCTCACAAAATTACAAAAAATATTATAAATCATTCATGAATTATTTACATGAAAACAAACTTACACATCCTTTATATCTAATCCATATACTAACGACCAAAAACACCTACAAACACTTTCATTCTTCAATTTTCTTCATCTAATTGATCTCTCTCAAGTTCTATCTTCAAGTTCTAAGTGTTCTTCATAAATTCTATAATTTCTAGTTTCATAAAATCAAGAATACTCTCAAGTTTACAAGTCTACTTCCAAGCTTTCTAATCCATTTCAAGAGATCATCCAATCTGAAGAAATCTTTCTTATTTATAGCAATATATCTTTCTAATTCAAGGTAATACTGATATTCAAACTTTGGTTCAATTTCTATAACTATAACAATCTTATTTCGAGTGATAATCTTACTTGAACTTGTTTTCGTGTCATGATTCTACTTCAAGAACTTTCAAGCCATCTAAGAATCCATTGAAGCTAGATCAATTTTTGTCACTTCCAGTAGGTTTACCTACTAAACTTGAGGTAGTAATGATATTCATAACATCATTCGATTCATATATATAAAACTATCTTATTCGAAGATTTGAACATGTAATCACTAGAACATAGTTTAGTTAATTCTAAACTTGTTCGCAAATAAAGTTAATCCTTCTAACTTGACTTTTAAAATCAACTAAACACATGTTCTATATCTATATGATATGCTAACTTAATGATTTAAAACCTAGAAACACGAACAACACCGTAAAACCGGACATACGCCGTTGTAGTAACACCGCGGGCTGTTTTGGGTTTGATAATTAAAGATTATGATAAAATTTATTTAAAAGTTTTTCTTCTGGGAAAATTATTTTTATTATGAACATGAAACTATATCCAAAAATCATGGTTAAACTCAAAGTGGAAGTATGTTTTTCAATATGGTCATCAAGATGTCGTTCTTTCAACTGAAATGACTACCTCTTTAAAAAATGACTTGTAACCGGTATTTCTGACTATAAACTTATACTTTTTCTGTTTGGTTTCATAAATTTCAGTTCATTATGAAACCATAGCAACTTGAATCACTCAAAACGGATTTGAAACGAAGAAATGACGGGTAAAACAAAATTGGATAAATTTGCTAGTTTTAGCTACGAAAATTTTGTAACAAATCTAGACTAAACATATTCTAACTAATTTATATTGTATTATACATATTATGTAATCTTGGGATACCATAGACACGTATACAATGTTTTAACATATCACCCATATATATATATATATATATATATATATATATATATATATATATATATATATATATATATATATATATATATATATATATATATATATATATATATATATATATATATATATATATATATATATATATATATATATATATTTCGTAATAACCATAGACACTCTATATGCAGTAATGTTTGAGTTAGCTATACAGGGTTGAGGTTGATTCTAAAATAATATATATACTTTGAGTTGTGATCTAGCCTGAGAATTGTATACACTGGGTCGTGGATTGATTCAAGATAATATATATTGATTTATTTCAGTACATCTAACTGTGGACAACTAGTTGTAGGTTACTAACGAGGACTGCTAACTTAACAAACTTAAATCATAAAAACGTAATAAAAAAATGTTGTGAATATATTTAAATCATACTTTGATATATATGTACATATTTGTTATAGGTTCGTGAATCGACCAGTGGCCAAGTCTTATTTCTAACGAAGAAAAAATCTGTGAAAGTGAGTTATAGTCCCACTTTTAAAATCTAATATTTTTGGGATGAGAATACATGTAGCTTTATAAATGTTTTACAAAATAGACACAAGTATGCGAAACTACATTCTATGGTTGGATTATTAAACCGAATATTGCCCCTTCAAGTCTGGTAGCCTAAGAATTAGGGAAATGATCCCTAATTGACGCGAATCCTAAAGATAGATCTATGGGCCTAACAAACCCCATTCTGGAATTTGGAATGCTTTAATACTTCAATTTATATGGTGATTGCGATTGCCAATTTATGACATACTTGCGAGTATGCGGGGAATATTCTATATGCATTAGGTTAATGTCGGTTACCAGGTGTTCATCATAGAATGATTTTTATACACTTGCAAGTGTAAGATTATTGAATAAATGAAATCTTGTGGTCTATTATATTAATTTGATAATATATAGGTTAAAGCTATAACTCACCAACATTTTTTGTTGACGTTTTAAGCATGTTTATTCTCAGGTGATTATTAAGAGCTCCCACTGTTGCATACTAAAATAAGGACAAGATTTGGAGTCCATGATTGTATGATATTGTGTAAAAACTGCATTCAAGAATCTTATTTCGATGTAATATATTTTTATTGTAAACCATTATGTAATGGTCGTGTGTAAACGGTATATTTTAGATTATCATTATTTGATAATCTACGTAATGTTTTTTTTAAAACCTTTATCGATAAAATAAAGGTTATGGTTGTTTTAAAAATGAATGCAGTCTTTGAAAAACGTCTCATATAGAGGTCACAACCTCGCGACGAAATCAATTAATATGGAACTTTTATAATCAATATGAACGGGACATTTCATTCTATCATTATGTTCTGTGATATTGCTGCCATGATTAGCGAGTAGTTATCTTTAGTATATGCTATGATGTAAGTAGTTATAATGCCAAAATAATGTTATGGTTTGTGTATGCTGTTGAAATGCTTTCCGATTATGCTTTAAACTCAATCGCTTTTCCAACTAATAGAACGTAGTTATTGGCTCTGTTATTGGGAAGTCGCGATCCCCGATTCAGAGTACACTATCTGTGTCACCCCTTGGTAAGAGAAGTCTATCGGATACAACGTAAGATCGACTGAGGCACACCGGTTGTAGTAAGTCTATCGAGCTTTGGATTCCGACTGAGGACTCTTTCGTAGTGAAACATCTTACTAGACCCTTAGTACATTGTTGGTCCCAGACCATGCTAGTATAGTCACCAAGCATATAAACTTCGAGCGTGCATGTTGAAGTACAACGGTTGTTGTAAGCTGTACCTCTGCTAAGTAAGGCCATGGAACCCGGTCAGTGTTGATTAGTACACTGCACCATAACGCGGTCTCAAGCATTGCACCCCGCTTGAGGGATTCTTATTTAATTAAGGAACTGTTTGTTTAGACACATAAAGGATTGGACCGTTAGGATAATCGAACGTGTTCATGGAAGTCAGATTGACTTGGCCATGGTGTTCTTTATGGTTGAACTCTTTTTAAGGGCCTAACTATCTTTTAAAACCAATCATTAACGAAAGCATTGAAACACATCACGTCTCTCGAGTATGGTAAACCATGTATTCTATTATGCTTAAGAAAGTTTAGACCTTTGTGGAATATTAATACATCACCCAACTGAGTCGCTCAATTGGATGAGCTGTCTGAACGTGTATGCCTGTAGTCAGACTGCACAGGCGTTGGAGGTAAGGGACGTTGCTGTCTATTCAGAATCTTCAAGCCTAGCGCAGTACCCAGTGACATGTCTTATGACAGGGGCGTTTAGGACCAATGTAATGAATACAAGGCCTCTGCCTATTCATGAGCCAGCATTCCATAATCTCGGCAGAATTACTGATGAAATCATAGTATGCATTTACTTTAACCTTATCTGAATTACGAATTTTATCGCATTTACTTTATTTGTCTTATAAATTAGAAAATCCCAAAAATTAAGTAACCACTACTCCTTCATAACTATCTTAGGTTTAAATATAGGTTCGATTCTACTGATATCTCAAAAATACGACTCTAGGTCATACTTCCCTTACTCATACTAAGGAGTAGTATGATTTAGGCCCTGCTAAATATAAATTTAAAACAGTACCCCCCCTCTTGGTGGTTGATTATGACGTGTTGCGACCTAACGACACCGCACAAATAAAATCGTCCGTTTCGGCCATATCAAAGGGCTCAACCAAAAGGAAACTACAATGCTAAAGTAGTAAAAAGATGGGTTAGAGTAGGAGTTTTTTATGCTAATCATCCCGGACCCAATAAACATTGGTTACCAAAGTTATTAATCAACCAAATATAGGTTTGCCTAAATGGAGTTGTACAATAGGAAGATTGGATAATCGATAGTGGATGTACAATGCATATGACGGGGAACAAAGATTTATTCACAAGGTACAGAGAACATAATGGTGGTGATTTAATCTTTGGCGGCGACGTACGAGGTAAAATAGTCGGTAAAGGTAACATCACTAATTCTAAAATTACCCTTGAAGATGTCTTGCATATTAAGAATCTAAGCTTTAATTTGCTAAGTGTTAGTAAAATATGTGATAAAGGTTATAACATGACATTCACTAAATTTGCGTCACATATAACCAAAGAAGGTAAAAATATTATTAACGGAATTAGGAAAAAGGGCCTTTACACATGTAAACTAAATGACTTTAAACTTTTAGATATTTGTCTCACTTCCATTCATGACACTACCATTTTGTGGCATAGGAGACTTGGGCATGCTAATATGAAACTAATTCACAACATATCTTCTAAAGAAATGGTTAGACATTTACCCAAGCTAAAATATGAAAGTCATTTTTGTGATGCATGTAAACCATGCTAGTCATAAACCTAAGAACTTCATTTCAACTAAAAGATATCTAGAACTCTTACACATGGATTTGTTTGGTCCATCATCCGTTCAAAGCGATGGTGGGAATTTCTACACCCTATTAATTGTTGATGATTTTTCTAGATATACTTGGACACTTGTTCTAAAACACAAAAATGAAGCTTTTGAGAGATTCGTAATTTTTCTACAAAAATATAAAACTTGCTTGGGCGTACAATTGTGACCATATGAACGGATCATGGAAGATAATTTGATAATGATGCCCAATTTGGAGTCTTTTCTGATTTACATGAAAATTTCTCGGCTCCTCGCACTTCCCAATCAAATGGGGTTGTTGAAAGGAAAAACTGAACTCTTCAAGAAATGAGTAGAACAATGTTAAATAAACAATCAAACCCTCAAAAATATTGGTGTGAAGCGGTCGCAACCTCTACGTATATTCAAAATAGAGTTCTAATTAGGCCTTCAATGGATAAAACACCCTATGAAATTCTAAATGCTTGGAAAACCACCGTGAGTCACCTTAGAGTATTTGGATGTAAATGTTTCATCTTAAACAAAAAGGAATACCTAACTAAGTTTGAACCTAAAGCATATGAAGGAGTATTCCTAGGATATTCGTAAGAAAGCAAAGCCTCTAGGGTTCTAAACAAGTACACTAATGTCATAGAAGAATCATTAGATGTCACCTTTGATGAAACTCCTCCACCCAAGTCCAAACCACTAGTAGATGATGATGTGATTGAGTAAGAAGCCGTTGTGACTAGCACAAACCAAAATGAGTCCAAAGAAGTCGAAGAAACCTATGAGAAAGAATCTCATATGGAAAACGATTCCAGCAAAGATAATTTAGAACCCACAACCGACCTTAAACATATTAAGGATCATCCAATAGAACAAGTCATAGGGGATATCAACACTAGAACCACACGATCACAAATCTTTAATCTAGTTGCAAACTATGCATTCATCTCTCAAATAGAACCCAAAAATGTCAAAGAAGCTTTATTGGATGAAAGTTGGGTAGAAGCCATGCAAGATGAATTAAACCAATTCCAAAGGAGTGATGTATGGGATTTGATTCCCTAACCAAGTGAGCAAAATATTATAGGAACCAAATGGGTATATAGAAACAAACTAGATGAAGATGGAAAGGTTGTTAGAAACAAAGCTAGGTTGGTTGCACAAGGGTATAGTAAATAAGAAGGAATCGATTATGATGAAACCTTTGCCTCCATAGCTAGACTAGAGTCCATTAGAATATGTCATCATATCCACGTGCTAAAAACTTAAAACCATATCAAATGGATGTCAAAAGTGCTTTTCTAAATGGTGTAATAAATGAAGAAGTATATGTGTCACAATCATGTGTTTAAACTTAAGAAAGCCCTATATGGACTCAAACAAAAAGGATATTCATGATATGAAATGGGGGAAAATTGATAATACACTATTTGTCAAAAAGCATGAAAATGATTTGGTTATTGTTCAAATATATGTTGATGAGATTGTATTTGGTTCTACTAACGAGTCTCTTAGCAATGAGTTTTCTAAGTTAATGCATGATGAGTTTGAAATGAGCATGATGGGTGAACTCAAGTTCTTTCTCGGACTTCAAATTAAGCAACTAGAAGATGGAACGTTCATCAATCAACAAAAGTATATTCATGATATGTCCAAAAAGTTTGAAATGGAAAACTCAAAACCTATGGCCACGCCTATGACCACCAATGTCAAGCTTACTCTTGAAGGAGAAGGAGATTCATTCGATAGCACCAAGTATAGAGGATTGATTGGATCTCTTCTATACTTAATGGCAAGTCGACCCGATATTATGTATAGTGAGTGCTTGTGTGCAAGATTCCAAGAGAATCCCAAAATGTCTCACGTAAAAGCGGTCAAATGAATCTTTAGATATTTGAAAGGTACCATGCACCTTGGTCTATGGTATCTAAAGTTCACCGGTGTTGACATTATGTGCTTTTCGGATTCCGACCATGGAGGATCGTTGATTAATCGAAAGACCAAAAGTGGTGTATGTGCATTTTTCGGACTTTTCTTAACATCATGGTTCTCTAAGAAGCAAACATCCGTCGCACTATCTACTACCGAAGCGGAATATGTTACCGCGGGAAGAGTATGTGCACAAGTGCTATGTATGAAACAAATCTTCATCGATTATGGTATCATCTCCTCTAAAATACCTATTTGTTGTGATAATAAGAATGCTATAGACCTATCTAAAAATCAAATATTACACTCTAGGACTAAACACATAGACATTAGGCACCACTTTTTATGTGATCATGTTTAAAAAGGTTATATTGTTATTGATAAGGTAGACTCCTTAGAAAATATTGTTGATATCTTTACTAAGCCTCTAAAAAAGGAGACTTTCACTCTACTTAGGAATGGGTTGGGTATGATGGAAGTTTTATCTTAACCAAACCTACCAAAGATGTGAAGTCAAACCACGATCGACCGTGGAGTCAACCGCACAACACCTGACAGCTGTTTTGTCCTTTTCCTCACCATCTTTATTATCTAAACCACTATTTCACTAACCCCACTCCTTCATTAAACCCCAAACACTAGATTCCAGATTTCATTGTCTCCTTTCTCTCCAACGTCTAGTGGTCCTCAAAGGTAATAATCCAAATCCTTTTAATCTTGGTTACTTTAAAATTTTCTAATGTAATCCAATATTAATATTCAAATGTTAAACACTTTATTTTCATGATGACACCAAGTCGTGTGTGCTTACAACAACGTATAGAACAACACAAGTTCATAAGCCTGCACTTTCTCTAACAAATGACCAATATACAAAATCGTTAAGTCAAAAGAGTCATTTGAAAAATACTGAAAGAAGCACGGTTGGGTCCACGGTCGATCGTAGGTCAGACCGTGGATGTCCTGTACCTTTGTTATTTGAAACAAGGTAGACGGTCGACTCCACGGTCAGCTGTGGGTAGACCGCAATTTTCCGCTGTCCGGATTTTTGATCGAAAAATGTTTGACTACTTCGGGGCATCTATAATTTACAAAAGTTGTTTAAACATACTTAAAATAGTTGCTCCTTCATATTCAAATGAGTTTTGGTCACTAAAACACTAATCTTGGTTAATCACACTCAATGGCACCTTAGTGACACTTTTAGCTTATGATTAATATTAAACATTCAAGTATAGCTAAAAGTTCTTTTTCAAAGTGTATTTTTATAAATCTAAATTAAAAATAATAAAACTTAAAGATGGTCATTAAGTCCCAATTAAAGAGATGCTCTCCACTTGATTAACTATTAAGCACTAATCATGTGTTTAATAAGAGTTTAGTGTAAACTCCCAAAAGTCTTCATATAAAAATAAGTTAGTCTAATTTGGAAGCTTGCAAGTAGCCGATGAGAGCACATACTTGCAAAACTAATGTTGACAAAAGGGTTGAAGACTTGTGACTTGAAGTTTGGAAGCTTATGGTTGTCATGGGATCAAACTTATGCATTTGCCTTTAAAGGAAATCAATGACACACCTCTAGTACAAAGTGACTTACCTCTTTCAAGCCAAGGTAAACTTCAAAGAATGCTTCCAAGATAAAAAGGGTAATGCAGGTCTTTTCAGATGTTTTTGGCATCTAATTGCAGCCATCTAATAAGGGAAAAGACAAAGTTAAAGATCTCAAACAGCTACAAAATTCAGAGATCAGAGTTGCACGGTCGACCCACTGTCGACCGTGGGGGGAGCCGCAGACGTTCGGGTTTGAATTTCTCTTGCCTATAAAAGCCAAACCTTGGAGCACTTAAAGACTCACCTCTTGCACTTACATTTCCATACATTTACTGATATCATTCAAATCTTATTGTGGTCAATTTAGAGTGATTCAAGCAAGAGTGATTGTAAACTTAGTTGTGAGTTTACTTGTAGTTTTTCTTCTTAAAGGGATCTAGAAGATAAGTGAGGTTTCACTTAGTGGTAGAATTAGGATCTTGTGGTAAGAGTATTTGGTGATTGTGAATTCTTCAACGGGACATATGGTTCATAAGTTGCGACTTATCAAGGAGCTATTGTTGTATCCAGACACTCCAGCGAGTTTGGAGCATCATAGTGAAACTAACTCTCAATTTTTTAGAATTGAGGAGTGGATTAAGAAAGATTAGTTAACATCTTTCCGAACCATTATAAATCTCTAATCTAAATTTAAAAAAAAGTTTTAAAATTTCACTAAGTAACTATTCACCCCCTCTAGTTACTTACATAGTCATCATTCGATTGGTCCTATAAATGAGGATCAATTATCCTATAAATGAGGCTCAACTGCAGGCGTTATTGAAGGACATTGAAAATGTTCATCTTCAAGATTGTGCGGATAATTGGCGATGGTTACTTACATATGATGGCGTGTTTACAGTTAATTCAGCTCGTCATTATATCAATAGCAAACTGTTAACTTCGACTGGCATGTTTACTAAACGGTTCAAGTTCTTACCAAGAAAACTAACGTTTTTTTGTGGAGTGCTTCGTTAGATAAACTTCCCAATCGTTATAATCTGTCTAAAAGAGGGTTGGAACTCAATTCGATTGCCTGTCCAATTCGTAACTATGGTGCAGAGACTTCGAATCACATTTTCTTTAGTTTCAAGTTTGCATCGGATCTATGGAGTAAAATAAGAACTTGGCTAGATACCTCGATGCCAGTTTTTGATTCTTGGAAAACTTTGACGCATGGTTTCAACAGTGGGACAAGAATGTGACTGAAAAGAACAAAATTTTGGCGATTACGGATACCACTCTTTGAATATGTTGGCGTTATATGAATGCTATCACTTTTAATGATAAGTCTTTGAATTGTAGTAGTCTTTATGATTTACTTATTATGTATTCTTTTTCTTCGCTAAATCATAGAAGCCATTTAGTTTCTAACTGAAACTTATGTTTGTTATGTCCCTTGTAATCATGTTTTAACTTCTTGCTGCGGAGTTTATATTAATATACACATCCTTTTTCTGTAAAAATATATATATATATATATATATATATATATATATATATATATATATATATATATATATATATATATACGATATAAACAAGCAGGGTGGTGAGTCGCGCGTTGCGACTGTCACCCCGCTGCTCCTTACAGGAAACTTTGTTAGTATCTAACTACATATTTTTAATATTAATAGTTTAAAGTTAATGAGCTTAACATAATCTAACAAACAATAATTCGTTTCAACATATAAAACACTTATTATAATTGTAAACAAAACGTACTATTTGATTGATTAAAAGTGAAAGTAAATAATCACTACAAATAAAATCACATTTAGTGGCATACAAAATGTGTCACAAAAAGCTTAAAAAGTGCCACTAAAACACACTTTGGGAATGTATGACATACAAAATAAGTGCCACTAGAAGCGCTACCACTAAAGACTTTTAATGGCACTTTTTTGTCGTGCGACTCATTACTTTTAAGATATTAATGGCACTTTTTTATTGTACCACACATTACGCTTGAGACTTTAGTGGCATTTACTAGTTGTGCCACTACACATTTGTGAACTTTAGTGGTACTTTTTGTGATGCCACTGTATATATTTGCTTGTATCACTATAAAGTTATGTTACTTTTTATCACATGTAGTATTGCTAATTTGCAATTGAACACAAATTCGTTACTGACACTTTTATTTTGTGTCAACATATATACTTAATACATGTTACTTTAGTATATTAGTTTGTACTAAGGAGTTATTGATTATTTGCCACTGATGTTTATATATATATATATATATATATATATATATATATATATATATATATATATATATATATATATATATATATATATATATATATATAATGTTCTATAGAAGAAAATAGAAAACAAAGCAAATACGAGAAAGTATTGACTATATCATCGAGCTCGAAATTAGCATAACATTGTTGTTTAACTGTCTAAAAATTCATCAAAATTAAACTTACATACGGAGTACATGTTAATGTATAACAAGATAAAGAAATTCAACAATTACATATTTAAATTTGCAATACAAACGATTCTTTCGCCTATAATCAGTGTTCAATCCACCCCGTTTGATATCTTTTTTAGAAGAAAACTTAACGACCCCTGTAGAATAAACCAAATATATATAATTAATTCAATAAGGAAAAGAATAAAAACGAATATCTATTAACAATATTTAGAAGATACACCAACTCTCGTCAGTTTGCGTGGCTACCTGAAAAGTAAATATGATACATATTATAATGTTAGAAAGGATACCCACTTTATAACTATGATTCTATTAATTTATTTTAAATGGTGATGAAATAAAAAGAGATAAAAATACTTCCTAGTGCGGTGAGTAATTGATGGAACGGCCAGAACATAGTTAAATACGATTACTGATTAAGGATGAGAAAGTAAAAGATGGATGCGCTGGAAATACTAGTGCTGATTAATACAGTAGGATGTTTGAAAATTTTAAAGGATTTGAAGACATTTTGCAATTTTTAGGAATTTTTTTTTCAAAATAGTAATATATTTAAAAGTTTTACAGAAATAGTTTTTCAAAAAAAAAAAAAAAATTATAAACATGGGTAAACCGGTTATTCATTTGCCGGTTTGATGTTTTTAAAGCCAAACCGATTTTTCATTCTCCGGTTTGAGGCTTTCTGACGTCATCGTTATAAGAAATTAGGGTTTCGGACGTGGACCCGTATTTTTAACCAAACCGGCATTTGAAACGCCGGTTTAAAATTTTATATTTTTTTCCCTATGTTATGTTTGTGTTATTTTATTATAATTTTTATATAATTCTTTTCATCAATTAATTATTTATTCGTTTATAAATAATTAGATTATTTTATGTTTTTCATATTATTTTATGTTTTTATTATTTAATTATAATAATTTGTAGTTTGTAAAACGAGTTTTCAACTAATAAATTATTCATTATAACAAAATATAATAAAAGTATATTCATTAAAATAAAAGAGTTTTTATTAAAACAACCATTAAAACACCCATACTATTACAATCACTCATAATACGCTCATTCAACGTCCACGTCTATGCCCATGTTTGTGTCCACCGGTACCACATCGTGGTGGATTTGAAACCCGGTCACTCCTCCGAAGTTGCTGTGGTTGTGGGTCGGGCTCATCATCTCCTAGATTCATCACATCATGAACATTATGATCAACTTGTGATGTACCTCCAAAATCCGGGAATGCCCACCCCCGCCGTAGGCATATAGCCCCGAGTTGCGCGTTCATACCATTGGCCTGAAATGTCCCATTCATATTGATTATAAACATTCCATATTAATTGATTTCGTTGCGAGGTTTTGACCTCTATATGAGACGTTTTTCAAAGACTGCATTCGTTTTTAAAACAAACCATAACCTTTATTTTATCGACAAGGTTAAAAGGACACCACCTAGATTATCAGAAATGATAATCTAAAAATATCACACTTACACACTACCAATACATATTGGTTTACAATATTAATATGTTACAACAAAGTAAATCTCGAATGCAGTTTTAAACAATATTATACAAGCATGCTGACACCAAATCTTGTCCATATATTAGCATGCAACAGCGGAAGCTCTTAATAATCACCTGAGAATAAACATGCTTTAAACGTCAATAAAAATGTTGGTGAGTTATAGGTTTAACCTACCGGGTTTGACACCCCACCCAGAATGTTCACTAGATGGAAGAGCTAGTGGGCGTGGTGTTTAGTACTTCGAGGTTTATATGATTATTATACAGACGAGATGTTCTGTTTTGGGGATATTATTATGCGCATTATATGTTAAGGTCGGTTACCAAGCTAAGTATAGAAAGCTATGAAAGCTATGAAAGAAAAGTGAATGTTATGTATCGAGAGAATGATTTTTATACACAGGTTATGTGTATGATATTTTGTACACGAGATATGTGTACGGTTTATTAAGCATTTTTGAAAATGATTTCGTACACGAGATATGTGTACTGTATTTAGAAGAATTCGCATGTACATTACAGGTGGGTATAGGATTCGGGCTCATTTGTACCATGTAGCATTTAAATCTTGTGGTCTATCAAAATGATGATTTTTTACTGTTTACAATAAACTTATGAACTCACCAACCTTTTGATTGACACTTGAAAGCATGTTTATTCTCAGGTATGAAAGAAACCTTCCGCTATGCATTTACTCATTCTAGAGACATTACATGGAGTCGTTCATGGCATATAGAAGTCAGTTCATCGCGATGGTACCATATGTTATTGTATTCGTTCGGAAGATTTTGGACGGGGTATGACAATATATTTTGAACATACTTTGATATATATGTACATATTTGTTATAGGTTCGTGAATCGACCAGTGGCCAAGTCTTACTTCCCGGCGAAGTAAAAATCTGTGAAAGTGAGTTATAGTCCCACTTTTAAAAACCTAATATTTTGAGATGAGAATACATGCAGTTTTGAAAATGATTTACAAAATAGACACAAGTATTAAAACTACATTCTATGTTGAATCGTTATACCGGATATCGCCCTTATTGAACTTGGTAACCTAAGAATTGGTGTTTATTATAATTGCCATCAATTGACGCGAATCCTAAACATAGATCTATGTGCCATTGACAAGCCCCAGTCAGAGAAATTGAACTGCTTTAGTACTTCGATATTTATATATGGGGATATTCTAGATGCATTTGTTTGTTGAAACTAGTAATTATAATAATACTAAAATAAGGTTTGTAATGGTAAAAATTATAATATCGATAATACTTAATATTACTAATAAAAATAATAATGTTGATAATTTTAGTGATAAATATAATGGTAGAGTAATAATTATAAAAATATTAATCTTTACTGTTAATGATAGTTTTAGTAATAAATCTTGTAATAATGATAATTATAGTAGTTTTTAATAAAATGAAAAGTTTAGTAATGATGGTAGTAATTATTTTGGTAATAATACTTAATACTTAATAATAATAATAATTTTAACTATTTAAATACTAATAATAATATTATTACTAGTAATACCTATGTTCATAATAATAATTCTAATATTTATAATGATACTAGTACTAGTATTAACGAATATGATAATAAATTTTATTATGTTCATAATAATAGTACTCGTAATCATTGTAATGATATTAATACTAGAATTATAAAAATAATAATACTAACATTAGTAATTAGTAATACCAATAATAATAATAATAATAACAACTTTAATACTCTTAACTATGATAATTATAGTTATACTACATAATAATATCATGCATAATATTAATCATACATCTAGATTTTAGGAGTAATAATAACTATCACAATAATAATAATAATAATAATAATAATAATAATAATAATAATAATAATAATAATAATAATAATAATAATAATAATAATAATAATAATAATAATAATAATAATAATAATAACAATAACAATAACAATAACAATAATAATAATAATAATAATAATAATAATAATAATAATAATAATAATAATAATAATAATAATAATAATAATAATTAGAAAATGAGACTACCTTAAAATAGGCTTTAAAAAGATAAATGTCAATGCCAAGAATCGAACTCGAGACCACTCGCTACCCCGACATGTGCCTAACCCTTCTGCTATACTTGTTTATCTATTTTATAACTGAACCGAATTATATATAAAGCCGTATTATTTCTGTTTCCTTAATCTTCTTCTTCTTCACTTCAAATTCGACCCAGAATCCAAATTACTTATAACATTTTGTCAATTAAATTTATTTAGGACATTTAAATGACACAGAACCCATTGATTGGGATATTTGATTCATCATAACAGAAAGAAAAAAATAAATAAAACAAATATAGCAGCGGTTTTAAAAAAATATGAACTCGACTTGTGTTTTAAAAATCTAATCACTTTTAGACTAAGCTTAGAACATGAAATAGGTTGCAAAACTATTTTAGAAACTATCTTTATCCTCAATTACATCAAAAACATCGAATTGAGTTCGAATTTGTTGATGAACAATAATTTGACTTTTTTTGAGATAAAGTTTGACTCGAAAAATTGGAGCTCGATACTGAAAATTGAGACTTAAAACTCTCCAGATAGTTTAAGTAAATTATTTATAACAATACTGCATTATTACAATTTAAAATTGATTTCAAAATTGTTAAATTCGAAAAATACATATTGAACAGGGGGACCGTACCCGTGTTCTTGAAGTTTTGGTTCAAAATCTAATAGTTAAATGTTGTAACTGATTTGAATTTATGAAGAGATGTATAAATGAAACACTGACTCACTCTTCCCTAATATCACAACTTAATTGGTTATAATAGAATCAAATCGTCAAATATCCATTAATGGTACAGACAAATAAAAAGAAATAAAAAGCGATAAAGACATCTAACTGAATTTGAATTAATCCTGTATATAGATTCGATTAGGTAGCAGATTCAGAGACAAGGACGAAATTGATTACAGTGTGATGGGTACGCCAAACAGATTTTTACTCTTAATCGTATATATATGATTTTATATAAATATTATTAATTAGTTACTATAAATTGTATTAATAATAATCTATAACTAATAATAATAGCAATATTAATATGAATAAATGAGTAATAATAATAATAATAACAATGATAATGATTTTTAATAAATTTTTATAATAATTTATGATAAAAAATACAAAAATGATAATAATAATATTATTAGTGATAATAATAACAAATTGTATTATTTTCTAAATAATGATTTTAAAAATAATAATAACAATATTAATATAACAAATTATATGTTTCATATCTATATATTAACATAATAATATTAATCATGATAACAATTAATATTTAAATTATAACTAAATAACAATTTTAATCATTCTTATAGTATTATTTATATTTATGTATTTATTTTGATAATCAAAATCTTAAATTTATTAGAATTTTAATATTTAACATTTATTAATATTTCTAATAATAATGTTAATAATAATGAAAGTAGTAATATAATTTTGTCATTACTATTACATTTTTAACTTGTTGTTACTTCATATTTTATATATGTAAATATGAATACATTATTAATGTTATATATATAATTCTTATATATCTATTTACTATATTATTTCATAATGGAATTAGATATTATAAATTCCAACACATAATATTCATATCTTTTATATATATATATATATATAGATATATAGATATATATATATATATATATATATATATATATATATATATATATATTACAATATACATATAATAATAATTATGTACAGTTAGCATATATGTTTATATATAGATTCTTTTTAATAATAACATCATTATATTATATATTATTTTACATATATAATTCTACTGATTAATTTGTATTTTATTATGTCCCATAATTATTTATACACATATATTTATATATATATATATATATATATATATATATATATATATATATATATATATATATATATATATATATATATATATATATATGCATATTTATTAACCACAATTGTTCGTGAATCGTCGGGTTTAGTCAAAGGTCGAATGTATATATGAACACAGTTCAATGTTTATGAGACTTCAACATTACAAACTTTGCTTATCGTTTTGGAAACATATAATGATCAAGTTTAAATTTGGTCAGAAATTCCTGGGTCACTACATATATTTACAACATTTTTAATACGTTTTGCTTGTTTTAAGTTTATTAAGTCAGCTATCCTCGTTAGTAACCTACAACTAGTTGTCCACAGTTAGATGTACAGAAAATAAAGCAATATATATTATCTCGAATCAATCCATGACTTCGTGTATACAAGCCTCAGGCTAGATCACAACTCAAAATATATATAATATTTTGGAATCAACCTCAACAATGTATAGCTAACTCCAACATTACTACATATAGAGTGTCTATGGTTGTTCCGAAATATATATATAGATGGGTCGATATGATATGTCAAAACATTGTATTTGTGTCTATGGTATCCCAAGATTACATAATATATTAGAATACATGTATAATACAATATGAGTTAGCTAGGATATGATTAATATAGATTTGTTACCAATTTTCACGTAGGTACAACAAGAAAAATTATCCAATCTTGTTTTACCCATAACTTCTTCGTTTTAAATCCGTTTTGAGTGATTCAAGTTGCTATGGTTTCATATTGAACTTAAGTTTATGAATCTAAACAAAAAAAGTATAAGTTTATAGTCAGAAATACAGATTACTAGTCGTTTTTGTAAAGGTAGTCATTTCAGTCGAAAGAACGACGTCTAGATGACCATTTTGGAAAACATACTTCCACTTTGAGTTTAACCATGATTTTTGGATATAGTTTCATGTTCATAAGAAAAATCATTTTTCCAGAAGAACAACTTTTAAATCAAAGTTTATCATAGTTTTTAATTAACTAACCCAAAACAGCCCGACGTGTTTTTCGTGTTTTCAGGTTTTAAATCATTAAGTTAGCATATCATATAGATATAGAACATGTGTTTAGTTGATTTTAAAAGTCAAGTTAGAAGGATTAACTTTTGTTTGCGAACAAGTTTAGAATTAACTAAACTATGTTCTGGTGATTACAAGTTTAAACCTTCGAATAAGGTAGTTTTATATATATGAATCGAATGATGTTATGAACATCATTACTACCTCAGGTTTTGTGGATAAACCTACTGGAAATGAGAAAAATAGATCTAGCTTCAAAGGATCCTTGGATGGCTTGAAAGTTCTTGAAGCAAAATCATGACACGAAAACAAGTTCAAGTAAGATTTTCACTCGAAATAAGATTGTTAAAGTTATAGAAATTGAATCAAAGTTTGAATATGAGTATTACCTTATATTAGAAAGATATCTTACTGTAAATAAGAAAGATTTCTTGAGGTTGGATGATCACTCAAAGTGGATTTGCAAGATTGGAAGTAAGCTAGCAAACTTGGAAGTGTTGTTGGTGTGTTCTTGAGTAGTTGTTTTATAACTTGGTTTATGTATGGATTTATGAACTAGATTGAGCTAGATTTTGTTGAAGATGATGAAGAACACTTAGAACAAAGGAAGAACACTTGAGAGAGAGTAATTTGATTCAAGAAAATTGAAAAGTGAAGGTGTTTGTGAGCTCCCTCATTCACGTGAACTTAGCCTCTCCATATAGGCTCCATTAGTTTGTAATTTTGTGAGATATTTCATGCTAGATGTTAAATGATGGTTCCCACATGATTAGGTGACTCACATGGGCTGCTAAGAGCTGATCATTGAAGTGTTTATACCAATAGTAAATACATTTAGAAGCTAGGTGAAATGTCCCGTTCATATTGATTATAAACGTTCTATATTAATTGATTTCGTTGTGAGATTTTGACCTCTATATGAGACATTTTTCAAAGACTGCATTCGTTTTTAAAACAAACCATAACCTTTATTTTATCGACAAGGTTAACAAGACACCACTTAGATTATCCAAAAATGATAATCTAAAAATATCACACTTACACACTACCAATACATATTGTTTTACAAATATTAATATGTTACAACAAAATAAATCTCGAATGCAGTTTTAAATAATATTATACAAGCATGCTGACACCAAATCTTTTCCATATAATAGCATGCAACAGCGGAAGCTCTTAATAATCACCTGAGAATAAACATGCTTTAAACGTCAACAAAAATGTTGGTGAGTTATAGGTTTAACCTATATTTATCAAATCGTAATAATAGACCACAAGATTTCATATCTCAATATACATCCCATACATAGAGATAAAAATCATTCATATGGTGAACACCTGGTAACCGACCTTAACAAGATGCATATAGAATATCTCCTATCATTCCGGGACTCCCTTTGGACATGATGAATTCGAAGTACTAAAGCATCCGGTACTTTGGATGAGGCTCGTTGGGCCCAATAGATCTATCTTTAAGTTTCGCGTCAATTAGGGTGTCTGTTCCCTAATTCTTAGATTACCAGACTAAAAAGGGGCATATTCGGTTTAATAATCCAGCAATAGAATGTAGTTTCATTTACTTGTGTCTATTTTGTAAAACATTTATAAAACTGCATGTATTCTCATCCCAAAATATTAGATTTTAAAAGTGGGACTATAACTCACTTTCACAGATTTTTACTTCGTCGGGAAGTAAGACTTGGCCACTGGTCGATTCACGAAGCTATAACAAATATGTACATATATATCAAAGTATGTTCAAAATATATTTACAACATTTTTAATACGTTTTGATGTTTTAAGTTTATTAAGTCAGATGTCCTCGTTAGTAACCTACAACTAGTTGTCCACAGTTAGATGTACAGAAAATAAAGCAATATATATTATCTTGAATCAATCCACGACCTCGTGTATACAAGCCTCAGGCTAGATCACAACTCAAAGTATATATAATATTTTGGAATCAACCTCAACCCTGTATAGCTAACTCCAACATTACTGCATATAGAGTGTCTATGGTTGTTCCGAAATATATATATAGATGGGTCGATATGATTTGTCAAAACATTGTATTCGTGTCTATGGTATCCCAAGATTACATAATATATTAGAATACATGTATAATAAAATATAAGTTAGCTAGGATATGATTAATATAGATTTGTTACCAATTTTCACGTAGCTACAACAAGAAAAATTATCCAATCTTGTTTTACCCATAACTTCTTCGTTTTAAATTCGTTTTGAGTGTTTCAAGTTGATATGGTTTCATATTTAACTTAAGTTTATCGATCTAAACAGAAAAAGTATAAGTTTATAGTCGGAAATACAGGTTACAAGTCGTTTTTGTAAAGGTAGTCATTTCAGTCAAAAGAACGACGTCTAGATGACCATTTTGAAAAACATACTTCCACTTTGAGTTCAACCATGATTTTTGGATATAGTTTCATGTTCATAAGAAAAATCATTTTCCCAGAAGAACAACTTTTAAATCAAAGTTTATCATGGTTTTTAATTAACTAACCCAAAACAGCCCGCGGTGTTACTATGACGGCGTATATCCGGTTTTACGGTATTTTTCGTGTTTCCAGGTTTTAAATTATTAAGTTATAATATCATATAGATATAGAACATGTGTTTAGTTGATTTTAAAAGTCAAGTTAGAAGGATTAACTTTATTTACGAACAAGTTTAGAATTAACTAAACTATGTTCTAGTGATTACAAGTTTAAATCTTCGAATAAAATAGTTTTATATGTATGAATCGAATGATGTTATGAACATCATTACTACCTTAATTTTAGTAGGTAAACCTACTGGAAATGAGAAAAACAGATCTAGCTTCAAAGGATCCTTGGATGGCTTGAAAGTTCTTGAAGCAGAATCATGACACGAAAACAAGTTCAAGTAAGATTTCCACTCGAAATAAGATTGTTATAGTTATAGAAATTGAATCAAAGTTTTAATATGAGTATTACCTTATATTAGAAAGATATCTTACTGTAAATAAAAAAGATTTCTTGAGGTTGGATGATCACTTTACAAGATTGGAAGTAAGCTAGCAAACTTGGAAGTATTCTTGATTTTATGAAACTAGAACTTATAGAATTTATGAAGAACACTTAGAACTTGAAGATAGAACTTAAGAGAGATCAATTAGATGAATAAAATTGAAGAATGAAAGTGTTTGTAGGTGTTTTTGGTCATTGGTATATGGATTAGATATAAAGGATGTGTAATTTTGTTTACTTGTAAATAAGTCATGAATGATTACTAATATTTTTGTAATTTTATGTGATATTTCATGCTAGTTGCCAAATGATGGATCCCACATGTGTTAGGTGACTCACAAAGGCTGCTAAGAGCTGATTATTGGAGTGTATATACCAATAGTAAATACATTTAGAAGCTGGGTATTGTACGAGTACGAATACGAGTGCATACGAGTAGAATTGTTGATGAAAATGAATGAGGATGTAATTGTAAGCATTTTCGTTAAGTAGAAGTACTTTGATAAGTGTCTTGAAGTCTTTAAAAAGTGTATGAATACATATTAAAACACTACATGTATATATATTTTAACTGAGTCGTTAAGTCATCGTTAGTCGTTACATGTAAGTGTTATTTTGAAACCTTTAGGTTAACGATCTTGTTAAATGTTGTTAACCCATTGTTTATTATATCTAAAGAGATGTTAAATTATTACATTATCACGATATTATAATGTATTAATATATCTTAATATGATATATATACAATTAAATGTCGTTACAACGATAATCGTTACATATATGCCTCGTTTCGAAATCCTTAACTTAGTAGTCTTGTTTTTACATATAAAGTTCATTGTTAATATACTTAATGATATGTTTACTTATCATAATACCATGTTGACTATATATGTGTATATATATATATATATGTATATATATATATATATATATATATATATATATATATATATCTATACATATGACATCATATAGTTTTTACAAGTTTTAACGTTCGTGAATCACCGGTCAACTTGGGTCGTCAATTGTCTATATGAAACCTATTTCAGTTAATCAAGTCTTAACAAGTTTGATTGCTTAACATGTTGAAAACACTTAATCATGTAAATAACAATTTCATTTAATATATATAAACATGGAAAAGTTTGGGTCACTACAGTACCTACCCGTTAAATAAATTTCGTCCCGAAATTTTAAGCAGTTGGAGGTGTTGACGTATCTTATGGAAATAAGTGCGGGTATTTCTTCTTCATCTGATCTTCTCATTCCCAGGTGAACTAGGGTCCTCTACGAGTATTCCATCGAACCTTAACAATTGGTATCTTATTTTGCTTAAGTCTTTTAACCTCACGGTCCATTATTTTGACGGGTTCTTCGATGAATTGAAGTTTTTCGTTGATTTGGATTTCGTCTAACGAAATAGTGAGATCTTCTTTAGCAAAACATTTCTTCAAATTTGAGACGTGGAAAGTGTTATGTACAGCCGCGAGTTGTTGAGGTAACTCAAGTCGGTAAGCTACTGGTCCAACACGATCAATAATCTTGAATGGTCCAATATATCTTGGATTTAATTTCCCTCTTTTACCAAATCGAACAACGCCTTTCCAAGGTGCAACTTTAAGCATAACTATCTCTCCAATTTCAAATTCTATATCTTTTCTTTTAATGTCAGCGTAGCTCTTTTGTCGACTTTGGGCGGTTTTCAACCGTTGTTGAATTTGGATGATCTTCTCGGTAGTTTCTTGTATTATCTCCGGACCCGTAATCTGTCTATCCCTCACTTCACTCCAACAAATCTGAGACCTGCACTTTCTACCATAAAGTGTTTCAAACGGTGTCATCTCAATGCTTGAATGGTAGCTGTTGTTGTAGGAAAATTCTGCTAACGGTAGATGTCGATCCCAACTGTTTCCGAAATTAATAACATATGCTCGTAGCATGTCTTCAAGCGTTTGTATAGTCCTTTCGCTCTGCCCATCAGTTTGTGGATGATAGGCAGTACTCAGGTCTAGACGAGTTCCTAATGCTTGTTGTAATGTCTGCCAGAATCTTGAAATAAATCTTCCATCCCTATCAGAGAAAATAGAGATTGGTATTCCATGTCTGGAGACGAATTCCTTAAAATACAGTCGTGCTAACTTCTCCATCTTGTCATCTTCTCTTATTGGTAGGAAGTGTGCTGATTTGGTGAGACGATCAACTATTACCCAAATAGTATCAAAACCACTTGCAGTCCTTGGCAATTTAGTGATGAAATCCATGGTAATGTTTTCCCATTTCTATTTCGGGATTTTGGGTTGTTGAAGTAGACCTGATGGTTTCTGATGCTCAGCTTTGACCTTAGAACACGTCAAACATTCTCCTACATATTTAGCAACATCAGCTTTCATACCCGGCCACCAAAAATGTTCCAGGATGTATTGAGTATCTGGTTTTATGGGCTTCTCTAAGTACCATTTCTCTCATATCTCCAAACTTTGGTACCCAAAATCTTTTAAACATATACCGGGTTCCGTCTTCCTGAAAATTAAGATGCTTCTCCGATCCTTTGGGTATTTCATCCTTTAAATTTCCTTCTTTTAAAACTCCTTGTTGCGCCTCCTTTATTTGAGTAGTAAGGTTATTGCGAATCATTATATTCATAGCTTTTACTAGAATGGGTTCTCTGTCCTTTCTGCTCAAGGCGTCGGCTACCACATTTGCCTTCCCCGGGTGTTAATGAATGTCAAAGTCGTAATCATTTGTAATGACCCGCACTTTTTCGATCGTTCTATACTTATAAGATTAATATTTACATAAATTAAACCTTACCAACATGATAAGCAATCCAAATTGTCGAGACTTATGTTTTTCGAAAAGAGTTTTACACAACGTTTGACCGTCTAGTTTGACCGATGATATCACGAACTATACAATATATGATAATTATACGTTTGTGTATATATATGTATATATACATATTTAACATGACCTAAGAATGTTTTAATATCTCATTTTGTATTAATAACAATAAGTTATAAGTATATTTTGAAACTACTAACTTAAGTTTTCAAAACGATAACCATACGTAACGTTATTTGACTTAAATACTTATGACCTATAATGTTTATACATATATCGTATAAGTAATGTATTTAATCACTTTTAAAGAATTAAATACATAAAACAATATAAGTATATTTACAAAAGATAACTATATTTGAATCCTCGTTCCGTTTTCTCAAAGATTTCTATACGTATACCTAGGGTATATGTACCCGTATCATACGCAGCTTCTAGATGTATTTACTATTGGTATATACCAATAAAAATATGCTCCTTAGCAGCCTTAAATGATTAAGAAACATGTGGAACCAACCATTTGTCAAGTAGCATGAATTATTTAGCAAGAAAACAAAGTTAGGTATCTTTTTTTTCTTTTATAACCTAAAAACGTTTTTATGCATGCACACCATTTATTCACCCCATTTTCTCATACTTACACTTCCATTTCTCTCTCAAAATACTCTTAACTTCATACTTGATCATCTCCAAGCATTTTCCCCATCATTTAGCTTCAAAAACAACACTTAAACCTCATAAGAAAACCTTACAAAAACACTTCAAGAAATCCTTCCAAGAACACCAACTTACTTCCAATCTTTCATCCACTTCCATCACCCTTTTGGTTCTAGGTTCTTACTCCTCTTTTAAAACAACCTTGTCCAAGGAACTTGAGGTAGAATCTATGTTCATAACCTTATTCGATTCATATATATATAGCTATCTTATTTTGTGGTATAAAATTTTAACAACAAGAACATAGTTTGAATGTTTTCAAACTTGTTTGCAAACTAAATAGATCCTTCTAACTTAACTTTTAAAATACTTCAAGACCTGTAATATATCATAAATATATGCTAATTTAACAAGGTATAACTTGGTTTTCCAAAGAACACCTTAAAAACTGAATTTACGGTGTCGGAGTGTAACCGGGGGCTGTTTTGGGTTGGATAATTAAAAACTATTTTGAACCTTGAATTGGAGGTTTATTTTTTGGAAAAATGATATTTTCTATGAATATGATAATACATAAAAATTTCATGATTTAATTCAAAGTAAATGTATTTTTAGAAAAATAATTATTTAAGGTTGTTTACATGATGGAAAATGATTAACTTCATAAGTTTCACTAAAGTTTGACCTATGCCGTGTGATTTTGAATACAAACTAAGGTATTTACAGTTCATAGTCTTAAAGAGGGACTCGATCCAAGGAGATGGCAAGTTGAATCAACGAGAACGGAGTTGTAACGAAGAAACTATGACCGAAACAAAATCGGATATCCAAGACTAGTTTAGCCACGAAAATAATTGGGAAAAATTAAATAAATCACATCTTTTTAAGTTAACATGATATTTTATATATATGTACTTATAATTCAATTTTATATGGTTCAGGATCACCCGTAAACAACACGAGAAGATTAATCATAAGATCCCATGATTGTACGCAACACGTCATTTGACAACACCGGTACTTTATGTACGCAACACGTCATTTGACAACACCGGTACCGTGGGTCAAGACTAATCTCGACCAATACATATACGATGGGGTTTTATTTATTTCGTTGGGGGTTTTATTTATTTCATTGCGGGTATACTAAACATCTAAAAATGAACCATTAAAATTGAATTACTAACAACGAACTGCTAACTACGGACTAAGGAATTATTCAAAGTATTAAAAGTATAACAAGTATATATATGTGACGTTTGTTTAAAAAGAAAAGGTATTGATATATTATATATGGATAGGTTCGTGATATCAACCGGAGACCAAGTCAAATTATATATATATATATCTTCAAGACGAAAGTGAGTATATAGTCCCACTTTTAAACTCTAAATATTTCGGGATGAGAATATATGTATTTTATGTTTTACGATATGGACACAAGTAACTGAAAAATATATTCTACGTTGAGTTGTACCACTGGCATACTTCCCTGTAGCTTGGTAACTGTTATTTACAGCGGTATTGTAAACGCGAATCCTGTTGATAGATCTATCGGGCCTGACAACCCCAACCGGACTGGACGACCAGTATTCAACGGTTGCACAGTACTTCGTTTCGTGACTACACTTGGTACGGTGTAGTAAGATTTCATAATAAAGGGAATATGCGACGTGATTAAATGTTAAGTATGGTTACCAAGTGCTCAACCACTTAGAATATTTTTATTAAAATGTTTATATATGAAATCTTGTGGTCTATATTTATATCGCTGCCGGCATTAAACCTATATCTCACCAACTTTATGTTGACCTTTTAAAACATGTCTATTCTCAGGTGATTACTAAAGCTTCCGCTGCATTATGTTGAATTTGAGCAGGATCTTGCGTACGCATATTTGTGTCAAAAATAAAACTGCATACCCAAGGATTTGTGTTGTAAAATATGCTCGAAATCGTGTTGTTATCATTATATGTAGAGTTTGTAAGTCGAAGATTATCGCTAAACGATAATCATCTTTTTATTGTCTAAAGCTTGTAACAAAAATAATGGTTATGGTTTGTAATGTATAATATATGCAGTTTCTCTTTTAAAAATGTCGCATATAGAGGTCAATACCTCGCAATGAAATCATACGTTATCTAACACGTTCTTATGGTTAAGGACGGGTTATGACATGTGGTATCATAGCGGTGGTCTTAGCGAACCAGGTTTGCATTAGTGTGTCTAACTGATAAGTCGTTAGGATACATTAGTAAGTCTGGACTTTGACCGGGTTTGATTTAAAAACCATTGCTTATCATTGTTGGTTAAAATTTATATGTAAATATTATGTAGTACTAATGGGTTAGTTGTTGTGTGATAGATGTCGGGCTCAAAACTTATCATCACGTTCAGCGACTCCGAACCAGAATCTTCAGATGGTGTTCCAGTCATTAACCTATCCGATGACGAAAATAATATCTTTGGGGAAGACTCACAAATTCCGGATGAACCGACTATAGAGAACCCGGAAAGTGAACCCGAGGAGGAAAGTGAACCCGAGGAGGAAAGTGAACCCGAGGAGGAAAGTGAACCCGAGGAAGAAATACAGGAAATTACAAAAGACGAGTTCGAACTAGGAAAGAAACGAAAGGCTAATGAATTAGAAAATTCAAATCCCGAGTTTAGTAAGGATGATGTGGCACCAACTCCACTAGACACTACCACCCCTATTCCCGCTATTCCTATTCGTTCTATCCCGGCATCCAGTTCTTTAGTCCCACAGCCAAAATATAGGCAGACAGCCAGGATAAGCGTTAAGCGATTCTTTGAACCTAAACGTCCTAGAAAATAGACCAAACGATGCGCTGCCGTATTAAACCATGGGATCATATAATGTTTTGTATAATATTATTAGTGTGGTTTGTTTAATGTTCGATGTAAGATAAGCATATGTAAAATAGTGAAGTGTGAAATGCAATAATTTTCCATGGTTAAGTATTATTTAGATGGTAGTAATTGATTCTGTACTAAGCTATTAAGTATGGACATTAACGGGTAGGTACTACCCTAGATATAATTATAAAACGCTAATAAGAAGAAAAGGCTTTTATAATAATACCTGGTTCATATTATTAATAAGCTATAATGTACTGTAAATATACACTACATCTATAATATTCCATGTGAATAATTATTTTCTTTTCATTCTTATAGAAGAATATGGCGCGATTGAACCGAATGACGGAACAAGAAATCCAGGAACTCATCAATCAGCGAGTGAACGACAGAATGTTATGGGTCGAGGCTGCAAGAGGTGCTGCAGTTAACCCAAATCCTCGTGTGGGGTGCACTTACAAAACTTTTCAAGCTTGCAAGCCCTCATCATTCAGTGGAACAGAAGGACCAATCGGTTTAACCCGGTGGATAGAAAAGATGGAGACTGTGTTTAAAATCAGTGGTTGTGTTGAAAAGGACATGACCAAGTATGCATCGTGCACTTTACAAGATAGTGCACTCACGTGGTGGAAAAATTATGTGAAGGCTGTAGGAGGAGATGTAGCTTATGATACTCCGTGGGAAGAATTCAAAACAATGTTAATCAACGAATATTGTCCAAGGAACGAGGTTAGGAAGTTGGAAGATGAGTTACGAAGTCTGAAGGTTATTGGTACTGAAATCACCAACTACAATCAGCGATTCATGGAATTAGTTTTGCTATGTCCTGAATTGGTTCCAACCGAAGAACGGAAGATTGAAATGTACAAAGATGGTTTGCCCAAAAAGGTCAAGGCAAACGTTACAGCATCGAAACCTAAGACAATTCATGAAGCTATAACCATGGCAAACGAGCTAATGGATCAGGTCATTTTGGATAAGAAAGCATTCAATACTGATGTGAAGGTATCAGGTAACAAGAGAAAGTGGAATGGAAGCTATGATCGAGGTAATCAACAACAAACTTTTAAGAAACAAGAAAACACGCAAGGTGCGGGTAGTGGTTTAAGCTTTGGTTATAAAGGACAAAATCCTTTATGCAACCGATGCCACAAACATCACTCTGGCTACTGTAATGTGGTATGCAACAAATGTAATCGAAAGGGTCATCTTGCTGAAGATTGTAGGGCTCTCGTTACAAATACAAATGGTACCAAGACTCCTGCCACCAATGCAAATAGAACTGCTTTGGCTACCATTACTTGTTTTGGGTGTGGAAAACAAGGCCACTATAAGAGCCAGTGCCCGAATCCAGAGAAGAATGTCGGACCTGCACGTGGGAGAGCATTTATCATTAATGCTAGAGAGGCACGTGAAGACCCGGAGCTTGTTACGGGTACGTTTACCATTAATAACTTATCAGCATCTATTATATTTGATACTGGTGCCGATAGAAGTTACGTGTGTAGAAATTTTTACACTAAATTGAATTGTTCATCATTACCTCTAGATGCTAAGTACATGATTGAGTTAGCTAATGGTAAACTAATTAAAGCAGATAAAATTTGCCGTGATTGTAAAATAAATTTAGCCGGAGAAACGTTTAAAATCGACTTAATACCCGTAGAATTAGGAAGTTTTGATGTAATAGTCGGCATGGACTGGATGTCCAAAGTAGGAGTTGAAGTTGTGTGTGCCAAGAAGGCAATTCGCATTCCTTGTAAGGATAAAATGCCGGTGATGATTTATGGAGAGAAGGGTGATTCAAAGCTAAAACTCATTAGTTATTTGAAAGCTCAAAAGTGCTTGAAGAAAGGGTGCTATGCTATCTTAGCACATGTTAATAAAGTCGAAAAGAAAGAAAAAGAGAAGTGCATCAATGACGTGCCTGTGGCAAGAGATTTTCCTGAAGTATTTCCGGAAGAGTTGCCGGGATTACCTCCATTTAGATCTGTAGAATTTGAAATAGATCTTGTACCAGGAGCTGCACCGGTTGCCCGTGCTCCATATAGACTTGCACCGTCCGAGTTAAAAGAACTTCAGAGTCAGTTAAAAGAATTACTGGATCGTGGATTCATACGACCAAGTACTTCACCGTGGGGAGCTCCAATTTTATTCGTCAAGAAGAAAGACGGATCTTTCCGAATGTGTATAGATTATCGTGAATTAAATAAGTTAACTATCAAGAATCGGTATCCACTACCGAGAATTGACGACTTATTTGATCAACTCCAAGGATCATGTGTGTACTCGAAAATTGACCTAAGATCGGGCTATCATCAATTACGTGTCAAAGAAGAAGATATACCGAAAACTGCTTTTCGGACACGCTACGGTCATTACGAATTTTTGGTCATGCCGTTTGGATTGACGAATGCGCCAGCTGTATTCATGGACCTCATGAATCGATTTTGTAGTCCATATTTAGATAAGTTTGTTATCGTTTTCATTGATGATATTCTTATCTATTCCAAGAGTGAGCAAGAGCATGAGCAGCATTTAAGGTTGATATTAGAGTTGTTGAGAAAAGAACAACTATATGCTAAATTTTCTAAGTGTGCTTTTTGGTTGAAAGAAGTTCAATTTCTTGGCCACGTTGTTAGTAGCAAAGGAATTCAGGTTGATCCAGCAAAAATTGAAGCCATTGAGAAATGGGAGACTCCTAAGACACCAATGCAGATACGCCAATTTTTGGGTTTAGCCGGTTATTATAGAAGGTTTATTCAAGATTTTTCCCGAATAGCTAAGCCGTTGACAGCGTTAACGCAAAAAGGGAAGAAATATGAATGGACTTCTGAGCAGGAGAGTGCATTTCAATTACTGAAAAAGAAGTTGACTACGGCGCCTATTTTATCGTTACCAGAAGGGAACGATGATTTTGAAATATATTGTGACGCTTCGCGACAAGGTTTTGGTTGCGTTCTTATGCAACGGAAGAAAGTTATTGCATACGCATCCCGACAATTGAAGATTCACGAGCGGAATTATACGACGCATGATCTAGAATTGGGAGCAGTTGTGTTGGCACTGAAGATGTGGAGACACTATTTGTATGGGGTTAAATTCACTGTGTTTACTGATCATAAAAGCCTTCAACATATTTTTGATCAGAAACAATTGAACATGAGGCAACGTAGGTGGGTCGAGTTAATAAACGACTATGATTGTGAAATTCGTTATCATCCCGGGAAAGCGAACGTGGTGGCCGACGCTCTAAGCAGAAAGGAACGAGAACCAATTCGAGTACGAGCGATGAACATAAAAATTCGCATGAATCTCAACTCACAAATCAAAGAAGTTCAACGAGAAGCACTTACTAAAGAAAATATAAGAAATGAAATAATGAAGAAGTATGAGAAGCAACTCGTTATACGGGAAGACGGAATTCGATATTTTGCAAACCGTATTTGGGTACCGAAGTTGGGTGGATTAAGGAATTTGATATTGAATGAGGCACATAAGACAAGATACTCGATACATCCTGGAGTTGGAAAGATGTATCAAGATCTTAAGACGCATTATTGGTGGCCTAATTTGAAGACAGACGTTGCAACATATGTTGGGGAATGTTTAACTTGTTCCAAAGTCAAAGCAGAACACCAGAAGCCGTCAGGATTACTTCAACAACCAGAAATCCCAGAATGGAAATGGGACGGTATTACCATGGATTTCATCACGAAGTTACCAAAGACTGCCTGGGGATACGACACTATTTGGGTAATTGTTGATCGTCTTACCAAATCTGCACATTTCTTGCCTATAAAGGAAACGGATAGAATGGAGAAATTATTACGATTATATATAAAGGAAATAGTTTCAAGGCATGGAATACCTATTTCCATTATATCTGATCGTGATAGTAGATTTACCTCAAAGTTCTGGCAATCACTACAGGAGGCACTAGGAACTCGTTTGGATATGAGTACCGCATATCATCCGCAAACCGACGGGCAGAGTGAAAGAACAATTCAGACTCTTGAAGACATGCTCAGGGCATGTGTGATCGATTTTGGAAACGGATGGGATAAATATCTACCATTAGCAGAATTCTCGTATAATAATAGTTATCATGCGAGCATTAAAGCTGCGCCATTCGAAGCATTGTACGGAAGGAAGTGTAGATCTCCTATTTGTTGGAATGAATTAGGAGATCGACAATTAACTGGTCCCGAGATCATACACGAAACGACTGAGAAGATAGTACAAATAAAGGAGAGATTGAAAACAGCCCGTAGTCGCCAAAAGAGCTACGCCGATGTCCGAAGGAAACCATTAGAGTTTCAGATCGGTGACATGGTTATGCTAAAGGTGTCACCTTGGAAAGGTGTTATACGTTTCGGTAAAAGAGGTAAACTGAACCCAAGATATGTAGGCCCGTTCACGATCATCGAACGCATTGGACCGGTAGCTTATCGACTCGAGTTACCGCAACAACTCGCCGGAGTACATAATACATTTCACGTCTCGAACCTTAAGAAGTGTCTTGCAAAGGAAGACCTCACCATTCCTCTTGAAGAAATCCATGTCGATGAAAAACTACAATTCATCGAAGAACCAATCGAAATCATGGATCGTGAAGTTAAACGGCTCAAGCAGAGCAGCATACCGATCGTTAAGGTTCGTTGGAATGCTCGAAGAGGTCCCGAGTTTACTTGGGAAAGAGAGGATCAGATGAAACAAAAGTATCCACACTTGTTTCTCGATGACGCAAAATAGGTACAATTTTAAAATTTCGGGACGAAATTTATTTAACGGGTAGGTACTGTAATGACCTTCACTTTTTCGATCGTTCTATACTTATAAGATTAATATTTACATAAATTAAACCTTACCAACATGATAAGCAATCCAAATTGTCGAGACTTATGTTTTTCGAAAAGAGTTTTACACAACGTTTGACCGTCTAGTTTGACCGATGATATCACGAACTATACAATATATGATAATTATACGTTTATGTATATATATGTATATATACATATTTAACATGACCTAAGAATGTTTTAATATCTCATTTTGTATTAATAACAATAAGTTATAAGTATATTTTGAAACTACTAACTTAAGTTTTCAAAACGATAACCATACGTAACGTTATTTGACTTAAATACTTATGACCTATAATGTTTATACATATATCGTATAAGTAATGTATTTAATCACTTTTAAAGACTTAAATACATAAAACAATATAAGTATATTTACAAAAGATAACTATATTTGAATCCTCGTTCCGTTTTCTCAAAGATTTCTATACGTATACCTAGGGTATATGTACCCGTATCATACGCAGCTTCTAGATGTATTTACTATTGGTATATACCAATAAAAATCTGCTCCTTAGCAGCCTTAAATGATTAAGAAACATGTGGAACCAACCATTTGTCAAGTAGCATGAATTATTTAGCAAGAAAACAAAGTTAGGTATCTTTTTTTTCCTTTATAACCTAAAAACGTTTTTATGCATGCACACCATTTCTTCACCCCATTTTCTCATACTTACACTTCCATTTCTCTCTCAAAATACTCTTAACTTCATACTTGATCATCTCCAAGCATTTTCCCCATCATTTAGCTTCAAAAACAACACTTAAACCTCATAAGAAAACCTTACAAAAACACTTCAAGAAATCCTTCCAAGAACACCAACTTACTTCCAATCTTTCATCCACTTCCATCACCCTTTTGGTTCTAGGTTCTTACTCCTCTTTTACAACAACCTTGTCCAAGGAACTTGAGGTAGAATCTATGTTCATAACCTTATTCGATTTATATATATATAGCTATCTTATTTTGTGGTATAAAATTTTAACAACAAGAACATAGTTTGAATGTTTTCAAACTTGTTTGCAAACTAAATAGATCCTTCTAACTTAACTTTTAAAATACTTCAAGACCTGTAATATATCATAAATATATGCTAATTTAACAAGGTATAACTTGGTTTTCCAAAGAACACCTTAAAAACTGAATTTACGGTGTCGGAGTGTAACCGGGGGCTGTTTTGGGTTGGATAATTAAAAACTATTTTGAACCTTGAATTGGAGGTTTATTTTCTGGAAAAATGATATTTTCTATGAATATGATAATACATAAAAATTTCATGATTTAATTCAAAGTAAATGTATTTTTAGAAAAATAATTATTTAAGGTTGTTTACATGATGGAAAATGATTAACTTCATAAGTTTCACTAAAGTTTGACCTATGCCGTGTGATTTTGAATACAAACTAAGGTATTTACAGTTCATAGTCTTAAAGAGGGACTCGATCCAAGGAGATGGCAAGTTGAATCAACGAGAACGGAGTTGTAACGAAGAAACTATGACCGAAACAAAATCGGATATCCAAGACTAGTTTAGCCACGAAAATAATTGGGAAAAATTAAATAAATCACATCTTTTTAAGTTAACATGATATTTTATATATATGTACTTATAATTCAATTTTATATGATTCAGGATCACCCGTAAACAACACGAGAAGATTAATCATAAGATCCCATGATTGTACGCAACACGTCATTTGACAACACCGGTACTTTATGTACGCAACACGTCATTTGACAACACCGGTACCGTGGGTCAAGACTAATCTCGACCAATACATATACGATGGGGTTTTATTTATTTCGTTGGGGGTTTTATTTATTTCATTGCGGGTATACTAAACATCTAAAAATGAACCATTAAAATTGAATTACTAACAACGAACTGCTAACTACGGACTAAGGAATTATTCAAAGTATTAAAAGTATAACAAGTATATATATGTGACGTTTGTTTAAAAAGAAAAGGTATTGATATATTATATATGGATAGGTTCGTGATATCAACCGGAGACCAAGTCAAATTATATATATATATCTTCAAGACGAAAGTGAGTATATAGTCCCACTTTTAAACTCTAAATATTTCGGGATGAGAATATATGTATTTTATGTTTTACGATATGGACACAAGTAACTGAAAAATATATTCTACGTTGAGTTGTACCACTGGCATACTTCCCTGTAGCTTGGTAACTGTTATTTACAGCGGTATTGTAAACGCGAATCCTGTTGATAGATCTATCGGGCCTGACAACCCCAACCGGACTGGACGACCAGTATTCAACGGTTGCACAGTACTTCGTTTCGTGACTACACTTGGTACGGTGTAGTAAGATTTCATAATAAAGGGAATATGCGACGTGATTAAATGTTAAGTATGGTTACCAAGTGCTCAACCACTTAGAATATTTTTATTAAAATGTTTATATATGAAATCTTGTGGTCTATATTTATATCGCTGCCGGCATTAAACCTATATCTCACCAACTTTATGTTGACCTTTTAAAACATGTCTATTCTCAGGTGATTACTAAAGCTTCCGCTGCATTATGTTGAATTTGAGCAGGATCTTGCGTACGCATATTTGTGTCAAAAATAAAACTGCATACCCAAGGATTTGTGTTGTAAAATATGCTCGAAATCGTGTTGTTATCATTATATGTAGAGTTTGTAAGTCGAAGATTATCGCTAAACGATAATCATCTTTTTATTGTCTAAAGCTTGTAACAAAAATAATGGTTATGGTTTGTAATGTATAATATATGCAGTTTCTCTTTTAAAAATGTCGCATATAGAGGTCAATACCTCGCAATGAAATCATACGTTATCTAACACGTTCTTATGGTTAAGGACGGGTTATGACATCATTCAACAATTCAATCCACCTGCGCTGCCTCATGTTCAGTTATTTCTGATTAAATATGTGTTGAAGAATTTTGTGGTCGGTATATATAATACTTTTGAACCCATATAAGTAGTGCCTCCAAGTCTTTAATGTAAAACAACCGCGCCTAATTCCAAATCATGCGTCGTATAATTCTGCTCGTGAATCTTCAATTGTCTAGACGCATAAGCAATTACTTTCGTTCGTTGCATTAATACACAATCGAGACCTTGCTTTGAGGCGTCACAATATATCATAAAATCATCATTCCCTTCAGGTAATGACAATATAGGTGCCGTAGTTAACTTTTTCTTTAACAATTGAAACGCTTTTTCTTGTTCATCTTTCCATTCAAATTTCTTCCCTTTATGCGCTAATGCAGTCAAGGGTTTTGCTATTCTGTAAAAGTCTTGGATGAACCTTCTGTAGTAACCAGCCAGTCCTAAAAATTGGCATATATGCTTCGGAGTTTTTGGGGTTTCCCACTTTTCAACGGTTTCAATCTTTGCTGGATCCACCTGAATACCTTCTTTGTTCACTATGTGACCGAGAAATTGAACTTCTTCCAACCAAAATGCACACTTTGAAAACTTAGTATACAGTTTTTCCTTCCTTAACAACTCTAGCACTTTTCTCAAATGTTCTTCCTGCTCTTGGTCATTCTTTGAGTAAATAAGTATGTCATCGATGAAAACAATGGCAAACTTATCAAGGTATGGTCCACAAACTCGGTTCATGAGGTCCATGAATACAGCTGGTGCATTGGTCAACCCAAACGGCATAACCATAAACTCGTAATGACCGTAACGCATCCTAAAAGCAGTCTTTGGAATATCATCCTCCTTCACCCGCATTTGATGATACCCAGAACGTAAATCAATCTTCGAATAAACTGACGAGTCTTGTAGTTGATCAAATAAGTCGTCGATTCTCGGTAGTGGGTAGCGGTTCTTGATGGTAAGTTTGTTCAACTCTCGGTAGTCGATACACAACCTAAATGTACTATCCTTCTTCTTGACAAACAAAACAGGAGCTCCCCATGGTGATGTACTTGGTCGAATGAAACCACGCTCTAAAAGTTCTTGTAACTGACTTTATAATTCTTTCATTTCGCTGGGTGCGAGTCTGTATGGTGCACGAGCTTTTGGTGCAGCTCCTGGTACAAGATCTATTTGAAATTAAACGGATCGATGTGGGGGTAATCCCGGTAATTCTTTCAGAAATACATCGAAAAATTCTTTTGCAACGGGAATATCACTAATGTTCTTTTCTTCAGGTTTAACTTCCTTGATGTGTGCTAGAATGACGTAACAACCTTTTCTTATTAGTTTTTGCGCCTTCAAACTACTAATAAGATTTAAATTCGCATTGTTCTTTTCTCCTTACACCATTAAAGGTTTTCCCTTTTCATGCATAATGCGAATCGCATTTTTATAACAAACGACCTCTGCTCTCAGCTTTTTCAACCAGTCCATGCCAATTATTACATCAAAACTCCCTAACTCGACTGGTATTAAATCAATTTTAAACGTTTCATCCCCCAGTTTAATTTCTCTATCCCGACATATATTATCTGCTGAAATTAATTTACCGTTTGCTAATTCGAGTAAAAATTTACTATCCAAAGGCGTCAATGGGCAACTTAATTTAGCATAAAAATCTCTACTAATATAGCTTCTATCCGTACCCAAATCAAATAAAACATAAGCAGATGTATTGTCAATAAGAAACGTACCCGTAACAAGCTCCAGGTCTTCCTGCACTTCTGCCGCATTAATATTGAAAACTCTTCCGCGGCCTTGCCCATTAGTATTCCCTTGGTTTGGGCAATTTCTAATAATGTGGCCCGATTTTCCACATTTATAACAAACTACGTCGGCATTATTTGTTCCGACCTTATTTGTTTCTTTATTTTTGTTGTTCTTTGGTTCGTAAACCTCACATTTTTCCGCGCCATGACCACTTCTCTTACACTTGGTGTAAACTGTTGTGCAAAACACATTCGAATGGTACTCTGTACACCTGAAGCATGGTTGTTTCGGTTGTTTGTTGTTATTGAGGTTATTGTTGGGATTGTTATTGTTGTTGAAACGGTTGTTGTAGTTGTTGTTGTTGTTGGGACATTTGTTGTAGTTATTGTTAGGATTGCGGTTATTGTTGCGATTGTTATTGCGGTTGTGGTTGTAATTGTTATTGTTGTTGTACTGGTGACTCTTGTCACCGTTTACCTCCCACTTCCTCTTGAGTTGTTTCGTGTTGGCTTCTTCGGCCACCTGTTCTTTAATTCTCCCCTCAATCTGATTTATGAGTTTATAAGCCATTCGACTTACCTTCTGTATGGAAGCGGGCTCGTGTGAACTCACATCTTCTTGAATCCTTACTGGCAACCCTTTTACATGTGACAACCCGGAAATTTCCAACCAAATTTAAACTTTAATCTTTATATGTTTCCGACACGATAAGCAATATTTATTAAGTTAAATTTCAAGAATTTTAAACTATGTTCATACATTCATTCAACCTCGACCAAGTTCCAACGATTCACGAACCATTAAACGAATATGATTATATATGCATATGTGTATATATTTTATAACTTGAAACGTAAACAAAATATTAGATTAAATACTTTATATGATTGTATCTGTTTCAAAATATTTATCAATGGAATTAGAAGATAAGATCAAATGATTGAATTATCAGATATATTGAATTATGATTACAAGTCTCTGTTGAAAGGCCCACGTTGATTTGAGAAATCTTTCCATTTTAACAATATTCGGAAAATGGTAAAGTGATTTATAAATAAGAACAAATTGTCAATCATTGAGAACTAGACAAAGGATAGTGGAAGATTGAATCTCATAAAGACTCGATTGATCTATTTAGTTTCAAACGTACAAAAACGTTTTCAGTTTAAAAAGAACTTTATTATTAAAACGTATATAAATTTTATAAATATCTAGAAGTACTTTTGACAACTCATTACTTAACTAGTATGATAAAGATAACGATATTATATTTTATTTTATTAAATATATATAACGATTTAAATTAATATTATATATATTTATACGCGTATTATACGTACATAGTTTTATACTTTTACTATACTTAAACTTTACCTTTACTTTATTTTTACTTTACTTTAACTTTAATAATTCACTTTAATAATTCATACTTTAATAATTCACTTTAATAATTCATACTTTAATAATTCACTTTAATAATTCATACTTTAATAATTCACTTTAATAATTCAAAAATCTATTATAAATAGAATTCAATAGGTTTCATTATTTCATAGAAACTTGAAAATATTTTTCTCTAAATTCTCTCAATCGATTTACATATATATATTTACTCCGTATTATTTTAAGATATTATTAGTATACATAAAATATTACGACGGAGTGCTGTCCGAGTGATTTCGAAGTTGTTTTTCGAGTGGGATAGGATTAAGGAAATTATGGGTTATAGCTATGGAGGTGATTGAGTATGGTTCATGGGTATGCTCGTGAGGTCAATATAGTGTTTATCATTTCTGTTGCGTCTACGTACCTTTCCTTCAATATTGAATCTCGATATTGATACGTGAGTACTCATAATTTAAATTTTACATACTAATAGTGTATCCTGACTAGTGTTCGAGTATTTAGGATTATGCATGCTTGTACTTTTGATATTGCTCTTAGACAGGTTAGGTTGAATCTCGAATTAGTTACACTTGCGGTTGAGATAAGGTATAAGATATGCATGTCCTTGGAAAGCTAGCGAAAAATTAAGAACTTTTCCTTTAGATATCGAATGATTTTGATGAACGGATTAGAAGTTATAATTAATTGAATTTTCGATATTTTTATTAAAAATTGATTATTATTATCGTCGTTTTTATCGTCGTTCTAGTTTTATCTTATTATTATCATTATTATTATCTTTATCAATAAAAGGGATTTATCATTAAAAAATGTTATTTTTTTTTATTATTACTATCGTTATTATCGTTAAAGTTATAATTAGTATTATTATTATTATCCAATTATCATTATTATTATTATTATTGGTATTATTATTATTATTATCATTATTAATATATCTATCATTATTTAAAAATGGTTATTGTTATTGTTATTATTATTATTACTATATTATCATTAAGATAATTATTAGTATTATCGTTAATAATGTCATAGTAACTATCATTATTAATATTAGTGTAATTAAAACAAATATTTATAACACCTAATTATTTTGATTACTATTATTATCATTATTATGAACACGATATAAAAGACGATTAAAAGCTATTAAACGAAATTAGGAAATAATGGGTAAGTGTATCATGATGAAATTAAAATATTATAAGATATTGATTTAGATAAAATTATCATTCTTATTATTTTTATCATTACTATTATTATTAAAAGTATCGTTAGTATTAAAACTATCATTTTAACAAAAATTATCATTTTAATAGAAATGTCATTGTTACTATAAAATATCATTATTATTATTATTATTTTAAATAGAATTATTATTTTAAAGATAATATTAAAAATTATTGTAAAATATTAAAGTTATCATAATTAGAATTATCGTTTTATCATAATGTCATCTTAGTAATTATAAATATTAATATTTTTATAATAATAATTATTATTACAAAATAATACAACTTTTACTTACTAACATTATAGATATTATTTTATCAAATAAATATGTGATACAAAAATATTTTACTACGTGTAATAACTTACTTTAATAATACCTATCATATTATCTTTATGATATTAAATGAACCCTATAAATTTTATTACTTAATATATATAAAAGTATATTTTATTATAAAATTTTATTTATTAATAAATAAATTACATTATTTACTATAATAAATCTTTTAAAAATATTTAAAAATATAAAACGACGATATTTAAACTATATATTAATCATGTATAGATTTTTGGAAATTATTTTGAGTCAAATTTACTTTTGTTGACTTTTGCATATTAGTCTCGAGCATTAGGATTGTGGTACACTATGACTTGACCTAATTTGTTAAACAAATATTGACCAACACATAAATATATATAATTAATTTAGGTTCGTGAATCCGAGGTCAACCTTGCACTTGTTCAATGACGTTATATGTATTTTTACTACGAAATACAGTATGGTGAGTTTCATTTGCTCCCTTTTTAATTTTTTTGCAATATATATTTTTGGGACTGAGAATACATGCGCTGCTTTTATAACTGTTTTACGAAATAGACACAAGTAATTGAAACTACATTATATAGTTGAATGATCGAAATCGAATATGCCCCTTTTTAGTCTGGTAATCTAAGAATTAGGGAACATACACCCTAATTTACGCGAATCCTAAAGATAGATCTATTGGGCCTAACAAACCCCATCCAAAGTACCGGATGCTTTAGTACTTCGAAATTTATATCATGTCCAAAGGAGGATCCCGGAATGATAGGGGATATTCTTATATGTATCTAGTTAATGTCGGTTACCAGGTGTTCACCATATGAATGATTATTTTTGTCTCTATGCATGGGACGTATATTTATGAGAACTGGAAATGAAATTCTTGTGGTCTATTAAAATGATAGAAATAAATGATTATGATAAACTAATGAACTCACCAACCTTTTGGTTGACACTTTAAAACATGTTTATTCTCAGGTGTTAAAGAAATCTTCCGCTGTGCATTTGCTCATTTTAAAGATATTACTTGGAGTCTTTCATAGCATATTTCGAAGAACGTTGCATTCGAGTCATTGAGTTCATCAAAGATTATTATTAAATCAATTTATAGTTAGATAGTGGATATTATAAAATGGTATGCATGCCTGTCAATTTTCGATGTAAAGAAAGATTGTCCTTTAAAAACGAATGCAATGTTTGTATAATGTATCATATAGAGGTCAAATACCTCGCAATGTAATCAACTATTGTGAATCGTTTATAATGTATATGAACGGGTCCTTTCAGTTGGTATCAGAGCGGTGGTCTTAGCGAACCAGGTCTGCATTAGTGTGTCTAACTGATAAGTCGATAGGATGCATTAGTGAGTCTGGACTTCGACCGTGTCTGCATGTCAAAAGTTTTGCTTATCATTTTGTGTCGAAAATTAACTACTTATCATCCTCAGGAAATTACCTGCTTATAATTTTTAGTCTAAGACACGTCTTGCTGCATTGATTGTATAAATAGTGTATAGACAAAAATTCATATCTTAGCATATCTGCTAAATCATATCTTATCGTATCTGTTACTTTAAACTTTGCCTGACATATCCCGCAAAGTCCTCCGTAATCTACGAAATCTTTTGATCTATATATATATATATATATATATATATATATATATATATATATATATATATATATATATATATATATATATATATATATATATATTCTATGTAATTAGAATACCATCCGTTAGCCAAAATCATTTCATATCGAAAAAAAAATCCTTTATCCAATCGTACGAAATGGAATTCATCATCAGTTCAAGTCACTTTGATTCCGAAATGGAATCCCATTCAAGCTCCGAAAGCAGTGTGACCGGAATAGATCTACCAATCAGTCATCACCTATTCTGGATGAATTGAGGATGGGTTCGTAGCCTCCTCAATCATTGGAGACAAGAAGAAGGTGATCCCTTCCATCCACCACATTGCCCTCTTGACGAAGAACCTGAAGCACTTACCAGTGAACCTGTCCGAAATACCATGTTCTCACTCATTTCCAGAGTATCTCGTCACGATTATATATTACATCAAATTTTAGATTTTATTTATCCGCTCGTCCGAACCGACAATCACCCCGGTGTAATAGAAGAAGTCAACGAGCTTCGTGCTCTGGTAGTGGCTTTGGAGAATATGGTGCAGAGATTACAAACACCAGCAGCAGCATCAGCAGCATAACCAGTACCACCATCATCAACGCTAACAGTACCATTACCACCTCCAACCACAACCGCGTCGTAAACCTCAACTTCACAATCTGTCCCACGAGCATCAACGTCATACTCACCATAGATACCAAGGAGTACCAACAACAATAACTGACAAAGTATTAATTCATAACTTCATTGGAGAAACATTCCGCGGCGATTATGTAATCTCTAAAGTCTTAGAGATTATCTAATCTAGCCCTAACCATAAATCAGTTAAGCGAACCAAAATAATAAAAGAAAGAGTAGAAACCCTGACAAAAATACACTCTGATTAACAAGCTAAACTTGCTTTACCAACATCATCAACAGTACCGTCAGCGTTACCAGCATCATCAGTACAGTCAACATCCAAATCAACAACACCGATAACATCACAAACTCCATCAGTTCAAGAATCACTGTGGACATCATTACAAATCAATAACGTGTATATTGTATCAACGAGTTATGAAGAATTAACTCATTCCCTCTGAAGAAATTATATGTATATATATATATTGAAATAAATCTTTCTGTGCTAAGCTATTGTGTGTGAATCTTAACTACTACGTTAATTCATATTAAAAATATGCAATAATGTTCGTCCTTCGGCCGCAACTTAACCAGCGTTAACTACAATCTCTGTCGCAATTCAACAAATTCCAATTCATAATAAATCAAGTATATATTTGATTTTACACTTTCATCATCGATGTACCCGAAACTTTTCAGATAACATCATTCGTACTTTGCGAAATTCACAAGAATTCCACGAACCGAACATCATACATCAACAAATAACGAAGTATTGATTCATAATTTCAATGTCATTAAAGAAATACTGCGTAAAAGTTATGTACTTTTTAAAGCCTTTAGGGATTATTCAATTCTAGTTTCAACCGTAAATCAAATGAGTTTAATTTAACATTAACTCATTAAATCTATGTTACATCTGAAGAAAATATACATATATATATTTTCATAAATACTGTAATAAAATTCTTTTGTACAAAATATTAATTGTGAAATTTTTTTTAACGGGTAGGTAATACCCGAGAGATATATAAATTCACAAATAATATGTTACATTCTTCGAAAATCTGATTCAACAAATCATCCATTATACTCCCTACTTTCACAACAATATACATTCTTTTATAGAAATCAAAACAACCATACTCATTCAAAATTTAATTACATATTCTGATTTTGAAATCTCAAAATTCAACTCGAGATATGGCCAAAATCATCACTCTTAGATCCTTACATCTTTCACAAGCTATATTTTGACTTCAAAACTGTGTTAGAACATCAAATGTATGTTAACGATTACAATCTGTGTTCAAACCCTTCGAAAATTTCTGAAGACACTTCGAATGATGAGCAATCGAGATGATGATCCAACCACATGTTACCCACAGTTATGTACCCGAAAAACTCTTGAAACCAAAGTAAAAGTTTAAACAACGTATCCGCGTCAAATTCTTTGGCATTTATTAGCAAAAATAACTTTGCGACTCCTATTTAAAGTAGCCAGTTTTGTCACATCTCCAGCAAGTCAACTTCGACTTTTCAGTCAGACTAACTTTATTATAACCTTGAGATATACACCATCGTTACCAGGGAACCTTTTACATTCCACCACATTATTAGCAGATGTACCAACAACTTCATTACCCTTTGACTTTATCCTCTCCAAAAAGTCATTATAATTATTTATTGAAACCCCATCATTTACTCATTCGAATCTTGTAATGAGAATTGCCATACGAATCATTGGGAATTAGCAATCAGTATTTTGAAATTTCGCAGCATGTTTACGCCAACAGTTATTTGTGCATATATAATGTCTAACTTCTGGACTTAATTTGAATGTGAAGTTTCTGAAAAACACTCCGAACTACGAATTGGTTCTCCGAAAATGGAAAAAATGCTGATGAAGCAGCAAAAACTATAAATGACTTTAAACGGTAAAAACTTGATGATAATGATGAAGTGTGCTGGAAAAGCGCAGAAAAAGAAAAGTTTTGGAACTGTAAAACGGATTGAGCAAAGTAGGAAGGAGGCTGTGGACAAATTACAAAGACTGAACCTGACTTCAAAGGATCCAAATGATTCAGTACCTGCTGAAGTCATTAACGAATACCTTGCTCCTGACTCTAAACCCTTGCGAACAATATTCTTCATCATCCTCTGATATATGAAATTCTAAAATATCATCATATCTTTCATTATAAATATCCTCCATATTTCTGAAGATATTTTCTTAATTTTTCTTATTTGAAATCATTTACCTCTTCGCGCTATCTGTATTACATCATAAAAGAAACTATTTTAGTTTCTAAATTCTGAAACATTCAAGTTTAAAATAGGAATATTTTGAAGTAGTGTTGGGAACTGAAGCATGAATTAGTATAATATAATGACACTTGATCAACGTGATTATATTACAGTAAGTCATGCTGAGTTTCTAAATGGAACGTGATGATTCACAGATCATAACATCATCAAGTGCCATGTTATATGACTCTTGTATTCTATTTAACCTCTAAAATATCAAGAAAATATTTCTTGATGATTCGGCCTTTTCCAAGGTATTCTAGTAATTTGACAAGTCAAGATCATGCCATCAAAATTTCCTTCCTAGAACATTAATAATGTTCATTCTGAAATTCATATCTGTGAATTCTGGACCATTACAAGCGGTGCTTAATCGCAAGAAGAAGAAACGAAAGGACAAAACTCCGAAATAGAAATTGGGGTATAAATTGCAGTAAATAAAAGAGAGCATTAACTATGAATGATAATGATTATAGAAGACAGAAGCAGAGACTTTGAAATATAAGGGAACATATAAAGCCCAACGATAAACCAGAAATTATAAACCATATATATCGATGCATATAGCAATATAAAGACACGGGAGAACTAGAAACACTATAAACCCAAGAGTATAGTAGAAGTAAATAGATTCTTCCGGATGTAGATGAACAAGAAGAATGACCGATATGAAAGTTAGAAGTATATCGAGAATCAGAACTGGATGGAGCATATTGATGAATACTTTAAAATATGAGTTGAGGGGGAAAGAATAGAAGGTGATGAAACATGACTAAGAACTTAGAAATCAATAGATTTAACTCACACAATGGCGGAATAAGTGAATCAAACCCTCTAGTGAATATGTTAAGTTTTTTTTTGATTAATTTAATCAAACCACAACTAAATCAAGTGTGATTAGATCAACACCTAGAGCTATTATTCACCACCTGGGTGATTTGGACTGAGAGAGAATCGGAGGAGCTCACTAGATCTGAGTGTGTGTAACAAATGAGAGGCTTAACCTAAAATGAAGAACATAAGACTTTATATACCCCTGCTGTTGACTCACCCATACGATTCATTCATCACACGTACGAGTTGGCTTCATCAGCCTTACGGGTGATCGCTCACTCGTGTCTTCTCATTTAGATTGTAATTGTGACTTAGCTTAGCATCAACCGTGCGTATGAGCCTATCAGCCGTACTAGTGAGGCTTCACCCGTAAGTCTGACTAAGTCTAACATAGTCAAACATCTAAATCTCATTCCTGCAGTTCCTGTAACCACATACAAACACGGATATGATAATAACGAGCAATCATGGGGGCCTGTAAACTGTTGTACCTGCAATGGACGTGGGTAGATGTCTAGGGACTTGCATAAAATGCATCAACAGAAGGTGTGAGTTGTAAGGAAATGAAGGAGGTGAATTTATAAGAAAATCTCTGACAGAACAATTAAAATGGATGATCGCATTTAAAGCGGATCCTAATTCCCTTGATTACCGGAGAGTCAAATCTTATTAAGAAGATTTTCTTCAAATCCCTTGAAATCTGGGAATCAATCATATCTACATCAAATGATAAGATGAATCTACACATACTCATTTCACTCTTCTATGTTAGCTTCATTCATACTCTTCATATAAATGGATTGTTTATCCAAATTATTCGCTGATGATAAAACTCTAATTTTCAGCCCGTATGCATCATGAAAACATACTTATTAGCATTCACGACCTTTCCACGCAAATTTTGGGATGAAATTTCTTTAACGGGTAGGTACTGTGACAACCCGGAAATTTCCAACCAAATTTAAACTTTAATCTTTATATGTTTCCGACACGATAAGCAATATTTATTAAGTTAAATTTCAAGAATTTTAAACTATGTTCATACATTCATTCAACCTCGACCAAGTTCCAACGATTCACGAACCATTAAACGAATATGATTATATATGCATATGTGTATATATATTATAACTTGAAACGTAAACAAAATATTAGATTAAATACTTTATATGATTGTATCTGTTTCAAAATGTTTATCAATGGAATTAGAAGATAAGATCAAATGATTGAATTATCAGATATATTGAATTATGATTACAAGTCTCTGTTGAAAGGCCCACGTTGATTTGAGAAATCTTTCCATTTTAACAATATTCGGAAAATGGTAAAGTGATTTATAAATAAGAACAAATTGTCAATCATTGAGAGGTAGACAAAGAATAGTGGAAGATTGAATCTCATAAAGACTCGATTGATCTATTTAGTTTCAAACGTACAAAAACGTTTTCAGTTTAATAAGAACTTTATTATTAAAACGTATATAAATTTTATAAATATCTAGAACCACTTTTGACAACTCATTACTTAACTAGTATGATAAAGATAACGATATTTATATTTTATTTTATTAAATATATATAACGATTTAAATTAATATTATATATATTTATACGCGTATTATATGTACATAGTTTTATACTTTTACTATACTTAAACTTTACCTTTACTTTATTTTTACTTTACTTTAACTTTAATAATTCACTTTAATAATTCATACTTTAATAATTCACTTTAATAATTCATACTTTAATAATTCACTTTAATAATTCATACTTTAATAATTCACTTTAATAATTCATACTTTAATAATTCACTTTAATAATTCAAAAATCTATTTTAAATAGAATTTAATAGGGTTCATTATTTCATAGAAACTTGAAAATATTTTTCTCTTAATTCTCTCAATCGATTTACATATATATATATATTTACTCCGTATTATTTCAAGATATTATTAGTATACATAAAATATTATGACGGAGTGCTGTCCGAGTGATTTTGAAGTTGTTTTTCGAGTGGGATAGGATTAAGGAAATTATGGGTTATAGCTATGGAGGTGATTGAGTATGGTTCATAGGTATGCTCGTGAGGTCAATATAGTGTTTATCATTTCCGTTGCGTCTACGTACCTTTCCTGCAATATTGATTCTCAATATTGATACGTGAGTACTCATAATTTAAATTTTACATACTAATAGTGTATCCTGACTAGTGCTCGAGTATTTAGGATTATGCATGCTTGTACTTTTGATATTGCCCTTAGACAGGTTAGGTTGAATCTCGAATTAGTTACACTTGCGGTTAAGATAAGGTATAAGATATGCATGTCCTTGGAAAGCTAGCGGAAAATTAAGAACTTTTCCTTTAGATATCGAATGGTTTTGATGAACGGATTAGAAGTTATAATCAATTGAATTTTCGATATTTTTATTAAAAAATGATTATTATTATCGTCGTTTTTATCGTCGTTCTAGTTTTATCTTATTATTATCATTATTATTATCTTTATCAATAAAAGGGATTTATCATTAAAAAATGTTATTTTTTTATTATTACTATCGTTATTATCGTTAAAGTTATAATTAGTATTATTATTATTATCCAATTATCATTATTATTATTATTATTGGTATTATTATTATTATTATCATTATTAATATATATATCATTATTTAAAAATGGTTATTGTTATTGTTATTATTATTATTACTATATTATCATTAAGATAATTATTAGTATTATCGTTAATAATGTCATAGTAACTATCATTATTAATATTAGTGTAATTAAAACAAATATTTGTAACACCTAATTATTTTGATTACTATTATTATCATTATTATGAACACGATATAAAAGACGATTAAAAGCTATTAAACGAAACGATTAGGAAATAATGGGTAAGAGTATCATGATGAAATTAAAATATTATAATATATTGATTTAGATAAAATTATCGTTCTTATTATTTTTATCATTACTATTATTATTAAAAGTATCGTTAGTATTAAAACTATCATTTTAACAAAAATTATCATTTTAATAGAAATGTCATTGTTACTATAAAATATCATTATTATTATTATTTTAAATAGAATTATTATTTTAAAGATAATATTAAAAATTATTGTAAATATTAAAGTTATCATAATTAGAATTATCGTTTTATCATAATGTCATCTTAGTAATTATAAATATTGATATTTTTATAATTATTATTATTATTACAAAATAATACAACTTTTACTTACTAACATTATAGATATTATTTTATCAAATAAATATGTGATACAAACATATTTTACTACGTGTAATAACTTACTTTAATAATACCTATCATATTATCTTTATGACATTAAATGAACCCTATAAATTTTATTACTTAATATATATAAAAGTATATTTTATTATATAAATTTAATATAAAATTTTATTTATTAATAAATAAATTATATTATTTACTCTAATAAATCTTTTAAAAATATTTAAAAATATAAAACGACGATATTTAAACTATATATTAATCATGTATAGATTTTTGGAAATTATTTTGAGTCAAATTTACTTTTGTTGACTTTTGCATATTAGTCTCGAGCATTAGGATTGTGGTACACTATGACTTGACCTAATTTGTTAGACAAATATTGACCAATATTTAAATATATATAATTAATTTAGGTTCGTGAATTCGAGGCCAACCTTGCACTTGTTCAATGACGTTATATGTATTTTTACTACGAAATACAGTATGGTGAGTTTCATTTGCTCCCTTTTTAAATGCTTTTGCGATATATATTTTTGGGACTGAGAATACATGTGCTGCTTTTATAACTATTTTACGAAATAGACACAAGTAATTGAAACTACATTATATGGTTGAATGATCGAAATCGAATATGCCCCTTTTTAGTCTGGTAATCTAAGAATTAGGGAACAGACACCCTAATTGACGCGAATCCTAAAGATAGATCTATTGGGCCTAACAAACCCCATCCAAAGTACCGGATGCTTTAGTACTTCGAAATTTATATCATGTCTGAAGGAGGATCCCGGAATGATAGGGGATATTCTTATATGTATCTAGTTAATGTCGGTTACCAGGTGTTCACCATATGAATGATTATTTTTGTCTCTATGCATGGGACGTATATTTATGAGAACTGGAAATGAAATTCTTGTGGTCTATTAAAATGATAGAAATAAATGATTATGATAAACTAATGAACTCACCAAGCTTTTGGTTGACACTTTAAAGCATGTTTATTCTCAGGTGTTAAAGAAATCTTCCGCTGTGCATTTGCTCATTTTAAAGATATTACTTGGAGTCTTTCATAGCATATTTCGAAGAACGTTGCATTCGAGTCATTAAGTTCATCAAATATTATTATTAAATCAATTTATAGTTGGATAGTGGATATTATGAAATGGTATGCATGCCTGTCAATTTTCGATGTAAAGAAAGATTGTCTTTTAAAAACGAATGCAATGTTTGTATAATGTATCATATAGAGGTCAAATACCTCGCAATGTAATCAACTATTTTGAATCGTTTATAATGTATATGAACGGGTCCTTTCATTACAAACGCGTCGATCTTCTCTTCTTCATCTTCGAACGCTCCTGGACACAATAGGCACAACTCTGTGAATCGTCGTTCATATGTGGTAATGTCAAATCCTTGTGTTCGTAACTCTCTAAGTTCTACCTTGAGCTTATTGACTTCGTTTCTAGGATGGTACTGCTCGTTCATCAATTGCTTGAATGCCGACCACGGTAGTGCGTAAGCAGCATTTTGTCCTACCTGTTCAAGATAGGTGTTCCACCACGTTAACGCAGTACCTGTGATGGTATGCGTAGCGTACTTAACTTTGTCCTCTTCAGTACACTTACTTATGGAAAACACCGATTCGACCTTCTCGATCCACCGTTTCAATCCAATTGGTCCTTCGGTTCCATCAAATTCCAAAGGTTTGCAGGCAGTGAATTCTTTGTAGGAGCATCCTACACGATTTCTTGTGGAATTAGTTCCACTGCTAGATTCAGAGTTATTGTTATTTTGCATCGCAGCCTGTACTGCGGCTATGTTTGCTGCAAGGAAAACACGGAAGTCTTCCTCGCTCATGTTCAAATTCTGACGAGTCGCCGGTGCCATTTCCTTCAATAATAGCCCAAAAGAATTGAGTTAATCATATAGAATTTAAGTGTAGTCAATAGTATTTCGTAGCATAATATGAACTTATTTATAAAAGCTTTTTCTTCATATTAGCATTTTATAGTTTTAATTTGGGTAGTACCTACCCGTTAAGCTCACACTTAGTAGCTATTATACAATTCAACTACTACGATTCTATATGAAAAACTTATTACAATAATATTTTGCGTTCAAACTTTTATACAATATTTTACAAACATACAATACCACTATTATACATATAGGATGAAATATAGCACATAATAACTTGCTACACGGCAGCTATAAAGATAATTCTAATTAATACGCTAGTTGTTCAGCAAAGGCAATAAAGACACGTAATTCATAAGTCCAGAAACAGGTCATGCATTCTGGTTTTACTAAAACGACTTCCCATCCTTGATCTTGTGGAAAGTAACCGTTATGACCATTGGCTAGGCAGCATGTTGTAATGTCGTCAAAAGGACGAGGGTTTCGTAATGCCCAACAGCCTCGTAGCAATCTAAAAACCTTGTTTCTTACCCCAACTACGGAGTCCGTCACTTGTGGGAATGTTTCATTTAATAGTTGTAATCCGATGTTCTTTTTCTCACTTTGGTGAGAAGCGAACATCATTAACCCGTAAGCATAACATGCTTCTTTATGTTGCATGTTAGAAGCTCTTTCTAATTCATGAAATCCTATGTTGGGATATGTTGAGTCAAAATAGGTTCTTAACCCGTAGCGAAAAATTGCATTTGGGTTCCCCGCATTTAACGCTTTAAAGAAAACACGGCGTAACTTACGGTCTCCCCAATGTGATATACCCCACCTATTAAAGGAAAGCCTTTTATAAAATAAGGCATTTCTGGAAAGTCTTTCAAATGTTTGACAAGTTAATTACACCATAACTAATTGTGCTGATGAATTCTGACCGACTCTAGACAAGATTTCATCAATCATATCCTCTGGTAGGTCTTCTAAAATATTCGGTTGTTTACCCTTAACGTCCATTTTGTGTTTTTATAGTGTAAAAATAGACGAGGGTTAGATTAACAAAAGATAATTAACAAACAATACAAGCAATTTTACATCTATAAAAAAAAAAAACACACAAGCACACTATATTACATATATTACACAACATGATTACAACTCTTTAATCCGACTCACTCGTTTCTTCTTCTTCGGACTTGGTTCGTTTTGCTAATTTCCTAGGGATATATGATGCTCCCCTAATACGAGCTGTCGTTTTCCACAATGGTTTAGAAAAACCTGGTGGTTTAGAGGTTCCTGGGTTATTATTACATTTTAGGAAATACGGACGTTGCCGATACATATAAAGTTCATCGGGGTTGGAATCAGGTTTCTCTATTTTTATACCTTTTCCCTTATTATTTTCTTTTGATTTATTAAATTGGGTCGAGGTAATTTCTATAACATCATCGGAATCCTCATCGGGATCCGATTCATCGAAAAATTGGTAATCTTCCCAATATTTTGCTTCCTCGGCGGAAACACCATTGACCATTATTGACTTTCGTCCGTTGGTTGAGGATTTTCTTTTATTTAACCGATTTACTGTAGGTATCAATATTTCTTCCTCCGGAACCTCTTCTTCTTCCGGTTCTTCCTCTTCCGGTTCCTCCTCTTCTGGTTCCTCTTCTTCCGGTTCCTCCTCTTTCGGTTCCTCTTCGAGAATTTGTGAATCTTCCCAAAGTATATTCGACTCTTCATTATTATTAGGTGAGTCGATGGGATTTGTACTAGAGGTAGACATCTATCACACAATATCAAACACGTTAAGAGATTAATATATCACATAATATTTACATGTTAATAATATATAGTTTCCAACAAAAAAGTTAAGCAATCGTTTTTTTTTTAAGAAAAACACGGTCGAAGTCCAGACTCACTAATGTATCCTAACAAACTCGGTAAGATACACTAATGCAAAAATTCTGGTTCTCTAAGACCAACGATCGAATACCAACTAAAATAAAGTGGGGACAACCACCGTCCCACCCAGTTCCTTCCCAGATAACCGCCTGGTGACCACTGAGTGTACCTCAGATATTGATTTTAGGGCCTGCCTCTCGGCTACTGCCAACCCTCGTAAGGGATCGCAAGGAGTAAGAGCCAATGCTTTGTCACAAGTAACACTGTGAGAACCACCTTTATGACTAACCCGCCACACATGGAAGGCATTATACCAGCTCTGATGCCAACTGAAATGTCCCGTTCATATTGATTATAAACGTTCCATATTAATTGATTTCGCTGCGAGGTTTTGACCTCTATATGAGACGTTTTTCAAAGACTGCATTCGTTTTTAAAACAAACCTTAACCTTTATTTTATCGACAAGGTTAACAAGACACCACTTAGATTATTCAGAAATGATAATCTAACAAATATCACACTTACACACTACCAATACATATTGGATTACAAATATGTTACAACAAAATAAATCTCGAATGCAGTTTTAAACAATATTATACAAGCATGCTGACACTAAATCTTGTCCATATAATAGCATGCAACAGCGGAAGCTCTTAATAATCACCTGAGAATAAACATGCTTTAAATGTCAACAAAAATGTTGATGAGTTATAGGTTTAACCTATATTTATCAAATCGTAATAATAGACCACAAGATTTCATATTTCAATATACATCCCATACATAGAGATAAAAATCATTCATATGGTGAACACCTGGTAACCGACCTTAACAAGATGCATATAGAATATCCCCTATCATTCCGGGACTCCCTTCGGACATGATGAATTCGAAGTACTAAAGCATCCGGTACTTTGGATGGGGCTCGTTGGGTCCAATAGATCTATCTTTAGGATTCGTGTCAATTAGGGTGTCTGTTCCCTAATTCTTAGATTACCAGACTAAAAATGTGCATATTCGGTTTAATAATCCAGCCATAGAATGTAGTTTCATTTAATTGTCTCTATTTTGTAAAACATTTATAAAACTGAATGTATTCTCATCCCAAAATATTAGATTTTAAAAGTGGGACTATAACTCACTTTCACAGATTTTTACTTCGTCGAACAGTAAGACTTGGCCACTGGTCGATTCACGAACCTATAACAAATATGTACATATATATCAAAGTATGTTCAAAATATATTTACAGCATTTTTAATACATTTTGCTGTTTTAAGTTTATTAAGTCAGCTGTCCTCGTTAGTAACCTACAACTAGTTGTCCACAGTTAGATGTACAGAAAATAAAGCAATATATATTATCTTGAGTCAATCCACGACCTTGTGTATACAAGCCTCAGGCTAGATCACAACTCAAAGTATATATAATATTTTGGAATCAACCTCCACCCTGTATAGCTAACTCCAACATTACTGCATATAGAGTGTCTATGGTTGTTCCGAAATATATATATAGATGGGTCGATATGATATGTAAAAACATTGTATTCGTGTCTATGGTATCCCAAGATTACATAATATATTAGAATACATGTATAATACAATATAAGTTAGCTAGGATATGATTAATATAGATTTGTTACCAATTTTCACGTAGCTACAATAAGAAAAATTATCCAATCTTGTTTTACCCATAACTTCTTCGTTTTAAATCCGTTTTGAGTGTTTCAAGTTGCTATGGTTTCATATTGAACTTAAGTTTATGAATCTAAGCATAAAAAGTATAAGTTTATAGTTAGAAATACAGGTTACAAGTCATTTTTGTAAAGGTAGTCATTTCAGTCAAAAGAACGACGTCTAGATGACCATTTTGAAAAACATACTTCCATTTTGAGTTCAACCATGATTTTTGGATATAGTTTCATGTTCATAAGAAAAATCATTTTCTCAGAAGAACAACTTTTAAATCAAAGTTTATCATAGTTTTTAATAAACTAACCCAAAACAGCCCGCGGTGCTACTACGACGGCGTATATCCGGTTTTACGGTATTTTTCGTGTTTCCAGGTTTTAAATTATTAAGTTATAATATCATATAGATATATAAAATGTGTTTAGTTGATTTTAAAAGTCAAGTTAGAAGGATTAACTTTATTTGCAAACAAGTTTAGAATTAACTAAACTATGTTCTAGTGATTACAAATTTAAATCTTTGAATAAAATAGTTTTATATGTATGAATCGAATGATGTTATGAACATCATTACTACCTTAATTTTAGTAGTTAAACCTACTAGAAATGAGAAAAATAGATCTAGCTTTAAAGGATCCTTGGATGGCTTGAAAGTTCTTGAAGCAGAATCATGACACGAAAACAAGTTCAAGTAAGATTTCCACTCAAAATAAGATTGTTATAGTTATAGAAATTGAATCAAAGTTTGAATATGAGTATTACCTTGTATTAGAAAGATATTTTACTATAAATAAGAAAGAATTCTTGAGGTTGTATGATCACTTTACAAGATTGGAAGTAAGCTAGCAAACTTGGAAGTATTCTTGATTTTATGAAACTAGAACTTATAGAATTTATGAAGAACACTTAGAACTTGAAGATAGAACTTAAGAAAGATCAATTAGATGAAGAAAATTGAAGAATGAAAGTGTTTGTAGGTGTTTTTGGTCTTTGGTATATGGATTAGATATAAAGGATGTGTAATTTTGTTTACTTGTAAATAAGTCATGAATGATTACTAATATTTTTGTAATTTTATGTGATATTTCATGCTAGTTGCCAAATGATGGGTCCCACATGTGTTAGGTGACTCACAAAGGCTACTAAGAGCTGATTATTGGAGTGTATATACCAATAGTAAATACATTTAGAAGCTGGGTATTGTACGAGTACGAATACGAGTGCATACGAGTAGAATTGTTGATGAAAATGAATGAGGATGTAATTGTAAGCATTTTCGTTAAGTAGAAGTACTTTGATAAGTGTCTTGAAGTCTTTCAAAAGTGTATGAATACATATTAAAACACTACATGTATATACATTTTAACTGAGTCGTTAAGTCATCGTTAGTCGTTACATGTAAGTGTTATTTTGAAACCTTTAGGTTAACGATCTTGTTAAATGTAGTTAACCCATTGTTTATTATATCTGAAGAGATGTTAAATTATTACATTATCACGATATTATGATGTATTAATATATCTTAATATGATATATATACAATTAAATGTCGTTACAACGATAATCGTTACATATATGCCTCGTTTCGAAATCCTTAAGTTAGTAGTCGTATTTTTACATATATAGTTCATTGTTAATATACTTAATGATTTGTTTACTTATCATAATACCATGTTAACTATATATATATATATATATATATATATATATATATATATATATATATATATATATATATATATATATATATATATATATATATATATATATATATATATATATATATATATATATATATATATATATATATATATATATATTCATATATATGACATCATATAGTTTTTACAAGTTTTAACGTTCGTGAATCACCGGTCAACTTGGGTCGTCAATTGTCTATATGAAACCTATTTCAGTTAATCAAGTCTTAACAAGTTTGATTGCTTAACATGTTGAAAACACTTAATCATGTAAATAACAATTTCATTTAATATATATAAACATGGAAAAGTTTGGGTCACTACAGTACCTACCCGTTAAATAAATTTCATCCCGAAATTTTAAGCAGTTGGAGGTGTTGACGTATCTTATGGAAATAAGTGCGGGTATTTCTTCTTCATCTGATCTTCCCATTCCCAGGTGAACTAGGGTCCTCTACGAGCATTCCATCGAACCTTAACAATTGGTATCTTATTTTGCTTAAGTCTTTTAACCTCACGGTCCATTATTTCGACGGGTTCTTCGATGAATTGAAGTTTTTCGTTGATTTGGATTTCGTCTAACGGAATAGCGAGATCTTCTTTAGCAAAACATTTCTTCAAATTCGAGACGTGGAAAGTGTTATGTATAGCCGTGAGTTGTTGAAGTAACTCAAGTCGGTAAGCTACTGGTCCGACATGATCAATAATCTTGAATGGTCCAATATACCTTGGATTTAATTTCCCTCTTTTACCAAATCGAACAACGCCTTTCCAAGGTGCAACTTTAAGCATGACCATCTCTCCAATTTTAAATTCTATATCTTTTCTTTTAATGTCAGCGTAGCTCTTTTGTCGACTTTGGGTGGTTTTCAACCGTTGTTGAATTTGGATGATCTTCTCGGTAGTTTCTTATATTATCTCCGGACCCGTAATCTGTCTATCCCTCACTTCACTCCAACAAATCGGAGACCTGCACTTTCTACCATAAAGTGTTTCAAACGGTGTCATCTCAATGCATGAATGGTAACTGTTGTTGTAGGAAAATTTTGCTAACGGTAGATGTCGATCCCAACTGTTTCCGAAATTAATAACACATGCTCGTAGCATGTCTTCAAGCGTTTGTATCATCCTTTCGCTCTGACCATCAGTTTGTGGATGATAGGCAGTACTCAGGTCTAGACGAGTTCCTAATGCTTGCTGTAATGTCTGCCAGAATCTTGAAATAAATCTTCCATCCCTATCAGAGATAATAGAGATTGGTATTCCATGTCTGGAGACGACTTCCTTCAAATACAGTCGTGCTAACTTCTCCATCTTGTCATCTTCTCTTATTGGCAGGAAGTGTGCTGATTTGGTGAGACGATCAACTATTACCCAAATAGTATCAAAACCACTTGCAGTCCTTGACAATTTAGTGATGAAATCCATGGTAATGTTTTCCCATTTCCATTTCGGGATTTCGGGTTGTTGAAGTAGACCTGATGGTTTCTAATGCTCAGCTTTGACCTTAGAACACGTCAAACATTCTCCTACATATTTAGCAACATCGGCTTTCATACCCGGCCACCAAAAATGTTCCAGGATTTATTGAGTATCTGGTTTTATGGGCTTCTCTAAGTACCATTTCTCTCATATCTCCAAACTTTGGTACCCAAAATCTTTCAACCCTATACCGGGTTCCATCTTCCTGAAAATTAAGATGCTTCTCCGATCCTTTGGGTATTTCATCCTTTAAATTTCCTTCTTTTAAAACTCCTTGTTGCGCCTCCTTTATTTGAGTAGTAAGGTTATTGCGAATCATTATATTCATAGCTTTTACTAGAATGGGTTCTCTGTCCTTTCTGCTCAAGTTTTCGGCTACCACATTTGCCTTCCCCGGGTGTTAACAAATCTCAAAGTCGTAATCATTCAACAATTCAATCCACCTGCGCTGCCTCATGTTCAGTTATTTCTGATTAAATATGTGTTGAAGACTTTTGTGGTCGGTATATATAATACTTTTGAACCCATATAAGTAGTGCCTCCAAGTCTTTAATGTAAAAACAACCGCGCCTAATTCCAAATCATGCGTCGTATAATTCTGCTCGTGAATCTTCAATTGTCTAGACTCATAAGCAATTACTTTCGTTCGTTGTATTAATACACAATCGAGACCTTGCTTTGAGGCGTCACAATATATCACAAAATCATCATTCCCTTCAGGTAATGACATTATAGGTGCCGTATTTAACTTTTTCTTTAACAATTGAAATGCTTTTTCTTGTTCATCTTTCCATTCAAATTTCTTCCCTTTATGCGTTAATGCAGTCAAGGGTTTTGCTATTCTGGAAAAGTCTTGGATGAACCTTCTGTAGTAACCAGCCAGTCCTAAAAATTGGCGTATATGCTTCGGAGTTTTCGAGGTTTCCCACTTTTCAACGGTTTCAATCTTTGCTGGATCCACCTGAATACCTTCTTTGCTCACTATGTGACCGAGAAATTGAACTTCTTCCAACCAAAATGCACACTTTGAAAGCTTAGCGTACAGTTTTTCCTTCCTTAACAACTCTAGCACTTTTCTCAAATGTTCTTCCTGCTCTTGGTCATTCTTTGAGTAAATAAGTATGTCATCGATGAAAACAATGGCAAACTTGTCAAGGTATGGTCCACAAACTCGGTTCATGAGGTCCATGAACACAGCTGGTGCATTGGTCAACCCAAACGGCATAACCATAAACTCGTAATGACCGTAACGCATCCTAAAAGCAGTCTTTGGAATATCATCCTCCTTCACCCGCATTTGATGATACCCAGAACGTAAATCAATCTTCGAATAAACTGACGAGCCTTGTAGTTGATCAAATAAGTCATCGATTCTCAGTAGTGGGTAGCGGTTCTTAATGGTATGTTTGTTCAACTCTCGGTAGTCGATACACAACCTAAATGTACCATCCTTCTTCTTGACAAACAAAGCAGGAGCTCCCCATGGTGATGTACTTGGTCGAATGAAACCACGCTCTAAAAGTTCTTGTAACTGACTTTGTAATTCTTTCATTAAACTGGGTGCGAGTCTGTATAGAGCACGAGCTATTGGTGCAGCTCCTGGTACAAGATCTATTTGAAATTCAACGGATCGATGTGGGGGTAATCCCGGTAATTCTTTCGGAAATACATCGGAAAATTCTTTTGCGACGGGAATATCACTGATGTTCTTTTCTTCAGGTTTAACTTCCTTGATGTGTGCTAGAATGATGTAACAACCTTTTCTTATTAGTTTTTGCGCCTTCAAACTACTAATAAGATTTAAATTCGCATTGTTCTTTTCTCCGTACACCATTAAAAGTTTTCCCTTTTCATGCATAATGCGAATCGCATTTTTGTAACAAACGACCTCTGCTCTCAGCTTTTTCAACCAGTCCATGCCAATTATTACATCAAAACTCCCTAACTCGACTGGTATTAAATCAATTTTAAACGTTTCATCCCCCAGTTTAATTTCTCTATCCCGACATATATTATCTGCTGAAATTAATTTACCGTTTTCTAATTCGAGTAAAAGTTTACTATCCAAAGGCGTCAATGGGCAACTTAATTTAGCATAAAAATCTCTACTCATATAGCTTCTATCCGTACCCGAATCAAATAAAACATAAGCAGATGTATTGTCAATAAAAAACGTACCCGTAACAAGCTCCAGGTCTTCCTGCGCTTCTGCCGAATTAATATTGAAAACTCTTCCGCGGCCTTGCCCATTAGTATTCCCTTGGTTTGGGCAATTTCTAATAATGTGGCCCGATTTTCCACATTTATAACAAACTACGTCGGCATTATTTGTTTCGACCTTATTTGTTTCTTTATTTTTGTTGTTCTTTGGTCCGTAAACCTCACATTTTGCCTCGCCATGACCACTTCTCTTACACTTGGTGCAAACTGTTGTGCAAAACACATTCGGATGGTACTCTGCACACCTGAAGCATGGTTGTTTCGGTTGTTTGTTGTTATTGAGGTTATTGTTGGGATTGTTATTGTTGTTGAAACGGTTGTTGTAGTTGTTGTTGTTGTTGTTGTTGGGATGTTTGTTGTTGTTATTGTTAAGATTGCGGTTATTGTTTCGATTATTGTTGCGGTTGTGGTTGTAATTGTTATTGTTGTTGTACTGGTGACTCTTGTCACCGTTTTCCTCCCACTTCCTCTTGAGTTGTTTCGTGTTGGCTTCTTCGGCCGCCTGTTCTTTAATTCTCCCCTCAATCTGATTTCTGAGTTTATGAGCCATTCGACTTGCCTTCTGTATGGAAGTGGGCTCGTGTGAACTCACATCTTCTTGAATCCTTACTGGTAACCCTTTTACAAACGCGTCGATCTTCTCTTCTTCATCTTCGAACGCTCCTGGACACAATAGGCACAACTCTGTAAATTGTCGTTCATATGTGGTAATGTCGAATCCTTGTGTTCGTAACTCTCTAAGTTCTACCTTGCGCTTATGGACTTCGTTTCTAGGACGGTACCGCTCGTTCATCAATTGCTTGAATGCCGACCACGGTAGTGCGTAAGCAGCATTTTGTCCTACCTGTTCAAGATAGGTGTTCCACCACGTTAACGCAGTACCTGTGAAGGTATGTGTAGCGTACTTAACTTTGTCCTCTTCAGTACACTTACTTATGGCAAACACCGATTCGACCTTCTCGGTCCACCGTTTCAATCCAATTGGTCCTTCGGTACCATCAAATTCCAAAGGTTTGCAGGCAGTGAATTCTTTGTAGGAGCATCCTTCACGATTTATTGTGGAATTAGTTCCACTGCTAGATTCAGAGTTATTGTTATTTTGCATCGCAGCCTGTACTGCGGCTATGTTTGCTGCAAGGAAAACACAGAAGTCTTCCTCGCTCATGTTCAAATTCTGACGAGTTAATCACATAGAATTTAAGAGTAGTCAATAGTATTTCGTAGCATAATATGAACTTATTTATAAAAGTTTTTTCTTCATATTAGCATTTTATAGTTTTAATTTGGGCAGTACCTACCCGTTAAGTTTACACTTAGTAGCTATTACACAATTCAACTACTACGATTCTATATGAAAAACTTATTACAATAATATTTCGCGTTCAAACTTTTATACAATATTTTACAAACATACAATACCACTATTATACATATAGGATGAAATATAGCACATAATAACTTGCTACACGGCAGCTATAAAGGTAATTCTAATTAATACGCAAGTTGTTCAGCAAAGGCAATAAAGACACGTAATTCATAAGTCCAGAAACAGGTCATGCATTCTGGTTTTACTAAAACGACTTCCCATCCTTGATCTTGTGGAAAGTAACCGTTATGACCATTGGCTAGGCAGCATGTTGTAATGTCGTCAAAAGGACGAGGATTTCGTAATGCCCAACAGCCTCGTAGCAATCTAAAAACCTTGTTTCTTACCCCAACTACGGAGTCCGTCACTTGAGGGAATGTTTCATTTAATAGTTGTAATCCGATGTTCTTTTTCTCACTTTGGTGAGAAGCGAACATCACTAACCCGTAAGCATAACATGCTTCTTTATGTTACATGTTAGAAGCTCTTTCTAATTCACGAAATCCTATGTTGGGATATGTTGAGTCAAAATAGGTTCTTAACCCGTAGCGAAAAAGTGCATTTGGGTTCCCCGCATTTAACGCTTTAAAGAAAACACGGCGTAACTTACGGTCTCCCCATTGTGATATACCCCACCTATTAAAGGAAAGCCTTTTATAAACTAAGGCATTTCTGGAAAGTCTTTCAAATGTTTGACAAGTTAATTTCAACATAACTAATTGTGCTGATGAATTCTGACCGACTCTAGACAAGATTTCATCAATCATATCCTCTGGAAGGTCTTCTAAAATATTTGGTTGTTTACCCTTAACGTCCATTTTGTGTTTTTATAGTGTAAAAATAGACGAGGGTTAGATTAATAAAAGATAATTAACAAACAATACAAGCAATTTTACATCTATAAGAAAAAAAAAAACACAAGCACACTATATTACATATATTACACAACATGATTACAACTCTTTAATCCGACTCACTCGTTTCTTCTTCTTCGGACTTGGTTCGTTTTGCTAATTTCATAGGGATATATGATGCTCCCCTAATACGAGCTGTCGTTTTCCACAATGGTTTAGAAAAACTTGGTGGTTTAGAGGTTCCTGGGTTATTATTACATTTTAAGAAATACGGACGTTGCCGATACATATAAAGTTCATCGGGGTTGGAATCAGGTTTCTCTATTTTTATACCTTTTCCCTTATTATTTTCTTTTGCTTTATTAAATTGGGTCGAGGTAATTTCTATAACATCATCGGAATTCTCATCGGGATCCGATTCATCAAAAAATTGGTAATCTTCCCAATATTTTGCTTCCTCTGCGGAAACACCATTGACCATTATTGACTTTCATCCGTTGGTTGAGGATTTTCTTTTATTTAACCAATTTACTGTAGGTATCAATATTTCTTCCTCCGGAACCTCTTCTTCTTCCGGTTCTTCCTCTTCCGGTTCCTCCTCTTCTGGTTCCTCTTCTTCCGGTTCCTCCTCTTTCGGTTCCTCTTCGAGAATTTGTGAATCTTCCCAAAGTATATTCGACTCTTCATTATTATTAGGTGAGTCGATGGGATTTGTACTAGAGGTAGACATCTATCACACAATATCAAACACGTTAAGAGATTAATATATCACATAATATTTACATGTTAATAATATATAGTTTCCAACAAAAAAGTTAAGCAATCGTTTTTTTTTTGAAGAAAAACACGGTCAAAGTCCAGACTCACTAATGTATCCTAACAAACTCGGTAAGACACACTAATGCAAAAATTCTGGTTCTCTAAGACCAATGATCGGATATCAACTGAAATACAGTGGGGACAACCACCGTCCCACCCAGTGCCTTCCCAGCTAACTGCCTGGTGACCACTGAGTGTACCTCAGATACTGATTTTAAGGCTTGCCTCTCGGCTACTGCCAACCCTCGTAAGGGATCGCAAGGAGTAAGAGCCAATGCTTCGTCACAGGTAACACTGTGAGAACCTCCTTTACGACTAACCCGCCACACATGGATGGCGTTATACCAGCTCTGATGCCAACTGAAATGTCCCGTTCATATTGATTATAAACATTCAATATTAATTGATTTTGTTGCGAGGTTTTGACCTCTATATGAGACGTTTTTCAAAGACTGCATTTTTTTTTAAAACAAACCATAACCTTTATTTTATCGACAAGGTTAACAAGACACCACTTAGATTATGCAGAAATGATAATCTAACAAATATCACACTTACACACTACCAATACATATTGGTTTACAAATATGTTACAACAAAATAAATCTCGAATGCAGTTTTAAACAATATTATACAAGCATGCTGACACTAAATCTTGTCCATATAATAGCATGCAACAGCGGAAGCTCTTAATAATCACCTGAGAATAAACATGCTTTAAACGTCAACAAAAATGTTGGTAAGTTATAGGTTTAACCTATATTTATCAAATCGTAATAATAGACCACAAGATTTCATATTTCAATATACATCCCATACATATAGATAAAAATCATTCATATGGTGAACACCTGGTAACCGACCTTAACAAGATGCATATAGAATATCCCCTATCATTCCGGGACTCCCTTCGGACATGATGAATTCGAAGTACTAAAGCATCCGGTACTTTGGATGAGGCTCGTTGGGCCCAATAGATCTATCTTTAGGATTCGCGTCAATTAGGGTGTCTGTTCCCTAATTCTTAGATTACCAGACTAAAAAGGGGCATATTCGGTTTAATAATCCAGCCATAGAATGTAGTTTCATTTACTTGTGTCTATTTTGTAAAACATTTATAAAACTGAATGTATTCTCATTCCAAAATATTAGATTTTAAAAGTGGGACTATAACTCACTTTCACAGATTTTTACTTCGTCGGACAGTAAGACTTGGCCACTGGTCGATTCACGAACCTATAACAAATATGTACATATATATATCAAAGTATGTTCAAAATATATTTACAACATTTTTAATACGTTTTGCTGTTTTAAGTTTATTAAGTCAGCTGTCCTCGTTAGTAACCTACAACTAGTTATCCACAGTTAGATGTACAGAAAATAAAGCAATATATATTATCTTGAGTCAATCCACGACCTCGTGTATAAAAGCCTCAGGCTAGATCACAACTCAAAGTATATATAATATTTTGGAATCAACCTCAACCCTGTATAGCTAACTCCAACATTACTGCATATAGAGTGTCTATGGTTGTTCCGAAATATATATAGATGGGTCGATATGATATGTCAAAACATTGTATTCGTGTCTATGGTATCTCAAGATTACATAATATATTAGAATACATGTATAATACAATATAAGTTAGCTAGGATATGATTAATATAGATTTGTTACCAATTTTCACGTAGCTACAATAAGAAAAATTATCCAATCTTGTTTTACCCATAACTTCTTCGTTTTAAATCCGTTTTGAGTGTTTCAAGTTGCTATGGTTTCATATTGAACTTAAGTTTATGAATATAAACAGAAAAAGTATAAGTTTATAGTCAAAAATACAGGTTACAAGTCATTTTTGTAAAGGTAGTCATTTCAGTCGAAAGAACGACGTCTAGATGACCATTTTGGAAAATATACTTCCACTTTGAGTTCAACCATGATTTTTGGATATAGTTTCATGTTCATAAGAAAAATCATTTTCCCAGAAGAACAACTTTTAAATCAAAGTTTATCATAGTTTTTAATTAACTAACTGAAAACAGCCCGCATTGTTACTACGACGGTGTATATCCGGTTTTACGGTGTTTTTCGTATTTCCAGGTTTTAAATTATTAAGTTAGCATATGATATAGATATATAACATGTGTTTAGTTGATTTTAAAAGTTAAGTTAGAAGGATTAACTTTATTTGCAGACAAGTTTAGAATTAACTAAACTATGTTCTAGTGATTACAAGTTTAAATCTTCGAATAAGATAGTTTTATAAGTATGAATTGAATGATGTTATGAACATCATTACTACCTTAATTTTAGTAGGTAAACCTACTAGAAATGAGAAAAATAGATCTAGCTTCAAAGAATCCTTGGATGGCTTGAAAGTTCTTGAAACAGAATCATGACACGAAAACAAGTTCAAGTAAGATTTCCACTCGAAATATGATTGTTATAGTTATAGAAATTGAATCAAAGTTTAAATATGAGTATTACCTTGTATTAGAAAGATATCTTACTATAAATAAGAAAGATTTCTTGAGGTTGGATGATCACTTTACAAGATTGGAAGTAAGCTAGCAAACTTGGAAGTATTCTTGATTTTATGAAACTAGAACTTATAGAATTTATGAAGAATACTTAGAACTTGAAGATAGAACTTGAGAGAGATCAATTAGATGAAGAAAATTGAAGAATGAAAGTGTTTGTAGGTGTTTTTGGTCGTTGGTATATGGATTAGATATAAAGGATGTGTAATTTTGTTTACTTGTAAATAAGTCATGAATGATTACTAATATTTTTGTTATTTTATGAGATATTTCATGCTAGTTGCCAAATGATGGTTCCCACATATGTTAGGTGACCCAAAAAGGCTGCTAATAGCTGATATTTGGAGTGTATATACCAATAGTAAATACATTTAGAAGCTGGGTATTGTACGAGTACAAATACGAGTGCATACGAGTAGAATTGTTGATGAAAATGAATGAGGATGTAATTGTAAACATTTTTGTTAAGTAGAAGTACTTTGATAAGTGTCTTGAAGTCTTTAAAAAGTGTATGAATACATATTAAAACACTACATGTATATACATTTTAACTGAGTCGTTAAGTCATCGTTAGTCGTTACATGTAAGTGTTGTTTTGAAACCTTTAGGTTAACGATCATGTTAAATGTTGTTAACCCATTGTTTATTATATCTAAAGAGATGTTAAATTATTACATTATCGTGATATTATGATGTATTAATATATCTTAATATGATATATATACAATTAAATGTCGTTACAACGATAATCGTTACATATATGCCTCGTTTCGAAATCCTTAAATTAGTAGTCTTGTTTTTACATATGTAGTTCATTGTTAATATACTTAATGATATGTTTAATTATTAAAATACCATGTTAACTATATATATATATATATATATATATATATATATATATATATATATATATATATATATATATATATATATATATATATATATATATATATATATATATATATATATATATATCCATATATATGACATCATATAGTTTTTACAAGTTTTAACGTTCGTGAATCACCGGTCAACTTGGGTGGTCAATTGTCTATATGAAACATATTTCAATTAATCAAGTCTTAACAAGTTTGATTACTTAACATGTTGGAAACACTTAATCATGTAAATAAAAATTTCATTTAATATATATAAACATGGAAAAGTTCGGGTCACTACACTAGGTATTGTACGAGTACGAATACGGGTGCATACGAGTAGAATTGTTGATGAAAATGAATGAGGATGTAATTGTAAGCATTTTTGTTAAATAGAAGTACTTTGATAAGTGTCTTGAAGTCTTTCAAATGTTTATGAATACATATTAAAACACTACATGTATATACATTTTAGCTGAGTCGTTAAGTCATCGTTAGTCGTTACATGTAAGTGTTGTTTTGAAACCTTTAGGTTAACGATCTTGTTAAATGTTGTTAACCCATTGTTTATTATATCAAAAGAGATGTTAAATTATTATATTATCATGATAATATGATGTATTAATATATCTTAATATGATATATATATATATATATATATATATACAGTTAAATATTGTTACAACGATAATCGTTACATATATGTCTCGTTTCGAAATCATTAAGTTAGTAGTCTTATTTTTACATATGTAGTTCATTGTTAATACACTTAATGGCATGTTTACTTATCATTTATCATGATTAAACATAGTGTATCAATATCTTAATATGATTCATATGTATTTAGTAAGAAGTTGTTATAACGATAATCGTTATATATATCGTTTCCGAGTTTCTTAATTCAATAGTCTCATTTTTATGTATTTAACTCATTGTTAAAATACCTAATGAGATACTTACTTATTATAATATCATGTTAACTATATATATATATATATATATATATATATATATATATATATATATATATATATATATATATATATATATATATATATATATATATATATATATATATATATATATATATAACCATATATATGTCATCATATAGTTTTTAAAAGTTTTAACGTTCGTGAATCACCGATCAACTTGGGTGGTCAATTGTCTATATAAAACCTATTTCAATTAATCAACTCTTAACAAGTTTGATTGTTTAACATGTTGGAAACACTTAATCATGTAAATATCAAATTCATTAAATATATATAAACATGGAAAAGTTCGGGTTACTACATGGCCAATGTACTCAACTTGCGGTTTCGTTAGCCTTATATCCGCTTTTGCTCTTGACCGTAGGGTTGTGCGGCGTGTGGCATGATGCCTTTGCGGTGTCCACAACAAGTCCGACGGCGGAATATCCTGAATCCATCCGTACTATCTGCATACCCTATCTGGGAGATGGATCTCAATCGTAGCCCAAAATAGAATAGCGCCACGGTATGTCCACAAGTTAACATCAACTCTACACTCATCAGGTAGACGGTTGATAATTGTTCGATACGGAAGCCAAAGAAACTTCAACAACATAATAAGATATTAGTTTATTTTAATATCTACATGTAATTTATAAACTTTATATGTAGATTTATATATCTTCGTTAAATACCTCATTAGGGCGTAACGCCGACAACCCAAACCCTGAGCGACACGTACTCAATACATGTGTGGGTGTTTGTTCGAAGCTCCGACGTCCATACCACCTACATTAATGAAATAATCAAAAGAACTAGAAGTAACTATTAACTAGAAGTATATAAATTACAATTAATATACCTCACACTGTACGGTCCCTTCAAAGTATCATTAGATGTCAATACTATATTGTTCAAAAGACGTGGCGCAAGACTAGGAATTCTTGCATACACCCAATGTTGCACTAAAAGCATCGCACCATTTATGCCTGATTGGTCTGTCTTTTCAGCTGTACAACACAAATTTCTATATACATGTGCTAGCACCGCAATACCCCAACTTAAACGTTCAAAGTTAATGAGGTTTTGCACATAGTTTAACAGAGCACTGGTCGAATTACAGTCGGGGAATAGAAAGGAAGACAATGCAGCTAACAAATAAACTCTAGCCCGTTGTTGGTGAGATCTCTCAGTCTCACCAATGGGCTCATTCAACTCCGCACATAAAGCAGATATTAAGATGTGTCCTGATTTTATGTTATTAGGATGAACATCAATCCCTAAATATTGGCCAGCAAAATCAGACCATTGATCCGGCGTTAAACTATGCCATACACCTAAAGCAACATCTCCATTTATGGGTAAACCCCATAAAATTTGAACATCTTGCAACGTTATCGTTGCTTCTCCTACGCAAAACATATATACGAATATAAATAATAGAAATACAAATATATATATATATATATATATATATATATATATATATATATATATATATATATATATATATATATATATATATATATATATATATATATATATATAGCAAAACATATATATTAATATAAATAATAGAAATACAAATTATATATATTGAACACAAATTATACATTTACATATGAATTACATATATATAAAAATTAATTTAAATACAAATTAGCTATATTTTCGCAGATAATCAATTAAAATACTAATTATATTAAGTACAGATTATTTGGTTAAAAACATTTTACCAATAGGGAAGTGGAAGGTATGCGTCTTCGGCCGCCACTGTTCAGCCATCGCTGAAATAAGAGCGTGATCTAATAGTTGGTTTCCTATTCTGAAAACCTGCCCTAAACCCGTTTGTTCAATATAACGGTAACCCGTGGGTCTATAAACTCGTCTGCAGCTGCCAGACCTTCAATATGATGCCATAAACCCCGATCTGAATGTCTTGGTTTAACTTTTTCCGATCTATCAGGATAATCAGGATCTTGAACAGCACCCATAAATACCTTGTAAGCTCGGTGAGTTCCTTGAGATTGCAAAAATAATAGTGATTCGTCTAGCGGAGTTGCTCGAGGTTGGGCGGGATCCATTGCAAATTCGTGTGTATTAAAAAAATTCGTCTGTTGAAAGAATGGAGGATGGTGGAGTGATACAAACCGATGTATCAGAGGTCGGCTTATATAAAGCTTCAAACTGACAATTGAAAGGCCGATTTTGACACGTGGCAACTTTGATTCGCAGCTATTATGTCACGGGTTAGAAATAAGTGAGGAGGCGGTTGGTGCGAAAACTGTTAGGGTCAAAGGGTCAAACTGGCAAATGAAATGGCGGTTTAAGTGAGAATTTTACACGTGTCCAAACCGCCGTTTAAAAGATGGGTTTTCCTATTTTTATAATTATTCTGTTTGAAAAACCATTTCTATAATTAGTATAACAAAAAAAACCATTTTAAAAAAAAATTCCAATTTTTAGAGGGAAGACTCAAAAAATTTATAGCGCCTTTTTTCACTTTTATCTTTAAATTTTTGACAAAATTGTGTGTATGGTCCATCATGTTTGTATTAAAATGCGCGGTTAACCTTTATCTTTTTTTCGACGTAGATGACCCTGAACTATCACTTTTCGGCATGGATGACCCAACCATTAAACTCCATTAGTTTTTTAGGTTAAGTCCGATCACGTGCCTTGCTGTGAGGGCAATTTTGTCCACACACGTTTTATTATCCTCATCTTCAATTTAATCATTTCATTTATCATCTTAAATTAAAAAACCTTAACCGAGGTCAAATCAAAAATATTAAGCAAAATCAAAATCTAATCTTCTTGCTGACAAACATCTCTCTTTGAAATCTTTCGATTCCAAACTCCCATAAAAAAGGAAAAAAATTCGCTACTTAATCAACTCAATCATCCGTTACCTCCATTTAAGTGCCTAATAGACTCAATCACAACACCCAAACCTTCCAGCAAAACAAAATTAGAATACGATTTTCTTTCCTCAGCCTCAGTGAACGCCATCTCATCCATACCTTCACCAATATACCAATCCAATTTTCATAAACCCTAAACCATTTCGTCGATTCAATTCCTACCAAATTAATTCATCATCATCCTCAACAACTTCTTATAATGATATTCAGAGTCATGAATCTATGAGCATCGACAACCTTAAGCGATTCATCATACTCAATTAAGAAATTGGACTGGTTCATTTCACGCATGTATCTTTTTTGTGTAATACTTTATAGTTATATAAATACTTTATAAAGGTACTTATAAGTACCTTTTTAATCACAATCACCTTCGTGAAATCAAACTCAATAGATCTATGACGCCGCCATTGTTGTCAGCTCTTTAATTGACTAGATCTATGAAACGACTTTGATGAGGATCTATCAAGAATCTTTTCCTTAAACAATGGGAATTGCCGGAAATCTATAACGACAACCCGGTGTTATTCTACACTATATCTGAAAAATTGTTGGAGGAGGTGGGTTGCTGGAATCTTCATCTTCGCTTCTTGATTTTAGATAATGGGGGGAGCATGTATCCAACGTTGATGGTTATTGGAATTTGGAATTTCATATATTGAAATTTGATATATTGGAATTTGATCAACTTATGAACAGGGGATGATATATCCAGATTAATGTTTGATTTTGTTTTGTATAAAAAACCTCATGAACAATAGAGTTTGAAGGGATTATAAGTAGAGTTGGAATTATATTTTATTCGATGCTAATATATTCAAGTATTTGGATTTAATTTTGCTTATTACTTTTTGATTTGGGGTAGATTAGGATTTTTACATGTGTGGACAAAATTACCCTCACATGCATTGCATGTGAGTGGACTTAACGTCTAAAAACTAATGGAGTTTAATGGTATGGTCATCCATGCGAAAAGTGATAGTTCAAGGTTATTTAGGTCGAAAAAAAAGATAAAGGTTAACAGTACATTTTGATACAAATATGATGGACCATTCGCACAATTTTTTCTAAATTTTTTGCCATTGTGCCATTAGATTTAGATAATCTAAATAAATAAACGAGTGGTATTATAATTTATGTATTGATATTGAATTCGAGATAATTAGTCACATTATATGAAATATAGACTAAGAATATCAATATCAATATCAATTAGTAAATTATTTTGAAATTGATATATGCAAAGCAATTATGATATGCTATAGGCCTATATGAATCATTTTTAGGGCGATTTTTTGCGACTTAGACGTCGTTCGTTATTTTTCCCATTTGATCCTTCTTGTTAATTTATTGATTCGAGTGGGTGTTTGGTTATGGGAAAATCATCGGCAGGAAAAATAAGAAAGCTTCTAAAACCACAACTACGATTCTAAGAAGTCGTACGATTGAAGGTGAAGATTATATGTGATGATTATGAGGAAACGAATTCCGATTCGTGATTATGAGGAAATGAATTCCGATTCGTCTGAAAAACAGTAATCGAAATCAAAAAAATAGGAGACGGCTCCAGCTAACAATATGGACTATGATCTACGGTTGGGAAATAAGGATGATGATCGTCAAAAGAGTTTGCATGATCATGATGTTGATCTTGACCGACTAAAACCTTATACGAAAGAAAACATCATTATTGTGGATAGGTGCATATAGATAAAGAATTTTAACTTTGATTTTTTTATAACTTCGCTAATTTAAAGAAATCATAATTATCCTTGCAAATATAAATAACTAACAAAATTTTATTATCCACGTAGAAAAGAGAATTCTCACCGCTTTACTTTAAGCTCATCTTTAAATGTATGTCTTATTTTCACTAATTGTGAAATTTTTTAATATACTTCAGTTTTTGCCACACACAAAAAAAAAAAAAAAAAAAAAAAAAAAAAAAAAAACAATTGTTTGAAATCAAATTTATTGGTTAAACATAATGTTAAGTTATAAATAATTAACTAAACTTTATCATTCATGTACTAGTCAAACTTTATTATTCAAGAAAATTACATAATATTAATTAAAAATTTGTAAGAAAACAATTATGATATGCCCACTAATATAACGTTGGTTAATCGTATATATGAAATTGTGCCAATAAAATATGTGTAGTTTAATGACAAATTATTTATGCCACTAATATATATGGCCATTAATGGTATATACAAAATTGTGCCACTATAATATTTATACATTCGTAATGATGTTGATGTTATTATTGTCAATATGTACGCCCCGCATAATGAGTTTGAGAAGAAACAAATTTGGTTCCATATTTCAAAATTGGTCACTAAATGGAATGGGCCTGTATGTGTGTTGAGGGACTTTAACTCAACTCTTTTTCCAAATGAAAGGTTGAGGGAAGAGTTACATTTTGTCAATATGGCAAATTTTAACGAATTCATTTTGAAAAGTAATCTTATTGACCAACAAATTCAAAATGAGATGTTTACATGGGACGGACCCGATGGTAAAAAGTCAAGGATTGACCGGGTTTTAGTTAATGTTGAATGGTTAAATTTGTGGCCGGGTGCGGTTTTAATTGCGGGTCATAGGAATACTTTGTTGGAAAACTATAAGGTTTGAATTGAAATTAATTGTTTTGCTAAGTAAATGTACAAATTAAATATCATTTGTTGTAACTAAATATGACCATTTATTATGATGCAACTTATAAGTTTTTAACTTCTATTTTATTAATAAAATTAAAACTATGATTTATGGTCATTAAAGAAGTCCTTTGATCATCCCTCCTCCATCTATATAAATATGGACAATTCTCTTCAGGCTTTCTAATGATTTAGAGAGCTGTAGATGAGAGAAATAGAAAAGCTCTAGTGAGAACACACACACAAGTTCATTTGTAAGCTTAATCGTGTACTAGGCTTATTGGCAACCCTTTCAGGCATATGTTCAAGTCCGGCAGCACGCTGCTTCGGACCGGTGTACCCTGGGAACAGACGAAGAATCTGTTTAAGGGAATTGTGTCAAACACAAGCCCGGTTCAACCTTTAATTCGTTAGATCGTTCTATCTTTTCCTTCTTATTATGTATTTATTATATATATATTTGCTATCTGATTATTACGTTTCTGATGATACGTATAATTGTTTCTGTTTCGTATACATATTTCCTACAAACTTAAACAGATTCGTGTTCACGAAATTGATTTTTTGTTGTTGTAAGAAACTGAGTCGAAACGTTTTTGCTGCTACTTTTAGTTTTATTGCTACATGATAATGTATGCGGATATATAATATGCGATATTTATTTTATACCATATATATATGTTCTAATATATAAAACTGTAATATGAATGCAATTGGACTTTTCAGCCGAATATTTATGTTTACTAAAACTTAAATGAGATATGGTCTGTTGATTAGTTTACAGATTAAACGTATAATGGATCCCGTCTTATTCTGCGGTTTTCTATTAATAAATTTTTAGACTTTTGATTACACATATGCTCCGTTTAAATTTATACGTTTCATCATGTGTATTTGACTTGTATATTAGATATAAATATATTAATATTAATGGCTATGTGCATAATATTTAGACACATGCTATTATTTTTATCAATGTGTCATTTGATTAGATGAAGCCAAAATAGTGCGACTAATAAGGAATCAAAACGACCTATATAAGTCGTATATGCATCATGATTTTTTTTGATTGCGGACTTTGAATTATGGATCATGGACTCTTGTTATGATTTATTTCTATCACACGTATCGAATTACGGAGTATTACTTTATATTAATTGGCATAACATGATGCGGTTCTTAATCAGGCAGAAAGACCTGAGAAGTTCACTTGTGTAAACTTTAAGCGTTGATAAAAAAAAAGGATGTTCTTTTATCTAACAACGCTGAACCTTGTGAGGTTCTTGACTGAACTGCTTCCCAAGTTGCTGAAGGGAACATGATGCTCAAATTGTGAGCGCAGGTTCAGGCTTGGAATCATTCAAATTCCTTGTGCTGCAACTATGTCTTGAATGACATGGTCGATTCGTTATATAACATGTATTCAAACGGTTGTCGGACTGTTTTCGAACATGACTTTAATCAGGTTTTTTGAAATGTTTACGGGCCATTTCCGGATTGCTTTTGGACTGTTTTTCAGAATGTTTTCAAACAATATTCGAGACTGGTTTTATACCTGTTTGGTTTAATCATTTGTGTTAAACGGATTAGTTTATTCGTTTGTGTTAAGTGGTTTAGTTTAACCGTTTGTGTTAAACGATATAGTTTAACCGTTTGGTTGAAACATTTTTGCATTGAAACGTGTTTGGTTTACGTGGTTGGGTTTAAACCTGTTCGGTTTACCCGTTTAGGTTGAAACCTGCTTGGTTTACCTATTTGGTTGAAACATGATTGGTTTAACCTAGTTGAGTTGAAACATGTTTGGTTTAACTCATTTTGTTCACGGTAAAATGAAACGTTTATTTGGGTTAAAAATCTAAATTAGTTCATTTCACGTAATTGACCTGGATAGGAACTCACATTGAATAATATGTTGTATGTTCCTGAAATTCGTAAGGAATCTAGTGTCCGGGTGGTTGTTGAACAACTTTGGCGTTTAAAAAAAAAAATATAATAGAAAGTATGTTCAAAAGGTCATGTTGACCAAGAGCGAATGTGCCCTATAAATGTGAAACTTGTGTTAAAGCCAAATTAACGCGATCATCTTGGGTTGAACGAATAACCAGAACCCTTGATATGGTCCACCCGATGTGTGTGATTTGAAATCTATTCCAACGAGGAATGGTAACAAGTACTTCATTACGTTTTACGATGATAACATGAAGTATTGTGATGTTTACTTGTTGAAAAGTAAAAAAGAAGGAATTGAGAAGTTTATTGCTTATAAAAACGACGTTGAGAATAACTTGAACGGAAAATCAAGTTTATTCGTAGTGATAAAGGTGGTGAATATGTCGCACCTTTAGCTGTTTTTTGTTCACAAAATGGCATTAGACATGAATTCACTACACCTTACTCACCCCAATCGAATGAGACTATTGAATGAAAAAAAAAACCTTGAAAGGTATGGTGAATGCCATGTTGGTAAGTTCTGGTGTAAGCCAGTAAATGTGGGGGGATGTCATCCTTATCGGCAAACTATCTTTTAAATAAGATACTTCAAAAGAAAAGAGATGAAACCCCATACGATTTATGGTGGAAAAGAAAACCATCCTATGAGTACCTCAAAGTGTGGGGGGTGCCTATAAAAGGTAGTTGTTCCATTACCTAAGGCACAAAATATAAGATCAAAGATTGTTGATTGCATATTTATCAGATATGCTGAACACAGTAGTGCTTATCGCTTCCTTGTGCATGAATCCAAGATTTTGGATATACACAAAGGTTCGATACTAGAATCAAGAAATATTTCATTCTTGAAAATATATTTCCATACATTATAAATGAACTTGGAAGTTCGTCTAGGATAGATGATGATGGTGTTGAAGATGAGACACCTAATGAGCTAGTTCAGGAGGAACTAGTAGAATTAAAGGAACATCCTTGATAAATGGCATACGCTTATAGTGGAACTAATACTGAATGTATAAAAAGATATACGTGATATTCAAAACCCTCTTAAATGGTATATTTAAGGTGGTGCTTAAGTGTATGAAGTTGGTTTTGTCATGATACAAGGGATATGGTATGTCGTTCCTTGTGAGAAGAGCTATGGAGAATATGAATGATGCGTCTTTTATTCTCATGATTTGGTTTTGAAGTCTATGGCATACTAGACTTAGAGTTGTTAATTATGATCATCTGCAGAGATCAATTAACAACTAATTTTTCATTGTGTTGAATTTATCTAAAGACAAAATCGTTTTCATTCAGTAATAGAAGGATTTGATATTTTGTAAACATCATTGATGATGTGAATTATTCACATATTATGTGAATTATGATATTGAAGATAATTATGAATATAAAGATGTTAATCTTTATTATTTTATTATCTTGAGATTTAGAATCACCTAATCAGTATTCAGATGCAAATATAATTTGAGTGCAAAACTTTTGTTAAGTTGTCTAAATTCGGCGTCTCTAGGTCAAACCTAGAATATGACCAAGAATTGCTCAAATGGGCTAAAATATGGATCACAAAAGATACAAATCTTATGTGTGGGCATTTGAACGTCTGGTTGATTAGAATCATATTATAATATCAAGTTGCAAGACATGTGGGGGAAGCTTTGAATCGACCGTAACCCTAGTTATGTGGGGGTGTCTTGTACTTTGATATCAAGAACATGATTCATATAAACATGTTTAATGTAGTCGATCCGACTTACATATGTTGTAAGCATGCTAAGTAGATACACGAATAATCCAAGTACATCTCATTAAAGTTGTATGATTAGGTTACTTTGGTACTCGGGATTACGGGTAGCATTATAACAGATATCCTGCAGTGATCAACGGTCACTTTGATGCGAATTGGATATCTGATACAAATGATTCCAGAGCGACAAGTGGGTATGTATTCACACTTGGAGGTGCTGCTATATCGTGGAAATCGTCTAAACAAAATGATTATTGCTTGATCCACGATGGAATCAGAATTCATCGCTTTAGATAAAGCTGGTGAAGAGGCAGAATGTCTATGTCAATTCGTTGAAGATATACCAAGATAGCCTAAGCCGGTGTCGACCATATGTATACATTGTAATAGCCAATCGGTGATTGGTAGAGCTCATATTACAATGTGTAATGGTAAGAATAAACATATGAGACGTAGACATAATAAAGTACGACAACTAATCTCTACATAAATTATCACTATTGACTATGTAATGTCAAAGGATAAGGTTGCGGATCCGCTGACAAAAGGCTTAAGCAGAGAGTTAGTATATGAGTCGTGCGTGGGAATGGGACTGAAACCCTTGAAAAGCTAAGTTTATATGAAGAAAAACCTAACTCAGTTGACTGGAGATCCCAAGATCTGAGTTCAATAGGACAACCTACTTGTATGAACTAGCGAAGTCACTGTGGGGGAGTTAATTACTAAACTAGTAATCCCTACACCTTTTAAATGGAGTTTACTAATTATGAGTAGAATTCCTAGTCCATTCCTAAAAGTGACATGTAAGAGGATAAGCTCATGGCTTTTAATGATTCAACTGAAATAACCATGCGTGGTTAATCAGTAGCCATTCGGTGGTGAATCACCTATGTGAGAGAGAAGTGGGGTCGCTTCGAAGGGTATTGTTGGGGCACAATACTTGATAAGCTCTCGCAGAACCAGGTTAATGTTCATGACCATAACGAACATAACTATGAGGACTTGACGTTGTCAGGGAGAGTCTTGTGTGAAGCGTATTGTCGCCTACACAAACGGCAGACGAGTTCAAAGACACCGCCGTCTACTCAGAGCCAGTAGACTAAGTGCGTTTCATGAGCGAAGGTTCAAAGGGTAACACATACCTATCGTATGCAAGATTCAACTGCTGAAAACTTTGTTGGAACTCTTGTGTTTTGGAGATCGATATGTATCCATGTTGTAAATCTATGGGTAAATGAGGTTTACCCAACTTTGGAGTTATATGTGTGTAACATATATAATCATTGTGAATAATATTTGATATTGTTATGTGGTCGGTGGCTAAGGCTTCATAACATTATATGTCCAAAGTAGATTTCAAGTGAATGAGTTAGCGATGCTCAAAGAGATGTAAATCGAGCTAATATGGATGGTGATATGAGTGATTGATAGTGTATTGGTTATCAATTTCATTCATGTGGGGGATTGTTGAAAAACTATAAGGTTTGAATTGAAATTAATTGTTTTGCTAAGTAAATGTACAAATTAAGTATCATTTGTTGTAACTAAATATGACGATTTATTATGATGCAACTTATAAGTTTTTAACTTCTATTTTATTAATAAAATTAAAACTATGGTTTATGGTCATTAAAGAAGTCCTTTGATCATCCCTCCTCCATCTATATAAATATGGACAATTCTCTTCAGGTTTTCTAATGATTTAGAGAGCTGTAGATGAGAGAAATAGAAAAGCTCTAGTGAGAACACACACACAAGTTCATTTGTAAGCTTAATCGTGTACTAGGCTTATTGGCAACCCTTTCAGGCATATGTTCAAGTCCGACAGTACGCTGCTTCGGACCAGTGTACCCTGGGAACAGACGAAGAATCTGTTTAAGGGAATTGTGTCAAACACAAGCCCGGTTCAACCTTTAATTCGGTTAGATCGTTCTATCTTTTCATTCTTATTATGATTATTTATTATATATATTTGCTATCTGATTATTACGTTTCTGATGATACGTATAATTGTTTCTGTTTCGTATACATATTTCCTACATACTTCTGATCATAACCCTCTTGTATGGGGCAAAAAAGCTCCTTTTTTGGGGTCCGAGACCATTTCGTTTCTTTAATGGGTGGTTCGACATTCCTAAGTTTATCGATGTGTGCAAAAGTTTTTGGCTCTCTTATGAGGTTAATGGGTATTCGGCTTATGTGGTGGCTCGTAAATGCAAGTTATTAAAGAATGACTTAAAAGTGTGCAATAATGCTAATGTGGTGAAAGATAAGTTGGAGTTGGCTTCATTAGAAAGTCAAATTTATGATTTAAAGAAACTTCAAGAAGTAAGAGATCTACTGTCCTTTGAAGTGGTCAAGTTGGTTGATTACAAACAAAAAAGAAAGAAGTTATAGAAACAAGAAGATAGGAAACGAATGATGCAAAGTAGGATGAATTGCTTACGATTAGGAGACAAAAACTCAAGGTTTTTTTCATGTAATGGCGAAAATTCGAAACAATGCTGCTATGTTATCGGGTATGCAAATTAACGGTTTATGGGTTGAAGAGCCCTCTGTTATTAAAGATTATGTGTTGGGGTTTTTTTCTAATTTATTTTCAGCCCAGTCTGTTTACACAAATAGGCTGGAGTGGCGACTGTTGGGCCTCAACAAAATCGATCAGCAGCATGCCTGTTTCCTTGAAGAGATGTTTAGTGAAAGTGAAGTTTGGAATGTAATAAAAAATTTCGATGGTAATAAAACTCCGGGTCCCGATGGTTTTTCTATGAAGTTTTTTAAGAAAGGGTGGAGTTTTCTTAAAGAAGACATTATGTCCATCATGCTACAATTCCATGTCAATGCAATGTTTCCTTGCGGGTTTAATTCTTCTTTTATTGTGCTCATTCCAAAGTCCAATTGCCCCAAAATGATCGAACATATGAGACCCATTAGTCTTATTAATGGGCCATATAAAGTCATTGCCAAAACTATTGCCAATAGACTTCGATTGGTAGTAAGCAAAGTGATAAGTATCAATCAGAATGGGTTCGTTCCGTCTAGACTCTTGATAGATGGAGTGATGTTAGTTAATGAGGTTTGGCATTTTGCAAAGAAAAAACATAAAGGTGTGGTGTTCATAAAAATTGACTTTGCAAAAGCATACGATTGTGTTTCTTATTCTTTCTTGTTGGAAGTGTTACAAAACATGGGTTTTGGAGCAAAATTCATAAGTTGGATAAAAACTTGCATCACTAATGTTAACTTTTCGGTCTTGTTAAATGGATCGCCTACAAAAGAAGGTGAGATGAAGAGAGGTTTAAGGCAAGGTGATCCGCTTTCGCCTTTCCTTTTTATCATTGTTACCGAAGTCCTTAGTAAGTTATTGTCTAATGCTTTACAAAGTGGGAGCTTAAAAGGGGTGTGCTTTGATAACCACAATAGTGTCAATCATTCTCAATATGCCGATGACACTATTATCTTAGCTCATCCATCTATTGAAGAAATGCTTTGTATCAAACAAATTCTAGATCGATTTTATGAGGTTTCCGGTCTCCGAATAAACCCTTCTAAAACTGTTCTATATGGGGTTAATGTGCCAAGTGAAGAGTTAAAATTGTTTGCGGATATCTTTGAATGTAATGTGGGGTCTTTTCCGTTTGATTTCCTTGGAGTGCCTATTGGGGCAAAGATTAATAGAAGTTTGACATGGAAACCGATTGTGAGTAAGGTCAAAAAGAAATTATCGGGATGGAAAGGAAGATGTCTTTCGATGGGTGGTCGACTTATTCTAATTAACGCGGTATTATCAAGTCTTCCAACTCATTATATGTCCATTTTTAAAGTGCCCAAAGCAGTGTTATCAAAAATAGAATGTTTAAGACGAAACTTTTTGTGGGGTGGTGACTCTTCGAGAAAGAAAATGGCTTTAGTAAGATGGAGCAAAGTATGTCTCCCGAAAGAGTGTGGAGGGTTAGGTATTGTTCCTTTAAGATTAAAAAATCTTACTTTGTTGGCAAAATGGTGGATCAAGTTTAATAACAACAAAGAAACAATTTGGCATAATATTGTGTCCAACTCTTTCATTTCAAGTCCTTCTGATGTATGCACAATGGGTAATCTTCTCTCAGACTTGTCTATTGTCAATCGCTCTAAAGTTTCGTTGGTATGGAGGGATTTATTAAAGCTTCAAAATATGGAAGAGATCTTCAATATTATTAGTCCTCAAAGTTGGAAATGGAAAATTGGAAAAGGCTCTAATGTTTCTTTTTGGAACGATATATGGGTGGGTGTTCCAAAGTTGAAGGATCAATTCCCGAGCCTATATCTTTTATCTTCTAAAAGAAATGGGTCGATTGCGGATAATGGTCATGTGAATGAAGTTGGACAAATGGTTTGGGATTTGGGGTTTACGTCTCAATTAGACGCATATGAAAGTATTCAATTTGATATCTTAATGTCCTCGCTGAGTCACATAATACTTGATCAATCTAAAGAAGATGTGATTCAATGGGTTCATTCGGTGGACAAGGTTTATTCGGTAGCGGAAGGTGTTCGAGTTGTGATCTCTTCTAATTTAGTTGAAGAGGTAGATTGGATGAGTTTAGTGTGGCATAATATTGTTCCCTAAAAAATGGCGATATTCCATTGGTTGGTCATACAAGGAGGGGTTCCTGTTAAAGAAGTGTTGAGTTATCGTCGTTGCTTGAGGCCCGGTTCGGATGACAAGTGCGGGTGGTGCGGGATTCATGTTGAATCGATTGATCATTTATTCCTCCATTGTTCATGGTCTCATCATATTTGGTCGGCTTTATTCAATTGGTGGAACGTGTCTTGGATCATCCCGTCTTCTATGCTTGAATTTTCTAGTGATTGGATCAATGGGATGGGTATTAAGGCGGCCAACTTTTGGAGTTTAATAGGCCCGGTCACGATTTGGGCTATTTGGCTTGCGAGAAACGAATTGGTGTTTAATGGTGTATACTCTTGTTGGGCCGCAACGGTTTCTCGGATTAAGCTTAAAGTTTTCAATGGCTCGTTAACGCGAAAAAGTGTGAGAGTTATCAATTTTATATGTGGAGCTTTCAACCTTGGAGTTTAATGTAATTAGTTCATGCTTACTGATGTTTTTGCATAAGACAGTGTATGTATGAGATTGTAATGTATGGCCTACAAGATCTTTTATTTTTGCTTGATACAAGTGGGCAGTAGCATTGTAAGCCCTTTGTATGCATGTGTTCCTTAGCTTTTCACAATTTGTGAAAAGTTTTTCTAATATATTTCTTTCAGTTTATTGCCAATATATATATATATATATATATATATATATATATATATATATATATATATATATATATATATATATATATATATATATATTGGTAGGATCAACAGGGAAGTAATTATTCGGGGGAAGCAAAAACTTTTTTTTTTTTTTCGTTTTTTGAAAACACTTTGTTCACGAACATTATAGATGAGATGAAAATATTAACATTTAGTAGAGACACTTTGTGATAAATATTTTTATTTTGACGGGAAAACGCTCGAAGAAGTAATATATAACAATTATCGTGTTTTTCGAGCGTATTTTGAGGTTTTAGCTATTGGGGTTTAGATATTAGGGTTTATATATATATATATATATATATATATATATATATATATATATATATATATATATATATATATATATATATATATATATATATATATATATATATATATATATATATATATATATATATATATATATATACATTAATGACATTAAATATATGTGACACTGATATACATATGAAATAATGGCATATATGAAGTAATGCTACTAAAATATAGGTAGATAAAATCGAGACAGATGAAATAATTTTTTAATATAAACATTGAAGTGTAAAGTAGAAAGTATAACTAACGTGGATACCATACATATGCGGCAGGCGAATGATCTATGGAGTAATATAAGAACTTGGCTAGATACCTCGATGCCAGTGTTTGATTCTTGAAAAACTTTGATGCATGGTTTCAACAGTGGGACAAGAATGCGATTGCAAAGAACAAAATTTTGGCTATTATAGCTACCACTCTTTGAATGTGTTGGCGTTATACGAATGCTATCATTTTTAATGATAAATCTTTGAATTGTAGTTAGTCATTATGATTTACTTGTTATGTATTCTTATTCTTGACTAAATCATGGAGACCATTTAGTTTCTAACTGAAACTTATGATTGTCATGTCCCTTGTAATCCTCCTTTAATTTCTTGCTATGGAATTTATATTAATATACACATCCTTATTTCGTTCAAAGAAATATGATATAAACAAGCAGGGTGGTCAGCTGCGTGTTGTGACGGCCACCCCTCTGCTCCTTACGGGAAACTTTTTTAGTATCTAACTATATAATTTTATTTAAAAAAAAAAACTTTAAAGTTAATGAGCCTAACATAATCTAAGAGACAATAATTCGTTTCAACATACCAAACACTTAATACAATTGTATATACGTACTGTTTGATTGATTAAAAGTGAAAGTAAATAATTATTCTGAAATACTATGTATATATAAAAACGAAGAATATTCATCTGAGTCCAAGTTTTATCTTGGGTTTGAGGGATTTAATTTCAGCCCTAAGATTGATGCTGATCAATGGTCTAACTTGATTAAATATAGGTAATTTTAGGCGGAGGGGCATTTTTGTCCATTCACTGCATATTTTTTACAACCACACTCAAACCCTCGTTCATTCCTCATTCCACTCTTCTCATTCCAGTCGTTCATTCTCTCATTCTCAATCGCCATTCTAGGGTTTCTCTTCTATCACGATCATCTAAATCGCCATCAACAATCAAATCGATTCATTAGCTTATAACATTCATCAGTAATTGATCTATCATCAATGGTGAAATCAAAGGATTCTTCGATTTCAAAATCTTCTTCGACTAAAAAACCTTCTTCGGCTAACAAGCAAACTAAGGCTGAAAAACAAGCTCCGGTCAAAGCTACAGGTAATTTTACTATGTTTTATTGAATAATCAATCAAGTGTTTTTTCTATTCCTTTGATTTTTTAAATTTTTTTAGGGTTTTAGTGATATATGCTTCGTTTGTTGTTTCTCAAATCACATGTGATTTGTTTGTGATCATTGTATGTGTGTTATTTATCAATATATGAGTTGCATTTGTTGTTGTTGAAAAATCAGTATACAATTTTATCATCATAATGTATTTATTAGGGTTTTTAATCACCTGTGATTTTTACGGAAATCAGTTGGTTGTATCATTTAGATGTTACCAAATGCCATCACATGTGATTGTTTTTGTTTTAATGTAACATTTAGGTTTTTTTATACAATATTTTTTATGAGATTGTAATTTATATGGTTTCAATCACTTGTGATTATACAATGAAATTACTTGAAAGTCACTATTAGATGTTAACATGTAGTTTTGTTGTTGTTGAAATTACTTAGATGTTAACAAATTCCATCACTTGTGATTCTGCATTACCAATCACTTGTGATTCTGCATTGCCAATCACTTTGTGGTTTCAATCACACGTGATTACAAATAGATGTTAACAATCGACCTCATCTGTGATTTGTTTGGTTTAGATATTGCTTCGTGTTTGTTTCTACAATCACATGTGATTTGTTTGTGCTTTCTATATTTTATTCAGCAATCAATCAACTGTTTGTTCTATTACAGTGTTTTCTTATTTTATTTTTAGGTTTTTTAGAGATATAGTTCTTCGTGTTCATGTGATTTGTTTGTGATTATTTATGTGTGTTATTTACCAGTATTAGTTACATTTGTTGTTGAAAAGTTCACTATACAATTTTTGTCATCAGAACGTAATTGTTAGGTTTATAATCACATGTGATTTTTACATAATTACCAAATTCCATCAGGTTGTAATTGTTTAGTGTTTTTAATCACATGTGATGTTTCTGTTTTAATGTACCTTTTAGGGTTTTTGTAATCAGTTTTTCATAGTTTTAATGTTTTAATCACATGTGATTGGCAAAGCAGAATCACATGTGATTGGCCAAAGCAGAATCACCTGTGATGTTTTTGTTTTAATGTACCATTTAAGCAGAATCACCCGAAATCAGTTTTTCATTATTTTAATGTTTACCAAATGCCATCACAAGTGATTGTTTTTTGTTTTAATGTGCAATTTAGGGGTTCACTTACTCCTGCTAAAAAGGAATGCGTGAGCAAGCTTGGGCTTCGTTCTTTGTTAGACTTTAACATTGAACAACTGCCCGGTAACATTGCCTACTTTTGCGTAGACAATTTTGATTGTGATGCTATGGTGATTAGGACTTCGAAGGGTGATATCAAGGTTGACTCTGAAGCGGTCAAAGATGTGTTTGGCTTTGAAGATGTCGGGGTTGATTTAGATACCTTAGATGTTATTCCTGGCAGCGAATTTGTTCAAAGTTGGTTTGATCAATTTCCAACTGAATCGGGTATTCGTGCAGCGGGACTCTTGAACTTGCACCAAAGTTTGATCCTGAAGAAGAAGGTGGAGAGGGTTTTATACGAATTGAAGATGAACAGGATAACATTGGTTCAGTTGAGGTATTATATGTATTTTCCTTTTATCTACTATGTTTTGATTCTGGTTTTGCCAATCAAATGTGATTCTGCTTTGCCAATCACATGTGATTCTGCTTTTCCAATCACATTTGATTATGCATTTCCAATCACATGTGATTGTGCTTTAACTTACTGCATCACCTTATAATCTAACGTTTGTGCCTTATATGCAGGACTATTGTCGAGTTATCAAGGAGAAGTTCAAACTGGTTGATGACTTGAAGATGTTTTTGTCAAAAAAATTACTGAAGGTTTGAAAAATTATCCCAACGAGAAGACTTTGATATATTATCAAAGTAAAATGAATGAAGTTTTTAGAATGGTTGAGGGTGTTGAGGTGAAGGTACCGATGATGAGAAGAAGGAAAATGATGAGAAGAATTTAAGAAATCTCATGCGAATGAAGACTACATGATGGTTGTTCTTTATGCACAAAAATCAAGAGTTGACCGTATTGAAAAATCAAATGAGTTGTTAGAAAAGTGAAGTGTTTTGTGGAAAATAATTCCAGATTGTATTATTGTTGAGGTTATTTTTTATGTGTTAATAAATATGTTATTTTGTTAGCCAATCACTAGTGTATTTCTTTTCTATCTACTATTGTTGGATGGCAAATGACAGTAATGGTTTAGATCAGGTTATGTTTGTTAGCCAATCACTTGTTATTGTTGGATGGTAAATGACAGTAATGGTTTAGATCTTAATTTCTGTATTTCTTTTCTATATACTATTGTTGATGATTTTCATTGTTGATTGTTTATTAATTTTTATTAAACAGGTACAAGTTATGTTTTGTTAGCCAATCACTTGTGATTTTGCATTTGACAATCACTTGTGATTATGCATGCCAATCACTTGTGATTATGCCAATCACTTGTGATTTTGCATGGCCAATCACTTGTGATTATGCCAATCACTTGTGATTTTGCATGGCCAATCACCTGTGATTCTGCCAATCACTTGTGATTATGCATTGCCAATAACTTATGATTGTGTATATTGTGATTAATGTAATCACATGTGGTTGTACAATCCAGAATTACAAGTAATTGTAAATCACTATAACTTTATGATTATATAACAGTCCAGGGATCAAATGTGAACTTTCTGTGGAACAACATGTAAATGTAGAATATGTTGTTCTACACATGTTCTACATCAATTTTCATCAAATTGAGTTTATCGTTTAGATTTAGGGTTTAGATTTTAAGGTTTAGAATGAGTTATTTGACTAACGGTTTAGAGTTTAGGGTTTAGGGTTTAGAATGAGTTGTTTGGCTCTTTCTCGAATGTCTTCATGAAACAATTAAGAAGCCATGTGTAACTCTCGTCTGTTTCATCCCTTATCAATCCCGCAGCAACTGTGACACACCTACGGTGGTTATCTATGCCAGTAAATGGTACAAACTTGAGGTTGTACCTGTCCAAAAAGACAATCACATGTGATTAGAAACTCAAATATACCAAATAACATGTCAATCACATGTGATTAGAAACTCAAATATACTAAATAACATGTCAAAAAAGACTATCACATCTGATTAGAAAATTCAATATACCAAATAACATTTCAGTCACATGTGATTAGAAACTCAAATATAGCAAATAACATATCAAAGAAGAAAATCACATGTGATTAGAAACTCCAATATATCAAATAACCTGTCAATCACATGTGATTAGAAACAGTCAATCACATGTGATTAGAAACTGTAGTAAGCCAAATAACATACTTGTTCGTTCTGTAGTCATTGCATAAGTTATTGCATAATAAGTCACATGTGATTGAATAAGAAAACAATCACATGAACAACAAAACATTCACAAACAAAATGCATATAGTTATAGTCATTTACAACAAACAAATTGCATAAGTTATAGTGATTGAATAACTTATTGCATAGTAAGTCACATGTGATTATCATTCATATCAAAGATTACTTAACAACAAAATACATATCACATAATGTATCATCATAAAACTCAATCACATGTGATTGACTAACTGAAAATTTACAACAGTTCGGTTTCTATCTTCATTGTATTGATCATTATCACTTTATATCACAGTAATGCATTATCATAAAACACTTAACAACAAAATACATATCATAAAACTCAATCACATGTGATTGACTAACTGGAAATTTACAACAGTTCAGTTTCTATCTTCATTCTATACATCATTATCACTTTATATCACAGTAATGCATATCATAAAACACTTACATGTGATTTTTCAGTTTTTCTAACGGGAAATTACATGTGATTGATGAAGAAATTACTCAAATTCAAAGTAAATACTGTTTCATCCAAATGTAATTACATGTGATTGAAGAAGAAACAATACACATACCTTCAGCATTCTGGATTTCAATTTGTTCTTCGTCACTGATATCAATTGCTGGTTCCATTTGCTTAAATTGAAGGTGAATATCAATTGATTTTAAGAACGAATACGTATATACTTTCAATTCGGGAATGAACGACTGTTTGTGAATCGAAGTTAATGACGGTGACAGAATCGTATAATCAACAATCAGAGTGAATTAATGGTGTTAACGAGGTTAAAGATGACTTATTGTTCGTCGGAGAAACCTCAATCGCCATCGCCAGGAGCTGTTTAGGGTTTTTGATCGATAGGGTTCATGGTTTTGTTACGTACGAGATTTGTATTTGAAAAATGACGATGATACTCTCCCTGTATATTTTAGTGGTTTAATCTAATTCATTGATGAAAAGTGATCCAAGGGCTGAGGAGTGTTCCTGTGATCTCAACCTTTTCCTTGTTTTCTCCAGATTACAACTCATATAAAAACATTTAAATTGTGAGATAAAATTGAGACAGATGAAATAATTATTTAATATAAACATTAAAGTGTGAAGCAGATATGAGTGCAAGTATACCTAAGGTTGATGCCATTCGTGTGCGGTTGTGATGACCCTGAAAATTTTGACTTATTTCGAACCAAATTCTCGATATGATTTAATGTTTCCGACACGATAAGCAAAGTCTGTAAAGTTGAATCCCAAAATTTTAAACTATTCAATTACCCTTCGATTGTTCTTATCGATTCACGAACAATTATATGTAAATAGATACATATATATACTATAACTTGAAAATGTTACAAAGTGTTATGAATACGATAAAATATAATATTAATTTGGTTATAAAACGTTTGATAATACTATTATATTGGTAAATAACGAGAGGATGATTTATAGAAGTAAATGACCAAAACACTCAAGTGTATAAGTTACAATTCTAATGATATAGTTTAATGATAATTTAGAACTATATTTTGACAAAGGTACGATTCGCGAAACGTAAAATACAAGTTTTCTCAGTATACGAAAGGACGTTCGAAAAACCAGAACCGGGACATAAGTCGAGTGACGACGTACGACTTATCGGAACAAAAATTACAAGTCAACTATGCACGTGAATTTAATATAATATATAATTAATTATATAAATTAAATATATTATATTAATATATTAATATGTCGACGAACTACGAAACAATAATAATTATAATAACAATAATAGTAATAATACAATAACAATAATAATTATAATAATAATAATAATAATAATAATAATAATAATAATAATAATAATAATAATAATAATAATAATAATAATAATAATAATAATAATAATAATAATAATAATAATAATAATAAAAATAAAAGAGTTCAACCTTGAAGAAAAGCTCAAAAAGAATGCCACCGCCGGGACTCGAACCAGAGACCTCTCGCTCGTTACACTCTCCCTTAACCATCAGGCTGTTGTCTGTTTTTCTGTTTTCTAGTACCACTGAATTAATATAACCCGTATAACTGTGTTTTCCTATTTCTTCTTCTTCCTCATTCTAATTCTCAATCGACCAGACACCAAAACCAACCCTCCAACGAGTTAATTATCTGGTTTTAGGATTTTAGAACGAAGCATAAACGTTTACAGGTGATAACTGGGATTAATCAAAACAGAAAGGAAAATAATTTCTACTGTAACAGGAGGTATATGACGATAATGAACTGAAATCCAATTCTTGATTTCTAGTTTGTTTTAGTTAAAAGTTATAATACGAAAGATGTTGCAAACGGTTCCTAGAAACTATCTGAACCTTCAATTTGAATTGAAACATCAAAAAAATTTCGAATTTTTGTTATGAACACTACGTTTGACTTTTTAGAAATTATGTTTGACTCGTAAATTCGAACTCGTTTTGAAAAATTGAGAGCTGTAACTTTTCAGATAGATTCAATAAAAGGTTCCTAACAGAATTGTATCAATAGATTTTGAAAACTAAATCGAATTCGAGTTTTTGGCAATTAAAATCTCAAGAACAGAGTGTTGTCTGTTCTTCTGCCCAAATTCTGTTAAATTCGATTAAAGGAAAACGGATTGAAGTGGTATTTGATAATAAGAATGAAAGAACTGCCTCAATTTAATAATGTCCATAAATATCACGTTTGATTCCTAGTTAAAGTGATCGACAGCTTGTTATTGCCAGGAAGAAAAATAAAAATAAAAATAAAAGTAGATAAAGACCTACAACAGATTTTGTATTCTTCCTGTGATTGATTCCTAATTTGTACGAAATTGTAGACAGGAAAACAAATTACTTACCAACTGATAGATACACGTAACAGATTCTAGGATTCTTTTACAAATATATATTTTATAGGATTATTAGTAATAATTAGTAAGTATTTTATTTATAATAATATTAATTAGTAATTATTATTTTATTAATACAGATTAATTAAATAGAAACACTAAAAATAATAACAATAGAAATACTAATTTTATAAATGATAAAAACTTTAGATTGTATTACTTTCTAATAACAAATATAATGATAAAGATAATAATTTATAATAATAATAATTCTTAATAATAATATTTAATAACAATATTAATAATCATCATAATATTTAAAATTAAAATTTTATTATTAGTTATAATGATATTAATAATGATATCAATAATTTTATTATTAACTTTATTAATAACACTACTAATATTAATATTATTAATGATAATAATAATATTAATAATAAAATTTTTACATATCTAATTTTGTTTATATTAATAGTACAGAAATTAGTATAAATATTAACATTACAAAAGTAATGATCTTAATATAACATTTATACTTTGTTTTGTAACTACTTATAATATATTAACTTTATATTTTATTACTTCCGTATTACTTATTCCATATAATAACGTATTTGGATATTTAACATTTATATATTTTTATATATTACAGTATAATAATTATTAATAGCAATCGTATATATATATATATATATATATATATATATATATATATATATATATATATATATATATATATATATATATATATATATATATATATATATATATATATATATATATATATGTGATTTCATTTTATATTATACCTAATTGTTTTGTATCATATTTTACATGTTTAATTCTATTGTTTATTTTATAATTTCAAATTATTATATATATTTACATTTATATATATATATATATATATATATATATATATATATATATATATATATATATATACATACATATTTATTTACAAACAATTGTTCGTGAATCGTCGGGAATAGTCAAAGGGTATATGCATTCATGAAAACAGTTCAAAAATTTTGAGATTCATTTTAATAGACTTTGCTCAACGTGTCGAAATCATACAAAGATTAACTTTAAATTTGGTCGGAAATTTCCGGGTCGTCACAGTACCTACCCGTTAAAGAAATTTTGTCCCGAAATTTGAGTGAGATGGTCATGGTTAACAATGAATATGTTTTCATGACACATACGAGTTGAGATTTGGAGTTTTATCAATATTGAGAAATATAGATAAAATAATTTGATTCTTCGAAGAGTACGAATGAAACTATCACAAAAGATTGAGATGAGTAAATACAGATTTTTCTTAAACGTTGACATAGTCACGGTTGATTTCCGGAATTCAAGGGATTCAAAAGGAAATCTTGGAAATCTATAAGATCTGATTCTTCGGCGAATAAGGAAATTAAGATCTCTATTATTAAATACGGTGATCTGCCTTGATTACTCTGTCTGATATTTCCATTATAAATTAAACTTTTTCCGTTCTAATATTTTCCATCACTCCCATCCTTTTATACTTTAATTTATATTTCTAAATCATCAGTCAATATGCTTCATCCAGTTTTAATTCTGGATATATTCCTGACCTTCATATCAAACATTCTCCTTTTTCATCTACTACCGGAGGAATCTATTCACTTCTACTATTACCTTGGGGTTATAGTGTTTTTAATTCTTCTGTGTCTTTATATTGCTATACGCATTGATATACACAGTTTGTAATTCCTGTGTTGCTGTTGGGCTTTATATTTTTCCTTATATTTAGAAGTTCCATGCTTGTGTTTTCTCTTCCCAACTTCAAGTCAAGCGAATAATGGTCCAGAATTCGTAGGTATGAAGTTTTGAATGAACATGACTAACGTTCTAAGAGAAAGATTGTAATAGCACAATCTTGATTGGTTACATTATCAGAATTCAGGAGAAAAGATAGGACCATCAAGAAAATATGTTCTTGATATGTTTATAGATTAGATGGAATGTAAGAGTCGTGTAACATGGCACATGATGACGTTAAAATCTGTAAATCATCACGTTCCATTAGAAACTCAACATGACTTACTGTAATATAATCACGTTGATCAAGTGTCATTATATTATACTAACTCATGCATCAGTTCCCAACATTACTTCAATAACATTCATATTTTAAGCTCGAAAGTTTACAGAATATAGAAACTAACAGTTTCTATATAATGTAACACAGATAGCACGCAGAGATTAATGGTTTCAGATAAGAATAGTTATGAAAATATCTTCAGAAATATCGAAGATATTTATGACGATATTTTAGAATTTCTAAGTTCGATGGTTGATGAAGAAGGATTTTCCGCAAGATTTTAACATGAGTACGGATCAAGATATTCGTTGAAGTTTTCCTCGGATCTAAGTTTACCTGGATTCTTTGAATATATGGTATGGTCCTTATATTTGGCCTGGGTCTCCTTCATGGTTTGCTCAATTTGTTTTTCAGTACCAAATTTTCTATCGAGCGTTCCTAACACTCCCTTCTTTATCATCAAAATTTTGGCCGTTTAGACCATCTATAATTTTTATGTTTCCTCTGCATTTAATGCTACGATATCTGAATCATCGGTTATCAATCCAAGTTGGTTTCAAGAGAATTGTATTTTTAGATGATTAAACACTGATGGTAATATGGTGGAATATAAAAAGTTCTCCGGTAACGTTGACGAAAGGAAAACTTATATATCAAGGTTATAATAGAGTTTATTCGAATGAAAGGTCGATGTTGATTTGCTGGAGCTGTGACAAAATTGGCTAATTTTGGAAAGTAATTGCAAAGTTATTTTTGGTAATAACAATGCCAAAGGTGTTAGCACAGATACGTGTTAAACGTTTACTCAGGTTCCGAGAGTTTTTCAGGTGCATAACTAAATGCATAAATCTTTTCTTCCGTAGATTAAATGCGATTGGTTCATCCTCTCAATTGAGGTGTTTTCAAGAATTATGAAAGGTTTGAATTGCAGATTGTAATCGTCGAGATACAAATGGGGTTTAAGATGAAGTCAAGTGGCAAACTTGAAGAAATGTTTAGTTTCATATGTTATAATCAATATTTTAATTCATTTTAATTGTCCAATGTTATTAGTCCACAGTCGATAGTCCACAGTTAACAGTCCAATAATTCATATATAATTTAATTTATAATATCCGAATTAATTAATACGTATCGTGACCCGTGTACATGTCTCAGACTCGATCACAACTCAAAGTATATATTATTGTGGAATCAACCTCAACCCTGTATAGCTAACTCTATCATTACTGCATATAGAGTGTCTATGGTTATTCCAAATAATATATATAGATGCGTCGATATGATATGTCAAAACATTGTAAACGTGTCCCGATATTTAAAGTGCGTAAAATAAATAACATAAATTAAATGACGATAAATAAAATTGCGAGAATAAAAATTGCGATAATAAATTGTGATAAATAAATTGCGATAATTAAATTGCGATAATTAAAATTGCGATAATGTAATAGGGAATTAACAGTTAGCTAGGAACAGTTAGCTAGGATTTTGTTAGCGTTGATTCTTAACAAAATTTCTCATATTTAATTTGTTTGTTTCTAACAAATTTTTAGTTTGTCAAATGTTTTCTTCATTATGCCACTTGTTGGATTCTGATAGGTCAAAATTCAAATATGAAATTGAATGAAAATGGTTATCCTGCGGTGAACGGATACGTATATCTGTGGATGTAAGTAGGATAGTAAATGAACGTTGAATCAGATTCGAAGAATGTACAGTGTAACTTATCAATGTGAAATCTAAATATTTCTCGGGTATTACCTACCCGTTAAAATATTTTCACCATTAATCGTTTGTACAAAAGAATTTTTAATTACAATCTTTATGAAAATATACTTACATATATATTCTCTTCAGATGTAATCATGGATTTAATGAGTCAATATGATATTAAACTCATTTGATTTACCGTTAGAACAAGAATATATAATCTCTAGAACATTAGAGATTACATAATCGTCATGTCATATGAAGATAAATGAGGTAGAAAGATACGTATATCGAAGATCATACTCGAAGTACTGAATGAGATGTTGAGGCGTGTGATGTTGATGGTACGGGTGGTGCGGTTGATGTCGGTGATGTTGTTGAAGCTGGTACGTTTTGCACCATAATTTTCCAAGGCTACAACTCGGGCGCGAAGTTCGTTGACTTTATTACTCCAGGATGATTGTCGGTAGGAACGAGTGAATGAATAAGGTTTAGAATTATGGATAGAATATAATCGTGTCGAGCTACTCTAGAAATTAGGCTTAAAATGGTGTTTCGGATAGGTACGCCGGTAAGCGCTTCAGGTTCATCGTCAAGAGGTGAATTCGGTTGGTGGAAGGGATCGCCTTCTTAAAGTCTCCATTGATTAAGTCGACTACGAACCCATCAGATGAATTGGGGATGGTTGTTTGGTTGAATTCATTCTGGTGACGCTGCTTTCGGAGCTTAGGTAAAACTCCATATCGGAATAGCTTTCGAAATCCGAGGAATTCGAACTGGTTGAGGGATTCATCTCGTACGATCAGATGAAGGATTTTCGATAAGAAATAGATTATAGGATGTAAATTAGTACCCTGCAATACATAATTTACATATGCATATATAATACTAAAATCCCATAAGTTACGGAGGAATCTACGGAAGCTGCCAGGCAAAGGTAACAATAACAGATACGCTAAGATATGAATTTATCTATACACTGTCTATTCAATAGAGGCAGTAAGACGTGTCTAGACTTTAAGGATGATAAGCAATTAATTTTCGACACTAAATGATAAGCAAAACTTTTGACATGTAGACACGGTCGAAGTCCAGACTCATTAATGCATCCTAACAACTATCAGTTAGACACACTAATGCAAGACCTGGTTCGCTAAGACCACTCTGATACCAACTTTCATGACCCGTCCTAATCCATCTGGATGAATACATTACATTTGGTTACATCGCGAGGTACTTGACCTCTATATGATACATTTTACAAACATTGCATTCGTTTTTAAAAGACAAACTTTCATTACATCAACAGTTGACGGCATGCATACCATTTCATAATATATCCAACTATAATTGACTTAGTAATAATCTTGATGAACTCGACGACTCAAATGCAACGTCTTTTGAAATATGTCATGAATGACTCCAAGTAATATCTCTAATATGAGCAAATGCACAGCGGAAGATTTCTTTAATACCTGAGAATAAACATGCTTTCAAGTATCAACCAAAAGGTTGGTGAGTTCATAGATTTATCATAAAACAATAAAATTCATCATTTTGATAGACCACAAGATTTAAATCATGCATGGTACAAATGGGCCCGAATCCTATACCCACCTGTTGTGACGCCCCGTACAAAACCATCGTGTACGGTTCGTCAATCAACATGATCATCACAAGGTCAAACACTATATGCTGTTTGAAAACCGATTTGCATTCATTAAAAAGATAACGTTTTACAAAGATAACATGTCATAAGACTTATTACAAACCATTGTTCCAAAAAAAAAAAAATAAGTTTACGAATGCAAAACATAAGTTTCATAATTTGAGACATCTCTAGTAATGCAGCGGATAACTAGTACAGTAGGTCCATAACAGCAATTCAATAACAGCATGACAGCAAGTGTAACAGCATGACATCAAGTCTAACAGCGGAAGCAATAAATCTCTAGGCACCTGAGAAATACACGCTTAAAAAGTCAACACGAATGTTGGTGAGCTATAGTTTAAGTTGTAATAGTAACGTAAGATAGGCCACGAGATTTCAGTGCTGCAAACAGCGTATCAAAACAGTATGAAAAGTATATGCATAACCGTGGGCACCCGGTAACTAGACTTAACGTTTATAACCCTGATGTGCGAAAAGTGGTATATGAATTATCGTATGGAAAGTACCGGTTTTAAAGATTACACACACTAACGGGCAGTGTACCCGATCGTGTAGTAGTATAGATAATGGTAAAATCCGTGTATCGTTCCAAGGACAGTTATATGTGCAAATTAAGATTGTATGAACTAAATTGTGATTAAGCTAAAATAAAAGGAATCACACATGTACAAGATATTGGGTTGCCCTTTAACGATGGGCAAATCAATAAAGGAATAAGTTTAAAGACAATAATTTTTGGTATTTTAGGTTTATGAAGATGAAAGATAGTTTTTATAACAAATAAAAGGAATATGCTCATCTAGACTTTTTACCCTCGATATTGAATGTAAGTTTTGATATTAAGGCCTGATTGAATAATTATGTGTGTAAGTTATCTAATAGGTTTACTAAGAGTTCTCTCGGATAAACACGCAAACACAATAACAAGATCAAGGGTTCCCTTTTCACTATGGTTCTTGTATTTGTAATCAAACAACTATTATAAGCATGCTAATCGCCTAAATCGACCCGCCAAGAGTTCTCTTTAGCAAGTACTCAAACTAGAATTACTAAGCGAGGGTTCCCTATTACTTAGACCTTTTCGTTTGTGACTAGTTGATTAGCTAGATTAAAGACTTGAATAACAATTGTCTTTGCGTTCGCTCTACACAATTCATTCCTATTTTGTTTAACCTTTTTAATCTAGTTTACCCCCTTGGTCCGGTTTAGCAAACAATCAATCTAAGACAAGTTGATTGTAAATCAATATGATACATCAACAAGAGTTCTCTTTATCAACAACATATCAATTAACTAGATACAAATGATTTTAACAACAATAAGCATGGTTCTTAATTCAAGCTTCAATCTATCACGCATAATACATTCAATCAATAAGATTACATCCAATACCTTGGTTATTAATCTAGACAAGCATAAAAGAGCTAGCTAACAATCATATTTAAAGACAATAACAAACTGGAAATAAAGATAGAATTCATTGAACTGAAAGAATCGACCTCTTGAAGCAATCTTGGATGATGATCCTGATGATTCTTGAATTTGGATTGGAATGATGGATTAGGTGATCCTGGATTACTCCAAGGATCACCTTGAATCGTCACCTAAGCCTCTGAAAATTCTGTTTCTGTACTCCCTGGTTCGTCCCTTTCTAACTGATCTTCAATAATGAGGTTTTAAAGTGGAGAAAGTAGGTAAAAAGCACAAAAGTTGGCTGAAACCTACTACGGGACGGCGTCCTAAAAGGATGGACGGCGTCCCGTTTCATGGAGCAAGACGGCGTCCCATTTTCCCAGACGGCGTCCCAGTTTAAAGTTCAGGACGACGTCCCAAAACACTAGACGGCGTCCCGGTTAAAAGGGCTGGACGGCGTCCCGAAGCCCTGAACGGCGTCCCATTGTGCTGGAAGTTACTGTTTCGATTTCTCTTGCAAATATCTTCCATACTTCTTCCATATTTCTTAATATCTTCCATATTTCTTCAGTTACACAATGATTCTAAAGTTAACTACAATACAATGAATTATACAAGGAGACTATACAAATACAAATGGAAAAACAATGAAAAAGACTTGATATTGCGACTAATGATATATCTATTTTGAGCAATATCAAAATCCCCCACACTTATCTCTTGCTTGTCCTCAAGCAAGTCTTGTTTTAAACACTCGAATACAAAACAAAAATATGAAACACACACACATTTATTGGATCACACATTTATTGGAATCACACTCACACAATATAGTACACAAGTCCACACTAATCACACGAAACACACACGTTCTTTTGGAACACAAAACTCACGCTATATGTTACACAATTGGAACACACACTCATTGAGTTACACACACAATATATGAAACACACGCACACATTTGGATTAATCGGGAGAGGTGAACTTCGTTGCAAGTATTGAAAATTTTGGATCCTTAGGGAAAAATGGATCTTAAGAAAACGTTTTATGATTTTGAAAATGTCATGCTAGTTTTTACACTAGACACGTTTTCCGGTTTTAACCTCAAATTCCGGTTGAGGGTAACTGAAAACCGAAGTCTCGGTCGGCGATTAGCAACCTATCCGCCCCCATGATTGTAGTATCATGGAACTCTTAACCGGGCGCCCCCTGACGCGATATAAATATCGGTCTTTCATGACAATTTTGTACATTTAATATCAAGGGTTAAAACTGCGAAGACTAAGCTATCGCGCGGGACAGATCCTGCTCCAGCTTATACACCGTAATCGGTCTTGCACTGGATAGCGACTTGGATTTACCCTACCAAGTTTATTTTCGGGTTTGAAAGTTCAAGACTTACCCTTCCCACTGTACCGTATATCGTGATATGATATTGGTATGAAATGACATAGTTTAGGAAGTATGCTATATCAAGTAAGACAAGAATTCGGAAGACTTTACTTCCTTCAAGGATGGACTAGATACATCCTTTAGGTTTAGTGACATTATTCTTTTTCCTTTCAAGCCAAAAGTACTTTAAACATTTTTCTTAATAAAATTTGGTGATACTAATTCGAAAAGATTGGTAAAATCCCCCACACTTGGCTCTTTCGTTAAGACTTTTAGTTCAAAAATTTTAAAATTTCCCATTAAATTACGAAAATAAGCCAAGTTGAATACCCGCGAGAATTTATACCATCCCCCCACACTTAAGATTAAGTAATGCCCTCATTACTTAAAATCAGTAAAATTTAAATTTGAGAGGACAATAGTGTGAAAAGGGAGTTCGAAAAACCTATGTTCAAAAACCGGAGATCGTGGGATATAGGTGAGCGATGGCGCATCCTTCAGTCCTTGATCTTCATCACACAATTTCAAAGTTGATAGGTACCTTGCTGAATTTTAATGCTTGTGTCACTAAAACCATGAAAAACCTCGTGCACTTTTATTAACGCGTCATGCACTCGACTCGACCCCAGAATTTAATGCCTAGTGGGGTTAAAGTCCCCCACACTTTATCGGACGAGACGTGAAGTCGGTGGAAAAAGTTCCACGAATCAAAATAGTGGGCCAATCATTTACACCTCGGGTGGTGTATATTATATGTGATAAATCCTTTTTCAGTTTCCCGAAAAAGGATGACCTAACCCGAGGGTTAACACATGACTCCCCTCCAAGTGCGGTTTTCAGTAACACTTTTATTCTTATTGGTGGATCTTGGTCAAATGGGTCTTTAAATATTGTATTCCCCAACTTGACATCCTCTGGAATAAGCATGGACCCGCTGTGAATCTCAACTATTGAGCGGGGCTCAATTTCCAGCTTCACTTCCTTTAATTCTTCAGTTGTAGGTTCATAACCATTAGCCATGAGAACGAGTAGCAAACCGTTTTCCTCCTTTAACACAATCTCATCTATATAACTAGAAGAGTAAGAATGTAACTCCGGGAAATCCTGCAAAAGCTCAGAAAGTGGATCTAAACGAGTACATTTTTCAACAACCAGTTCGTCTTGCAAAATAGATTGTGAAGTTACAAGTTGTGGAGCTAGACTGGATTCTGTCACATTTGAATTTTCCGGAAACAGAATCAACGGTGAATAATGATCGGTAGCATGTTGCATAGTGGGTAGGGGACTCGAATGTTTAACGTTCGGATTCATGCAACATTGCCAAGACCCATAAAAACACGGGCAGAAACCTTCGGCTATCATCCTTTCTTTCATAGACATGTTTTTAATGTTAACCACAACTTCATCTTCTTCTTTCTTTTGGTACCCCTCGTTGGTAACACTAGGAGATAAATATAATTCGATTAGTTTCCTCCGTTCTACTCTCATTCTCTCACCCATTGTCATATTCCTATGGTCAACCATTTTCCTGCAACTGACAAAAACAAGAAAAGAATAAAAGCACCGACACTAAACAGTGAAAGAAAAATAATAACAAAAAATTCTACAAAAAATGATAAAATCTAAGAAAATAATAATCACAACTTAGTCAACAATTCTTATCTAGACACAACTGTCCCCGGCAGCGGCGCCAAAAACTTGATGTGCGAAAAGTGGTATATGAATTATCGTATGGAAAGTACCGGTTTTAAAGATTACACACACTAATGGGCAGTGTACCCAATCGTGTAGTAGTATAGATAATGGTAAAATCCGTGTATCGTTCCAAGGACAGTTATATGTGCAAATTAAGATTGTATGAACTAAATTGTGATTAAGCTAAAATAAAAGGAATCACACATGTACAATATATTGGGTTGCCCTTTAACGATGGGCAAATCAATAAAGGAATAAGTTTAAAGACAATAATTTTTGGTATTTTAGGTTTATGAAGATGAAAGATAGTTTTTATAACAAATAAAAGGAATATGCTCATCTAGACTTTTTACCCTCGATATTGAATGTAAGTTTTGATATTAAGGCCTGATTGAATAATTATGTGTGTAAGTTATCTAATAGGTTTACTAAGAGTTCTCTCGGATAAACACGCAAACACAATAACAAGATCAAGGGTTCCCTTTTCACTATGGTTCTTGTATTTGTAATCAAACAACTATTATAAGCATGCTAATCGCCTAAATCGACCCGCCAAGAGTTCTCTTTAGCAAGTACTCAAACTAGAATTACTAAGCGAGGGTTCCCTATTACTTAGACCTTTTCGTTTGTGACTAGTTGATTAGCTAGATTAAAGACTTGAATAACAATTGTCTTTGCGTTCGCTCTACACAATTCATTCCTATTTTGTTTAACCTTTTTAATCTAGTTTACCCCCTTGGTCCGGTTTAGCAAACAATCAATCTAAGACAAGTTGATTGTAAATCAATATGATACATCAACAAGAGTTCTCTTAATCAACAACATATCAATTAACTAGATACAAATGATTTTAACAACAATAAGCATGGTTCTTAATTCAAGCTTCAATCTATCACGCATAATACATTCAATCAATAAGATTACATCCAATACCTTGGTTATTAATCTAGACAAGCATAAAAGAGCTAGCTAACAATCATATTTAAAGACAATAACAAACTGGAAATAAAGATAGAATTCATTGAACTGAAAGAATCGACCTCTTGAAGCAATCTTGGATGATGATCCTGATGATTCTTGAATTTGGATTGGAATGATGGATTAGGTGATCCTGGATTACTCCAAGGATCACCTTGAATCGTCACCTAAGCCTCTGAAAATTCTGTTTCTGTACTCCCTGGTTCGTCCCTTTCTAACTGATCTTCAATAATGAGGTTTTAAAGTGGAGAAAGTAGGTAAAAAGCACAAAAGTCGGCTGAAACCTACTACGGGACGGCGTCCTAAAAGGATGGACGGCGTCCCGTTTCATGGAGCAAGACGGCGTCCCATTTTCCTAGACGGCGTCCCAGTTTAAAGTTCAGGACGACGTCCCAAAACACTAGACGGCGTCCCAGTTAAAAGGGCTGGACGGCGTCCCGAAGCCCTGAACGGCGTCCCATTGTGCTGGAAGTTACTGTTTCGATTTCTCTTGCAAATATCTTCCATACTTCTTCCATATTTCTTAATATCTTCCATATTTCTTCAGTTACACAATGATTCTAAAGTTAACTACAATACAATGAATTATACAAGGAGACTATACAAATACAAATGGAAAAACAATGAAAAAGACTTGATATTGCGACTAATGATATATCTATTTTGAGCAATATCAAACCCCCTGAAGGTACACTTGGTGAGTGCGTATGTTCACGAAGTATTAAACACCTGTTAAATGCTAGCGCGACTAGCCCGAGTGGGGATGTCAAACCCTATGGATCCATATCTAAGATTCGCGTTCACCGGTTCAAAGACCAATGACTAAACGTTACCGTGCTAAAGGGAATGTTTATGCCGTTGTATAACCCACACACATATAAAGTTTAAGTACTCGTGCCTAACATGTAAAATGTAAAAAGCGCATGTATTCTCAGTCCCAAAAGTAGTAAAAGTGGTAAAAAGTGATGCTATAACTCACAGTGATAAAAGCGATAAAGTCGGTAATGAAAGTACGCAAGTAGTAAGTCGGTCCGAAAGGTCGTCAACCTAAATCAAAGGTTACTAGGTCAGTAGGTTGTCTTTATAAATTCTAATAGTGCATAAAATAAGTTTAAGTGTCATCATCATCATCATTCATCATCATAAAAGCTAAGTAAGTTCGTCAAGAATAGAGATCGAAACAATAGGCTGATAGGCTGACTTCGGTCAGCTGCTACAACCTCTACGTAAATCAAAAAGACGTATAGTCAGTGGCTATGGCTCCGTATATGAGTCCCCTAACAACTGACCAATTTTCAGAATCTAACTCTTATTCTTTTGACCGAGGCGACAGTTTAAGTGCGAGTAGGTTAGAAATTTCAGCACAACGTTAATAAGGTGTAGTGACTCTCGGAGGGCCATAAATCCTAAACCGTAACTCGGATTAAGACGAGGCCTAAACGGAAAATCATCTACTCGAACCGAAATAACTGAAAATAAACTTTCCATTAGCCCAGGTGGCCTGATCAGATACAAAAGTCAGTGGACAAGTGCTCCAGTGGGGTTCTTGGTGCTTGATGCTCATCACGGTTCTCATCCTTGATGCTTGTAGCTTCAAGTGTACAACTCATTGATGGTTTAGCATCACTTTTGACCAAGATTCACCATCAATACACAATATGTTAAGACCAAGTAAGAACACAACTCATTCATGAGTCTTAGATGGATGATGAACCAAGTTTACATCATATCCTTAGTCTTAACACAATTACAAGTCACAATAACAACTAAAGCTACAAATTTTACATCAATTCAACAAGTATAAGCACAATCCAAGTCAAAAGAGGTGATGGAACTCTAAGATAAAGAGCTTGGATCCATTTCACACAAGTTACAAGGTTACAAAGCTAGAAAGCTTGAACCTTTAAGTGTTCTTGAAGATCTTGAAGCATAAAGCTTGGATCTTGAAGATACATGAAGATTACAAACAAAAGTTTGAATATTTTCAACAAAATAACAAGATCAAAGCAAAAAGAACTTAGATCTAACAAAAAGATATGAAGATTCAAGCTAGAAAGCTTGCATCTTGTTTGTTCTTGAAGATCTTGAAGCATAAAGCTTGGATCTTGAAGATGCATGAAGATTACAAACAAAAGTTTGAATCTTTATCACAAAATAGAAAGATTAAAGTATAAAAGAAGTAGATCTACAAAAGATATGAAGATTCAAGCTAGAAAGCTTGAATCTTCCATGTTCTTGAAAGATTCACGCTTGAATCAACAAGATTTAAGTAAGATCAAAGCTAAAAGGAACTTTGATCTCCATATTATGATGATGATGACCACGAAATTGAAAGGAAAAGAAGAAGGAAAAGAAAACTTACAAGAAGAACTAGAGAGGAAAGAAAGAAAGAACAAGTGTGTGTGAAAACCAAATGATCAAGTGTTGAAATGAGAGGCAAATGGCTAGTATTTATAAGCAAATGAAATGACAAGGATTGGTGACATGGCAAAGGCCATCTTGGCCGTGATTTTTGAGAGGAGAGGGAGGGGACACAAATTTGCTTTATGGATAATGGTTGTCTAAAGTGTGTACTAATGCTAGAATCCCATGTGACAAATAGATAATCCTTATCCATTATGCTAGTATGACTCATTAATTAATTAATTTATTTATTTATTTATGATTATGGGTCACTAGTAATAATACTTGGGCTAATTAATTGGGTCACTAGCTAGAGTAGGGTTGGCTTGAGCCCAACAAGGTAGAAAGTCCAACAAGACTAACTATTGGGCTTTAGCAATTAAATAAATAAAATTAAGCATCCAAAAGCCCAGGTAATTATTATTATAAAATAATAATTAATATTTTTCTGCCCAAATATTCCGGTTACGACAAAAGTCAAACATGCGCGCAGTTCGCGGTTTATTCGAAACGTTAAATAACACTAACGGTTATAAAAGCATCCGGTGAACAAGTTAAGTATCCTACGTACTCTAAGGCACGTTTTAACATATAATTGGAAGTAAACCACGTATATCAAGTTTCCAGAGTATAAAGTAACACAGTACGCACAGAATCGCAGTTTCGCAAAAATACAAGGCACAAAAGCAAGTCGAAAAAGTCGGGTCGTTACATTACCCTCCTGTTAATGGAAATTTCGTCTCAAAATTTAAGCTGAGGTAGGTGTTGGAGTCGGGAAAAGGTGAGGATACTTCTGCATCATTTGATCCTCTCGTTTCCAGGTGAACTCAGGTCCACGCTTGGCATTCCATCGAACTCGGACAATTGGAATCTTATTGCGTTTCAAGGTTTTGACCTCACGGTCCATAATTTCTACAGGTTCCTCCACCAAGTAGAGTTTGTCATCAATCGTAAGTTCCTCCAGGGGTATGATAAGTTCCGGTGGAGCAAGACACTTCTTCAAATTTGATACGTGGAAGGTAGGATGAACCGCACTCAACTGAGTCGGAAGATCTAGCCGATAAGCAACGGGTCCAACACATTCCAAAATTTCAAAAGGACCAATAATCGCGGGTTTAACTTTCCGCGCTTTCCAAAACAAATTATACCTTTCCAAGGTGCGACCTTCAACATTACTCGGTCACCCACGTTGAATTTAAAGTCTTTACATTTAAGATCAGCATAACTCTTTTGGCGATCGCGGGCCGTCTTAAGTCTTGCCTGAATCTGAGAAATCTTCTCCGTCGTTTCATGGTCTATCTCGGGTCCGGTGATTTAAACTTCGCCTAACTCGGCCAAACAAATTGAAGATCGGCACTTGGAGCCATACAACGCTTTAAAAGGTGCGGCTTTAATACTTAAATGATAACTGTTGTTGTAATAGAATTCGGCTAGCGGCAGGTACCTTTCCCAAGACTTTCCAAATTCAATAACACAGGCACGCAACATGTCCTCCAATGTCTGAATCGTTCATTCACTCTAACCGTCGGTCTATGGGTGATAAGCGGTGCTCATGTCGAGACAAGTTCCCAAGGCTTTTTGCAAAGATCGCCAGAATCTGGAAGCAAAACGGGGATCGCGATCTGAGATAATTGATAGGGGTACACCATGACGAGATACAACTTCTTTAATGTACAGTTGAGCAAGTTTCTCCATTGTGTATGTTTCTTTCATCGCTAGGAAATGAGCAGATTTGGTAAGAAGGTCAACGATAACCCAGATTGTATCGTATCCGCCCACCGTCTTTGGTAGCTTCGTGATGAAATCCATTGTAATTGCTTCCCATTTCTATTGTGGAATTTCTGGTTGCTGAAGTAATCCAGATGGCCTCTGATGTTCAACCTTAACCTTCGAACAAGTCAAACACCTTCCAACATAAGTTGCAACATCCTTCTTAAGATTTGGCCACCAATACTGTTCTTTAAGATCGTGGTACATTTTTCCGGCTCCTGGATGAATCGAATATCTCGACTTGTGGGCTTCATCAAGTATAAGGTTCCGTAGATCTCCGTAACGGGGTACCCAAATTCTTCCGGCATAACATCGGAGTCCAGACTCCTTAACCTCAAATTTAGAGACGAGAATGTTCATGTATTAACGAGATATGTTCTCCTCCTTGTGAGCCTCTTCTTGGGCTACTCGAACCTGGCTATGGAGGTTCGAATGGATGGTGATGTTCAGAGCCCGAACACGAAGAGGTACCGTTCTCTCCTTTAGACTCAGAGCGTCGGCTACAACATTGGCCTTACCAGGATGGTAATGAAGTTCACAATTATAGTCATTCAGCGTCTCAATCCATCGTCGTTGTCTCATGTTCAACTGCTTCTGATCAAAGATGTGCTGGAGGCATTTGTGATCGGTGAATATGGTACTCTTTGTTCCATAGAGATAGTGTCTCCACAGCTTCAATGCGAAGACAACGGCTCCAAGTTTGAGATCGTGAGTAGTGTAGTTTCGCTCATGAATCTTCAGCTGACGAGAAGCATAAGTAAAGACCTTCGTTCTTTGCATCAATACACAACCAAAACCATTCTCCGAAGCATCGCAGTACACAACTAAGTCGTCACTACCTTCGAGAAGAGATAAGATAGGTGCGGTGGTTAACTTTTGCTTCAGGGTTTGAAATGCTGCTTCTTGTTCGGTTTCCCAAACGAACTTCTTTCCTTTGTGAGTCAGTGCGGTCGAAGGACGCGAAATCAACGAAAAACCTTCAATAAACCTTCTGTAGTAACCGGAAAGACCTAGAAATTGGCGGATGTGAGTCGGAGTAGTGGGTGTCTCCCACTTGCTGATAGCTTCAATCTTGGCAGGGTCAACTTTGATACCTTGATCACTCACAATATGACCCAGAAATTGAACTTCCTTCAGCCAAAATTCACACTTGGAGAATTTGGCATAAAGCTGCTCTCGTCTCAAGAGTTCAAGCACTAACCGAAGATGTTGCTCATGTTCTTCTTCACTCTTGGAGTAGATGAGGATATCATCTATGAAGACGATAACGAATTTATCTAGATAAGGCTTGCAGACACGATTCATGAGGTCCATGAACATGGCATGTGCGTTGGTTAAACTGAATGGTATCACGAGAAACTCATAATGACCATAACGGGTTCTGAATGCAGTTTTCATCACATCACTCTCTTTCACCCTCAATTGGTGGTAACCGGATCGCAAATCGATCTTAGAGTAAATGCTTGATCCTTACAGCTGATCAAAAAGATCGTCAATTCTGGGAAGGGGATATTGATTCTTGATCATCAATTTGTTGAGTTCGCGGTAGTCGATACACATGCGGAAGGATCCGTCCTTCTTCTTCACGAATAAAACAGGTGCGCCTCAAGGCGACGAGCTCGGTTGGATAAACCCTCGGTCGAGCAATTCCTGTAGTTGACTCTGCAACTCTTGCAGTTCTGAAGGTGCCAGATGATAGGGCGCACGAGCTACGGGTGCAGCTCCCGGCACTAGATCGATTTGGAACTCCACTGCTCTGGGTGGCGGTAATCCAGGCAACTCTTCCGGAAAGACGTCGGGGAATTCATTCACGATTCGCACATCATTCACACTCTTCTCTTCTGTTTCTAAAGCCTTCACGTGTGCTAAAACAGCAAGACGTCCTTTCTTCATGATCTTTTGCGCTTTCATACAACTAATGAGGTTCAGTTTCGAACTACATCTTTCTCCGTATATAACTAGTGGCTCACCATCTCCTTGTGGTATACGAAGAGCTTTATCTCCACAGATAACATCGGCCCTTACTTTAGTCAACCAGTCCATGCCAACAATCACGTCAAACCTTCCCAATTTGATGGTTATCAAGTCAATTTTGAAATCCACGCCAGCTATGTTAATAATAGCTCCTCGGCCAATTTGGTCAACTTTCTCAAGTTTCCCATTGGCTACCTCGACTAGCATACTTTCTTTTAAAGGAACTAATGACCAATTTATCTTATCACAAAAGTGTCTACATACATAACTTCTATCGGCACCGGTATCAAATAGGACAGAAGCTAAAAGATTGTTGATAGTGAATATACCTGTCACCAAGTCGGGGTTCTCGCGCGCATCCCTTGCATTAACATTGAAAGCTCTACCACGCGGTGGTCCGCCGTCCTTCTTCTTATTGGGGCAATCATTCCTAAAGTGGCCCTGCTGTCAACACTCATAGCATTTCCTTGGCCCATTTGGGTTTGTCCTTGCAGCTGAGACGGGAATCTTGCAGTTCTTACCAACATGTTCGATCCTGTTGCACTTTTCACAGACCGCATTACAATACCCAGTGTGGTGTTTGTAACACCTCTTGCATTGCGGTAGGGTACCTTTGTAGTTCGGGTTGGAGCTTGTGCCGGGGTTGGGGTTTCCACCGTTGTTGTGTCTCTTAGCAGGGGTTTGATCATAGGTCCTCCCCTTACTATTATCCTACTTTCGCTTGTCACTACTACCCGCTTCAGACTTGGACTTCTCCGGTTCATCGATGAGAATCTGATTCATGAGTGTATGCGCCATGCGCATTGCTTCGGGAACATTCTATGGCTTGGACGAGGTGACATTACCCTTGATGGACTTAGGGAGTCCCCAAAAGTATCTCTCTATACGCTTGAATTCCGGGGTGACCATGGTAGGACACATAAGAGCTAACTCGAGAAATCTCCGATTGTAACCATCGAGATCGTTGCCAACAGCTTTCAATTGCATAAACTCCATTTCCATCTTTTGTATCTCGGTTCTCGGACAATACTCATCAATCATAGCTTTGAACTCCTCCCATGGCGTAGCATACGCCTCATCAATACCTTGTTCATGCGCCATGGTGTTCCACCACGTGAGGGCGCCATCAGATAGCGTGCAGGAAGCAAATTTGGTTTTGTTGGACTCGGAACAGTTGCTGACTCGGAATACCGATTCAAGCTTTTCAAACCATCTTGTGAGACCAACAGGCCCCTCAGTTACGCTGAAGTTATGTGGTTTACAGCTCTGGAATTCCTTGTAGGTGCACCCGTTTCGAACGGGTTGGATAACCGGCGGTGGTTCAGCTTGAGGGTTCATTTCCGCCAAGGCTGCGGCGACTCGTTCATTAATCATCTCTTCGATTTGAGCTGTTGTGGGTGTTGTTCGTGTGTTTGCCATTGCCCTTTGAAATAAAAGTTTTGACTTAAGTCAAAATCCAGCATACAACATACAATAATACCGTATATAGTAAACAGGGAAACAACACAACACATGCCAATATAGTAACGCAACTAGGTACAAATACAACAAAACCAACATACAGAAACGTAAATAGAACACTATGCAAGGATTAAATAATGCAAAGTTCCATTAATTAATAAAGAGTTGCATACATTCGCATAAGTTCGCACATTATATAAGGAAAACATGGAACTACAAACGAGATTACAAAATGAAACCTACTACAAAGCTCTATGGTGACGGTGGGTAAAGGATGTCCAGCACATGGGACATCTGCTCCTCGAGCTCAGTTACCTGAGCACGGAGGATCTCCACCTCCCTCGTCAGTTCCTCGACAGAGGGAGGGGCTGTCAGAGGAGGCGGTGCTGCTGGTGCAGATGGTGCTGGTGGTGCAGATGGTCCGGCTCCAGAGGTAGATGCTGCACGGCGGTAAGGCTTACGCACGAACGGATCAGCCGGGTAAGGCACGACCCGCTTACGGGCGGTAACCCTACAATGCTGGCCATGTGCGTCAGTGAATGCTCATCCTCCGTTGATCCCCGGAATAACGGTGCCATCGAAACGGTACCGCTTCTTCGGCGGGGTGGAGGGTGGCTGCACAGGTGCATCATCAAGGTCCTCCTCGTCGGAGTCATCATCGCTAGAGTAGTCTGTGGATGAGCCGTCAGATGATGAATCAGCTGGGAGTGGCTGCACGGGTGGCTGTGCTGGTTTTCCTCGGGCGGCCATCATCTGTCGGTATCTGCCGGGCGGAATTGGCACAAGACGTCCATCAGGAGCGCGGCGGCACCACATGCATAAATGATTACGGAATGGACCTTCCCCGAATTCCGCAGGAATCACAACACCACCGGGGCAGGGCTGTGGCTCCTGAGGTACCGGGGCAACTGGAGCTGGAATCACTGGAGGGTCCTGGGCTCCGACTGCGGTAACCACTGGTACAGGTGTATGGCTGCTGGTTCCGGAGGACGAAGTGCCGGGGTCACTGGTTAACAGGATCTGTGCGTCGGTAGCAGTAGTAGGTGAGGTGGCTGATGAGTCTGAATCACTGTCCAAAATGATGACAGGTGGAATATCCGACATCTGAACAAGGAAAATAACTATTCCATATCAGTAAGTCATAAGCAAGCATGTATTAGGCACTATAGCAACCTAGCATGGCAATAACAATAGTGCTAAACAGAAATAACATGTGAAAGCAGATAGTAATCATGCACTAGCGGAAGTAAGCATACAACAAGTTCGCATGGCAGTGAAGATAAGCAATAGTATGCAGTAAGTCTCGCAGAAACAAGTAAACTAGCAAGTTGTAGATTAGTCCTATTAGTGAATCCTACTCGGGTCGGTCTAGACTCACTAATGCAACCTAATTCCCTACAACTAATGCTCTGATACCAACTGTGACGCCCGGTACAAAACCATCGTGTACGGTTCGTCAATCAACAGGATCATCACAAGGTCAAACACTATATGCTGTTTGAAAACCGATTTGCATTCATTAAAAAGATAACATTTTACAAAGATAACATGTCATAAGACTTATTACAAACCATTGTTCCAAAATAACATAAGTTTACGAATGCAAAACATAAGTTTCATAATTTAAGACATCTCTAGTAATGCAGCGGATAACTAGTACAGTAGGTCCATAACAGCAATTCAATAACAGCATGACAGCAAGTGTAACAGCATGACATCAAGTCTAACAGCGGAAGCAATAAACCTCTAGGCACCTGAGAAATACACGCTTAAAAATTCAACACGAATGTTGGTGAGCTATAGTTTAAGTTGTAATAGTAACGTAAGATAGGCCACGAGATTTCAGTGCTGCAAAGAGCGTATCAAAACAGTATGAAAAGTATATGCATAACCGTGAGCACCCGGTAACTAGACTTAACGTTTATAACCCCTTAAAGGTACACTTGGCGAGTGCGTATGTTCACGAAGTATTAAACACCCGTTAAATGCTAGCGCGACTAGCCCGAGTGGGGATGTCAAACCCTATGGATCCATATCTAAGATTCGCGTTCACCGGTTCAAAGTCTAATGACTAAACGTTACCGTGCTAAAGGGAATGTTTATGCCGTTTTATAACCCACACACATATAAAGTTTAAGTACTCGTGCCTAACATGTAAAACGTAAAAAGTGCATGTATTCTCAGTCCCAAAAGTAGTAAAAGTGGTAAAAAGGGATGCTATAACTCACAGTGATAAAATCGGTAAAGTCGGTAATGAAAGTACGCTAGTAGTAAGTCGGTCTGAAAGGTCGTAAACCTAAATCAAAGGTTACTAGGTCAGTAGGTTGTCTTTATAAATTCTAATAGTGCATAAAATAAGTTTTAGTGTCATCATCATCATCATTCATCATCATAAAAGCTAAGTAAGTTCGTCAAGAATAGAGATCGAAACAACAGGCTGACTTCTATCAGCAGCTACGACCTCTACGTAAATCTAAAAGACGCATAGTCAGTGGCTATGGCTCCGTTATGAGTCCCCTAACAGCTGACCTATTTTCAGAACCTAACTCGTCTTCGTTTGACCGTGGCGACGGTTTAAGTGCGAGTAGGTCAGAAATTTCAGCACAGCGTTAATAGGGTGTACTGACTCTCAGAGGGCCATAAATCCTAAACCGTAACTTGGATTAAGACGAGGCCTAAATGGAAAATCATCTGCTCGAACCGAACTAACTAAAAATCATCTTTCCAGTAGCCCAGGTGGCCTGATCAGATACGAAAGTCAGTGGACAAGTGCTCCGGTGGGGTTCTTGGTGCTTGATGCTCAACACGGTTCTCATCCTTGATGCTTGTAGCTTCAAGTGTACAACTCGTTGATGGTTTAGCATCACTTTTGACCAAGATTCACCATCAATACACAATATGTTAAGACCAAGTAAGAACACAACTCATTCATGAGTCTTAGATGGATGATGAACCAAGGTCACATCATATCCTTAGTCTTAACACAATTACAAGTCACAATAACAATTAAAGCTACAAACTTTACATCAATTCAACAAGTATAAGCACAATCCAAGTCAAAAGAGGTGATGGAACCCTAAGCTAGAGAGCTTGGATCCATTTCACACAAGTTACAAGGTTACAAAGCTAGAAAGCTTGAACCTTTAAGTGTTCTTGAAGATCTTGAAGCATAAAGCTTGGATCTTGAAGATACATGAAGATTACAAATAAAAGTTTGAATCTTTTTAACAAAATAACAAGATCAAAGCAAAAAGAACTTAGATCTAACAAAAAGATATGAAGATTCAAGCTAGAAAGCTTGCATCTTGTTTGTTCTTGAAGATCTTGAAGCATAAAGCTTGGATCTTGAAGATGCATGAAGATTACAAACAAAAGTTTGAATCTTTATCACAAAATAGAAAGATTAAAGTATAAAAGAAGTAGATCTACAAAAGATATGAAGATTCAAGCTAGAAAGCTTGAATCTTCCATGTCCTTGAATGATTCATGCTTGAATCAACAAGATTTAAGTAAGATCAAAGCTAAAAGGAACTTTAATCTCCATATTATGATGATGATGACCACGAAATTGAAAGGAAAAGAAGAAGGAAAAGAAAACTTACAAGAAGAACTAGAGAGGAAAGAAAGAAAGAACAAGTGTGTGTGAAAACTAAATGATCAAGTGTTGAAATGAGAGGCAAATGGCTAGTATTTATAAGCAAATGAAATGACAAGGATTGGTGACATGGCAAAGGCCATCTTGGCTGTGATTTTTGAGAGGGGAGGGAGGGGACACAAATTTGCTTTATGGATAATGGTTGTCTAAAGTGTGTACTAATGCTAGAATCCCATGTGACAAATAGATAATCCTTATCCATTATGCTAGTATGACTCATTAATTAATTAATTTATTGATTTATTTATTATTATGGGTCACTAGTAATAATACTTGGGCTAATTAATTGGGTCACTAGCTAGAGTAGGGTGGGCTTGAGCCCAACAAGGTAGAAAGTCCAACAAGATTAACTATTGGGCTTTAGCAATTAAATAAATAAAATTAAACATCCAAAAGCCCAGGTAATTATTATTATAAAATATTAATTAATATTTCGCTGCCCAAATATTCCGGTTACGACAAAAGTCAAATGTGCGCGCAGTTCGCGGTTTATTCGAAACGTTAAATAACACTAACGGTTATAAAAGCATCCGGTGAACAAGTTAAGTATCCTACGTACTCTAAGGCACGTTTTAACATATAATTGGAAGTAAACCACGTATATCAAGTTTCTAGAGTATAAAGTAACACAGTACGCACAGAATCGCAGTTTCGCAAAAATACAAGGCACAAAAGCAAGTCGAAAAAGTCGGGTCGTTACACCTGTAATGTACATGCGATATCTTTTAAATACAGTACACCTTTTTTGTGTACAAAATCATCTTTCATAAATCTTAGTAATCGTACACATATCCCGTGCACAAAAATAACATACACATAACCTGTGTATAAAATTATTCTCTCGATACATAACATTCACTTTTCATTGCTTTCATAGCTTGGCTTGGTAATCGACCTTAACATATAATGCGCATAAATAATATCCCCAAAACAGAACATCTCGTCTGTATAATAATCATATAAACTTCGAAGTACTAAACACCACGCCCACTAGCCCTTTCGTCTAGTGAACATTCTGGGTGGGGGTGTTAACCCCGGTAGCTACCTTTAGGATTCGCGTCAATTAGGCGTGCACTAATTCTCAAAATTAGTGATGTTCCCTAATTTTTAGGTTACCAAGCAATAATAATCAGGGGGAAAATATTCATATCAATTGTGGCAATTATCACGTCCACATAATTCAATGGTGGCAATTATTACGTCCACATAATTCATTCGAGGAATGTTTTACTTGTGTCTATCTCGTCAAACATTTATAAAAGCATTTTATGTATTCGCAGTTCAAAATGTATTTCAAATACATTTAATAAAGCAGTTGTAAAAGTAGCGCATGTATTCTCAGTCCCAAAAATGTAAAGAGTAAAAGGGAATCAAATGAACTCACTTAATGTATTTTGTAGTAAAAATACATATGACGATATTGAACAATGCAGGGTTGGCCTCGGATTCACGAACCTACATTATTTGTATATCTATTAAAACATATAATCGAAATCGAACAAGGTTATATATATATTATTGTTAATAGTATACTTGTTATCTCATATGTTATATAGATATAGGTAAATTTAATATATTTAGTTTATATATTTTATATATAGCTAATATAACAGTTTATTTTAAGGTTTATACATGATAAAAATATATATTTATCTATTAACTGATATCTTTTATAACTTAATTAATATCATTTTAGTAATAAGAATATAGTGATATGTAATATTAGTTTTATTGTAATGTATTTTTATATAAAAGGGGCTATTTGTGATAATACTGATATTGATAAGAATAATTATGATAGTAATAATGGTAATAAAAATGATAGTTTTAATACTAAGTTATAAATGATAGTTTTAATAAAAATAGTAACTTTGATAATAATGATACTTTACTTTGATGATATAATGATAATAATAACAACGGTGTTAGTAATAATAAATTTTATCATAATCCTCGTGTTAAATTTCGTAGTCTATATCTATAGTTCCTATAACTTAAAATTATAACCATTTTCATAACAATATTATGTTTGTAGTTATAATCATAAAAAAAATAGTAATTAACAATTTTTCTCATGTTACCTATATTAATAATAGTAATGATAATTATAATACTAATAATTGTAACAATATTAATAATAAATTATAATGTTAATAATAATAATGATAATATTCATAATACTTAATAATAATAATACTAATAATAATAATAATAATAATAACAATAATAGTAATAATACAATAACATTAATAATTATAATAACAATAATAATAATAATAATAATAATAATAATAATAATAATAATAATAATAATAATAATAATAATAATAATAATGAAAATGATAATAATACTAATACTAATAAAAATAAAAGAGTTCAACCTTGAAGAAAAGCTCAAAAAGAATGCCACCGCCGGGACTCCAACCCGAGACCTCTCGCTCATTACAAGCTCCCTTAACCATCAGGCTGTTGTCTGTTTTTATGTTTTCTAGTACCACTGAATTAATATAACCGGTATAACTGTGTTTTCCTATTTCTTCTTCTTCCTCATTCTAATTCTCAATCGACCAGACACTAAAACCAACCCTCCAACAAGTTAATTAACTGGTTTTAGGATTTTAGAATGAAGCATAAACGTTTACAGGTGATAACTGGGATTAATCAAAACAAAAAGGAAAATAATTTCTGCTGTAACAGGAGGTATATGACGATAATGAACTCAAATCCAATTCTTGATTTCTAGTTTGTTTTAGTTAAAAGTTATAACACGAAAGATGTTGCAAACAGTTCCTAGAAACTATCTGGACCTTTAATTTGAATTGAAACATCAAAAAAATTGCGAATTTTTGTTATGAACACTACGTTTGACTTTTTAGAAATTATGTTTGACTCGTAAATTCGAACTCGTTTTAAAAAATTGAGAGCTGTAACTTTTCAGATAGATTCAATAAAAGGTTCCTAACAGGATTATATCAATAGATTTTGAAAAATAAATCGAATTCGAGTTTTTGGCAATTAAAATCTCAAGAACAGAGTGTTGTCTGTTCTTCTGTCCAAATTCTGTTAAATTCGATTAAAGGAAAATGGATTGAGGTGGTATTTGATAATAAGAATGAAGGAACTGCCTCAATTCAATAATTTCAATAAATATCACGTTTGATTCCTAGTTAAAGTGATCGACAGCTTGTTATTGTCAGGAAGAAAAATAAAAAAAATAAAAGTAGATAAAGTCCTACAACGGATTTTGTATTCTTCCTGTGATTGATTCCTAATTTATACGAAATTTTAGACAGGAAAACAAATTACTTACCAACTGATAGATACACGTAACAGATTCTAGGATTCTTGTACAAATATATATTTTATAGGATTATTAGTAATAATTAGTAAGTATTTTATTTATAATAATATTAATTAGTGATTATTATTTTATTAATACAGATTAATTAAATAGAAACACTAAAAATAATAACAATAGAAATACTAATTTTATAAATGATAAAAACTTTAGATTGTATTACTTTCTAATAACAAATATAATGATAAAGATAATAATTTATAATAATAATAATAATTCTTAATAATAATATTTAATAACAATACTAATAATCATCATAATATTTAAAATTAAAATTTTATTATTAGTTATAATGATATTAACAATGATATCAATAATTTTATTATTAACTTTATTAATAACACTACTAATATTAATATTATTAATGATAATAATAATATTAATAATAAAATTTTTACATATCTAATTTTGTTTATATTAATAGTACAGAAATTAGTATAAATATTAACATTAACAAAAGTAATGATCTTAATATAACATTTATACTTTGTTTTGTAATTACTTATAATATATTAACTTTATATTTTATTACTTCCGTATTACTTATTCCATATAATAACGTATTTGGATATTTAACATTTATATATTTTTATATATTATAGTATAATAATAATTATTAATAGTAATCATATATATATATATATATATATATATATATATATATATATATATATATATATATATATATATATATATATATATATATATATATATATATATATGATTTCATTTTATATTATACCTAATTATTTTGTATCATATTTTACATGTTTAATTCTATTGTTTAATTTATAATTTCAAATTATTATATATATTTACATTTATATATATATATATATATATATATATATATATATATATATATATATATATATATCCATATTTATTTACAAACAATTGTTCGTGAATTGTCAGGAATAGTCAAAGGGTATATGCATTAATGAAAACAGTTCAAAAATTTTGAGATTCATTTTAATAGACTTTGCTCAACGTGTCGAAATCATACAAAGATTAACTTTAAATTTGGTCGGAAATTTCTGAGTCGTCACAGCTTGTATGTTAAATTTTGTCGTTAAACAGTTTATAATGAATCACGAATTAAATACATATATTACTGGTAAAAGATATATGATATACATGTTTTTGGAAAGCTGGCGAAAAATCAATAACTTTTCATTTAGAAATCGCGTAATTTCGATGAACGAATTAAAAGATATGGATAACTGAATTATGATTAACGATTAATTGGATTACTTTTGAATCTGCAATTAATATTTAAACAACTTGTTATGAGATAGATAAAGTGAATTTTTAAATATTACCAACTGAGTAAATGAATTCTTTTATAAGGCACGTCTCGTTTTGTAGAACAATGGTCAAGTTGACTGTTTTATCATATTTTAAAGCCTATTAAAAACTATACTTTAATTTTACAAGAATTGGGAAACTATGTGAAATGTTAAAATGTTTCAATTGCCATGATCATTCAACTATTGTATTGAGTCAGATTGACTTTTTGAAATGACTTTTGATAACTTTTGTATGTCGATCTCGAGCATTAGGATTGTGATACACTATGACCAGACCTAGCTTGATAGACATTTATTGACCAACATATATTCTCTAGGTTGAGATCTACGATTATTTGGTATTTCGAGTTTCGGTCACATTTCGGTGAACGACTTTATGTGCTGCTAAGTTGAGTTTATAGATTCCTTTTTAATTGCTTTTGCAATCTATATTTTTAGGCTGAGAATACATGAACTTTACTTTAGACGCAATGGATACAAGTACATACTTAATTCTACACTGAGTTTGAACCGAAAATCCCTTAGCTTTGGTAACTAGTTACTGTCAGTTATAAGAACTGGTGGGCGCGAGTAGTTGTATATGGATCCATAGGGCTTGACTGTAGTGACCCAAACTTTTCCATGATTATATGTTAAATGAAAACTATATTTGCATGATTAAATGTTTCCAACATGTTAAGCAATCAAATTGTTAAGACTTGATTAATTGAAATAGGTTTCATATAGACAATTGACCACCCAAGTTGACCGGTAATTCACGAACGTAAAAACTTGTAAAAACTATATGATGACATATATATGATTATATATATAGTTAACATGATATTATGATAAGTAAGTATCTCATTAGGTATTTTAACAATGAGTTATATACATAAAATTGAGTTTATTGAATTAAGAAACTTCAAACGATATATATAACGGTTATCGTTATAACAACGTCTTACTAAATACATATGAATCATATTAAGATATTGATACACTATGTTTAATCATGATAAATGATAAGTAATCATTTCATAAAGTGTATTAACAATGAACTACATATGTAAAAACAAGACTACTAACTTAACGATTTCGAAACGAGACATATATGTAACGATTATCGTTGTAACAACATTTAACTATATATATATCATACTAAGATATATTAATATATCATAATATCATGATAATGTAATAATTTAACATCTCTTTAGATATAATAAACAATGGGTTAACAACATTTAACAAGATCGTTAACCTAAAGGTTTCAAAACAACATTTACAAGTAACGACTAACGATGACTTAACGACTCAGTTAAAATGTATATACATGTAGTGTTTTAATATGTATTCATACACTTTTGAAAGACTTCAAGACACTTATCAAAATACTTCTACTTAATAAAAATGCTTACAATTACATCCTCGTTCAGTTTCATCAACAATTCTACTCGTATGCACCCGTATTCGTACTCGTACAATACACAGCTTTTAGATGTATGTACTATTGGTATATACATTCCAATGATCAGCTTTTAGCAGCCCATGTGAGTCACCTAACACATGTGAGAACCATAATTTGGCAACTAGCATGAAATATCTCATAAAATTACAAAATATTAGTAATCATTCATGACTTATTTACATGTAAACAAAAGTACACATCCTTTATATCTAATCCATATACCAACGACCAAAAACACCTACAAACACTTTCATTCTTCAATTTTCTTCATCTAATTGATCTCTCTCAAGTTCTATCTTCAAGTTCTAAGTGTTCTTCATAAATTCTATAAGTTCTAGTTTCATAAAATCAAGAATACTTCCAAGTTTGCTAGCTTACTTCCAATCTTGTAAAGTGATCATCCAACCTCAAGAAATCTTTCTTATTTACAGTAAGATATCTTTCTAATACAAGGTAATACTCATATTCAAACTTTGATTAAATTTCTATAACTATAACAATCTTATTTCGAGTGGAAATCTTACTTGAACTTGTTTTCGTGTCATGATTCTGCTTCAAGAACTTTCAAGCCATCCAAGGATCCTTTGAAGCTAGATCTATTTTTCTCATTTCTAGTAGGTTCATCCACAAAACTTGAGGTATTAATGATGTTCATAACATCATTCGATTCATATATATTAAACTACCTTATTCGAAGGTTTAAACTTGAAATCACTAGAACATAGTTTAGTTAATTCTAAACTTGTTCGAAAACAAAAGTTAATCCTTCTAACTTGACTTTTAAAATCAACTAAATACATGTTCTATATCTATATGATATGCTAACTTAATGATTTAAAACCTGAAAACACGAAAAACACCGTAAAACCGGATATACGCCGTCGTAGTAACACCGCGGGCTGTTTTGGATTAGTTAATTAAAAACTATGGTAAACTTTGATTTAAAAGTTTTTCTTCTGAGAAAATGATTTTTCTTATGAACATGAAACTATATCCAAAAATCATGGTTAAACTCAAAGTGGAAGTATGTTTTCCAAAATGGTCATCTAGACGTCGTTCTTTCGACTGAAATGACTACCTTTACAAAAACGACTTGTAACCTATATTTCCGAATATAAACCTATACTTTTTATGTTTAGATTCATAAAATAGAGTTCAATATGAAACCATAGCAATTTGATTCACTTAAAACGGATTTAAAACGAAGAAGTTATGGGTGAAACAAGATTGGATATTTTTGATTGTTGTAGCTACGGGAAATATTGTAACAATTCTATACAAATCATATCCTAGCTAACTTATATTGTATTATACATGTATTCTAATATATTATGTAATCTTGGGATACCATAGACACGTATGCAAATGTTTTGGCATATCATATTGACCCATGTATATATATTATTTGGAACAGCCATAGACACTCTATATGCAGTAATGTTGGAGTTAGCTATACAGAGTTGAGGTTGATTCCAAAAATATATATACTTTGAGTTGTGATCTAGCCTGAGACATGTATACACTGGGTCTTGAATTGATCCAAGATAATATATATATCGATTTTTTTCTGTACATCTAACTATGGACAACTAGTTGTAGGTTACTAACGAGGACAGCTAACTTAATAAACTTAAAACATTAAACGTATTAAAAATATTGTAAATATATTTTGAACATATTTTGATATATATGTACATATTTGTTATAGGTTCGTGAATCGACCAGTGGCCAAGTCTTACTTCCCGACGAAGTAAAAATCTGTGAAAGTGAGTTATAGTCCCACTTTTAAAATCTAATATTTTGGGATGAGAATACATGCAGTTTTATAAATATTTTACGAAATAGACACAAGTAAATGAAACTACATTATATGGGTGAATGATCGAAGCCGAATATGACCCTTTTGCTTGGTAATCTAAGAATTAGTAAACCGATCTACTAATTGACGCGAATCCTAAAGATAGATCTATTGGGCCTAACGAACCCCATCCAAAGTACTGGATGCTTTAGTACTTCGATGTCATTTATATCATGTCCGAAGGATTTCTCGAAATGATAGGGGATATTCTTATATGCATCTTGTTAATGTCGGTTACCAGGTGTTCACCATATGAATGATTTTTATCTCCATGTATGGGATGTATATTGAAATATGAAATCTTGTGGTCTATTATTATGATTTGATAATATATAGGTTAAACCTATAACTCACCAACATTTTTGTTGACATTTTATGCATGTTTATTCTCAGGTGATTATTAAGAGCTTTCGCTGTTGCATACTAAAATAAGGACAAGATTTGGAGTCCATGCTTGTATGATATTATGTAAAAACTGCATTCAAGAAAATTATTTTTGATGTAATATATTCTTATTGTAAACCATTATGTAATGGTCGTGTGTAAACGGTATATTTTAGATTATCATTATTTGATAATCTACGTAATGCTTTTTAAACCTTTATAGATAAAATAAAGGTTATGGTTGTTTTAAAAATTAATGCAGTCTTTGAAAAACGTCTCATATAGAGGTCAAAACCTCGCGACGAAATCAATTAATATGGAACGTTTATAATCAATATGAACGGGACATTTCATTAACATCCCCGTCTGTTCCAGGTATAGAAACCCTAGCCTGAACTATAAAACAGACGTATGCTATTTGAGTTTAGTACACGTTGGTTTGCGTGTATTGTTCATGTTGGTTGCATGTATGTTAAAACAGGGGTACTTATTATAACGTTAAAGCTTAGTTACCAGGGTGCTCAATCTTGTAGAATATTTTGATAAACGTTTCTGGATGAAACAACTGAAATCTTGTGATCCACCTTTATATACAGATTACACGAAATATTAAAACTATGAACTCACCAACTTTTGTGTTGACTCTTGTTAGCATGTTTATTCTTAGGTTCCCTAGAAGTCTTCCGCTGTTTGCTTATATGTTCGACAAGCTATGTGCATGGAGTCTTACATGGCATATTTTTCAACGAAACGTTGCATTCACCAAATCATCACCATGTATCTTATTTTGACTGCATTGTCAACGGAAGTACTATTGTAAACTATTATTTACGGTGATTGTCTATATGTAGAAATCATCAGATGTCGAAAACCTTTGATTTAAATATTCATTTATGGTGTGCCTTTTCAAAAGAATGCGATGTTTACAAAACGTATCATATGAGGTCAAATACCTCGCAATGAAATCGATGAATGACGTGTTCGTCCAAATAGATTTGGAGCGATCATCACAGTTGGTATCAGAGCGTTGGTCCTAGTGAGCCAGGTCTTGCATGAGTGTGTCTAACTGATAGTTGATAGGGTGCATTAGTAAGTCTGGACTTCGACCGTGTCTGCATGTTAAAAGTTTTGCTTATCATTTCTTGTTAGAAATTACATGTTTATCATTCTTAAGTTTAGACACGTTTTCCTGCATTTATTCCATAAATAGTGTATAGACAAAAATTCATATCTTAGCGTATCTGTTACTGTAAACTTTTCCTGTCATCTTCCGAAAATTTCTCCGTAATTTATGGAATTTTGGTATTATATATACATATGTAAATTATGTGTTGAAGAATACCAATTTAAGTCCTATAATCTATTTCATATCAAAAATCAATTCCCTGATTATACAAGATGGATCACGTATCTAGTTTAAATTCCTTAGATCCCAACAACTATTCCGATATGGATTTCCACTCGAGTTCCGAAAGCAGTGTGACTGGAATGGATCAACCAATTAGCCATCATCTATTCTGGATGAATTGGGGATAGGTTCGTAGCCTACTTAGTCATTGGAGACAAGAAGAAGGTGATCCCTTCCATCCACCACATTCCCCTCTTGGCGAAGAACCTGAAGCACTTACCGGCGAACCTGTTCATAATACCATTTTCTCTCTTATCTCCAGAGTATCTCATCATGATTTTATTCTATCTCAAATTCTAGATCTTATTCGTCCACTTGTTTGAACTGACAATCGCCCCGGTGTAATAGAAGAAGTCAACGAGCTTCGCGCTCGGGTAGTGGCTTTGGAGAATGTGGTGCAAAGATTACAAGCACCAGCAGCAGCACCAGCTGCAACAGTACCACCATCAGCAACACCAACAGTACCATCACCACCACCAACAACAACATCCACATCCCACACCTCAACATCACAATCTGTACCTCGAACATCAACGTCATACACACCATAGATACCAAGGAATACCAACAACAACAAACGATGAAGTATTGATTCATAACTTCATCGAAGAAATATTTTGCAGAGAATATGTAGTTTCTAAAAGTTTTAGAGATTATATATTCTAGTCCTAGTCAAAAACCAGATGAGATTAATATTATGTTAACTCATTAAATCCATGATTACATCTAAAGAAAATATATATGTAGGTATATTTTCATAAAGATTGTAATTAAGAAAATTCTTTTGTACAAACTGTTAATGGTGAGAATATTTTAACGGGTAGGTAATACCCGAGAGATATATAAATTCACAATTAATATGTTACATTCTTCGATTCTGATTCAACAAATCATCAACTATACTTACTACTTTCACAACAATATATATTCTTTTATAAAAATCAAAGCAACCATCCTCATCCAAATTTGATTACATATTTTGATTTTGACAAATCAAAATCCAAGTCAAGATTTAACAAAAGACATCATTCTTAGATTCCTAAATCTTTCGAAGCTATACTTTGACTTCAAAACTGTGCTAGAACATCATAGAACCCAGAAAAGTATTTGTATCATTCAAATTCCTAGAACATCATATGAATATTAATGATTACAATCTATGTTCAAATCCCTCGAAATTCCTGAAGACACTTCAAATAATGAATCATCGAGATGATGATCCAACCACATGTTACCGCAGTCTTGTACCTGAAAAACCCTCGAAATCAAAGTCATAGTTTAACACGTATCCGTGCCAGAACCTTTGGCATTTATTAGCTAAAATAACTTTTCAATCCCTTTTCAATCCCATTTCAAAATAGACAGTTTTGTCACCACTCCAGCAAATCACCTTCAATTGTTCATTCGAATAAGCCTTATTATAACGATTACCCCTTCATCATTGTTACTGAGGAACCTTTCATATTTCACCACATTAGCAGTAAACTTATCAACAACTTCATTGATCATTAAGCTTCTCCGAATAATCACGATAATTATTCATTGAAACTCTATCAAGTACTCATATACAACTTGTAACAACAATTGTCATACCAACTACTGGGAATTAGCAAATCAGTATTTTGAATTTCGTAGCAATTTTTCCCCAACACTTATATATATACATATAAAGTTTACCTTCAAGATTTACAGACTTCGAATGTGAAGTTTCTGAAAAACACCCTAAACTACGAACTAGTTCTCGAAATCTTGAAAAATGCTGATGAAGCAGCAAAAACTGTAAACGACCTTAACAGTAAAAAGTTTGATGATAAAGGATAGTGTGCTGGCAAAGCTTAGAAAAAGAGAAAGTTTGGAACTGGAAAACGGATTGAGCAAAGTATGAAGGAGGTTGTGGATAAATCATAAGGACGAAACCTGCCTTCAAAGAATCCAAATGATTCAGTATTTGCTGAAGCCATTAATGAATACCTTGCTTCCGAATCTAAACCTTTGCGGACAATATTCTTCATCATCCTCTGATATTAGAAATTCTAAGATATCATCGTATCTTTCATTATAAATATCCTCCATATTTCTGGAGATAATTCCATAATCATTCTTATCAGAAATCAATTTTCTCCTTGCGATATCTGTGTTACATCATAAAAGAAACTATTTTAGTTTCTAAATTCTGAAACTTTCAAGTTTAAAATATGAATATTTTGGAAGTGGTGTTGGGAGCTGAAGCATGAGTTAGTATAATATAATGACACTTGATCAACGTGATTATATTACAGTAAGTCATGCTGAGTTTCTAATGGAACGTGATAAAAGTTTACAGATCATACCCTCATCATGAACCATGTTACATAACTCTTTCATTCTATTTAACCTCTAAACATATCAAGAAAATATTTTTCTTGATGATTCGGTCTTTTCCGGATATTCTGGTAATTTGACAAATCAAGATCGTGCCATTACAATTTCTTTCTTAGAACATTAACTATGTTTATTCCGAAATGTATAGCTACGAATTCTGGACCATTATTCGCTTGACTTAATGTCGGGAAGAGAAAATGAAAGCATGAAGCTCCGAAATATAATGGAAAATATAAAGCCCGATAACAACCCCGAAAATTTACAAACCGTGTATATCGATGCGTATAGCAATATAAAGACACGGGAGAATGAAAACACTATAACTCCAAGGTAATAGTAGAAGAAAATAACTTCCTCTGGTGGCAGATGAAAAAGAAGAATGAAGGATATGATAGCCAGAAAAATATCAAGAATCAGAACTGGATTAAGCATTTTCACAATCTATTGGGATGTATGAAATAAGAAAGAAGATTATAGGAGTGGTAAAAATAAATGAAACGGAAGAGATCAATTTATAGCAAAATATCAGACATAGCAATCGAGGCAGATTACGCATTTAATCAAAGAAAATCCTAATTTCCGCAAATTCCGAAGAATCAAATCTTATATAGATTATGAAGATTTTCTATTCCTTAAATTCTAAAAATCAATCATTAATACGTTAAAAGTTAAGATGAATCTCTATTCTCTCATTTCACTTTATTACGATAACTTCTCTCATACGCTTCGGGTAATTGGATTGTTTTATCCATATTATTCAACAGTGATAAAATTCTATTTATCAACTCATATTCGTCATGAAAACATTTTTATTGTTAGCCATGACGACCTCACTCAAATTTCGAGACGAAATTTCTTTAACGGGTAGGTACTGTGATGACCCGGAAAATTTCGACTTATTTCGAACCAAATTCTCGATATGATTTAATGTTTCCGACACGATAAGCAAAGTCTGTAAAGTTGAATCCCAAAATTTTAAACTATTCAATTACCCTTCGATTGTTCTTATCAATTCGCAAACAATTATATGTAAATAGATACATATATATACTATAACTTGAAAATGTAACAAAGTGTTATGAATACGATAAAATATAATATTAATTTGGTTATAAAACGTTTGATAATACTATTATATTGGTAAATAACGAGAGGATGATTTATAGAAGTAAATGACCAAAACACTCAAGTGTATAAGTTACAATTCTAATGATATAGTTTATTGATAATTTAGAACTATATTTTGACAAAGGTACGATTCGCGAAACGTAAAATAAAAGTTTTCTCAGTATACGAAAGGACGTTCGAAAAACCGAAACCGGGACATAAGTCGAGTGACGACGTACGACTTATCGGAACAAAAATTACAAGTTAACTATGCACGTGAATTTAATATAATATATAATTAATTAGATAAATTAAATATATTATATTAATATAATAATATGTCGACGAACTACGAAACAAAAACATATGTGAGCTGGACACTGAGCCCATGAGATCGCATGGGTTTATGCCTTCCCAGCCATGCGATCGCATGGCTATGGGGGACAGGCCAGATGCTATAAAGTTCGACGTTTTTCTTATTTCTGATTCATTTTATTCTTCTATCTCTCTATCTCTCGTATATATATATATATATATATATATATATATATATATATATATATATATATATATATATATATATATTATTATTATTATTATTATTATTAAGATTAATATTATTATTAATAGTATTATACATAAAATACTACGACGAGGTTATGTCCAAACGATTTCAAAAATGGTTTTCAAGCGGGATAAATCTAAGAAAACTATGGGTTATAGCTATGGAGGTTATGGGTAATAACCGTGGGTATTGTTTGCAAATCAGACCTAGTGTTTATCATCTCTGTTACGTCTACGTACTTTCCTGCAATATTGAATCACAATATTGATACGTGAGCATTCATATCTTATCTTTTATATATTAATTATGTATCCATGTCTAGTGCTCGAGCATATATATTTATGCAAGCTTGTATGTTAAATTTCGTCGTTAAATAATTTATAATGAATCACGAATTAAATACATATATTACTGGTAAAAGGTATATGATATACATGTTTTTGGAAAGCTGGTGAAAAATCAATAACTTTTCATTTAGAAATCGCGTAATTTCGATGAACGAATTAAAAGATATGGACAACTGAATTATGATTAACTGGATTACTTTTGAATCTGCAATTAATATTTAAACAACTTGTTATGAGATAGATAAAGTGGATTTTTAAATATTACCAACTGAGTAAATGAATTCTTTTATAAGGCACGTCTCGTTTTGTGGAACAATGGTCAAGTTGACTGTTTTATCATATTTTAAAGCCTATTAAAAACTATACTTTAATTTTACAAGAATTGGAAAACTATGTGAAATGTTAAAATGTTTCGATTGCCATGATCATTCAACTATAGTATTGAGTCAGATTGACTTTTTGAAATGACTTTTGATAACTTTTGTATGTCGATCTCGAGCATTAGGATTGTGATACACTATGACCAGACCTAGCTTGATAGACATTTATTGACCAACATATGTTCTCTAGGTTGAGATCTACGGTTATTTGGTATTCCGAGTTTCGGTCACATTTTGGTGAACGACTTTATGTGCTGCTAAGGTGAGTTTATAGATCCCTTTTTAATTGCTTTTGCAATCTATATTTTTGGGCTGAGAATATATGCACTTTACTTTAAACGCAATGGATACAAGTACATACTTAATTCTACACTGAGTTTGAACCGAAAATCCCTTTGCTTTGGTAACTAGTAACTGCCAGTTATAAGAACTGGTGGGCGCGAGTAGTTGTATATGGATCCATAGGGCTTGACATCCCCGTCTGTTCCAGGTATAGAAGCCCTAGCCTGAACTATAAAACAGATATATGCTATTTGAGTTTAGTACACGTTGGTTTGCGTGTATTGTACATGTTGGTTGCATGTATGTTAAAACATGGGTACTTATTGTAACGTTAAAGCTTAGTTACCAGGGTGCTCAATCTTGTAGAATATTTTGATAAACGTTTCTGGATAAAACAACTGAAATCTTGTGATCCACCTTTATATACAGATTATACGAAACATTAAAACTATGAACTCACCAACCTTTGTGTTGACACTTGTTAGCATGTTTATTCTCAGGTTTCCTAGAAGTCTTCCGCTGTTTGCTTATATGTTAGACAAGCTATGTGCATGGAGTCTTACATGACATATTTTTTAAGGAAACGTTGCATTCACCAAATCATCACCATGTATCTTATTTTGACTGCATTGTCAACGGAAGTACTATTGTAAACTATTATTTACGGTGATTGTCTATATGTAGAAATCATCAGATGTCGAAAACCTTTGATTTAAATATTCATTTATGGTGTGCCTTTTCAAAAGAATGCAATATTTACAAAACGTATCATATAGAGGTCAAATACCTCGCAATGAAATCGATGAATGACGTGTTCGTCCATATGAATTTGGAGCGATCGTCACAGCGGTCGACCTAGATTGAAAACTCAGTGCCTTACAACTGCTCCATCTTTGCATTTGTAATATGTTTAGGGTATTATATATACAATATTTGATGTTTAGTATTTTGAAATATATATATAAACACAAATAACATACGGAGTATAAATTTACATTACATTAATTACATTAAATAGTTTATTATATTATATTGTATTGTATTATATTATATTATAACTAGTTTATAACCCGCGACTTTGCGGGATTTTACATATAAACTTTTGTAACTTTTACCATGAACAGTAATAAAACAATATTGAGTTAATGATCATATTTTTTAGTAGCTAATTTCATAGGTAAAACATAGGTATGTGCATGGTATGATTTCGTCTAAAACTGTCTTGATAAATTTCTAAAGATACATACAAATTGTGTACCCATTTATAGTTGGGTATTAGTTGCGAACATGTCCATAAAGGTAAAGAACGAATTTTTTTTTGAAATAGTAATAATTGAAGCACCATTTACAGAACTAGAAAAATTAAAATGGGTTTTACAAATCTAGTAAAACCGGTGTTTGAAACACCGGGTTGCAACTTTTCACCCCAAACCGGTGTTTCAAACACCGGTTTGGGTACTTTTTGTCATTTCGTCAGACATCCAACGACAAGGGTGGAAACGGGTGGCATAAAAGCATCTGATCGTGGGACAATCCGAAAAAGTGTACCCAAACCGGCGTTTGAAACACCGGTTTGGGGTGAAAAGTTGCAACCCGGTGTTTCAAACACCGGTTTTACTAGATTTGTAAAACCCATTTTAATTTTTCTAGTTCTGTAAACATGTCAAAAATTATTACTAGTTAAAAAAAAAATCGGTAAAGAACCCGCGGTTTTGCGGGATTTTCAATAAAAGTTAATAGAAAGTCCTAAAATATTTAAATAGAATGTTTTTAATAAAATATAAATCAGTAATACGTAGCTTTGGCACATGACTTAAAATGATATTATTGTAGCTGATAAATGGACTGCAGTTAATAACAAACAACATTTCGTCCAAAGATCAATTTCCAAAAAAATGCTTCAGCACCAAGAGATAAGTTTCTAAAAAATTTATCTTCCATATTGTTTGCACATTTGATTGAAGAATATTAAACAAAGAAGCTTGGAGGTCAACCGCGCTTCGCAGCGGGCAAAGAGCGGTTGTTCTGCAAAATGTTGATGGTTGGTGATGCATACTCTTCCCTATAGATGTTTTCAATATGTGACTGTTTTCAACCCAAGTCATGCCAACGCAACCAAATCCATCTCAAAGACAAAAACATGCGTACACAAACACGAAACATTCATGCCTTGCAAGTCCCCAATTGTTAAGGGCAACACACATGTGTTTCTAGACAAAACCTGCTTTCAAACAATAAACATAAACCCATAATTAAAATTAAAACTTTAAACGAAACTAAAAACACTCGTTGACCAATCAAACAACTCAAGATGCCGCCCTAATTCCTACATCTTTATAACTTCTGTTAACAAACCATTATTGTTCGAAATCTATTACAAAACCATAAAATAAATAATGCATGTGTTACATACAACAACACAAACACATTTGGGCTGGTCGACACGGGTCAATTCCTAGCAGGGTCAAAATTCACCGGGTCAGGGGTGCCCGATAGTACCTTTTGTTGACTTTAAAATACATACAACCAAAATATTACAATAATAATCATGACGCTTTCATTAAAAAGAGTTTTGGAGCTTGTAAACATTATATAGACATTAGTAGGTAACATGTTTGTCCTATTTTACCCAAGGAACTTTTAGCTATTTTTTCTATTTGAAACACCTGAAAAAAGTTGCAACTCAAATCGACCCATTATAAAAGAAAACTTAAGCATCTAATAAAAGCACATTTTCCTTCATATAAAAGCACGTCCGGAGCGTGCCACCTTACTGTTAACAACGAAGAAAGATTGAATTTTATTACTATCGAAATACTTGTTTCTATATCTGAATTGTTTTACATTAAGATATAAAGCTTACCACTTCCCATGTATAATATTTACAAAGATGGAAAGAAACCATGGTGCACAGATCCATCCCATCTCCATTCCCATGATATCATAATGATTAACTATAGAACGGTGACAAAGTTAAGTATAAAGTAGTTTTGACATCACCGACCCACTCATTTTTTATGTATAAAAATTAAAGCATGTAACGTCTAAAGGATTTTTGGCTCCTCATTTAAAGTTAAAAAAAAAAAAAAAAAAAAAAAAGAAAAAAAAAAAAAAAAAAAAAAAAAAAAAAGAAAATGAACCTGCTTTGAACCATTACTTTGTCCATTTCACCCGCCCATCTCGCCACCTACAACATTAGTGTGTCCATTATATTGGCTTCCTGAATTTCTGACAAACCTGAAAAAATGAAAAGCCTTGCATGTTTCGAGCAAAATTCACACATATTTTTATAAATATTAGCAGATACAAAACAGCCTTGACGTGAAAATGTTTTTCGTATAACTCGTTTGAAACATAATTGTCAAACAATTCGTTTAACACGTAACATTTTCATACTAAGACTTCGATGCAGACTATTAATAAAAAATTCTTCAGAAGGAAAATTATCTTTATTAGACGTTGACAAATATACATTTGTGAGGTGTTTTTAGACTAGTTTGTCAAAAGACAATTCAATATAAGAGATGGAAGGAAACATTTGATCAATAACCTGATGGTTTCCCGTGGTTTTCAGCCGTCATCTAGATGGCTCTGTTCCAGCCGTCATCTAGATGTTCAAAGCTGCCGACGTTGACAACGCGTATGGAAGTGGCAAACTTGAACATGATGACGGTCGCCAACTTCCGCCAACCTTCCTCGTTCACACCATTCACCGCCATAGAATATTTGCTATAAATAGAGATGCAAACTTTCATTGTAAATCATCCCAAAAATCACTCAGAGAAGTGTAATCACAACCTAGATAGTGTGTGTGAGTTTGAGAGTTTTTTTTAGAGTTTTGTAAATACTCGTGTAATCTATTCTTGTGAGTAATAGAGTTATTTTCTCTCAAATTTATATCTCCCAACGTCCAGGCGATCCTCTCTTCCTAACAAGTGGTATCAAGAGCTTGGTTAGAGACGTTGGTTGAATTTTTGGGTCTTCTGAAGTTTCCTCAAAATCTAATTTTGAGTGTACCATTGGATTCGTCTTTGTCGAACCGAGTCCAACGCAAAAAACGGTGACTTAAACGGAGTTATAACGAGCCCAGAAAACGCGGTCAAAGTTTGGTCAACTCGCCGGAGAAGACCACCGGTGCCGGAATTTTCGCCGGAGAAGAAATTCACTGTAGCAGCTGGCGGGACTGTAGCAAGTTCCTGTAGCAGTACTGTAGCAATTCTGAAATTTTACAATTTGGTCCCTGAAATTTTCAGAATTTCATTTTTGTTCCCCTGAAGTTTATAAAATTATAATTTTGCCCCTAAGTGGAATTTAAGCCGCGAAGTGTCTATTCCACCATTTTCAACCGTTTCGGACGTAACGGTGATCGCTGTTTTCTACAATTCAACCCCGTTTGTGTTGAAAAATTATTTGTAAGGTGATAATGTCCATAGAAGAGTCAACATCATCTTCGGGAGCTATGATTATGCTCACAGCCACAAACTACACGCTGTGGAAACCTCGGATGGAAGATCTCCTCAGCTGTAAGGATTTGTTCGATCCTATTGAATTGAAGGGTATAAACCCTGATTCTGCCAAAGAGAAAGAGTGGAAGAAATCAAACCGAAAAACTATTGGTCAGATCCGTCAATGGATTGATCATAGTGTCTTCCACCAAGTTCTACAAGAGACAGACGCATATGTCCTCTGGAAAAAGTTGGAGGACATGTACCAGGCCAAGACTGCTCGGAATAAAGCCCTGTTGATGAGGCGTTTAGTCAACATGAAGCTTAAAAGTGGAACTTCAGTTGCCGAGCATACCAGTGAGTTCCAGAGCTTGGTCAACCAGTTATCGTCTGTAGAGATGCCGATTGGCGATGAAGTTCAGGCGCTACTGCTACTTAGTTCCCTTCCCGATAGTTGGGAAACGCTGGTAGTAACACTCAGCAACTCAGCCCCGAATGGCAAACTTACCATGTCAATGGTCAAGGATGCCCTATTCAGTGAAGAGGCAAGGAGAAAGGACATGGGAACAGATCAGACTCATGTCTTTGTCACCGAGAATCGGGGGAGACAACGAATGAGTAGCAAAAACAAATGGAGAGGCAGAAGCAAGAGCAGGGGCAGGTTTGCTGATGGCAGTAAACCAATATATAAATGCCATCATTGTGGATTAGAAGGACATATGAAGAAGAACTGCTACAGATTGAAAGAGGAACAAGATCAAAGTAGTTCACAGTCGAAGAACAAGGGTGGAGAAACATTAGTTACTATCACTGGTGATGTAGCTTATTGTTCAACCCATGATGAGACATTCCTTCACGTCTCACGAGAAGACACGGAATGGGTGGTAGATACTGCAGCTTCCTACCACGTGACTTCATACAAGGAATACTTCACAACATACAAAGCTGGTGACTTTGGAGCTGTGAAGATGGGAAATTCCAGTTCCGCTGAGATTATCGGAATTTGTGATGTTAAGATAAAGACAACTTCCGGGAGCACAATCACTCTGAAGGATGTCCGCCATGTGCCAGATCTTCGGCTGAATTTACTTTCTGGGGTAGCTCTAGACAAACAAGGCTATGATAGTCATTTCTGTAAAGGCACATGGAAATTGTCAAGAGGCATAGTCGCTCGAGGACACATTTGTGGCACACTGTACAAGACTCATGTGAAGATCTGCACAGACAACATTAATGTTGCAGAAAAGGAGGCTTCACAAAATTTATGGCACCAGAGACTCGGTCACATGAGTGAGAAAGGGTTGTCTACCCTAATAAAGAAGGAGCTTATCAATATAGACAAGGATGTTGCGCTAGATCCTTGCAATCATTGTTTGTTTGGTAAGAAGCATAGAGCCTCGTTTAATTCCTTTTCAACGAGAAGATCAAAGTTACTCAGTCTGGTACACTCTGATGTTTGCGGTCCCTTGGAGGTTGAATCAATTGGCGGCAACTGATACTTTCTAACGTTTATCGATGATGCTTCTCGAAAGGTGTGGGTATATTTCTTGCGGACGAAGGACCAGGTTTTCGATTACTTTAAACAGTTCCATGTCATGGTAGAACGTGAGACAGGAAAGAAGTTAAAGTGTCTTCGATCCAACAACGGTGGTGAATACTCTTTCAGGCAGTTCGATGCCTATTGCAGATCATATGGCATCTGACATGAGAAGACAGTTCCACGTACCCCTCAACACAATGGTATAGCAGAAAGAATGAACCGAACAATCATGGAACCTGTTCAGAGCATGCTCAGTATGGCTAAGCTGCCAAAGCCATTCTGAGGAGAAGCAGTCAGAGCCGTATGTTACTTGATCAACCGATCTCCATTAGTACCACTGAATTTTGAAGTTCCAGAGAAACTTTGGTCTGGAAAGGATCCATCATACTCTCACTTAAGAGTATTTGGATGTTTGGCGAATGTACATGTATCCAAAGAGCTCAGACATAAGCTAGATGGAAGGACCACTCCATGCATATTCATAGGCTATAGAGATGAAGAATTTGGATACAGATTATGGGATCCAAAGGAGAAAATTGTGATCAGAAGTAGGGATGTGGTGTTCCATGAAAGCCAGACAATAGAAGATATTGAAAAGCCCACAATATCTCAGAAGACAAATGTTGCTGCTCAGGTGTCAGAGGAAACAACGGAATCATTCATGAGAAATGAATTTTCAGTGCAAGAAGAAATGCCAGAAGTAGAAGATAATGAAGAAAATGATGGTGCTGAGCAGGGGGAGCCACAACCCCATCTGCCCGACGTTCCAGAACCATCACAAGGCGAAGATGATGGTGGATCTCCTTAGAATATTCCAGAAGTTCGTAGATCTGAACGAAGCCGGATTCCATCGAGTAGATATCCGGAATCCGAGTACCTTCTACTTACTGAATATGGAGAACCAGAGAGTTTTCATGAAGCAGTATCTCATAAGGACAAAGAAAAGTGGTTGCTCGCAATGTAGGATGAGATGGATTCTCTACAGAAAAATCAAACTTATGAGATTGTAGAACTTTCATGCAGGAAGAAGGCACTGAAAAACAAATGGGTGTTCAAACTGAAAAAGGATGGTAGTGGAAAAGTGGTGAAATACAAAGCACGGCTTGTAGTCAAAGGATTCCAACAGAAGAAAGGGATTGATTTTGACGAGATATTTTCACCAGTAGTCAAGATGACTTCAATTAGAGTCATACTTGGATTGGTAGCAAGTATGAACTTGGAGCTTGAACAGACGGATGTAAAGACAGCTTTTCTTCATGGAGATTTACATGAAGAAATTTACATGGAGCAGCCAGAAGGTTTTGAGGTTTCAGGAGATAACCTCGTATGCAAGTTAAAGAAAAGTTTGTACGGTTTGAAGCAGGCACCAAGGTAGTGGTACAAGAAGTTTGACTCGTGCATGGTGAGTCAAGGGTACAAGAAAACTGCAGCAGATGAGTGTGTCTAAATTCAGAAGTTTTCTGAAGGAAATTTCGTTGCTCTTCTACTATATGTAGACAATATTTTGATCGTAGGGAAAGACGCAACGAAGATCAACCAGCTGAAGAAGGAACTCTCGAAGTCTTTTGATATGAAAGACTTAGGACAGGCTCAACAGATTTTGGGAATGCAAATAACCCGAGACAGAAAGAATAAAAGGTTATAGCTATCTCAGGAGAAGTATATTGAACGAGTGCTTTCACGTTTCAATATGAACAATGCCAAACCTGTTAGCATTCCATTAGCCAACCATTTCAAGTTAAGCAAGAGTTCTTGTCCCTCATCCAAGGAAGAGATCAGGGGAGATGTCTTCAGTACCATATTTGAAATGTCCCGTTCATATTGATTATAAACGTTCCATATTAATTGATTTCGTCACGAGGTTTTGACCTCTATATGAGACGTTTTTCAATGACTGCGTTCATTTTTAAAACAACCATAACCTTTATTTTATCTATAAAGGTTTAAAAAGCATTACGTAGATTATCAAATAATGATAATCTAAAATATACCGTTTACACACGACCATTACATAATGGTTTACAATAAGAATATATTATATCAAAAATAAGTTTCTTGAATGCAGTTTTCACATAATATCATACAAGCATGGACTCCAAATCTTGTCCTTATTTTAGTATGCAACAGCGGAAGCTCTTAATAATTACCTGAGAATAAACATGCTTAAAACGTCAACAAAAAATGTTGGTGAGTTATAGGTTTAACCTATATATTATCAAATCATAATAATAGACCACAAGATTTCATATTTCAATATACATCCCATACATAAAGATAAAAATCATTCATATGGTGAACACCTGGTAACCGACATTAACAAGATGCATATAAGAATATCCCCTATCATTCCAGAAAATCCTTCAGACATGATAAAAATGAATTCAAAGTACTAAAGCATCCGGTACTTTGGATGGGGTTCGTTAGGCCCAGTAGATCTATCTTTAGGATTCGCGTCAATTAGTAGATTGGTTTACTAATTCTTAGGCTATCAAGCAAACGGGGCATATTCGGCTTCGATCATTCACCCATATAATGTAGTTTCATTTACTTGTGTCTATTTCATAAAAAATTTATAAAACTGCATGTATTCTCATCCCAAAATATTAGATTTTAAAAGTGGGACTATAACTCATTTTCACAGATTTTTACTTCGTTGGGAAGTAAGACTTGGTCACTGGTCGATTCACGAACCTATAACAAATATATACAAATATATATCAAAGTATGTTCAAAATATAATTACAATATTTTTAATACATTTTAATGTTTTAAGGTTATTAAGTCATCTGTCCTCGTTAGTAACCTACAACTAGTTGTTCATAGTTAGATGTACAGAAATTAATTGATATATATTATCTTGAATCAATCCATGACCCAGTGTATACACGTCTTAGGATAGATCACAACTCAAAGTATATATATTTTTGGAATCAACCTCAACCCTGTATAGCTAACTCAAATATTACTGCATATAGAGTGTCTATGGTTGTTCCAAAAAATATATATACATTGGTCGATATGATATGTCAAAACATTTGCATACGTTTCTATGGTATCTCAAGATTACATAATATATTAGAATACATGTATAATACAATATAAGTTAGCTAGGATATGATTTGTATAGAATTGTTACAATATTTCCCGTAGCTACAACAATCAAAAAATATCCAATCTTGTTTTACCCATAACTTCTTCGTTTTAAATCCGTTTTGAGTGAATAAAATTGCTATGGTTTCATATTGAACTCTATTTTATGAAGCTAAATAGAAAAAGTATAGTTTTATAGTCGGAAATAAAAGTTACACGTCGTTTTTGTAAGAGGTAGTCATTTCAGTCGAAAGAACGACGTCTTGATGACCATTTTGAAAAACATACTTCCACTTTGAGTTTAACCATGATTTTTGGATATAGTTTCATGTTCATAAGAAAAATCATTTTCCCAGAAGAACAACTTTTAAATCAAAGTTTATCATAGTTTTTAATTATCAAACCCAAAATAGCCCGCGGTGTTACTACGACGGCATATGTCCGGTTTTACGGTGTTTTTCGTGCTTCCAGGTTTTAAATCATTAAGTTAGCATATCATATAGATATAGAACATGTGTTTAGTTGATTTTAAAAGTCAAGTTAGAAGGATTAACTTTTGTTTGCCAACAAGTTTAGAATTAACTAAACTATGTTCTAGTGATTTCAAGTTTAAACCTTCGAATAAGGTAGTTTTATATATATATGAATCGAATGATGTTATGAACATCATTTCCACCTCAGGTTTTATGGATAAACCTACTAAAAATGAGAAAAATAGATCTGGCTTCAAAGGATCCTTGGATGGCTTGAAAGTTCTTGAAGCAGAATCATGACACGAAAACAAGTTCAAGTAAGATTTTCACTCAAAATAAAATTGTTATAGTTATAGAAATTGAATCAAATTTTGAATATGAGTATTACCATGTATTAGAAAGATATCTTACTATAAATAAGAAAGATTTCTTGAGGTTGGATGATCACTTTACAAGATTGGAAGTAAGCTAGCAAACTTGAAAGTATTCTTGATTTTATGAAACTTAAACTTATAGAATTTATGAAGAACACTTAGAACTTGAAGATAGAACTTGAGAGAGATCAATTAGTTGAAGAAAATTGAAGAATGAAAGTGTTTGTAGGTATTTTTGGTCGTTGGTATATGGATTAGATATAAAGGATGTGTAATTTTGTTTACATGTAAATAAGTCATGAATGATTACTAATATTTTTATAATTTTATGAGATACTTCATGCTAGTTGCCAAATGATGGTTCTCACATGTGTTAGGTGACTCACATGGGCTGCTAAGAGCTGATCATTGGAGTGTATATACCAATAGTACATACATCTAAAAGCTGTGTATTGTACGAGTACGAATACGGGTGCATACGAGTAGAATTGTTGATGAAACTGAACGAGGATGTAATTGTAAGCATTTTTGTTAAGTAGAAGTATTTTGATAAGTGTCTTGAAGTCTTTCAAAAGTGTATGAATACATATTAAAACACTACATGTATATACATTTTAACTGAGTCGTTAAGTCATCGTTAGTCGTTACATGTAAATGTTGTTTTGAAACCTTTAGGTTAACGATCTTGTTAAATGTTGTTAACACATTGTTTACTATATCTAAAGAGATGTTAAATTATTACATTATCATGATATTATGATATATTAATATATCTTAGTATGATATATATACAGTTAAATGTTGTTACAACGATAATCGTTACATATATGTCTCGTTTCGAAATCATTAAGTTAGTAGTCTTGTTTTTACATATGTAGTTCATTGTTAATACACTTAATGACATGTTTACTTATCATTTATCATGATTAAACATAGTGTATCAATATCTTAATATGATTCATATGTATTTAGTAAGACGTTATTATAACGATAATCGTTATATATATCGTTTCGAGTTTCTTAATTCAATAAACTCAATTTTATGTATATAACTCATTGTTAAAATACCTAATGAGATACTTACTTATCATAATATCATGTTAACTATATATATAATCATATATATGTCATCATATAGTTTTTACAAGTTTTAACGTTCGTGAATCACCGGTCAACTTGGGCGGTCAATTGTCTATATGAAACCTATTTCAATTAATCAAGTCTTAACAAGTTTGATTGCTTAACATGTTGGAAATACTTAATCATGTAAATAACAATTTCATTTAATATATATAAACATGGAAAAGTTCGGGTCACTACAATATTCTTCAGCAGTTGGAAGTTTGATGTATGCGATAATGTGTACAAGGCCCGATATTGCTCATGCAGTGGGAACGGTGAGTCATTTTCTCTCCAACCCTGAGAAAGAGCATTGGAATGCCGTAAAATGGATTCTCAGATGTCTTAAAGGTACAAAGAATCTATGTCTTTGTTACGGGGGAGCTGATCCAAACTTGGAAGGCTATACAGATGCGGATATGGCCGGAGATCCTGATAGTAGAAAATCTACTTCAGGATTCATTTACACTTTTGCAGGGGGAGCTGTTTCATGGCAGTCAAGACTACAGAAGTGTGTTGCATTATCCACAACTGAAGCAGAGTATATTGCTGCTGCAGAAGCTGGAAAAGAAATGTTGTGGTTAAAGCGTTATCTCCAAGAATTTAGAATCAAGCAAAAGGAGTACAAGGTACATTGTGACAGTCAGAGTGCTCTAGATTTGAGCAAGAACTCCATGAACCATTCCCGTATAAAACATATTGATATTCGCTATCATTGGATACGCGAGGTAATTGATCGACAACTGTTGAGACTAGTGAAGATCCATACAAAGGAGAATCCTGCGGATATGTTAACAAAGGTGGTGACTCGAGAAAAGTTGGAGTTATACAGAGACATAACTGGAATGTTCGTTGTTTCGGATGGAGGGGGAGAATTGATGGTTTCCAGTGGTTTCCAGCCGTCATCTAGATGGCTCTGTTCCAGCCGTTATCTAGATGTTCAAAGCTGCCGACGTTGACAACGCGTATGGAAGTGGCAAACTTGAACATGATGATGGCCGTCAACTTCCGCCAACCTTCCTCGTTCACACCATTCACCGCCATAGAATTTTTGCTATAAATAGAGATGCAAACTTTCATTGTAAATCATCCCAAAAATCACTCAGAGAAGTGTAATCACAACCTAGATAGTGTGTGTGAGTTTGAGAGTTTTTTTTAGAGTTTTGTAAATACTCGTGTAATCTATTCTTGTGAGTAATAGAGTTATTTTCTCTCAAATTTATATCTTCCAACGTCCAGACGATCCTCTCTTCCTAACATAACCTACAGCTCCAGTTCCTCAGCAATGAGTCCATATGAGATAAAGTTCCAGATGTCAATATAGATGTCAATATAACTGATCAACACCCTTTTTAGCAGATTCTTTCATTGCAAACCTAGGGTTAAAACACCACCAGCTGAAAATTTTAGATGTCTTGGCTGCATGATTAAAAGTAAATAAATGAGTGGCTATTTGTATAACTCTTAACTATCAAATAATGAACGACCTTTTAAGAGCATATCTACAAAAATTTATCAACTTCTTCAAGATGAACCTGGCATTAACAATTAAAAATTATGGTTATCCGCTGTTTCAAATATAAAATTATAAAAATATGGTTCATAGTTGTAACATACCAACTACCCTACAGAGTTCACTACGAACCTCAAAAGCAAGCAGAGCAATAAATTATCTAAGGATATGTATCTCGTAAAAATTAAGGGTCAAAACTTACACGATAATATTGATTCTAGTTGTTCCAGTTTCTTTGAAGATTATTTTGAGGATGTCCACTATACTCTCCAATTGTTATATTTTGAGAATCTGAGGTCTTTGCATCCGTAGAACAGATAGACTAAATCTTGAAGTAGTAAACACGAAAACAATAATTAAGACGAGTAAGGTAAATTAAGTTAGAAAACCGAAAAACATAGATTAAGAATAAAAAGAACCATACAAGTTAATGTGGATCCAATACCATATGTTTATATTCATATTTGCATTACATAGGTTTTTATATGGATTTTAGAGAGCAAAAAGAACCATAAAGTAATGACTAATGCATATGAAATTTTATCCATAAATTAGAGTTTGTGATAAACACGTGATGTATTACAAATTAGTTAAGCGAAGTGATGGAAAATCGTGTGTACTTTTAAATTTTATAAACGCAGCGGAACATGAAAATAAACATATTTTTTATTTAATAATAAACGTCTTTTATTATTTATAATAAATTTTCAAGTAAAACATTCACACGATTAACGATCCCAACAAAATCCAATTACACCACTAATAATTGTCAAATTATAAATTCACAAAGTGGAGTTTAGATATACCTTTCGTAAATTGATGTCCACATGTAGGTTGAAACATATATTCAAAAGTATGAATATCTCCACGGTTGATCCACACGAGCACGTCAAGCAAATACCGGAGACTGCTAGATCATGAATCACCAAATCACTAATCACTAAATAGTATGAAAACAAACCAACACAAGATCACCTTGTTTTATTTGTACCCACACGTGTAGGACACACAACATGTGCCTAAATTAATCAAATAAAACTATTTTATTTGTTACTTGTGATTTTGCAAATATTGAATCTTTGAATACTCTGAAAGAATGACTCCGTAATTAATTCTTTACAAAAGTTGAACATGGATTCTCTTTTGTTTCAACCTATTCTCACAGCACCTTATTTTCTTTTAGATTTTTTTAGCAAAAACTCTAGCCTTTTCGCTCTCTCTTAAACTTTGTTTTGTACATATATATATATATATATATATATATATATATATATATATATATATATATATATATATATATATATATATATATATATATATATATATATATATAATATATATATTGCCATGTTTTGTTATGTTTCTATTTGCCATGTGATTACAAAAAGTAGCAGAAGCCAACAACTCTCGTTTCTATGTGCATCAAAAATCAACAAACTAACACGGGTGTTGATTTGTTGACTAAACCAAAACACACGTTTCTTTTTTTTATTCTTTTAATTAAATATTTAATTAAATTATATTTAATTAAACTATAAACTATAGGTTATAATTATATATCAACAATATATAATAATTGGTGATTATAAATATGTATATACCATATATAAATATAACCAGATATCTAAGTGCCCATTGTGTGTGATCCCGTAGGCTTGTGTATAAACGGTAGTATAGATTTGTGTTATGACGTGCACATTAAACCAACAAACTCCCACTTGTGCATGTCATAACATCTAGAAAACTATGCAGACATATATTGGCGCCTAGCAACACGTCAATGCCCCGAAAATATACAAGTGTTTGTTTCAGCTCAACGAACTATCATTATTATTAAAAATGATTTAATGATTGAGTGTCTATTGTCCTTTTATTATCGATACCAAGTTGACAAGAGACATGGATCTAGTCATTCTCATTTGTCAACTAATTTTATTTCTCGATCTAGAAAATTTGAATGTGATCACCAAGTTTAAATTGATCATCAATCAATATAGCTTGGATACAGCCGTGTAAATATCCATTCACTTTCATCGAGGGGCCCATTGGTATCATACTCTCACATAGAGGAATAAATTTCATTTTGACTATATGTGTTCATCATGTACTTTACATCATACCCAATGATTATAACTACCTTATTCAGGATAGCGTTTAACCATATTAAAGTATAATATGTCATACAATCGAAAACCAACATATACATCTTAGGTCTAAGGACACAAAGACATAACCATTATGAGATTCACTATTGACAACGATCCATGTAGTGACATCTCATGATTGGGTCATTCCAATATTCATCATCAATGAATACATATGAAATTTGGCCTCAGCTAGTTAACTATTCACCATCAGTGAATTAAACCAAATTTCATAATAATCTTAATTCATGTTACTCCCATAACATGACCAATTATGGAGATTTAGAATAATCAACAATTATTCATGGATTAAACATGCTAATATAGAACACAGTAATATAAATGAAAACGACCATACCGAGTATCTCAATTCATTTAGATAAAACTGTTTAATGTTCCAGATATATCCAAATACTAAATTACAAATCAAAAAGATTAGTAGCTTAACGAAGTCCAATATTACTAGCATGATCATCATGATGGTTGTGCATTAAGGGCTTCGTCAACGGTTCAGTCACGATATCATCTGGTTGAACCTTAAGAATACTAATATCATTCCTCTCAACGACTTCATGAATGTAGTCAAACTTTTGAAGAATGTGTCAGATGGATTAATGTATATGTGATTCTTTCGCAAGTATAATACGCGACGAACTATCACAATACATTTTCATAGAAGATTTAATGTTGGGAACTACTTCGAGTTCAACAGTAAACTTCTTAATCAACAGCTTCTTGAGTAGCTTCTCAAGCAACAATGTATTCTGCGTTGTAGATTGTTCAATCGTGCTCTTCTTAGAGCTCTTCCAATCAACTGTCTTGTCCATCATGACAAAGACACAACCTGACTGGGATCGAGAATCATCTCGATCAGTTTGGAAACTAGCATCATGTGTTATGGTTAATACTTAACTCCTTTTCCAAACCATCGTAAACTAAGAACATATCTTTAATACTCTATAAATACTTAAGAATGTTCTTAACAACAATCCAATGTTCTTAACCTAGATTTTGTTGATAACGTCTCGTCAAACTCAAAAATAATGAGGCATCATTTTAGTATATAACAATGCATTCATAATGGATCCTATAGCTGAAACATATGGGATACATTTCGTTCGTCTTATCTCATCATGTGTGATAAGACTTTGAGATTTGCTCAAGGTTATGCCCTTTTGCACAGGCAATGCTCCAAGGTTGGAGTAATGCATGCTAAATCTCTGCAAGATAAGATATGTACATTAATTGAAACCAATATGCCATTTGAATCTATTTCTATAGATCATGATTCCAAGTATATAAGTAGCTTCGTCAAGATCCTTTATGGAAAAACGTTCACAAGCTAAAACTTGACATCTTGCAAGTTGGAATGTTATTTCCAATAAGTAGTATGTCATCAATATACAAGATCAAGAAGATTACTTTACTCCTACTAGATTTAATGTAAACACATAGCTCATCTTGGTTTTGAGAAAAACCAAACTCTTTGATATTCTCATCAAACTTAAGATTCTAGCTCTTGAATGCTTGCTTTAATCCATAAATGGATTTTAGAAGCTTGTATACTTTAATAGGATGCTTAGGATATACAAACCCTTTCAGCTGAACCATATATATGTCCTCGCTTAAGTCGCCATTTAGGAAAGCGATTATAATATCCATTTACCATACTTCATAATCATGAAAAGTAGCTATGGCAATAAGTATCCTAATTTATAAAGCTCGCGATCAGTGGAAAAATTTCATCATAACCTTTTGCCACGAATCGAGCTTTAAAAGTGTTTACATTACCTTCCATGCTAGTCTTCTCTTTGAAGACTCATTTACACCCCATTGTGTTACAATTGGGTGGAAGATCAATCAAGTCACATACTTTATTATCTTTCATGGACTGCATATTTGCATTCATAGTATCTCGCCATTTTTAAGATTCGTGATCTTATATGGCCGCACGGTAGCTAGAGGGTTCATAATCCTCTAGGCGAGGTTCATCTGAATTAATCAGATAATCAAACCTCTTATGCCGATTAGGAGTTCTACCAGACCTATGAAGTTCAGGTGCAACACATTCTAACTCACCAACAATGCGCTCAGATTCAACGTGTGGATTACTAGTGCTTATAGAAGGTATATTACTTTGTGGTTCTTGAATTTCTTCAAGATCTACTTTACTCCCACTAAATTCTTATAAGAGAAGATCTCCTTTTTTTAAAGAATTCAGTAGACCGAGTAGAAAACACTTTGTTTTCAGCTTCATAGTATAAGTAGTAGCCCATTGTTTCCTTTGGGTATCCCATAAAGTGAAATTTAATACTTCAGGGTTTTAATTTGTTTGAAGTGTCATGCTTCACATACACTTCACAACTCCGGAATTTTAAATAAGACAACTTGGAAATCTTCCCATGCCATACTTCATATGGTGTCTTTTCTACTTTCTTGGTTGGAACCATATTGAGTATGCCTACAGCAGACTCTAATGCATAACCCCAAAAGACGGTGGTAGAGTAGTCAGACTCATCATAGATCAAACCATATCAAGTAAAGTTCGATTCCTCCATTCAGACTCACCATTGAGTAGTGGTGTGTGAGGTGGAGTGAATTGTAAGACAATTCAACAATTCTACAGGTGGTCCAAAAACTCTTGACTTATATACTTACTTCCTCCATTAGAGTGAAGTGATTTAATGGTCTTTCTAAGCTGATTCTTTACTTCATTTTGAAGGTACTTCATTTTGAAAGACTTCAAACCTTTCAAAAACTCCATGTTTATGTTTCAGCAAGTAAACATAATCATATCTACTATAACCATCGGTTATTGTAACGAAGTAAGATTTACCATTTTTAGACATTGTTCTAAAGGGCCACATACATCAATATATATTAGTCCTAAAATATATGTAGCTTTTTCACCTAAATCGGAGATATGAGCTTTTGTCATCCTTTCACATAAACATTACTCACATACATCAAATGAATCAAAGCCATTTGATTCCAAAAGTCCATAAGAATGGAGTTTTGAAATGCGTTAAATTCTATGTATACTTGTACCGCCAAGCAATTCAAGCAACGCTTGAATAAGACCTATCTATTGCTCCTAATACTAGGAGCATAATAAGATTGTTTTAATAAAACAATAAGACCACTTGGAAGAGTAAGCTCATAGTGACCAATGGTTTCAATCGAAGCTTGATTCCCAATGCCCACTCGCAAATCCAGTGTGCCTTTCTTCAGTCTATTATTTCTTCTCATTCCCTTTATATTGTTACAGGTGTGAAAGCCACAACCGGTTAACAATGATCTAGGAATCACTAGAAAAAGTATATAACTGTATATGAAATATACTTGAGATTTTTAGTCTTACCAGCATTGCCTTTTCTCAGCCCAAATTGGTAGATAGAACAACTTCCTTCTCCAATTGCCAACCTTTCCACAATGGAAACATTCGGCGTCTTTTGTTGGAATTTACTTCTTTGAAGTGGAATATTTTCCTGGCAAATGATTTACCATATCCCTTCCACAAAGTATTCGACTTATTCTTTTTCACCCTTTCATCCTACTTCTCCTACTCATCTAACAACTTCCGATAAGCATTTTGCTTAGCAGCAGGAGCTGCGCAAACAGGAGGATCGGATAAGGGTTCTAATTTTGTTCAAATTCCAATCATGCTTGAGAACAATTCTAAGGTTGCAGTGTCAGTCTAGGAAGTTTGAACATTGAGTTTATCCTTCTCCAATAAAGAAGGAAGTATGTTCTGGTTTACGTTTTGATTATTTGATAGCTACAATAGATATAAGATTCAATTTAGTATTTTCGATATTGAGCTTTAATAAATTAACTACCCATGTTTTTATAATATTTTTAAAAAAACAATTAATTTACGAAAGCCTAAGATCCACATAGAGTTTCCATAACCACATCTGTTGATCAGCTAGCAGTTATGGAGTCTATTGGTTGGTAGCGGATACCAATTACATTACAAGTACATCTCTTAGATCTCTATGGGACCTAGAGATATATGTAGTCTAACAAACCACTATTATCTACTGACATGTTTGTCCCACCCTTGCCTCGAACTCAGGTCTCACCGTGAATACGATTAAGTCGTCCAATTTGGAAACAGTGGACATTCACGCTAGTCTCACTAAATCGAAAAATCCACCTCGTGGCTATAATTCAGCCCAGTCTCACTAGATCAGAAAAATAACGAGGAGTGTTTGCAAGCTCATTGGATGGCATGACTTAAATTTGACGGGTATTTTGAAAAAAGTTTGTGTCAACGAATAATGCATGCACACAAGATTCGCTACACTATTAGTTAAAAAAACATTTTAAGCAATTGTATATGTCGATTATGTTTGTGATCTAATTTGTTCTTTAATTTATAGGGTATAAAAATAACAAATACACAAACGTGTATCGTTTTAAAACAGTTTTAAAAAAGATGTCGTCCATATATATTATTTGACTTTCAAAATCATTTAACATTAAACTCGTTAGAGTTTAACTCATTTTAAAATCATCAATTTTAATCTTTGAAACTCGTTTAGAGTTTTATTTAATGTTTTCATCAAAAAAATATGTAATTTAAGTCTAAAAATTATTTAACTTTAAACTCGTTAGAGTTTAACTTTTTTAAAATCATCAATTTTAATATTTGAAACTCGTTACCGGTTTTATTTAATGTTTTCATCAAAAACATTTAGCATATATTATAATCAACAATTAAATATAAATGCGTAAAATAAAACACAATCATGCATACACACATACATAGCCTAGCCCAAAAATCATATGATTGATCCCATGAGCCGACATGAGATCAAGAGGTCAAACTAAGGATAATATCATAGCTCCCACTTGATTTAAGAACCAAGTGAAAACTTTTCGAACGTCATCGTTGTTAACTTGATATATTCGCCATCTTCTAAGCCAATCTCTGTGTTGCATCTTTATCATTAATCTTCATCTTGTTACATTTATTTAAATTTGAAAATACAACTAGACTAGTACTTTTACAAATTGAAATAAACTTAAATACAATACTATGAAAAATAAAATAAATGTAATACAACTTTGGCTTTAAAATGGCCTTTCTAATAAAATAAATAATCAACATGACATAATATTGTCGTAATCGACAATCACAACAATCACATATAATCAAACACATAGGTTGGGGCATTATGGGCTATGTATGCAATCACAATTTTAATAACTATATTAATTAAACCTATATATGGCTTGTCCATGGTTACAATGCATGTGTATAACCATGGAATACAACAATAAACAATTATAATAAATATTCAAGCCATACCAATTAAATCTATAATTTAAAATAGTGATATTCTTTCAATCATATTTTTGCTTCATGAGGTTAAGTCTAAATCAACCGCGTTGACTTTAAAAACCAAAAAGGTTTCCACTTTCACCAATACACCACAAAGCTATATCTAAATAATAAACACTCGATAATTAAAACGGTGTAAAAGCGGCTCGGATACCACTGATGGAAAACCGTGTGTACTTTTAAATTTTATAAACGTAGCGGAACATGAAAATAAACATATTTTTTATTTAATAATAAACGTCTTTTATTATTTATAATAAACTTTCAAGTAAAACATTCACACGATTAACGATCTCAACAAGATCCAATTACACCACTAATAATTATCAAATTATAAATTCACAAAGTGAAGTTTAGATATACCTTCCGTAAATTGATGTCCACATGTAGGTTGAAACATATATTCAAAAGTATGAATATCTCCACGATTGATCCACACGAGCCCGTCAAGCAAATATCGGAGACTGCTAGATCTTGAATCACCAAATCACTAATCACTAAATAGTATGAAAACAAACCAAAACAAGATCACCTTGTTTTATTTGTACCCACACCTGTATGAGACACAACATGTGCCTAAATTAATCAAATAAAACTATTTTATTTATTACTTGTGATTTTGCAAATATTGAATCTTTGAATACTCTGAAAGAATTACTCCGTAATTAATTCTTTACAAAAGTTGAACATGGATTCTCTTTTGCTTCAACCTATTGTGACGACCCGGAAATTTCTGACCAAATTTAAGCTTAATCTTTATATAATTTCGACTTGATAAGCAATGAATTTTAATAAATCTTGAACCTTCGAAAAGAGTTTTACACAAGCTTTTGGTCACCCTTTTATTCCGACGATTCACGAACGTCATAACTTGATTTAATTGTTTAATTATTGTGTATATATATGGATTTATATATATTTAACTTGAAAATTTGATAATTAAATATCTCATTAAGTATATTAGCAAAGTATTATATATATATTTTTATACTACTAATTTAAAGAGTTTTCAAACAATATATATTACTATTTAAATGATTTAATTAACTTATGTTAAAATGTATTTACATATAATGTATTACGAGTGTAAATACATCCTTACAAGTATTGAATACACTTTATAATATACCAATACATATAAAGGATAGCTATACTCATATTTCCGTTCAATTTTCTCTAAGAATTCTACTCGCATTCATACGGTATTTTTACCCGTATTATACACAGCTTTTAAAGTATTTACTATTGGTATATACCAATAGAAATCTGCAATTATTTGTGTAATATGTCATCCATGACCTAATCAATTTAACATGTCATGCATGAATTAATACAATTTAACTTATCTTAGATATTTTCACTAAAAGCCAAAATTATAAGCTTATAAATAAGGACCATTTTAACTCATTTTTACTCCACATTTTCTTAAACTAAAAACACACACTTGAATGCTCTCATATCATACTTTAATCTCAGCAACTTTGCTCTTCATAATCAAGGTAAAATACTTCTCAAAATCCTTGTTCAATTCCTTGTATAGTTGCTATCTTATTATACTTATAAAACTTGTAAAAACTAGAACTTGTTTTGGTGAACACCAAGCTTGTTTGAAAAACTGATCTAATCTTTCTAACTTAACTCTAATAACAATTATTTATATGTATTATGATGTTATATTAAGTTAATATAAGAACTTATAACTTGTACATATGAAGAACACCTTGAAACTTAACATATATCCTTTAATCTCCATTCGGTAAAAAGCGGACTGTTTTGGGTTGGGAATTAAAAACCTATCTTAGACTTTGAGTTCGAGGGTAAGACTTTGGAAATATGTTAATATATGTAAATAAGACTTCCAGTATTTTTTTCATGATTTTAAACAAAGTGTAAGTATTTTATCAAAAATCATATATTGGGTGGATGCCGGAATTTTTCTAAATCTGTCCACCGACACAAAAAGAGGGTAAAGCTCTAAATATTACTACTTGGGATGAAATTTTCGAATTGTTTTTGTAAAATATACTTATTAATGAATCCATTGCAATTTGATTCACTTTAAACGGAGTTGTAATGAATATTTGGCGAGCAAAACAAAATCTGCTAAAATTAATGTTGTATGGACGAAATTTATATTATAAAAACTATATTAACCATATCCTTGTTAACTTTTCCTATATCCTATATATATTTGGACATGTTATCAGTAGTATGACAAAATATTATAATCTTGGTTAATTCTGTGATTGTATATATGTATAATAATATTCTTGGTACGTCCTAACACAATAAGTATACAATACGTTTTGATAAATCCTAAGACAATATGTACACAATACGTCTTAGTTAATTCTAAGACAATACGTATACAATACATCTCTGGGTTGATGCAAAGAAAATACGTATACAATACGTCGTGGGGTAATTCTAAGATATTTTATATATATATATATATATATATATATATATATATATATATATATATATATATATATATATACCGATTATTGGACTGTTGGACTTTTCGGACTATTTTGGACTACTAACAATGGACTACTAACATAAAATGTTAAAAATTATTATATAAATATTCTATGAACTTGCTTTATTTTATTCATATGTCGTATTATTATCTGAATCGTTATTATTGTTATAGGTTCGTGAATCCAAGGACGACGGTCATATTTTTAATAAGTTGAAAACTTATTATTAATATACTTTTACTACTGTGAGTATATAGTCCCATTTTTAAACTCCAAAATATTTTGGGATGAGAATACATGCATTTTATGTTTTGCGCTATGGACACAAGTACTTAAAATATATTCTACGTTGAGTTGTACCACCTTGCATATCTTCCCTAATAGCTTGGTAACTAATATTTACATGTTGTAAGAATATGTAAGCACGAATCCTATTGATAGATCTATCGGGTTTGACAACCCCAACCGGGCTAGTCGCTCTAGTATCGTAAACGGTTGCATAGTACGTCGTTTTTACTACACTTGGTAAAGTGTAGGGAGATTTCATAATAAAGGGAATATGCCATATTAATGGTTAAGTATGGTTACCGAAGTGCTCAACAACTTATAGAATACTTTTATACACTTGCGAGTGTACATATATTTAGAACTATGAAATCTTGTGGTCTATATTTATATCGATGATAAACCTATATATCTCACCAACCTTTGTGTTGACTCTTTACGCATGTTTATTCTCAGGTCCTTAAGAAAGTCTTTCGCTGTTGCATTATCTGAGCAAGCTGTGCATGGAGTCTCATACTTTTATTTAAATAAAGTGTTGCATTCAATAAAACCTTTGTCATGTATTATATTCAACTGTTACGTCACGTGTGTAGTATTTGAAAACCGATGTATTTTGGGGATTATTTCTTAAATAATCGCCCACTTGTTTAAACATGCATTATGTATAATAATGATGTGCTTTTTATGAAACAAATGCAATATTTTTTAAAACGTATCATATAGAGGTCAAATACCTCGCTATGGGACCAATGAGAACGTACTGCGTTTATAGTAATATGGACGGGTTGTTTCAGGTGGTATCAGAGCAGTGGTCTTAGCGAACCATGTCTTGCATTAGTGTGTCTAACGGATAGTTATTAAGATGCATTAGTGAGTCTGGACTTCGACCTTAACTGCATGTCAAAAGTTTTGCTTATCATTTCTAGTCGGAAATCATCTGCTTATCACCCTTAGAAAATTACATGCTTATCATTCTTAGTCTAGACACATCTTATTGCATTGATTGCATAAATAGTGTATAGACAAAGTTCATATTTTAGTGTATATGCTAATTCATATCTTAGCGTATCTGTTACTGTAAACTTTGCCTTACATATTCCGTAAATTCCTCCGTAATCTATGAAATCTTTTGCTCTATATATATAGATATTCTATGTAATTAGAATACCATCCGATAGCCGGAAATCATTTCATATCGAAAAATCCTTTATTCAATCGTACAAAATGGAACTCTCCACTAGTTCAAGTCCCTCGAATTCCGATATGAAATTTCACTCGAGCTCCGAAAGCAGTGTGACCGGAATGGATCAACCAATTAGCCATCATCTATTTTGGATGAATTGGGGATGAGTTCGTAGTCTACTTAATCATTAGAGACAAGAAGAAGGTGATCCCTTCCATCCACCACATTGCCCTCTTGGTGAAGAACATGAGGCACTTACCGGCGAACCCGTTCCTAACACCATTTTCTCTCTCCTTTCCAGGATATGCCGCAACGAGTATAATATTACTAATATTATTGAGGATATCCGACCTTTACTCCGTATCGTGCATGGTGAATTATTTAGTAAAAAAAAAATTACTGTCATGAAAAGAAAAACTTCATTAACAAGTGCATCCTACATCATTTCATTCCCTTTATAAAGCTCTTGACCTCTCCTTTTATTCAAGAAACATTAAACATCTTCTTTCACAATACAAAACAAAATAAATTCTCATCATCTATACTCACATCAAACCACTACCAGCACCAGCAGCAGTATTACCAACAACATCACAAGCCTCAACATTGCAAGCCGCATTACGAGCATCAACATCATACGCACCGCAGGCACTGAGGGATACCAACAATAATGAGTGATGAAATATTAATTCATTATTTCATTTACGTTGAAGAAATATTCCGCGGCGATTATGTAATCTTTAAATTTTTAGGGATTATTCATTTCTAGTTCCAACCGTAAACCAAATGAGATTAATATAACATTACTCATTAAATCCATATTACATCTGAAGAAAATATACATACATATATTTTCATAAAGACTGTAATAAAAATTCTTTTGTACAAAATATTACTTGTGAAATTTTATTTTAACGGGTAGGTTATACCCGAGAAATACTTAAGTTCACATTAATATGTTACACTGTACATTTTCAATGATGTTTCGACAATCGTCAATTATACTCTCTCTTTTTATAGCAATATACATCATTTCACAAAATTCAAGACAACCATTTTCCATACCAATTCAATTACATATTCTGATTTTGACAGATGAAAATCCAAGTCAAGATTTAAGAAGTGCCATCAATCTTAAATTCCTACATCCTTCAAAATCATACTTTAAATTTAAACTATACTAGAACATCACTTTCATTCACAGAACTCATAAAGATATTCGTATCATTCAAGATTCACGACGAATTCATTATACGGATATTGACGATGGCAACCTGCATCTAAACCCTTCAAAATTCTTGAAAACATCTCAACTAAGGAACAATCGAGAGAATGAACCAATCACATGATACATACGAAGAATATATGCATATAGATATGCATTCGGAGGACACTTGAACCTAAGCAAAGGTTCAACACGTATCCGTGTCAGATCCTTTAGCATTATTATTACCCAAAATAACTTTACAATCCCTTTTCAAAATAGCGAATTTTATCACAGTTCCAAAAAGACAACTTCGACTTTTCATCTGGAGTAGCCTTATTATAACCTTGATATATACGTTGTCTTTTCGCCATCGTTACTGCGGAACCTTTTATATTCCACCACATTAGTAGTAAGCTTACCAGCAGCTTTATTTCTCTTTGACTTAAATCTCTCTGAAAGATCACTATAAAACCTTGTCATGTACCCATCTACATCTTGTAACAATAATTGTCATACCAAACCCCAGGAAGCATCAATAGTTATTCTTGAATCTCACATCATTTCTGCATATACATATAACGTTATTTCCTGGAATTATAATTCTAAAATCCGGAATAGCACTTCAGCCTACGAATCAGTACTATGAAGTTTTGAAAAAGTTGAATGAAGCAGCAGAAACTGTAGACAACCGTAACAGTCAAAAGTTGATGATAAAGAATATTGTGTTAGCAAAGCACAGAAAAAGAGAAGGTTTGAAACTGGAAAACAGATTGAGCAAACCCTGAAGGAGGCTGTGCACAAATCACATGGACGAAATCTACCTTCAAAGAATCCAAATGATTCAGTGTCTGCTAAAATCCTTAGCAAATACCTTGCTCTTTACTCTATAACCCTTGCGGACAATATTCTTCATCATCCTCTTATCTTAAATATTCTAAGATATCATCGTATCTTCCATTATAAATATCCTTCATATTTCTGAAGATATTTTCATAACCATTCTTATCTGAAATCATTTATTCCTTCGCTTTATCTGTATCACATCATAAAAAAAACTGGTTTAGTTTCTAAATATCTGAAACCTCTGAGTGTAAAGTATGAATGTTTTTGAAGTAATGTTGGGAACTGAAGCATGAGTTAGTATAATATAATGACACTTGATCTACGTGATTATATTACAGTAAGTCATGCTGAGTTTCTAAATGGAATGTAATGATTCATAGACCATAACGTCATCATGTGCCTTGTTACATGACTCTTACATTCAATCTAATCTCTAAATATATCAAGAACATATTCTATTGATAGTTCTATCTTTTCCTTTGGATTCTGGTAATTTCACAAGTCAAATTGTGCTATTACAATTTTTCTCTTAGAGCATTAGCTATGTTCATTCCGAATTTCATATCTATGAAATCTAGACCATTATTCGCTTGACTTGAAGTCGGGAAAAGAAGACGGAAGCATGAAACTCCAAAATATAAGGAAAAATATAAGCACGAAGACAACGCAGAAATTACAAACCTTGTATATCGATGCGTATAGCAATCTAAAGACACGGGAAAACTAAGAACACTATAAACCCAAGAGCATAGTAGAAATTAACGGATTCCTCCGGTGGAAGATGAAAAAGAAGAATGACAGATGTGATAGTCAAGAATATATCAAGAATTAAAACTGGATGGAGCATATTGACGAATGTTTTGGAAGTACGAAGAAAGGAAAAAAGTGTAAAAGATGGGAGATGTGGAAATAAGGAAACGTAGGAGGTTGATTTATAGTAAAATATCCGACAGAGAAATCGAGACATATTATTGCATTAAATCGAAGAGGATCATAATTTCCTAATCGCCGAAGAATCAAATCTTATATAGATTACAAAGATTTTCTTTAATCCGGAGATCAACCGTGATGACGTCAAAAGATAAGACGAATCCCTATTTTCTCATTTCACTCTTTTACGATAGCTTCACTCATACGTTTCGAGTAATCGAATTATTTTATCCATATTTCTCAATCATGATAAAACCCTATGAATCAACTTATATTCATCATAATAACATTCTTATTGTTAGCCATGACGACTCAATCAAATTTCGGGACGAAATTTCTTTAACGGGTAGGTACTGTGATGACCCGGAAATTTCCGACCAAATTTAATCTTTATATAATTCTGACTTGATAAGCAATGAATTTTAATAAATCTTGAATTTCTGAAAAGAGTTTTACACAAGCTTTTGGTCATCCTTTTATTCCGACGATTCACGAACGTCATAACTTGATTTAATTATTTAATTGTTTAATTATTGTGTATATATATGGATTTATATATATTTAACTTGAAAATATGATAATTAAATATCTCATTAAGTATATTAACAAAGTATTATATATATATTTTCATACTACTAATTTAAAGAGTTTTCAAACAATATATATTACTATTTAAACGACGTAATTAACTTTTGTTAAAATGTATTTACATATAATGTATTACGAGTGTAAATACATCCTTACAAGTATTGAATACACTTTATAATATACCAATACATATAAAGGATAGCTATACTCATATTTCCGTTCAATTTCCTCAAAGAATTCTACTCGCATTCATACGGTATTTTTACCCGTATTATACACAGCTTCTAGAAGTATTTACTATTGGTATATACCAATAGAAATCTGCAATTATTTATGTAATATGTCATCCATGACCTAATCAATTTAATATATTATGCATGACTTAATACAATTTAACTTATCTTAGATATTTTCACTAAAAGCCAAAATTATAAGCTTATAAATAAGGACCATTTTAACTCATTTTTACTCCACATTTTCTTAAACTAAAAATACACACTTGAATGCTCTCATATCATACTTTAATCTTAGCAACTTTCCTCTTCATAATCAAGGTAAAATACTTCTCAAAATCCTTGTTCAATTCCTTGTATAGTTGCTATCTTATTATACTTATAAAACTTGTAAAAACTAGAACTTGTTTTGGTGAACACCAAGCTTGTTTTAAAAACTAATCTAATCTTTTTAACTTAACTCTAATAACACTTATTTATATGTATTATGATATTATATTAAGTTAATATAAGAACTTATAACTTGTACATATGAAGAACACCTTGAAACTTAACATATATCCTTTAATTTCCATTTGGTAAAAAGCGGGCTGTTTTGGGTTGGGAATTAAAAACCTATCTCAGACTTTGAGTTCGAGGCTAAGACTTTAGAAATATGTTAATATATGTAAATAAGACTTCCAGTATTTGTTTCATGATTTTAGACAAAGTGGAAGTATTTTATCAAAAATCATATATTGGGTGGATGCCGGGATTTTTTCAAATCTGTCCACCGACACAAAAAGAGGGTAAAGCTCTAAAATTACTACTTGAGATGAAATTTTCGAATTAGTTTTGTAAAATTTACTTCTTAATGAATCCATATCAATTTGATTCACTTTAAACGGAGTTGTATTGAATATTTGGCGAGCAAAACAAAATCTGTTAAAATTAACGTTGTATGCACCAAATTTATATTATAAAAACTATACTAACCATATCCTTGTTAACTTTTCCTATATCCTATATATATTTGGACATGTTATCAGTAGTATAATAAAATATTATAATCTTGGTTAATTCTGTGATTGTATATATGTATAATAATATTCTTGGTACGTCCTAACACAATAAGTATACAATACGTTTTGATAAATCCTAAGACAATACGTACACAATACGTCTTAGTTAATTCTAAGACAATACGTATACAATACATCTCTGGGTTGATGCAAAGACAATACGTATACAATACGTCGTGAGGTAATTCTAAGATTTATATATATATATATATATATATATATATATATATATATATATATATATATATATATATATATATATATATATATATATATACCGTTTATTGGACTGTTGGACTTTTCGGACTATTTTGGACTACTAACAATGGACTACTAACATAAAATGTTAAAAATTATTATATAAGTATTCTATGAACTTGCTTTATTTTATTCATATGTCGTATTATTATGTGAATCGTTATTATTGTTATAGGTTCGTGAATCCAAGGACGACGGTCATATTTTTAATAAGTTGAAAACTTATTATTAATATACTTTTACTACTGTGAGTATATAGTCTAATTTTTAAACTCCAAAATATTTTGGGATGAGAATATATGCATTTTTTTTACGCTATGGACACAAGTACTTAAAATATATTCTACGTTGAGTTGTACCACCTTGCATATCTTCCCTAATAGCTTCGTAACTAATATTTACATGTTGTAAGAACATGTAAGCGCGAATCCTATTGATAGATCTATCAAGTTTGACAACCCCAACTGGGCTAGTCGCTCTAGTATCGTAAACGGTTGCATAGTACTAAGTTTTTACTACACTTGGTACAGTGTAGGGAGATTTCATAATAAAGGGAATATGCCACATTAATGCTTAAGTATGGTTACCGAAGCGCTCAACAACTTATAGAATACTTTTATACACTTACGAGTGTACATATATTTATAACTATGAAATCTTGTGGTCTTTATTTATATCAATGATAAACCTATATATCTCACCAACCTTTGTGTTGACTGTTTACGCATGTTTATTCTCAGGTCCTTAAGAAAGTCTTCCGCTGTTGCATTATCTGTGCAAGCTGTGCATGGAGTCTCATACTTTTATTTAAATAAAGTGTTGCTTTCAATAAAACATTTGTCATGTATTATATTCGACTGTTACATCACGTGTGTAGTATTTGAAAACCGATGTATTTTGGGGATTATTTCTTAAATAATTTCCACTTGTTTAAAACATGCATTATGTATAATAATGATGTGCTTTTTATGAAACGAATGCAATATTTTCTAAAACGTATCATATAGAGGTCAAATACCTCGCTATGGGACCAATGAGAACGTACTGCGTTTATAGTAATATGGACGGGTCGTTTCACCTATTCTCACAGCACCTTATTTTCTTTTAGATTTTTTTTAGCAAAAACTCTAGCCTTTTCGCTCTCTCTTAAACTTTGTTTTGTACATGTATATATAATATATATTGCCGTGTTTTGTTATGTTTCTATTTGCCATGTGATTACAAAAAGTAGCAAAAGCCAACAACTCTTGTTTCTATGTGCATCAAAAATCAACAAACTAACACGGGTGTTGATTTGTTGACTAAACCAAAACACACGTTTCCTTTTTTTTATTCTTTTAATTAAATATTTAATTAAATCATATTTAATTAAACTATAAACTATAGGTTATAATTATATATCAACAATATATAATAATTGGTGATTATAAATATGTATATACCATATATACATATAACCGGATATCTAAGTGCCCATTGTGTGTGAACCCGTAGGCTTGTGTATAAACGGTAGTATAGATTTGTGTTATGACGTGCACATTAAACCAACACGAAGATGAAAGCACTTATGGAATTTGAAGAATGTGTGAAACACATATATCAAACACAGTAAAAATTTAAATAAATAGTTAAAGAGATGAAAGAAATAACATTTTTCTCTCCATGTTGCCCTGCAACATTTTATTGGGTAAAGTTACATTACCCTGCAGCATAATATATACATTATCACCATCTACCACTAAGCTTGTAATATAAGAATATCTGTATAAATTTAAGAATGATATGTTCGTATGGAGGGTGATATTCAATCTGTCCGTAAGGATGGTGACAATTGTTTTTAGCGAGGGTGAAAAATCTGTACTTGCTATTTCGTTTATATTAAATCCAAGGTTCGCAGTTACATCTGATTGAATTCATCTCAATATGTGAACATCTTTTGCGAACCCTAATGGTTTTTGGTGGAATGCTTTGATAGTCGATCCATCTCAGATTATCGATTTCCAATTGTTATCCATATCAGATTATCGATCTCCAATTGTATTTCTCCTTTTCTTCAAGACTGCATCTCCGATTATCGATCTCCAATTGTGTTTCTGCTTTTCTTCAAGACAACATCTCAGATTATCGATCTCCATTTGCAGTCGTTGTTGATTAGAAGATTTGATACTGAATAATGAATTGTGAATTTGAAAACCCCGTGTTTTGATATTGATATGGTATTAAGATTGTTAAGGTGCTATGGGTATTGTTGTCACTTACAGTTGAAAATTGAGGAGAGAGACAATTGTTGAGTGATCACTTGATCTAATGGATGATATTGAAAGTTAGTTTTTGATCTAACAGTCACTTCTTCTCCATTTTAAATTTTGTAAAAATGATTAGGAAAAAGAAACTTTGTTATTATATATAATATATAATATAGATATAGATTATAGATAATATAATATATATAAATAATAAACTATACTATGTCTCATGAGACTTTACTATTCACAATGGCGAAATGGTAAATACCCCCTAATTTCGGATGTATTTTGATAAATCTATTTTGAAATAAAAAAATTTCAATTTGTTTTTCGATTTAATTACTTGCTTTTTTTCTTCCGTTTCATTCCTTTATTTTTCGTACCTTTATTTTTTTAGTTTAATTGCCTAGCCATTAACCATTTTTTTAAGCGTTTGATTAACCGACCGTTAAACGATCAAAACTACTCATTAAAAAGCCATTAACTGTTTTTTAAATTGTCGAAGCACAGACTTTTTATCCTTATTATAACATAAAATGTGTTGGTTCACCCGTCCCACGACCTCCTAACTTGGTCAATGGTTCGCTACTAGATATCAATTCGTCTTCTTCTTTTTTTTAATTCGGATTTGAGTAAAAACATTTGGCAAGCGGTGATTTGGACGAGTGCGTATCTATTGTGGAAGAATCGAAATGAAAAAGTCTACAAAAACAAGATGTGGGACGTACCGGTTGCGGTTTGTGAAATACAAGTTAAAAGTTTTGAGTGGGTGGGGAAAAGATGCGAGGAGAAGGTTATCGATTGGAATAATTGGTTGCACAATCCTTGTGTTATCTTTTCTTAACAAATTGTCAATTGTGTATCGTCTGTATATATTTGTTGCCATCTTGGCACCTTTCGCGATTGTAATGATGTGTACTTGGTAGTTGGCTAATTTGAGCGCTACCGTTTTGAGTTATTAATAATATCGTTTGATTGCCTTTAAAAAAAAAAAAATGTGTTGGTGCAATTCTATTGACTCATTAACCTTTTTTTGTTACCAAAGAGCCAATGGCTTGATGGTATCGAGGTCACCCTTACAACCTTGAGGTTGAGGGTTCGAGTCCTGCTTAGGACATTAACCTTTTTTTGTTTACTTATTTTTCCTTTTCTAATTTTTTAAAAAAATTACGCTGCCGCAAAACGTGAGCTTTCTAACGTGTTAGTTACTATATACAAGACCAATATAATATTAACATTTACTCTGTAAGTATATTATTCGAATATTAAGGTAGAGAGATCAATATTTCACTAGGATTTATTAAGAGTGTGCATTGTAGGAGAAAAGTCGAAAAACTCGAAGACATTACTAGATCGAACTGGTCTCAGACTGAACTTTTTCGGTCCCGTCCTAGGTCCACAGTTTTACGTATTTCCGGTCTTCGATACAGACCAAACCGTACCAAACCCGAATAAAAACCAAAAATAACCGAACCAAATCAATAATATATGGTTAGGTTCCCGATTTGATTTTCTTCTACAATTTGAAAGGTGGTACACTGGTACATAACCAAACCAAAATAGTATAGTCTAGTTTTGTACCATGCACACCCTAACATTTATCATATAAGTTAAGGATAACTATTTATCTATAGTTTCTATTAAAATTCTATAATGATGATGTCATTATTAGACTAATTCCTTTGTAAAAAAATTCAAAAAACAAAAAAAAAAATTTAGACATGGTGGGTGATGTCATTAATCTAACTAATTTTAAATTAAAATTAAGTCTTATTAATTAACTATTATTATTAAATCTTATTAATAATTATTTTAATTATTCAAATTAAATAATTTTGAATTATTTTAACTAATTATTTTGAATTAAGTACGAGAAGGTATAAAAGCTTGGCAGAAGAAAATCCATTCTAAACTTATATTTTAATTTACACTTTTAAATAAAATGACAACCAATATTATCTTTTATGATTGGATGTGGATTGTTTAATATGCATTTTAGGTGTTTGATGCAATGTTCAGCTGACGAGTGAGTTTCTTAGTCGGACTATGTGGTTCCACGGGTCATTAAACTAAATGACATTAGCATGTACGTTCACTTAATACCTAAAACATATCGTTAAACTGTTTCTTTTAAACAAACTCGTGGTTCAACGGGTCATTTCACTAGTTTATATTATTATTTTATTGAAGATTACAATATATATATATATATATACAGGGGCAGGATTAATGGGGAAGTAACCAATCGGGGGGCAGTGGGGGGAAGAAAAAAAAAAAATCCGTTTTTTTTGAAATTTTTTTTCCCGGCATCAAGATCACACGAAAATATGAACATTTAGAAGAGACACTTCGTGATGAGTGTCATTATTTAGGCGGAAAAACGATCGACAAAAATAACATTCAAGATAATATTGTTCGTGAAGAATATGAACGTTTTTTTTTCCATGTTTTGTGAAGTAAAATTTAGCCCGATTTAGAGTTTAGGGTTTGGTGTTTTGGGTTTATTCTGTAACGACCCTGGTTTTTCCAACGTTATTTATTAATAATTATTATTATTAATGCGCTTGATTAAACGAATGTATGTTATTACTTTTACATGTTGCTTTAATTGCCCGTACTTGAACTTTAAATGCCCGAAACGTCTTGGTGACACCCGGAACTTGCACGAATAATATTTTCAAGTATTATTTACATTCATGATTAATTTTATTAATCATTTAGGTTAACTATAATGGTTAGTTAGTTACTTGGGCCTTTATTAGTGTTATTGGACTTTTACTTATTAATTACTTGAACTTGGGCCTTGATTAATGGTTAGTGGACTTTAAGAGCCCACCCTACACCTTATTGGATTTAACTAGCCCATGATTCATGTAAGTATTACTTACATCTTAACTAAATGGATTAAACCCTTATAGAATCAAGTTACATGGCACTTACAACTAGTTCCCATAAAAACACACCTTATATCCACCTTTTGAAGCTTTACATGCTAATAACCATGAAACAACTCACCCATCCCTCTTGGGGCTGCAAATGCCGTGGCCTTTCATGGCTAGGAGAGAGCTCAAAATCTTTTTTTATTTACTTACACTTGCTTTCATTCATTCCTCACACACACACTTCATCTTACTTGCAAAGTTTCTCTCAATTCTCTCTAGATTGTAAGTGACTTGAACTATTTTTTCTTCTTTCTTCCTTGTCCCAAACCGTGGCCACCCTTCATCATCATCATTCTTTTGTTTAAAATTACTTGTCTTGATTAATTGTTTACTTACTTGTAGTTATTGTTGTTACTTACTTACTTGTTATCAAGATTCAAACTCTTTAGTTTGATTCTTCATTTCATCTTGTTTTACAAGAACACTTAAGAACATAAACTCACTAGTTTATGATTCTACATTTATTGTTTCAAAGATTTAAAGTTCATGTGTTGTAAATCATACTTGTAAATCATGTTTGTAAACTTAAAAGTTTACTTTCTTAAAGATCAAACTTTGGTTTGAATCTTTAAAGTATGAACACCATGAATTTGTTACTTGTTTACTTAGTTTAATTCTTCATTTCATGCACTTTAAATTCATGTTTGTTGGTTATTATTGGTCAAATGTTACTAGTTAACTTTGATCTCATAATTCTTGGAACTAAAAGTTAACCTTAAAGTTTCAAGAACATGGAAGTGTAACTCCTTAGTTATAACTTCATATACTTGTGATGGATCTAAGTTCTATAGCTTATGGTCTACTTATTTTGTCATAAACAAAAGCTTGAAAGCTTACATACACTTTACTAGTTGAAAATCTAAGTTTTGTAACTTATGGTTTCATGAAAGTAAAGATGCAAGTGTTGATTACTTAGGGTTTAACTTAATGACTTTAGATCTAGACCTTTGGGTCTTGGATCTTCAAGATCTAACTAAGAACTATGTTCTACATCTTAAGATCTTGATTAGTTAGTTTACATTCAAGTTTGTAGTTCTATATTACCTTTACATTTCATGTAGGTGTTAAATCCAAGACTTTGATGTAACTTTGGTTCATCAAAACACTTACAACACTTGCACTTGAGTTATGATGGACAAACCTTGGTCAAAATGATGTTAACACATCAACGAGTTGTACACTTGAAGCTATACGCATCAAGGATGAGAACCGTGATGAACATCAAGCACCGAGACAACCGGAACTCTCCAAAACCCACTGTTTCTGTCCAAAAGTTTCTGTTCAGCTATTTCTGGAACAGACCAGTAGACCTGGGCTGTTCTAACCTTGATTTTTAGATAGAACTTTTCGAGTAGATAACTTTTCATATAGGACTCGTCTTAATCCGAGTTACGGTTTAGGATTTATGGCCCTCCGATCGTTACCATGTCCTTTAACGTTGTGCAGAAATTTCTGACCTACTCGCACTTAGACCGTCGCCACGGTCAAACCAAGACGAGTTTGCTTCTGTAAATTTTACCACACTTAAGGGACTCATAGACGGAGCCATGACCACTGGTCTCACCTTAATTCAGTAAGGGTAGAGGCCGTGGTGACTGACCGAAGTCAGCCTTTGTTTTAAACGACTTTCATAAACGAGTCTTACTTGTTACCTTTTGTTTAATGATGATTGATGATGACCCTTATGACCTTAATTATGTACTTGTAAACCTTTTGAGACGACTTATTGACTTAGTGCTATTTGACTTAGGTTGAGGACGTTTGGACCGTTACTTGCACACCACTTTCCGACTACTACCTTACCATTACTACTAATCATTGTGAGTTATAGCATTCCCTTTTTACTTTAACTTATTTTGGGAACTGAGAATACATGCGGATTTTATGTTTTACATACTAGGCACGAGTACTTAAACTTATATATGTGTGGGTTATACAACGGCATAAACATTCCCTTTAGCTCGGTAACGTTTAATCATCGGTTTTTGAACCATGAACGCGAATCTTAGATATGGATCCATAGGGTTTGACATCCCCACTCGGGCTAGTAGCGCTAGCATTTAACGAGTGTTTAATACTTCGAGGTTATACGCACTTGCCAAGTGCACTTTAAGGGGGTACATTAAACGTTAAGTTAGTTACCGGGTGCCCACGGTTAAGCATATACTTTTACATACTTTTGAAACGCTCGTTGTAGCACTGAAATCTCGTGGCCTACTTACGTTACTGTTATACTTAAACTATAGCTCACCAACCTTTGTGTTGACCTTTTTAAGCATGTATTTTCTCAGGTGCTTGAAGTCGCTTCCGCTATCTTACTAGTCGTGCTGTAGAACCCGCTGCCTAGAGTTGTTATCGCATGACTACTTATGTTGCATTCAAACTTTTTACTTATGAACTTATGTTATGTAACGAGCATTATGGTCACGTACACTTATTTAATGCTTCTACTTAGTGAAGCATACCTTTGATTTGTAAAACAATTGACGTATGTTACGACGTCACTTTTATTAATGAATGCAAACTATGTTCTTAAAACGCATATAGTACTTAACCTTGTAATGATCCTGTTGATGATGGTCCGTACATGATGATTTAGTACGGGGCGTCACATTTGGTATCAGAGCATTGGTTGTAGGGAATTAGGATGCATTAGTGAGTCTAAGACCGACCCGAGTAGGATTCACTAATAGGGCTAATCTACAACTTGTTAGATTACTCGTTTTCGCTGAACTTACTGCATGCTGCTGCTTACTGTTACTGCTATATGCCGTATGCTACTACGTGATTTCACTACTGCATGCTATTACTTGCTTTCGATTGCATGCTAGTTTCGTACGATTACTGATATTGCCATGCTACTTATTGTTATACATGATTTAAACTGTTGGCCTATTATTTGCTTGCTTTATGACATACTGACATGGAAAATTTATTTTTCCTTGTTCAGATGTCGGACGTTCCACCTACTGACATCCCGAGCGGCTCAGGCCCCGTTGTTCCACCCACTGCTGCACCTGTTGCTGCTGCTGCTGCTGCTGACATTCCGGCCCCGACACCCACTGGCGACCCCGGCGCCTCTAGTTCTGGAGCTAGCTCTAGTGTGCCTATCCCGGCATCTTCTTCCAGACCCCTGAGGCAACTGGCTCGCATTGGTGGCATGGAGATCCCCCCGGAGTTCGGGGAAGGACCCTTCCGTAATCACTTTCGCACACCTTGCCGACGCACTGCCGACGGCCGCTTAGCCGTGATCACGCCAGGCCGACACCGACAGATGTTGGCCGCTCTCGGATATGTTGAGCCACCCGCGCCACCACCGCATGATTCAGACGACGGTTCTTCCACCGATGCTTCTTCAGACGACACCTCATCTGACGACTCCAGTGATGAGGAGGATCCCGCTGACCGACCGATTCAGGCACCTTCTACCCCGCCGAAGAAGCGGTATCGCTTCGCTGGCGTGATTCCTGGTCGTACTGTCACTGACGCTTATGGTCGGCGTCGTAGGATCACTGCTCGTAAACGGCTAGTGCCGTACCCCGCCGACCCACTGATATTACCGTCTCCACCCAGAGCCGGACCATCCACTTCAGCACCACCGGCTCCACCTGCACCGCCAGCACCACCTGCCCCACCATCTTCCTCTAATGAGGAAATGAGGCGGGAGATTGAGATTCTCCAGACTCGAGTTACTGAGCTCGAGGAGCAGATGACTCATGTTTTGGACATCTTGTACCCACCATCGCCGTAGGACTTTGTACTAGATTCTGTATTGTAATCTTTTTTTTTGTAATTTCATATTTCACTTATGTAATGTACGAACTTATTGTAATGTATGAACTTATTATCATTAATGAATGGAATTTGTGTTGTTACTTTGTACGCAAGTGTTCTATTTACGTTATCATATCATGGTTTTGTGGTACTTATATATGCTTGCATTACTTAATCAACATGTGTTGTGCTGTTTTCATGTTGGTTGTTATATACTATATTATTATTATTTGCATAATGGATTTTGACTTGAGTCAAAATGTTTGTATAGAACATCATGGCCAACGGAAGAACCACACCTACCGCCGCCCAGATTGAGGACATGATTAACGAACGTGTCGCTGCTGCACTAGCTGAAAGACAACCCCAAGTTCCACCACCACCGCCTGTCAATCCACCTGTCGTCCGAGATGGGTGTACGTACAAGGAATTCCAAAACTGCAAGCCACACTACTTCAGTGGCACTGAGGGACCCGTCGGTCTCACCAGATGGTTCGAAAAGTTGGAATCGGTATTCAGGGTTAGCAATTGTTCTGAGGCTAACAAAACGAAATTTGCATCTTGCACGCTGTCTGATGGCGCGCTCACATGGTGGAATACCATGGCCCAAGCGCAAGGAATTGATGAGGCGTATGCTACGCCTTGGGAAGAATTTAAATGTGCTATGATCGAGGAATACTGTCCGAGAACCGAGATTCAAAAGATGGAAATCGAATTTATGCAATTGAAAACCGTAGGGAACGACCTTAACAGCTACAACCGTAGGTTTTTGGAATTGGCTCTTATGTGTCCAACCATGGTCACCCCCGAATTTAAGCGTTTGGAGAAATACTTCTCGGGACTTCCTAAGTCCATCAAGGGTAATGTTACCTCATCCAAGCCACCAAGTGTTCCCGAAGCAATGCGCATGGCGCATACTCTCTTGAATCAAATCATCCTTGACGAGCCGGAGAAGGCTAAGTTTGAAACTGTTAGTGGTGAAAAGAGGAAATGGGACAACAACCACAACAACAACAGGGGTAGGAACTATGATCAAAACCCGGCAAAACGACATGAAGGGTTCAGGCAAAACAACAACATGCACAACAACAACACCAACCCCAACAACAACAACCGCACCAATCCGAACTACAAAGGAACCTTACCACAATGCAATAGGTGCTACAAGCACCACACTGGGTATTGCAATGTTATCTGTGAGAAGTGCCAACGATCTGGACATGTTGGCAAGGATTGCAAGGTTACCACTTTGAATGTGAAGCCAAACCACAACAACAATGGGCCTAAGAAGTGTTATGAATGTGGAAAGACGGGCCATTTCAGAAACGAGTGTCCTAACAAGCGTAAGGATGGCGGACCACCACGTGCTAGAGCCTTCAATGTTAATGCAAGGGACGCTCGCGACAACCCCGACTTGGTGACAGGTATATTCAAGATCAACAATCTTTTAGCTTCTGTCCTATTTGATACTGGTGCCGATAGGAGCTATGTATGTAGACATTTTTGTGATAAGTTAGATTGGTCGTTAGTTCCTTTGAAGGAAAGTATGCTTGTCGAGGTCGCCAATGGAAAACTTGAAAAGGTTGACCATATTAGTCGTGGAGCTATTATCAACATAGCTGGTGCAGATTTCGAAATTGATTTGATACCTATCAAACTGGGAAGTTTTGACGTGATCGTCGGTATGGATTGGTTGAGCAAGATAAAGGCCGATGTTATCTGTGGAGATAAAGCACTTCGCATACCACAAGGAGATGGCGAACCACTGGTTATCTATGGAGAGAGATGTACCTTGAAGTTGAACCTCATTAGTTGCGTGAAAGCGCAAAAGATTATGAAGAAGGGACGCTTTGCTGTCCTAGCACATGTGAAAGCGGTAGAAACTGAGATGAAGAACGTGAACGACGTTCGAATTGTGAACGAATTTTCTGATGTCTTCCCAGAGGAATTGCCTGGATTACCGCCGCAGAGAGCAGTAGAGTTTCAGATTGACTTAGTGCCAGGAGCTGCACCTGTAGCTCGCGCACCTTATAGACTCGCACCTTCCGAGATGCAAGAATTACAGAGTCAACTACAAGAACTATTAGATCGAGGGTTTATCCAACCAAGCTTCTCGCCTTGGGGCGCACCTGTGTTGTTTGTAAAGAAGAAGGATGGATCCTTCCATATGTGTATCGACTACTGTGAACTCAACAAATTGACTATCAAGAATCGATATCCTCTTCCACGAATTGATGATCTTTTTGATCAACTACAAGGATCGAGCGTTTATTCAAAGATCGATTTGCGATCCGGGTATCACCAGCTGAGGGTGAAGGAAAGTGACGTGATGAAAACTGCATTCAGGACCCGTTATGGTCATTATGAGTTCCTCGTGATGCCATTCGGTTTGACAAATGCCCCTGCCGTGTTCATGGATCTCATGAATCGTGTCTGCAAGCCTTACTTGGATAAGTTTGTTATCGTCTTCATAGATGATATCCTCATCTACTCTAAGAGCGAAGAAGAACATGAGCAACACCTTCGGCTAGTGCTTGAACTCTTAAGACAAGAGCAACTTTACGCCAAATTCTCCAAGTGCGAATTTTGGTTGAAGGAAGTACAGTTTTTGGGTCATGTTGTGAGCGACCAGGGTATCAAAGTTGATCCCGCCAAGATTGAAGCCATCAGCAAGTGGGAGACCCCCACTACTCCAACGCATATTCGCCAATTTCTAGGTCTCGCCGGTTATTATCGAAGGTTTATTGAAGGATTTTCTCTGATTGCGCGTCCTTTGACCGCACTGACTCACAAGGGCAAGAAGTTCATTTGGGAACCCACACACGAATCAGCATTCCAAACTTTGAAGAAGAAGTTAACCTCCGCACCTATCCTATCACTTCCTGAAGGCAGTGACGACTTTGTTGTTTATTGCGATGCATCGAAGAGTGGTTTTGGTTGTGTACTGATGCAACGATCAAAGGTTATTGCCTATGCCTCCCGCCAATTGAAGATTCACGAGCGGAACTACACTACACATGATCTTGAACTTGGAGCCGTTGTCTTTGCACTCAAATTGTGGAGACATTATTTGTATGGAACTAAGAGCACTATCTTCACCGATCACAAGAGTCTCCAGCACATCTTCGATCAGAAGCAATTGAATATGAGACAGCGTCGATGGATCGAGACGCTCAACGACTACGATTGTGAACTCCGTTATCACCCTGGCAAGGCCAATGTTGTAGCTGACGCTTTAAGCCGAAAGGAGAGGACGACACCTCTCCGTGTTAGGGCTCTGAACATCACCATCCATTTGAACCTCAACAACCAGATCAGAGTAGCCCAAGTTGAGGCTCTCAAGGAGGAGAACATATCTCACGAGCATTTGAACATACTTGTCTCTCGATTCGAGGTTAGAGAGTCTGGACTCCGATGTTATGCCGGAAGAATTTGGGTACCTTACTATGGAGATCTACGAAGCCTGATACTTGATGAAGCACACAAATCAAGATATTCGATTCACCCCGGTGCAGGTAAGATGTACCACGACCTTAAAGAACAGTATTGGTGGCCGAATCTTAAGAAGGACGTTGCGACTTGTGTTGGTAAGTGTTTGACTTGCTCGAAGGTTAAAGCCGAGCATCAGAGACCTTCTGGGTTACTTCAACAGCCGGAAATCCCACAATGGAAGTGGGAAGGGATCACAATGGATTTCATTACTAAGCTGCCGAAGACGGTGGGCGGATGCGATACTATTTGGGTTATTGTTGACCGCCTCACCAAATCTGCACACTTCCTAGCGATGAAGGAAACCGATACAATGGAAAGACTTGCTCAGCTGTACATCAAAGAGGTTGTATCTCGTCATGGTGTACCTTTATCAATCATCTCCGATCGCGATCCCCGTTTTGCTTCCAGATTTTGGCGTTCTTTGCAAGAAGCCATGGGAACTCGTCTTGACATGAGTACTGCTTATCATCCTCAGACTGACGGGCAAAGTGAACGAACGATTCAGACCTTGGAGGACATGCTGCGTGCATGTGTCATTGATTTTGGAAAGGCCTGGGAAAGGCATTTGCCACTCGCCGAATTCTCGTACAATAACAGTTATCACTCAAGCATTAATGCTGCACCTTTTGAAGCATTGTATGGTCGTAAGTGCCGATCTCCTATTTGTTGGGCCGAAGTAGGCGAAAAGCAAATCACCGGACCCGAGGTAGTTCACGAAACCACGGAGAAGATTGCTCAGATCCAAGCTAGACTTAAGACTGCCCGTGATCGCCAAAAGAGCTATGCCGATCTTAAACGGAAAGACTTTGAATTTAATGTTGGTGATCGTGTAATGTTGAAGGTTGCACCTTGGAAAGGTGTGATCCGTTTTGGAAAACGTGGAAAGTTGAACCCACGATACATTGGTCCATTCGAGATCTTGGAACGTGTTGGACCAGTTGCATACCGTTTGGATTTACCAGCACAATTGAGCTCAGTTCATCCTACCTTCCATGTGTCAAACTTGAAGAAGTGTCTTGCTGCACCCGAACTCATCATACCATTGGAAGAACTTACTATTGATGACAAACTCCACTTTGTGGAGGAACCTGTTGAGATTATGGATCGTGAGATCAAAACTTTGAAACGCAACAAGATTCCGATTGTACGAGTACGATGGAATGCCAAACGAGGACCTGAGTTTACTTGGGAGCGAGAGGATCAAATGATGCGAAAGTATCCTCATCTTTTCCCGACTCCTTCATCTATTTCAGCTTAAATTTCGGGACGAAATTTTCTTTAACAGGTGGGTAATGTAACGACCCTGGTTTTTCCAACGTTATTTATTAATAATTATTATTATTAATGCGCTTGATTAAACGAATGTATGTTATTACTTTTACATGTTGCTTTAATTGCCCGTACTTGAACTTTAAATGCCCGAAACGTCTTGGTGACACCCGGAACTTGCACGAATAATATTTTCAAGTATTATTTACATTCATGATTAATTTTATTAATCATTTAGGTTAACTATAATGGTTAGTTAGTTACTTGGGCCTTTATTAGTGTTATTGGACTTTTACTTATTAATTACTTGAACTTGGGCCTTGATTAATGGTTAGTGGACTTTAAGAGCCCACCCTACACCTTATTGGATTTAACTAGCCCATGATTCATGTAAGTATTACTTACATCTTAACTAAATGGATTAAACCCTTATAGAATCAAGTTACATGGCACTTACAACTAGTTCCCATAAAAACACACCTTATATCCACCTTTTGAAGCTTTACATGCTAATAACCATGAAACAACTCACCCATCCCTCTTGGGGCTGCAAATGCCGTGGCCTTTCATGGCTAGGAGAGAGCTCAAAATCTTTTTTTATTTACTTACACTTGCTTTCATTCATTCCTCACACACACACTTCATCTTACTTGCAAAGTTTCTCTCAATTCTCTCTAGATTGTAAGTGACTTGAACTATTTTTTCTTCTTTCTTCCTTGTCCCAAACCGTGGCCACCCTTCATCATCATCATTCTTTTGTTTAAAATTACTTGTCTTGATTAATTGTTTACTTACTTGTAGTTATTGTTGTTACTTACTTACTTGTTATCAAGATTCAAACTCTTTAGTTTGATTCTTCATTTCATCTTGTTTTACAAGAACACTTAAGAACATAAACTCACTAGTTTATGATTCTACATTTATTGTTTCAAAGATTTAAAGTTCATGTGTTGTAAATCATACTTGTAAATCATGTTTGTAAACTTAAAAGTTTACTTTCTTAAAGATCAAACTTTGGTTTGAATCTTTAAAGTATGAACACCATGAATTTGTTACTTGTTTACTTAGTTTAATTCTTCATTTCATGCACTTTAAATTCATGTTTGTTGGTTATTATTGGTCAAATGTTACTAGTTAACTTTGATCTCATAATTCTTGGAACTAAAAGTTAACCTTAAAGTTTCAAGAACATGGAAGTGTAACTCCTTAGTTATAACTTCATATACTTGTGATGGATCTAAGTTCTATAGCTTATGGTCTACTTATTTTGTCATAAACAAAAGCTTGAAAGCTTACATACACTTTACTAGTTGAAAATCTAAGTTTTGTAACTTATGGTTTCATGAAAGTAAAGATGCAAGTGTTGATTACTTAGGGTTTAACTTAATGACTTTAGATCTAGACCTTTGGGTCTTGGATCTTCAAGATCTAACTAAGAACTATGTTCTACATCTTAAGATCTTGATTAGTTAGTTTACATTCAAGTTTGTAGTTCTATATTACCTTTACATTTCATGTAGGTGTTAAATCCAAGACTTTGATGTAACTTTGGTTCATCAAAACACTTACAACACTTGCACTTGAGTTATGATGGACAAACCTTGGTCAAAATGATGTTAACACATCAACGAGTTGTACACTTGAAGCTATACGCATCAAGGATGAGAACCGTGATGAACATCAAGCACCGAGACAACCGGAACTCTCCAAAACCCACTGTTTCTGTCCAAAAGTTTCTGTTCAGCTATTTCTGGAACAGACCAGTAGACCTGGGCTGTTCTAACCTTGATTTTTAGATAGAACTTTTCGAGTAGATAACTTTTCATATAGGACTCGTCTTAATCCGAGTTACGGTTTAGGATTTATGGCCCTCCGATCGTTACCATGTCCTTTAACGTTGTGCAGAAATTTCTGACCTACTCGCACTTAGACCGTCGCCACGGTCAAACCAAGACGAGTTTGCTTCTGTAAATTTTACCACACTTAAGGGACTCATAGACGGAGCCATGACCACTGGTCTCACCTTAATTCAGTAAGGGTAGAGGCCGTGGTGACTGACCGAAGTCAGCCTTTGTTTTAAACGACTTTCATAAACGAGTCTTACTTGTTACCTTTTGTTTAATGATGATTGATGATGACCCTTATGACCTTAATTATGTACTTGTAAACCTTTTGAGACGACTTATTGACTTAGTGCTATTTGACTTAGGTTGAGGACGTTTGGACCGTTACTTGCACACCACTTTCCGACTACTACCTTACCATTACTACTAATCATTGTGAGTTATAGCATTCCCTTTTTACTTTAACTTATTTTGGGAACTGAGAATACATGCGGATTTTATGTTTTACATACTAGGCACGAGTACTTAAACTTATATATGTGTGGGTTATACAACGGCATAAACATTCCCTTTAGCTCGGTAACGTTTAATCATCGGTTTTTGAACCATGAACGCGAATCTTAGATATGGATCCATAGGGTTTGACATCCCCACTCGGGCTAGTAGCGCTAGCATTTAACGAGTGTTTAATACTTCGAGGTTATACGCACTTGCCAAGTGCACTTTAAGGGGGTACATTAAACGTTAAGTTAGTTACCGGGTGCCCACGGTTAAGCATATACTTTTACATACTTTTGAAACGCTCGTTGTAGCACTGAAATCTCGTGGCCTACTTACGTTACTGTTATACTTAAACTATAGCTCACCAACCTTTGTGTTGACCTTTTTAAGCATGTATTTTCTCAGGTGCTTGAAGTCGCTTCCGCTATCTTACTAGTCGTGCTGTAGAACCCGCTGCCTAGAGTTGTTATCGCATGACTACTTATGTTGCATTCAAACTTTTTACTTATGAACTTATGTTATGTAACGAGCATTATGGTCACGTACACTTATTTAATGCTTCTACTTAGTGAAGCATACCTTTGATTTGTAAAACAATTGACGTATGTTACGACGTCACTTTTATTAATGAATGCAAACTATGTTCTTAAAACGCATATAGTACTTAACCTTGTAATGATCCTGTTGATGATGGTCCGTACATGATGATTTAGTACGGGGCGTCACATATTCCATAAACCCAAAACACCAAACCCTAAACCCTAAACCCTAAACCCTAAACCCTAAACTCTAAACCGTTCGTGCTAAAAACTCAATCTAAATCCTAAATCTAAACCCTAAACCCTAAATTTCTAAACCCTAATATCTAAACCCTAATATCTAAACCCCAATAACTAAAACCTCAACATACGCTCGAAAAACATGATAATTGCTATATATTACTTATTCGAGCTTTTTTCCGCCAAAATAAAAACATTTATCACAAAGTGTCTCTACTAAATGTTCATATTTTCATCTCATCTATAATTTTCGTGAACAAAGTTTTTTCAAAAAACGAAAAAAAAAAAGTTTTTGCTTCCCCCCGCTTCTCCCCGATTGGTTACTTCCCTCTTGATCCTACCACTATATATATATATATATATATATATAGTGGTAGGATCAAGAGTGAAGTAACCAATCGGGGGGAAGCGGGGGGAAGCAAAAACTTTTTTTTTTTTCTTCATTTTTTGAAAAAACTTTGTTCACGAAAATTATATATATAAAGGTAGTATATTAATATTAAATTAATTATATAGAGATATTATTATTTTTTAAAAAGTTGCCAATTTTATTAATCAAAAAGATTTACTAATAAAACAATCCTCATCCGCTCTCAAAGGGAGCCATGCGAGGCTAATCACAAAGACAGTGTGACCAAGTCAACGAACAAACACAATCATAGGCAATCAAAAACAAGCTAAAAGAAATAGTACGGAATGCACGATTAATGAGGAAACTATAGTCGACACGAGAACAACATGAATCATTTAAAGCTGCGAGGAGCATCAGTTGAAGATGACAAGGGCCCAAGTCGAACTCAGATTTATCAACTACCGGTGATTTGGTACGACTTAGTAACTTTCTTTTTGGACTGATCGATTTGAGATCCACTCGCAATTCATTGTTTGGTTTCGTTGAAGATCATGTTCATTGTACACTTATACATATACATACGTCGGTGAAATTTATTACTATATTATTAAAGGGAAAATAAGAGTTGCTATCCTCATATAAATTCAAAAAATATATATATAACTTTAAAGACCCTTTTTTTTTTTTTTTTAATATAACTAACTATTAATATTAATGAAAGCTTCATGGTGTACACACGTCGTATAGTAGTCCTACTCCATTGCTAGAATTTTTTAATAAAATTTTTGCCGTATAAAAAAAAAAAAAAAAAAAAAAAAAACATAGTCTTACTCAAACACTGTGACCGGATATGATAGAGAAAAGGTAACCGAATTCTCCAAGTTAATGAAAGGGCAACACTAAACACAAAATAATTTAATTAAATTTAAGTAAATACAATATACAATTATACGATTACAGTACTATTTTTACTGTTACATGTTAAAAGACATCAAACATATAGTTTCGACTTTCAAATATAACTTATTTACATTTTTACATCATACGTTCTGATTAACAGCACAAATAAAAATTTCTCACAAAGTTCCTTGTACAACATATAATTACCAAGATCCCAATAATACATATATGCTTCTTTTTTTTATACAAAAGAGAACAAAATCTGTTTAGACGTTACTTATGACCATAGCTTTTGCTTGCATATCAACGACTACCCAAAATTTAAGGATCCCTCACCTCAACAATAACAAACCTTGTTACTTTCGGTCCATGATCGAACTAGCAATCGCTCGACATGGTAACGTCAATTTTGGAGAGGAAAATTATTGTTCGAGATATTTTTTTTATATTAATTTACATCAAGAAATAACGCACGCATTTGGATTCTCCTCTATGCTATGGTGACGTGGTTGATATGCATAGTGTTGTGGTATTTGAGGACGATAATTAAGTTGATATGGTTGATAATTGTTGTAATAAGTGTTAGGGTTAATCGGAGGGTAATACGGTCTGTATTGCGGCTGCATATACATTCCGGCTGCAGGATGTGGTGGCGGTTTTTTCTTCTCATCTTCTTTACCTTCTTCCTTCTTTTTCCCTTCGTCTTTTGAACCTTCTTTTTTACCATCTTCCTTTTTGGCGTCGTCTTTTTTACCGTCCTCCTTTTTGGCGTCGTCTTTCTTTCCTTCTTCCTTTTTATCCTCTTTTTTCTCCGGTTCTTTTGCGGGACCTACTGATACTATAACCGTTGACCAAAACTTTCGTAGTTTACTAACAACGTTTATAGGATCAACCGTTCCCACAACTGTCAATGTCCTGTCTTTCATGTTCATAGTGATTGAATCAATCCCTACGAATGCACTATCAATTAGTACCAACAATGTGTTCATAATCTTACTCAACATTGGAATTTGGACGCTAAAAACTACAATCTAGCTCCAATTTATTATTATTGGAATATTGGAATATAGGAGTATATATGCTACTTCAACTTGAAATGTAGTGTACTCTCTAACACTATCATAAATAATTAATAATTAATAATCTATCTATATACTACGTAATATCTAAATCTTATATATCATGATGTACTCCGTACTTTTATACTTATTTTACACGTATTTGATTACCTAGGAAGAAACTATTATTTATAAAGACATACGGAGTACGTTATCTTTTATTTGTACACTTTTATGGTTGTCTTTTCAAAGAAAACAACGTATTTATGATATTGACACAATGTTTTAAATCGAATACGTGAATCAACTCCGACCACGTTTTTGTGATGCACTTATTTTTGCAAGTATCTGTCTACGTAATCATTTATTAATATATTCTCATCGTCGAGCATGAAATAAATGCATGTTGAAAACCACGAAATCATACGGATGCATGAACAACAGAAAAGCTGTAAATTAAACTAAATTTGAAATAATAATTACCTCTACGTACCATCAATCGTATATCCCATACTTTTATATGTTGTTATAAATAAATTATAAATTATTATTTATAATTATATAATGATAATTAATATTAAATATTAATATTAATATTATATTAATATTAATATTAATAATAATATATCAGTAATCAATAATAATGATAATAATAATAATAATATAATAATATAATAATTATTTTGATAACAACAATTATTATTATTATTATTGTTATTATTATTATTATTATTATTATTATTATTATTATTATTATTATTATTATTATTATTTAATTAATTAGTTAATATAAATTCTCACATCATCAAAATACAACCAAAACATACCATTTGGATCCCTAACTCAACGTCAACCACCCAATAAGGTAGGGGCCAAAAGAGAATACCAAATAAGGACCACTGAACCACCTAGCTCACTTTTGTAGAAAGCAAGACCGATAATAGTTTGAAAAACTTTCATACATTCATAGTTCATACTTTCATATTCATACTTATCATAAAATAATAACGGTATTTAAGTTAATTGTACAAGTATGATAAAAAAAAAAAAAAATCATTAGTTACCTTACCACAGCATTCTTTTGTCTCATCTAATTATTTAACTCCCTAGGATATACTTGTAAATATTATGAGTTTCATTAATGTATAACTTTATCATACCGTTACAACGTATTTAATTAAATCAATAATTTTTAAGGATAAATATTTACATCTAACACTTACTAATTGAATTTAAAATTTACTCCGTACTTTTTATATTTGTATTAACATTTTTTGAAAATTTGAATTCTTTATATGTAGTTTTAGGTGTTACATGGGACATGTTGACCAAACTCTAATAATAATAAAAAATCGGATTTTACTAGGAGCTATTGTTAACAAAATTCTAATTCACATGTTTGTATATTATAAAAGGGTAATATCAATAGTCATTTAAACCTGTTTACCACAATGAATCTCATCATTATGTTTTGATTAATTGTTGTTAACTTTTATATACTTCAATGCAAAAAAACAAAAACAAAAGAAATAAAATTCATAATACAACCATTCAGGCTTGCCTGAGTGGCCACCGAGTTGCCTAATGAAGCACACCACCCGGGTTCAATTCCTGGCTATGCCAAATTGTTCAAAAAGGGAGTGTGACTAGAGGGTGCGCATAATACGCAATTCACCGGTACCAGGTCTCGCGCTCGGGGAGCTTGAGTACCCGAGGTTTTACCTTCTTTGAGGGAGCCAATGTACTCGTTCATAGGATAGGAGGGTTTCCTTCCTTACCAAAAAAAATAAAATTCATAATACACATCTAGATGCACTAACGTATAAGATTTTTTATGTTCAAACTATTTGAGAAGGGCCAGATTTTAATTTGATACAGTCTTTTACCGGGTTATCCCGTAACATTTCAGACTAGTAGTTATGTTAATAAACACAAATTATATTCCAATACTGATCAAATGATTGGTTTTATGCCAAAATATTGAATATTTTTAATGGTGTAGTTGAAATAGCTTTGTATCTATTTTATTACACATTATACGTTTTACCTACCGTTTTTTGCTGTTAATGTACTGTTGGCAATGCATAAAGTACAACTGTTTGCTGTTATGAATGTGACATAAAATCAAGAAATGACCAGTCCATGTGGAGTTAAATTAAACTAAATTTTGGAAAACTTAATTTATCTTTCAATTCAACATAAAGCAAATCTACTGCCCTGTAGAATAATACTGTACACTGTTTCTGACCTTTAAAAGTCAAATATGACAGTTTTTAACTCCAAATTAAGCCACTACTGTAAACTGTAATTTTCATGCTGATTATAGATATCATTGCAACCCACCTCGATTGATGAACTAAATATGACTAAAAAGTCGAAAACTTGAATCCAAATTTGTAATTATACAAATAGTAAGTTTGAAATAACTAATTGACTGTTGTTACCTGAGAGAGTAGATACAGCCTTCAAAGCTCTTCTCTTATCTTTATCATCATGCAAATCCAAATTTAATATAATTTTCTGAAATTCATATATAGAAAATGAATCAAAAGTATGATATAATAAGATGCTATTGACTTGTTAAAATTGGTTATAAATATGTTCACTAAATCAAAATTTTGAAGATAGAATAAACAAAAAGTTGTGAACAAAAAGTTGATTAAAAGAAAGGTTGTTTTTAATTTAATAATCAAAAAGGAAGTATCATTAAACTTGCTAAAGAATCATAGAAACAAAATTTAAGAATCAAAGGAATTGTACCTTCATGTGGCTGATTCTAATTGGGTCCCTACTAAAGATGAGAGAATTGGGGATCAGAGCTCAGAGAAGAAAAAGTAGTTGAGGGGGAGAGAAGAAAAGAGAATGCAAAATGAAATGAATAATGATTTGTTGAAAAGGTGTAAAGATTTATGGACAGAATAATAAGAAATCGAATCAAAATAAGAATTTGCATACTAGGAAAGAGAAATGAGAGAAATCTTAAGAAATAGTTATTGCTCTAATTTACTCGTATTATTTTTTCTGTTTATTTTCTAAAAGTTTATTTGAATGTGGAACCATTCGATATTTGAAATACACTTTTAAGTTTTAACCATTAAACATTTAAATTTTACTATATGTAATATCATACTCTTCACATTCCTAATTTATTGTCCAATATTTCATTTTAAGATGTCTCAAATTAATTTTCTATCTTTATAAATTAATAAGACTAAGAAGATTAAGTTCCATTATATAATTAATATATGTGATATGTGATATGTGATATGTGATATGTGAATAGAATTAATTGAAAAAGATAAAGTAAGAGTAAAATTGACATGTAAACAGAAATTACAGTATTTTTATAATATTTTCTTAAATTGTGTGTGTTTTTTTTTTGTCTGGAAGCAATTAAATTGATACGGATGTAGTATTTAATTTACATCAAAACACTCATTAAACAGCTATATTGTATTTTATTCATGTGTAAGGTAGGTAATCTTAGAATATTTACATTGTTCATTAATAATGATTATTAAATATATTATCATTAAGAACTAACTTCATTCAGAAATTTTGTATCATTTAAATTATAAACATTTAGTGCTTCATTATTCAGTTTTATCTAACACATCCTTACACAATTTATGGTGTGTTTAGATGATGAGTGGCTTATGAGAGCTTAAATTTATGATTTTAATAAGTTTCAAATTATAAACTTTGCATGACATGTAATAAAAAATAGGGTTAAAGCTACAAATAAGTCATATACATTTACTTTTTTCCATTATAGGCTATATACCCCATATAATTTCACTGTAGGTTATAAGCTTTTACAAAGTGTACTCATGTCAATAAAAGTTACCTGCTGCCTGTTGTACTCGTTAAATTAATTACGTGTTATATCTTCATTTTTAAATGTGACATGGAATTGATATGATTGACATATTATTATTACTATTATTATTTTATTTTATTTTACTTTATCAAAATTCAATCGTTAACTCTTATCTTTATCCTCATCATGATCATCAATCATCATCTTTATCATGATCATCATCCATCATCTCATCATCCAACATTTAAGCAATTGAAACTCAACATCGCTGGAAACTACAACTCCAACTGATGTGGTCAAAATGGACGATTTATTTTGCGGCGGGGTCGTTAGGCCATCGGACGTCTATCGAGGTTCGTCAGAGGGAATCTGGGTTTTAAATTTATAATATGCGGGCCTAAATCTACTACTCCTTCCTATGGGTGAGTAAGGGGAGTATGACCTACGGTCGTTCGTTTAAGAAGACAACGGAATCGAACCTTTCACAGTAGCAAAAGTATTACTAGACTTATTATCCTGAGGAGTAGTTCAAGATAATTTGGGTTTTATAATTTTCGAGGATGAACAGATAAATAAAGGAAAGCAATAAAGATAAAATGAGTAATTCAGATAAGGTTAAAGCAAGTGTGTGTTATGATTTTATCAGTTACATAGTTGAAGGTGTGTAATGTCGGCTCATGAATAGGTGATAACCTGAAACCCGTTATACTGGTCCTACCGCCCCTTTCAGAGGACTGACATGTCACTGGCTAAATACATTAGGCTTGAAGATTTTGAATAGACAACAATGTCTCATACTCCCGACGCCAGAGAAACATGAACTACATACAAACACTGACGGCTCATCAATAGGAGCGACCCAATGAGGTGACATATTAACGATTCTTAAGGTCTAAACTTCCTTAAGCATAAGCAAAGATAGAAGGCATCCCTAATCCGAGAGACATGATGTGTTTCCGATGCTTTCGTTAATGATTAGACTTATTAAATCAGTTAGGCCCTTAATTAAAAGAGAAGAACTAGAAAGAACTCCATGGCCAAGTTACAGAGTAACCTCCATAAACACGTTCGGTTATCCTAACGGTTCGATCCTTTATGGGTTTTAAACAAATTGTTTTCGAATTAACTAAGAATCCCTCAAGCAGCGTGCAATGCTTGAGACCGTGTTATGGTGCAATGTATTATATCTGCACTAGAGATTAGCTTCCATGGCCATACACGGTAGAGGTATAGAGTGTAAGTAACTAGAGGGGGGTGAATAGTTACTTAATACATTTTTAACTCTTTTTCGATTGATCACCAAATTTGATTAACTATGATCAACCAATTCAACTCAAACTTGATGTGTGTGGTGTGTATGTTCAAAATGATAAGTAAAGTAATGTAAAGAACATAGATACAAGGATTTATAGTGGTTCGGGTGGATGTTAACTAATCTACCTTAATCCACTCCCCGATTACACTAATCGGGATCTCTTGCTTCACTAAGCACTTTTCTCCAAACTCGGTGGAGATTCGATTTACAAGTCTTCAACTTCTTTGGTAGACAACAAACCTAATCTTTCTATCCCTTTGAAAGACCAACTCCAACCTAGATCAACTTGTCTTCGCCTTGGACAAGTATTAATCTTCAAATAATATTAATCAACTTCCTAAGTCCCTTTAAGGAAGTAGATCACTAAGCTATCCTATGCTTCTACTAATTGAAGTTACAAGACTCATACACTTTGCAATGATAATCCTAAGACAATACTAGGACATACATTACACTAAGTAAACTCACAAGATAAATAATTTTGATTAGTAAGTTTACAACAACCAAATTCTATATCTATAAGATCATAGAATCTTCTCTTGCTTGATCACATTTGAGTAGTAATTAAGGCACTTGTTGTAACGACCCGCACTTTTTCGATCATTCTATACTTATAAGATTAATATTTACATAAATTAAACCTTGCCAACATGATAAGCAATCCAAATTGTCGAGATTTATATTTCCGAAAAGAGTTTTACACAACGTTTGACCGTCTAGTTTGACCGATGATATCACGAACTATACAATATATGATAATTGTACGTTTGTGTATATAAATGTATATATACATATTTAACATGATTAATAAATGTTTTAATATCTCATTTTGTATTAATAACAACAAGTTATATGTGTATTTTGAAACTACTAACTTAAGTTTTCAAAACGATAACTATACGTAACGTTATTTGACATATATACTTAAGACTTATAATGTTATACATATATTGTATAAGTAATGTATTTAATTACTTTTAAAGAACTTAAATACATAAAACCATATAAGTGTATTCACAAAAGATAGCTATATTTGAATTCTCATTCCATTTTTCACAAAATTTCTATACGTATACCTAGAGTATTTGTACTCGTATCATACCAAGCTCCTATACGTATTTACTAATAGTAAATACACATCAAAATCACCACCTAACCAGCCATTATTCATGCCATGAGGGCTAGGTAATTGAACTTGGAAGCAATTAGGACTAGATACATGAAATTATAACTTGAAACTTTGTCCATATCCCCCCTTGTATCACGTTTTTAAGAGCATCAAGGGATCCATCATTTGATTCATTTTTACTTCCATTTTCTTAAGATAAACACACACTCTCTCTTCACTCTTAACCTCCATAAACATCCAGCAAGAAACCAAGAAGATCTAGCCATAAAAACCATACTAAAACACCATAAGAAAACTCTTACAACAACACTTCAAGAAAACCCTCCAAGAACACCAACTTACTTCCAATCTTTCATCCACTTCTATCACCCTTTTGATTCTAGCTTCTTACTTCTCTTTTACAGCAACTTCATCCAAGGAACTTGAGGTAGAATATATGTTCATAACCTTATTCGATTCATATATATATAGCTATCATATTTTGTGGTATACAAGTTTAACAACAAGAACATAGTTTGAATGTTTTCAAACTTGTTTGCAAACTAAATAGATCCTTCTAACTTAACTTTTAAAATACTTCAAGACCTGTAATATAACTTATGTATATGCTAATTTAACAAGGTGAAACTTGGTTTTTCAAAGTATAGGTATTTTTAGAAAAATGGTCATTAAATGATTTTGTTGTAACGAAAATGATTAACTTCATAAGTTTCACTAAAGTTTGACCTATGCCGTGTGATTTTGAATACAAACTAAGGTATTTACAGTTCATAGTCTTAAAGAGGGACTCGATCCAAGGAGATGGCAAGTTGAATCAACGAAAACGGACTTGTAACGAAGAAACTATGACCGAAACAAAATTGGTTATCCAAGGCTTAAATGACTTCGGGATTCATTGGAAAAATTTACATAAAATCACATACTTCTAAGATAACATGATATTTTATATATATGTACTTATAATTCAATTTTATATGGTTCAGGATCACCCGTAAACAACACGAGAAGATTAATCATAAGATCCCATGATTGTACGCAACACGTCATTTGACAACACCGGTACCATGGGTCAAGATTAATCTCGACCAATACATTTATGATGGGGTTTTACGGGAGTTTTATTTATTTCGTTGGGGGTTGTATTTATTCATTGCGGGTATATTAAACATCTAAAAATGAACCATTAAAAATTGAATTGCTAACCTCGGACTGCTAACTTCGGACTAAGGAAATATTCAAAGTATTTAAAAGTATAACAAGTATATATATATAACGTTTGTTTAAAATGAAAACATATTGATATATTATATATGGATAGGTTCGTGATATCAACCGGAAGACCGAGTCAAATTATTTATATCATCAGGACAAAAGTGAGTATATAGTCCCACTTTTAAACTTTAAATATTTCGGGATGAGAATACATGTATTTTATGTTTTACGATATGGACACAAGTAACTGAAAAATATATTCTACGTTGAGTTGTACCACTGGCATACTTCCCTATAGCTTGGTAACTAATATTTACAGCGGTATTGTAAACGCGAATCCTGTTGATAGATCTATCGGGCCTGACAACCCCAACCGGACTGGACGACCAGTATTCAACGGTTGCACAGTACTTCGTTTTGTGACTACACTTGGTACGGTGTAGTAAGATTTCATATTAAAGGGAATATGCGACGTGAAAATGTTAAGTATGGTTACCAAGTGCTCAACCACTTAGAATACTTTTATTAAACTGTTTATATACGAAATCTTGTGGTCTATATATATATATTGCTGCCGGCATTAAACCTATATCTCACCAACTTTATGTTGACCTTTTTAAAACATGTCTATTCTCAGGTGATTTCTAAAGCTTCCGCTGTATCATGTTGGATCTAACCAGGATCTTGCGTACGCATGTTTGTGTCAAAAATAAAACTGCATATCCAAGATGTTGTACTGTAAAATATGCTAGAAACCGTGTTGTTGTCATCATTTGTAAAGTTTGTAAGTCGAAGATTATCGCTAAACGTTAATCTTCTTTTTATTGTCTTAAGCTTGTAACAAAAATAATGGTTATGGTTTGTAATGTATAATATATGCAGTTTTCTTTCAAAAATGTCTCATATAGAGGTCAATACCTCGCAATGAAATCATACGTTATCTAACGCGTTCTTATGGTTAAGGACGGGTTATGACATGTGGTATCAGAGCGTTGGTCTTAGCGAACCAGGTTTGCATTAGTGTGTCTAACCGATAAGTCGTTAGGATACATTAGTAAGTCTGGACTCTGACCGGGTCTGATTTAAAAACCATTGCTTATCATTGTTGGTTAAAATTTATATGTAAATATTATGTAGTACTAATGGGTTAGTTGTTATATGATAGATGTCGGGCTCAAAACTTGTTATCACATTCAGCGATTCCGAACCAGAATCTTCAGATTGTGTTTCAGTCATTAACATATCCGATGACGAAAATGGTATTTTTGGGGAAGACTCACAATTTCCAGATGAACCAACTATAGAAATATCGGAAAGTGAACCCGAGGAGGAAAGTGAACCCGAAGAGGAAAGTGAACCCGAGGAGGAAAGTGAACCCGAAGAGGAAAGTGAACCCGAGGAAGAAATACTAGAAATTACGAAAGAAAAATTCGATCAAGGAAAGAAACGAAAAGCGAATGAATTAGAAAATTCAAATCCCGAACTTAGTAAGAATGACGTAGCACCAATTCCACTCAACACTACCACCCCTATTCCCGCTATTCCTATTAGTGCAATCCCCGCATCTAGTTCTTCGGCTCCTCAGCCAAAACGTAGGCAGACAGCTAGGATAAGCGTTAGGCCATTCATTGGAACTAAACGCCCTAGAAAATAGACCGAACGATGCACTGCCGTATTAAACCATGGAATCATATAATGTTTTGTATAATATTATTAGTGTGGTTTGCTTAAAGTTTGATGTAAGATAAGCATATGTAAAATAGTGAAGTATGAAATGCAATAATTTTCCATGGTTAAGTATTATTTAGATTGTAGTAATTGATTCTGTACTAAGCTATTAAGTATGAACATTAACGGGTAGGTACTACCCAAGATATAATTATAAAACGCTAATAAGAAGAAAAGGCTTTTATAATAATACCTGGTTCATATTATTAACAAGCTATAAATGTACTATAAATACACACTACATCTATAATAATCCATGTGAATAATTATTTTCTTTCATTAGGAAATGGCGCGATTGAACCGAATGACGGAACAAGAAGTCGAGAACTTCATCAACCAGCGAGTCAACGATAGAATGCTATGGGTCGAAGCTGCAAGAGCTACTGCAGTTAATCCAAATCCTCGCGTAGGATGCTCCTACAAGACGTTTCAAGCTTGCAAACCTTCATCATTCAGTGGAACGGAAGGACCTATCGGTTTAACCCGATGGATAGAAAAGATGGAGACGGTGTTCAAAATCAGCGGTTGTGATGAAAAAGACATGACCAAGTATGCATCGTGCACTTTACAAGATAGTGCACTCACATGGTGGAAGAATTATGTGAAGGCGGTAGGAGGAGATGCAGCTTATGATACTCCATGGGAAGAATTCAAAGCAATGATAATCACCGAGTATTGTCCAAGGAATGAGGTTATTAAGTTAGAAGATGAGTTACGAAGTTTGAAGGTGGTTGGTACTGAAATCACCAACTACAATCAGCGATTCATGGAATTGGTTTTACTATGTCCTGAATTGGTTCCAACCGAAGCACGGAAGATTGAAATGTACAAAGGTGGTTTGCCCAAAAAGGTCAAGGCAAACGTTACAGCATCGAAACCTAAGACAATTCATGAAGCTATAACCATGGCAAACGAGCTAATGGATCAGGTCATTTTGGACAAGAAAGCATTCAATACTGAGGTGAAGGTATTGGGGAACAAGAAAAAGTGGAATGGAGGTTATGATCGAGGTAACCAACAACAACCTTATAAGAAACAAGAAACCACGAAAGGTGCGGGTAGCGGTTCAGGCTTTGGTTACAAAGGACAAAGTCCTTTATGCAACCGTTGTCACAAACATCATTTTGGTTACTGTAGTGTGTTGTGCACTAAATGCAATAGACAGGGACATCTTGCTGAAGATTGTAAGGCTCTCGTTACAAATGCAAATGGTAACAAGACTCCTGCCACCAACGCAAATAGAACTGCTTTGGCTAACATTACTTGTTTTGGGTGTGGAAAACAAGGTCACTATAAGAGCCAGTGCCCGAATCAGAATGGCGGACCTGCACGTGGAAGAGCGTTTGTTATTAATGCTAGAGAGGCACGAGAAGACCCGGAACTTGTTACGGGTACGTTTACCATTAATAACTTATCAGCATCTATTTTATTTGATACTGGCGCCGATAGAAGTTACGTGTGTATAAATTTTTACACTAAATTGAATTGTTCATCATTACCTCTAGATGCTAAGTACTTGATTGAGTTAGCTAATGGTAAGCTAATTAAAGCCGATAAAATTTGTCGTGATTGTGAAATAAATCTAGCCGGAGAAACGTTTAAAATCGACTTAATACCCGTGGAATTAGGAGGTTTTGATGTAATAGTCGGCATGGACTGGATGTCCAAAATAGGAGCGGAAATTGTTTGTGCCAAGAAGGCAATTCGTATTCCTGGTAAGGATAAAATACCGGTGATGATTTATGGAGAGAAGGGTAAGTCAAAGCTAAAACTCATTAGCTGTTTGAAAGCCAAGAAGTGTTTAGAAAAGGGATGTTACGCTATTTTAGCACATGTTAATAAAGTCGAAAAGAAAGAAAAGTGCATCAACGACGTGCCTGTGGCAAGAGATTTTCCTGAAGTTTTTCCGGAAGAGTTGCCGGGATTACCTCCATTTAGATCGGTAGAATTTCAAATAGATTTAGTACCAGGAGCTGCACCAGTGGCTCGTGCTCCATATAGACTTGCACCGTCCGAGTTAAAAGAACTTCAAAGTCAGTTAAAAGAATTACTGGACCGTGGATTCATACGACCGAGTACTTCACCGTGGGGAGCTCCAATTTTATTTGTTAAGAAGAAAGATGGATCTTTTAGGATGTGTATAGACTATCGTGAATTAAATAAGTTAACTATCAAGAATCGGTATCCACTACCGAGAATTGATGACTTATTTGATCAATTGCAAGGATCATGTGTTTATTCAAAAATCGACTTAAGATCGGGCTATCATCAACTACGCGTCAAAGAAGAGGATATTCCGAAAACTGCTTTTCGGACACGTTATGGTCATTACGAATTTTTGGTTATGCCGTTTGGATTGACGAATGCGCCAGCTGTATTCATGGACCTCATGAATCGAGTTTGTAGTCCGTATTTAGATAAGTTTGTTATCGTTTTCATTGATGATATTCTTATCTATTCCAAGAATGAGCAAGAGCATGAAGAGCATTTAAGGTTGATACTGGAGTTGTTGAGAAAAGAACAACTTTATGCTAAATTTTCTAAGTGTGCTTTCTGGTTGAAAGAAGTGCAATTTCTTGGTCACGTTGTTAATAGCGAAGGAATTCAGGTTGATCCAGCAAAAACTGAAGCTATTGAAAAATGGGAGACTCCTAAGACACCAACGCAGATACGTCAATTTTTGGGTTTAGCCGGTTATTATAGAAGGTTTATTCAAGATTTTTCCCGAATAGCTAAGCCGCTGACAACATTAACGCAAAAAGGGAAGAAATACGAATGGACCTCGGAGCAGGAGAACGCATTTCAATTACTGAAGAAGAAGTTAACTACGGCGCCTATTTTATCGTTACCTGAAGGGAACGATGATTTTGAAATATATTGTGACGCTTCGCGACAAGGTTTTGGTTGTGTTCTTATGCAACGAAAGAAAGTAATTGCATTTGCATCTCGACAATTGAAGATTCACGAGCGGAATTATACGACGCATGATCTAGAATTGGGAGCAGTCGTGTTTGCATTGAAGATGTGGAGACACTACTTGTATGGGGTTAAATTCACTGTGTTTACTGATCATAAAAGCCTTCAACATATTTTTGATCAGAAACAGCTGAACATGAGGCAACGTAGGTGGGTCGAGCTGATAAACGACTATGATTGTGAAATTCGTTATCATCCCGGGAAGGCGAACGTGGTGGCCGATGCTCTAAGCAGAAAGGAACGAGAACCAATCCGAGTACGAGCGATGAACATAAAAATTCGCATGAATCTCAACTCACAAATCAAAGAAGTTCAACGAGAAGCACTTACTAAAGAAAATATAGGAAATGAAATAATGAAGAAGTATGAGAAGCAACTCGTTATGCGGGAAGATGGAATTCGATATTTTGCAAATCGTATTTGGGTACCGAAGTTGGGTGGATTAAGGAAGTTGATATTGAACGAGGCACATAAGACAAGATATTCGATACATCCTGGAGTTGGAAAGATGTACCAAGATCTTAAGACGCATTATTGGTGGCCTAATTTGAAGATAGACGTTGCAACATATGTTGGGGAGTGTTTAACTTGTTCTAAGGTCAAAGCAGAACACCAGAAGCCGTCAGGGTTACTTCAACAACCAGAAATCCCAGAATGGAAATGGGATGGTATTACCATGGATTTCATCACGAAGTTACCAAAGACTGCCTGGGGATACGACACCATTTGGGTGATTGTTGATCGTCTCACCAAGTCTGCACATTTCTTGCCTATAAAGGAAACGGATAGAATGGAGAAACTATTACGATTGTATATAAAGGAAGTTGTTTCAAGGCATGGGATACCTATTTCCATTATATCCGATCGTGATAGTAGATTTACCTCAAAGTTTTGGCAATCACTACAGGAGGCATTAGGAACTCGTTTGGATATGAGTACCGCATATCATCCGCAGACCGACGGGCAGAGTGAAAGAACAATTCAGACTCTTGAAGACATGCTCAGGGCATGTGTGATCGATTTTGGAAACGGTTGGGATAAATATCTACCGTTAGCAGAATTCTCGTATAATAATAGTTATCATGCGAGCATTGGAGCTGCGCCATTCGAAGCATTGTATGGAAGGAAGTGTAGATCTCCTATCTGTTGGAATGAAGTAGGAGATCGACAATTAACTGGTCCCGAGATCATACATGAAACGACTGAGAAGATAGTGCAAATCAAGGAGAGATTAAAAACAGCCCGCAGTCGCCAAAAGAGCTACGCCGATGTCCGAAGGAAACCATTAAAGTTTCAGGTCGGGGACATGGTTATGCTAAAGGTGTCACCTTGGAAAGGTGTAATACGTTTCGGCAAAAGGGGTAAACTGAACCCAAGATACGTAGGCCCGTTTAAGATCATCGAACGCATTGGACCGGTAGCTTATCGACTCGAGTTACCACAACAACTCGCCGGAGTACATAATACCTTTCACGTCTCAAACCTTAAGAAGTGTCTTGCAAAGGAAGACCTCACCATTCCTCTTGAGGAAATCCATGTCGATGAGAAACTACAATTCGTCGAAGAACCAATCGAAATCATGGACCGTGAAGTTAAACAGCTCAAACAGAGCAATATACCGATTGTTAAGGTTCGTTGGAATGCTAGAAGAGGTCCCGAGTTTACTTGGGAACGAGAGGATCAGATGAAGCAAAAGTATCCACACTTGTTTCTCGATGACGCAAAATAGGTACAATTTTAAAATTTCGGGACGAAATTTATTTAACGGGGAGGTAATGTAACGACCCGCACTTTTTCGATCATTCTATACTTATAAGATTAATATTTACATAAATTAAACCTTGCCAACATGATAAGCAATCCAAATTGTCGAGATTTATATTTCCGAAAAGAGTTTTACACAACGTTTGACCGTCTAGTTTGACCGATGATATCACGAACTATACAATATATGATAATTGTACGTTTGTGTATATAAATGTATATATACATATTTAACATGATTAATAAATGTTTTAATATCTCATTTTGTATTAATAACAACAAGTTATATGTGTATTTTGAAACTACTAACTTAAGTTTTCAAAACGATAACTATACGTAACGTTATTTGACATATATACTTAAGACTTATAATGTTATACATATATTGTATAAGTAATGTATTTAATTACTTTTAAAGAACTTAAATACATAAAACCATATAAGTGTATTCACAAAAGATAGCTATATTTGAATTCTCATTCCATTTTTCACAAAATTTCTATACGTATACCTAGAGTATTTGTACTCGTATCATACCAAGCTCCTATACGTATTTACTAATAGTAAATACACATCAAAATCACCACCTAACCAGCCATTATTCATGCCATGAGGGCTAGGTAATTGAACTTGGAAGCAATTAGGACTAGATACATGAAATTATAACTTGAAACTTTGTCCATATCCCCCCTTGTATCACGTTTTTAAGAGCATCAAGGGATCCATCATTTGATTCATTTTTACTTCCATTTTCTTAAGATAAACACACACTCTCTCTTCACTCTTAACCTCCATAAACATCCAGCAAGAAACCAAGAAGATCTAGCCATAAAAACCATACTAAAACACCATAAGAAAACTCTTACAACAACACTTCAAGAAAACCCTCCAAGAACACCAACTTACTTCCAATCTTTCATCCACTTCTATCACCCTTTTGATTCTAGCTTCTTACTTCTCTTTTACAGCAACTTCATCCAAGGAACTTGAGGTAGAATATATGTTCATAACCTTATTCGATTCATATATATATAGCTATCATATTTTGTGGTATACAAGTTTAACAACAAGAACATAGTTTGAATGTTTTCAAACTTGTTTGCAAACTAAATAGATCCTTCTAACTTAACTTTTAAAATACTTCAAGACCTGTAATATAACTTATGTATATGCTAATTTAACAAGGTGAAACTTGGTTTTTCAAAGTATAGGTATTTTTAGAAAAATGGTCATTAAATGATTTTGTTGTAACGAAAATGATTAACTTCATAAGTTTCACTAAAGTTTGACCTATGCCGTGTGATTTTGAATACAAACTAAGGTATTTACAGTTCATAGTCTTAAAGAGGGACTCGATCCAAGGAGATGGCAAGTTGAATCAACGAAAACGGACTTGTAACGAAGAAACTATGACCGAAACAAAATTGGTTATCCAAGGCTTAAATGACTTCGGGATTCATTGGAAAAATTTACATAAAATCACATACTTCTAAGATAACATGATATTTTATATATATGTACTTATAATTCAATTTTATATGGTTCAGGATCACCCGTAAACAACACGAGAAGATTAATCATAAGATCCCATGATTGTACGCAACACGTCATTTGACAACACCGGTACCATGGGTCAAGATTAATCTCGACCAATACATTTATGATGGGGTTTTACGGGAGTTTTATTTATTTCGTTGGGGGTTGTATTTATTCATTGCGGGTATATTAAACATCTAAAAATGAACCATTAAAAATTGAATTGCTAACCTCGGACTGCTAACTTCGGACTAAGGAAATATTCAAAGTATTTAAAAGTATAACAAGTATATATATATAACGTTTGTTTAAAATGAAAACATATTGATATATTATATATGGATAGGTTCGTGATATCAACCGGAAGACCGAGTCAAATTATTTATATCATCAGGACAAAAGTGAGTATATAGTCCCACTTTTAAACTTTAAATATTTCGGGATGAGAATACATGTATTTTATGTTTTACGATATGGACACAAGTAACTGAAAAATATATTCTACGTTGAGTTGTACCACTGGCATACTTCCCTATAGCTTGGTAACTAATATTTACAGCGGTATTGTAAACGCGAATCCTGTTGATAGATCTATCGGGCCTGACAACCCCAACCGGACTGGACGACCAGTATTCAACGGTTGCACAGTACTTCGTTTTGTGACTACACTTGGTACGGTGTAGTAAGATTTCATATTAAAGGGAATATGCGACGTGAAAATGTTAAGTATGGTTACCAAGTGCTCAACCACTTAGAATACTTTTATTAAACTGTTTATATACGAAATCTTGTGGTCTATATATATATATTGCTGCCGGCATTAAACCTATATCTCACCAACTTTATGTTGACCTTTTTAAAACATGTCTATTCTCAGGTGATTTCTAAAGCTTCCGCTGTATCATGTTGGATCTAACCAGGATCTTGCGTACGCATGTTTGTGTCAAAAATAAAACTGCATATCCAAGATGTTGTACTGTAAAATATGCTAGAAACCGTGTTGTTGTCATCATTTGTAAAGTTTGTAAGTCGAAGATTATCGCTAAACGTTAATCTTCTTTTTATTGTCTTAAGCTTGTAACAAAAATAATGGTTATGGTTTGTAATGTATAATATATGCAGTTTTCTTTCAAAAATGTCTCATATAGAGGTCAATACCTCGCAATGAAATCATACGTTATCTAACGCGTTCTTATGGTTAAGGACGGGTTATGACACTTGTGATCTCTGGAAATAAGCCTTTGAAATATGCAAGAGGGTCAGCTTGAAATGCTCTTCAATGCTTGCTATTTATAGTGAGATTCAAAAACTAGCCGTTGTCACACGGTCACCAGCAAGGTCGACCGCGGTTCGACCGCGCGTACCCCAGTCCAAAATATGTATTCGTTGTATAGCCGTTTGACTTAGATTTGAACACCACATTTTAGAATCTTTACTCGATCTAGCACCTGCAAAAGAAACCCAATATCCTGTACAAGTACTATATGCATTAAGTGTGTGAGATTTGGTCTTATTGAGTGAAAATGACCTAACACTCCAAATGTGGTAAACCCAACATTCTTGGAGAAGTGTCTTGATTGTCATTTAGGCTAATCTTAGTTTTGGTCAAGACTTAGTTAGGTTCATTAATGCATTTGGTTCAATCCTAAAGACTAGTCAACATATCATTAACTTCCTAGTTTCAATTAATCACAAGTCATGTTCATTTTAAGACTAAGTAGAGATCAATTGAATGATGTCTTTCTAAATCAAACATTAAGTCTATAAAGACATCAATGTTAAGTTATACTTGAACATGTTACATAATGTGTTACTTAGACAAGACCAAATAGATTATTGACCATTATTCTTTTGTGAACCAATTTTACACTTAATTCATTGAGGTAAACTTGTTACTTGAATCCTAGTATTCTAACTAGTAGCACATAGCAAGCATGTTAATCAAGTTGGCAAATTAATGAGTATTAAAAATATTAGCAAGTAGAAAGTAATACTCACATATAGCAGGAGATAGTTATTCTAAAATCAATCATATGAATATTTGCATAACACTATGGTTTAAGCTTTAGCAAGCTTACTTGCAATATAACATATTGCATGATTAATGTGTAAGCACACATTAATGTCCAACACATGCACAAAGGAAGAGCAATATCTAGTTGGAACTTGGTGACCATCCTAAATGTATCTAAGTGTATTTTAGGATTACAAGTCTTTACTCAAAAGTATTGTTCTTCATTTAGCCTTAATTTGTCACTAAGTAATCTTTAATTGTAATTAGTGTTCTAGTGACATTAGCTTATGTGTGTTGGTACTTGGTGATCATCCTAAGAATGTCTAGACAAGTTTTAGGATCACAAGTTATTTATTAACACTTATGTGTTATGCCTAATCATGGTTAATTTGTCATTAAGATGTAATTAAGCGTAATTAACCAAGATTAGTTTTTTTATAACCAAGACTCAATTGAGTATGGAAAGGACATCTATTCTAAGCGTCTTGAAAAAGGTTTCATAAATTATAGATGTTGGGAAGTGGTCAAACTAAGTTTGATCAAAAATGATGACTGTGATGACCCGGAAAATTCTGACCAAATTTAAACTTAATCTTGTATGATTAATGTTTTCGACACGATAAACAAAGTCTATGAAGTTAAATCTCAAAATTTTAAACTGTTCAATTAACCTTCGATTGTTCTCAACGAAACGCGAACAATTATATATAGATACATATACTATAACTTGAAAACGTAACAAAGTGTTGAGGATATGATACTGTGCATTAAACTTATTGGTTTGATTATCTGATTGATATATTTAACTACAGAGTTAAAAGATTATGCCAAACGATTCAAGTAAAAGATATTTACTGAGTCTCTTAAGAATTATGATATTATTACGTGTCTCTGTTGAGAGGTCCACGTTGATTTGAGAAATTATTCATTTTTAACGGTATTCGGAATAAATGGTGAATTATTTGTTTAAATAACGTAATTTGGACACATACAATAATAAGGAATATTAACTGTTAAGAATTAATTATATGAATAACTTGCGATACATATTTTAAAACGTGTTTATAAATATTGAGAATAGATATTAACTTGGTTATGAAACGTTTGATAAATACTATTATATTAATAAATAACGAGACAATGATTTATAGAAGTAAATGACCAAAATACTCAAAAGTTTAAGATATACTTTGGGTGGTATAATTTAGGGATAATTTAAGGCTATATTTTGACAAAGATACGTGTCCCAGAATGAAAATTACAAGTTTTCTCAGCGTACGAAGGGACACTCGAAAAACCGGAACCGGGACATAAGTCGCGTAACAAAGTACGACTCATAGGAACAAAAATTACAAGTTAACTATGCATGTGAATTTAATATAATATATAATTAATTATATAAATTAAATATATTATATATATTATTAATTATTATGTCGACAAACAAAAATACAAAAAAATGTGAGCTGGATTTTGGGGCCATGCGATCGCATGGAAAATAGGCATAAAACCCATGCGATCGCATGGGGTCAGATTTCAGGAAAAGTCTATAAATTGAATTCGTTTTTGCTTAGTTTACACACACTTATTACTCCGTATTTATTTTATTTAAATTATTATTATTATTATTATTATTATTATTATTATTATTATTATTATTATTATTATTATTATTATTATTATTATTATTATTATTATTATTATTATATTAGTAAATTATTATTAATCTTAATATTTTTAGTAATATTATACATAAAATATTACGACGAGGTTATGAGCATGTCACTTTTAAAAATGAGTTTTACGAGCGGGATAGAGCTAAGGAAATTATGGGTTATTGCCAAGGAGATTATGGGTAATGTTCGGGGATATATTTATGAATCAAACCTAGTGTTTATCATCTCCGTTACGTCTACGTACTTTCCTACAATATTGAATCTCAATATTAATACGTAAGTAATTATATTTTATCTATTATATATTAATAGTGTATCCATGTCTAGTACTCGAGTATATATATTTATACATGCTTGTATGCTAAATTTCGTCGTTAAACAGTTTATAATGAATCTTTATATAAGGCAAGTCTCATTTTATTAAACTATTGTCAAAATTGACTTTTTGAAACGACTTTGGATAACTTTTGTATGTCGATCTCGAGTATTAGGATTGTGATACACTATGACCTGACCTAGCTTGATAGAAATTTATTGACCAACATATGTTCTCTAGGTTGAGATCTACGATTCTTTGATATACCGAGTTTCGGTCACATTACGATGAACAACTGTATGTGCTGCTAAGGTGAGTTTCATTTGCTCCCTTTTTAAATGCTTTTGCAATATATATTTTTGGGCTGAGAATACATGCAGTTTATTTTAAACAATGGACACAAGTACATACTAAATTCTATACTGAGTTTGAACCGAAAATCCCTTAGCTTTGGTAACTAGTAACTGCCGGTTATAAGAACTGGTGGGCGCGAGTAGTAGTATATGGATCCATAGGGCTTAACATCCCCGTCTGTTCCAGGTATAAAAATCCTACCTGAACTATAAAACAAACGTATGCTATTTGAGTTTAGTACACGTTAGATTGCGTGTATTATACATGTTGGTTGCATGTATGTTAAAACAGTGGTACTTGTTATAACATTAAAGCTTAGTTACCAGGGTGCTCAATTTGGTAGAATATTTTGATAAACGTTTCTGGATGAAACAACTGAAATCTTGTGATACACCTTTATATACAGATTATGCGAAACATACAAACTATGAACTCACCAACCTTTGTGTTGACACTTGTTAGCATGTTTATTCTCAGGTTCCCTAGAAGTCTTCCGCTGTTTGCTTATATGATAGACAAGCTATGTGCATGGAGTCATATATGGCATATTTTTCAAGAAAACGTTGCATTCACCAATTCATCATCATGTACCTTATTTTGACTGCATTGTCAACGGAAGTACTATTGTAAACTATTATATACGGTGATTTTCTATATGTAGAAATCATCAGATGTCGAAAACCTTTGATTTAAATATTCATTTATGGTGTGCCTTTTCAAAAGAATGCAATGTTTACAAAACGTATCATATAGAGGTCAAATACCTCGCAATGAAATCAATGAATGATGTGTTCGTCCATATGGATTTGTAGCGATCGTCACAGTTGGTATCAGAGCGTTGGTCCTAGCGAACCAGGTCTTGCATGAGTGTGTCTAACTGATAGTTGTTAGGATGCATTAGTAAGTCTGGACTTCGACCGTGTCTGCATGTCAAAAGTTTTGCTTTTCATTTTTTGTCGAAAATTACCAGCTTATCATTCCTAGTCTTGACACGTTTTACTACATTGATTGCATGAATAGCGTATAGACAAAATTCATATCTTTGCGTATCTATTACTGTAAACTTTTCCTGACATCTTCCGAAAATTTCTCCGCGATTTATGGAATTTGGTATTATATATACATATGTAAATTATGTATTGAAGAATACCAAACTACATTCTATAATCTAATTCATATAAAAAAAAATCATCTCCCTAATTATACAAGATGGATCCCGTATCTAGTTCAAATTCCTTAAACTCTGACAGCTATTCCGATATGGATATTCACCTGAATTCCGAAGACAGTGTAACCGGAATGGATCAACCAATTAGCCATCATCTATTCTGGATGAATTGGGGATGGGTTCGTAGCCTACTTAATTATTGGAGACAAGAAGAAGGCGATCCCTTCCATCCACCACATTGCCCTCTTGGCGAAGAACCTGAAGCACTTACCGGCGAACCTGTTCGTAATACCATTTTCTCTCTCATCTCCAGAATATCTCGTCATGATCATATACTCTCTCAAATTCTGGATCTTATTCATCCGCTCGTCCAAACCGCCAATCATCCCGGTGTAGTAGAAGAAGTCAACGAGCTTCGCGCTCGGGTAGTGACTTTGGAGAATATGGTGCAAAGGTTACAAGCACCAGCAGAATCTCCGGCATCAACAGTACCACCGACAACAACACCAACAGTACCATTACCACCACCAACAACATCCGCACCGCAAGCCTCAACATCACAATATGTACCTTGAACATCAACGTTATACGCATCGTAGTTACCAAGAAATACCAGCAACAATAACCGATGAAGTATTAACTTATTTCCCCTGAAGAAATTTTATGTATATTTAATATATATGAATTTTGAAATCAAAATAAATCTTTTCGTACTAAGCTATTACGTGTGAATCTTAACTGGTAGGTACTACTCAGTTAGTTCATATTACTAATATGCAATGATGTACATCCTTCGTTAATAACTTAACCATTGTTAACTACAATCTCTGTTTCAACTTAATGAATTCCATTTCATAATAAACCAAGTGTATTATTCAATTACATAATTGATTTTACATTTTCATTTTTGATGTACTCGAAACTTTCCAGAAAACATCATCTGTGCCTTGTAAGGTTCACAAAGATTCCACAAGCATCAACATCCTTCACCAAGAAATAAGAATAAATAATGGAGTATCGATTACATTAGCGAAATACTCCGCAAAGATTATGTAATCTTTAATGTTTTAGAGATTAATCATTTCTAAGTCAAGTCGAAAATCAAATGAGCTTAATATAATATTAACTCATTAAATCTGTATTAGATTTGAAAAAAAAAATATACATACATATATTTTCATAAAGACGGTAATAAAAAAAAAATTTCTTTTGTACAAAGTATTAATTGTGAAATCTTTAATGGGTAGGTACTACTCGAGAAATATTTAAGTTCACAATTAATATGTTACACTGTACATTCTTCAATTTTGATTCAAAAATCATTAACTATACTCACTATCTTCACAATGATACACAATCATTTCATACAAATTCAATCACATATTCTGATATCGACGGATCAGAATCCAAGCCATAACTCTGAACCGGTGACATCATTCTTAGATCTCTACATCTTTCAAAGCTATACTTTGACTTCAAAACTATGCAAGATCCTTTGGCATTGTTTTTACCAAAAATAACCTTGCAATTCCTTTTCAAAGTATCCAGTATTATCAACCATTCAACCAGTCAACGATGACCTTTCAGACTTGTAATTTTGGCATATACGTTTTCGTTACTGGAGAACCTTTCATGTTCCACCACATTAGCAGTAAATTTACCAACAACTTCATTGATCTTTGACCTTCCGAAAAATTCTTATACTCATTGAAACCCTATCATGTACTCATCCACATCTTGTAACAATAATTTCCATACCAACCACCGGGAATTAGCAATCAGTATTTTGAATCTCGCAGCATTTTCTACGACAACAGTTATATATATATATAACATCTATCTTCTAGACTTACATACTTCGAATGTGAAGTTTCTGAAAAACACCCCAAACTACGAAACTAGTTCTACGAATTTTGGAAAAATGCTGATGAAGCAGCAAAAACTATAAACGACTTTAACAGTCGAAAGTTTGATGATAAAGAGTAGCGTGTTGGAAAAGCACAGAAAAAGAGAAGGTTTGAAACTGGAAAACGGGTTGAGCAAAGTATGAAGGAAGTTGTAGACAAATTACAAGGACGAAATCTACCTTCAAAGAATCCAAATGATTCAGTGTCTGCTGAAACCATTAGTAAGAATCTTACTTCTTATTATAAACCTTCACAGACAGATTTTCCGCATCATCCTCTGATATTAGAAATTCTAAGATATTATCGTATCTTCCATTATAAATATCCTCCATATTTTTGAAGATATTTTCATAACTATTCTTATCTGAAATCATTTATCTCTTCACGCTATCTGTGTTACATCATAAAAGAAACTATTTTAGTTTCTAATTTCTGAAAATTTCGAAAAATGGATGTTTTTGAAGTAGTGTTGGGAATTGAAGCATGAGTTAGTATAATATAATGACACTTGATCAACGTAATTATATTACAGTAAGTGTTGCTGAGTTTCTAATGAAACGTGATAAAAGTTCACAGATCATACCCTCATCACGAACCATGTTACATAACTCTTTCATTCTATATAATCTCTAAAAATATCAAGAAAATATTTTTCTTGATGATTCGGTCTTTTCTAGATATTATGGTAATTTGACAAATCAAATCTTGATATTACCTTTCCTTTCTACTTTGTATATTATGATCATTCGAAACTCCATACCTACGAATTCTGGACCATTATTCGCTTAACTTGAAGTCGGGAAGAGAAAACGAAAACATGAAGCTCCGAAATATAAAGGAGAATATAGGCCCGATAACAACCCCGAAATTTACAAACCGTGTATATCAATACGTATTGCAACGTAAAGACACGGGAAAATTAATAACACTATAACCCCAAGATAAAAGTAAAAGTAAATAAAATTCTCTGGTGGTAAATGAAAGAGAAGAATGACTGATATGAAGGTTAGGAGTATATCAAGAATCAGAACTGGATGAAGCATTTCACAATCTTTTTGGAAGTATGAAATGAGGAAGAATATGTGGGAGTGGTGAAAATAATGAAACGGAAGTGGGCAATTTATAGCAAAATATCAGACATAACAATCGAGGCAGATTACGCAATTAATCAAAGGAAATCTTAATTTCCTTAATTCCCGAAGAATCAAATCTTATTTAGATTATGAAGATTTTCTATTCCTTAAATTCCGGAAATCAATCGTTACTACGTCAAGATATAAGACGCATCTCTATTCTCCATTTCACTTTATTACGACGGCTTCTCTCATACGCTTCAAGTAATTGGATTGTTTTATCCATATTATTCAACGGTGATAAAACTCTATTTATCGACTCATATTCATCATAAAAACATTTTTATTGTTAGCCATGACAACCTCACTCAAATTTCGGGACGAAATTTCTTTAACGGGTAGGTACTGTGATGACCAGGAAAATTCTGACCAAATTTAAACTTAATCTTGTATGATTAATGTTTTCGACACGATAAACAAAGTCTATGAAGTTAAATCTCAAAATTTTAAACTGTTCAATTAACCTTCGATTGTTCTCAATGAAACGCGAACAATTATATATAGATACATATACTATAACTTGAAAACGTAACAAAGTGTTGAGGATATGATACTGTGCATTAAACTTATTGGTTTGATTATCTGATTGATATATTTAACTACAGAGTTAAAAGATTATGCCAAACGATTCAAGTAAAAGATATTTACTGAGTCTCTTAAGAATTATGATATTATTACGTGTCTCTATTGAGAGGTCCACGTTGATTTGAGAAATTATTCATTTTTAACGGTATTCGGAATAAATGGTGAATTATTTGTTTAAATAACGTAATTTGGACACATACAATAATAAGGAATATTAACTGTTAAGAATTAATTATATGAATAACTTGCGATACATATTTTAAAACGTGTTTATAAATATTGAGAATAGATATTAACTTGGTTATGAAACGTTTGATAAATACTATTATATTAATAAATAACGAGACAATGATTTATAGAAGTAAATGACCAAAATACTCAAAAGTTTAAGATATACTTTGGGTGGTATAATTTAGGGATAATTTAAGGCTATATTTTGACAAAGATACGTGTCCCAGAATGAAAATTACAAGTTTTCTCAGCGTACGAAGGGACACTCGAAAAACCGGAACCGGGACATAAGTCGCGTAACAAAGTACGACTTATCGGAACAAAAATTACAAGTTAACTATGCATGTGAATTTAATATAATATATAATTAATTATATAAATTAAATATATTATATATATTATTAATTATATGTCGACAAACAAAAATACAAAAAAATGTGAGCTGGATTTTGAGGCCATGCGATCGCATGGAAAATAGGCATAAAACCCATGCGATCGCATGGGGTCAGATTTCAGGAAAAGTCTATAAATTGAATTCGTTTTTGCTCAGTTTACACACACTTATTACTCCGTATTTATTTTATTTAAATTATTATTATTATTATTATTATTATTATTATTATTATTATTATTATTATTATTATTATTATTATTATTATTATTATTATTATATTAGTAAATTATTATTAATCTTAATATTTTTAGTAATATTATACATAAAATATTACGACGAGGTTATGAGCATGTCACTTTTAAAAATGAGTTTTACGAGCGGGATAGAGCTAAGGAAATTATGGGTTATTGCCAAGGAGATTATGGGTAATGTTCGGGGATATATTTATGAATCAAACCTAGTGTTTATCATCTCCGTTACGTCTACGTACTTTCCTACAATATTGAATCTCAATATTAATACGTAAGTACTTATATTTTATCTATTATATATTAATAGTGTATCCATGTCTAGTACTCGAGTATATATATTTATACATGCTTGTATGCTAAATTTCGTCGTTAAACAGTTTATAATGAATCTTTATATAAGGCAAGTCTCATTTTATTAAACTATTGTCAAAATTGACTTTTTGAAACGACTTTGGATAACTTTTGTATGTCGATCTCGAGTATTAGGATTGTGATACACTATGACCTGACCTAGCTTGATAGAAATTTATTGACCAACATATGTTCTCTAGGTTGAGATCTACGATTCTTTGATATACCGAGTTTCGGTCACATTACGATGAACAACTGTATGTGCTGCTAAGGTGAGTTTCATTTGCTCCCTTTTTAAATGCTTTTGCAATATATATTTTTGGGCTGAGAATACATGCAGTTTATTTTAAACAATGGACACAAGTACATACTAAATTCTATACTGAGTTTGAACCGAAAATCCCTTAGCTTTGGTAACTAGTAACTGCCGGTTATAAGAACTGGTGGGCGAGAGTAGTAGTATATGGATCCATAGGGCTTAACATCCCCGTCTGTTCCAGGTATAAAAATCCTACCTGAACTATAAAACAAACGTATGCTATTTGAGTTTAGTACACGTTAGATTGCGTGTATTATACATGTTGGTTGCATGTATGTTAAAACAGTGGTACTTATTATAACGTTAAAGCTTAGTTACCAGGGTGCTCAATTTGGTAGAATATTTTGATAAACGTTTCTGGATGAAACAACTGAAATCTTGTGATCCACCTTTATATACAGATTATGCGAAACATACAAACTATGAACTCACCAACCTTTGTGTTGACACTTGTTAGCATGTTTATTCTCAGGTTCCCTAGAAGTCTTCCGATGTTTGCTTATATGATAGACAAGCTATGTGCATGGAGTCTTATATGGCATATTTTTCAAGAAAACGTTGCATTCACCAATTCATCATCATGTACCTTATTTTGACTGCATTGTCAACGGAAGTACTATTGTAAACTATTATATACGGTGATTTTCTATATGTAGAAATCATCAGATGTCGAAAACCTTTGATTTAAATATTCATTTATGGTGTGCCTTTTCAAAAGAATGCAATGTTTACAAAACGTATCATATAGAGGTCAAATACCTCGCAATGAAATCAATAAATGATGTGTTCGTCCATATGGATTTGTAGCGATCGTCACAATGACATATGATTATGTGGTCGCACTACGGTTGACGTGGTGGCAGCCGTGCAACTTGTTTTCATAAATCTGCATTGCAGATTAACTCTGGGCTTCTACGGCTAAGTGTACGGTCGACCGTACTTTGACCGTGTATTTTACTGATCTTTATTTTCATTCTATAAGTTTTGTTTGACTTGGTCATTTGCAAGATCAAGTGTGGATTAGTGAACTTGCGTGTTTTATGTTTAGATGTCGATCATCACTTATGCGTATGTATGTGTCATCATCAAAACATATTCTTTGGTTAAGCATCATACTTAACTTCGTCGGTTAGTTCATTAACCCACATTCAACCAACATAGAGTACTACAACCGTTGTGCCTCCTCATATACTTACAATGTTTAAAAGCTAGTGACTACACAAGCATAGCTCAAGGCCAACCATGTACTATGTATCGTAGTTAGAGTTTCCGTTACTCAAGATCAACTGCCGAAATTCATAGCTTAAGATGCCTTACTACAACCGTTGTGCCTCTGACAAACACGCTATGTATCCGACAGAGGTTTCTTAGCAAGGGGTGACACAGAGCCGATAACCACGTTCTATTATTTGGAAAAGCGATTGAGTTTAAATTATAATCGGAAAACATCTCAACAACATCACATTACACAGTCATAATTTCAGTATTTCAGTATCGTAACTGATTACATCATAACAAACACTCAAAATAACTACTCGCTAATCATGCCAATAATAACATCTATCATAACAGTAATAGGAAACATTATAACAGATAGAGTAAAGGGATAAAAGTACCAACAGATTAAATGAGTTCCGAAAGTACAAAAGTCGAGTTCCAAAAGTACAAAAGTGACAACTTCAACCTCTAGACAACTCCTACGATCTTCAGCATTCGACTCCGGATACTAAATTTCCCGTTCGAAGGTGAGAAGGCCTCAAAAGTATCTAAGGTAGAATAGAGAAGTGTGTAATGAGAAGTGTGAAGTGTGTGTTAAAATGTGATACAAATGGACGTATTTATACTAAAAAAATCCCACAGGAAAGCTGTGTACACGGCCGTGTTCCAGCCTAAACCAGGTACACTGGCTTTGTGCTAGGCCACATGGGCAGGCCTTGTAATCTAATGTCTTTCCATGTACATTGGCCGTGTGGCAGCGTTCCTTGGTCGTTTTGGTGATTTCCGGGATCGTAACTTGGTTTCCGGGGTAGTAACTTGAGTTTCATCGTTTTTGCTCTAGATTCTTCATTTTAAGCTCGTTTTCTTCGATTCTTCTTGCATTGCCTTCACAATTACTTGATCTATCAAATAAAGCAAATAAATGATTGATTTAGAAATAAAGTTTATAACTTTATTGCTTTGGGCCTTAATATCAGGGGTAAAAACATCACTTTCTAGCTGATATCATATATCCCACACAGACTTTGCTTGTGCTAAAAAAAATTCTCATTTTTTTACTTCAAAAAATCGTTTGAAGTTTCTGTTCTATATGTCTAAGCGGTTTGTCTTTTATTATAAGAGCGAAAATAAGGACGATTCTTCTATATTAGGTGAGAAACTATCTCTGCAAGCATGAGAGGAGGTTACATGACTTTTAGGCTATCTCCCACGGGTCACTAAATCACACAAGTGTTTGGGATTCCATATAAATCTAAGAAATGAGTTCGCTCAAAGCCAGTCATGTTGCACTCTTTTTCATAAGCTTGATCAAGACTCAAATTCTTGTTACTAGTGCAACGACGGTGATAACCATAGCTTGTAGGTCCTTTGTCAAATGGTGAATAGTGTTGGTTGAAAAAGGGTGATTAAGGAGTGGTGGTGAAGTTGTTTATTTAGAAAAAAGGTGGAAAGGATGAAATAGTCTTTTTAAGACTTTATTGATGAAATGAAAAGGAATAGATAGAAGTGCTGATATTTTTGTGAAGCACTTCTAAATTTTTGATAAACTTTCTTTTCTACAGGAATTTTCTTCTGTCGAACAAGCATCCTTTTGATATTAAGTTTCTTGTGTAAAGACCCGTCCTAATCCATAAGAACGAATACAATAACATATGATTACATCGCGAGGTATTTGACCTCTATATGATACATTTTACAAACTTTGCATTCGTTTTTAAAAGACAAACTTTCTTTACATCAACAATTGACAAGCATGCCTACCATTTCATAATATCCACTATCCAACGATAAATTGACCTAATAATAATCTTTGATGAACCCAAAGACTCGAATGCAACGTTCTTCGAAATATGCCAAGAATGACTTCAAGTAATATCCTTAAAATGAACAAATGCACAGCGGAAGATTTCTTTCATACCTGAGAATAAACATGCTTTAAAGCGTCAACCAAAAGGTTGGTGATTTCATTAGTTTATCATAATCATTCATTTCCATCATTTTAATAGACCACAAGAATTTCATTTCCATTTCTCATAAATATACGTCTCATGCATAGAGACAAAAAAATTATTCATATGGATTGAACACCTGGTAACCGACATTAACAAGATGCATATAAGTATATCCGCATCATTCCGGGACATCCATCGGACATGATATAAAAACTCGAAGTACTAAAGCATTCGGTACTTTGGATGGGGTTTGTTAGGCCCAATAGATCTATCTTTAGGATTCGCGTCAATTAGTAGATCGGTTTACTAATTCTTAGGCTACCAAGCAAAAGGGGCATATTCGGCTTAGATCATTCAACCATATAATGTAGTTTCGATTACTTTTGTCTATTTCGTAAAACATTTATAAAAATTTCGCATGTATTCTCAGCCCAAAAATATAAAGGGTAAAAAGGCAAATGAAACTCACCATACTGTATTTCGTAGTAAAAATACATATAAAGTCATTGAACAAGTGCAAAGTTGGCCTCGGATTTACGAACCTAAATTAAGTATATATATTTATATGTTGATCAATATTTATCTAACAATTTAGGTTATGTCATAGTGTACCACAATCCTAATGCTCGAGACTAATATGCAAAAGTCAACAAAAGTCAATTTGACTCAAAATGATTTCCAAAATTTATACATGACTATTATATAGTTTAAATATCGTCGTTTTATATTTTTTAAAATTTTTTAAAAGATTTAATAGAGTAAATAATATAATTCATTTATTAATAAATAAAATTTTATATAAAAATATACTTTATATATCTTAAGTAATAAAATTTATAAAGTTCATTTAATATCATAAAAATATTATGATAGATTCTATTAAGGTAATTATATTATTTGTATTACCTATTTATTTGATAAAATAACATTGATAATAATAATAAGTAAAAGTTGTATTATTTTGTAATAATGATTATTATTATTCTGTTAATAAAAATATCAATATTTATATTTACTAAAAAAATGATATTATGATAAAATGATAATTCTAATTATGATAACTTTAATATTTATGATACTTTTTAATATTAACTTTAAAATAATAATTTTATTTAAAATGATAATAATAATGATATTTTATAATAACAATGACATTTCTATTAAAATGATAATTTTTGTTAAAATGATAGTTTTAATATTAACGATACTTTTAATAATAATAGTAAGAATGAAAATAATAAGAACGATAATTTTATTTAAATCAATATCTTACAATATTTTAATTTTATCATGATACTCATACTCATTATTTCCAATCAATTCATTTAATAGCTTTTAATCGTCTTTTATATGGCGTTCATATTAATGATAATAATAGTAATCATAATAATTAGGTGTTACTAATATTAGTTTTCATTATAATAATATTAATAATAATAAATATTATGGTAATATTAATGATAATACTAATAACTATTTTAATGATAATAATAATACTAATTATAACTTTTATGATAGTAACAATAGTAATAATAATAAAATAACAATTTTTAATGATAATACCTTTTATTGATAATGATAATAATAATAATAATAATAATAATAATAATAATAATAATAATAACAGTAATAATAATAATAATAATAATAATAATTAAATAAAAACTAGAACGACGATAATAACGACGATAATAATAATCATTTTTAATAATAATACAAAAATTCAATCGACTATAACTTCAAATCCGTTCATCAAACCCATTCGAGTTCTAAATGAAAAGTTCTTAATTTTTCGCTAGCTTTCCAACGACATGCGTATCTTATACCTTAACTCAACCGCATATGTAACTAACTCAGGATTCAACATAACCTAACTAATGGCAATATCAAAAGTACAAGCATGCATAATCCTATATTCTCGAGCATTAGTCAGGGATACACTATTAGTATGTAAAAATTAAATTATGAGTGCTTACATATCAATATTTAGATTCAATATTGCAGGAAAGTACGTAGACGCAACAGAGATGATAAACACTAGATTGACCTCATGAACATACCCATGATCCATACCTATAACCTCCATAGCTATAACCCATAATTTCCTTAGCCCTATCCTACTCATAAAAATCCATTTTTGAAATAACTCGCGCGTACCCTTGTCGTAGTATTTTATGTATATATATCATTAATAATAATAATACTAATACTATTAATAATACTAACAAGATTAATAATAATCTTAATAATTATAATATTAATTAATTAATATATAATAATACGTATAAGAGATAGAGAAAATTGATAAGAGTGTGTGCCTTCGATCAGTTTTATAAGTGTGCACTGAACCAACATGTCATGCGATTGCATGGTGCATGAGTGTGTTGCTCATGCAATCGCATGAGCCTTATTTCACAGCTCATATGCACTAAATCCCTTGCCGACACTTATTTAATTATAATATATATTTTTAATTTATATAATTAATTATATATTATATAATATTTATATGTATGGTAAAAATGTAATTTTTGTTCAAATGACTCGTACGTTGTCACTCGACTCATGTACCACTTTCGGTTTTTCGAACGCATTTTTGTACGTTTAGAAAACTAGCCTTTTACGTTACGCGACATGTACCCTTATTAATAATTTGACTTACTCATCAATAGATTACCTTATGAAAAATGTAACTTATAAAATTGAGCGTTGTGGTCATTTGCTTCTATAAATCAGTGGCTCGTTGTTTATCAAAACATATTATTTTAAATCAGGACGTTTTATGACTAAGTTAACTTATATATATATATATATTTTTATTTAGAATTATAAATTTGTGCATAATATATATATATATGTTTGAAATATTTATCTAATGATATAATATTTAGTCTTTCAAAGCCAATTACATTTCAAAGTTCGTTTTATATAATTTAACTCGTTTTAAATAATAGTAGTTATTTTATCAAATAATATTTTTAATATAAGAACCAAATAGTTGATCTATCAAGGATCACGAGTTAATCAAAGTAAAGTACACTTTTAAAATTTAAACGGAAATGATTATTTACTTTTGATTAACTCTTGTTAATGACACTTTTGTAAATCACTTTTACCAAATATTCCGGATACCATTAAAAAGGAAAGGTTTTCTAAATCAAAGTGGACCTTTTAACAGAGGCCCGTAATCATAATTCAATGTATCTAATAATTCAATCATTTGATGTTATCTTTTAATTCCATTGACAATCACATTAAAACAATTACGCTCATGTAAAGTATTATGCGTTTAATACATTGTTAACGTTCTCAAGTTATAATATATACATATACATATATAATCATATCCTTTCATATAATGGTTCGTGAATCATTGGAATTTGGTCGAGGTTAAATGAATGTATGAACACAGTTTAAAATTCTTGAGATTCAACTTAACAAACTTTGCTTATCGTGTCGGAAACATATAAAGATTAAAGTTTAAATTTGGTCAGAAATTTCCGGGTCGTCACAGTACCTACCCGTTAAAGAAATTTCGTCCCGAAATTTGATTGGGATGGTTATGATTTACAATAGGAATGTTTTTATGACGAATATGAGTTGATAAATAGAATTTTATCACCATTAAGTAATATGGATAAAACGATTTGATTACTTGAAGAGTACGAGTGAAGCTATCATAAAAGGAATGATATGAGAAATAAAGTTTCGTCTTAACTTTTGACGTTGTCTTGGTTGAATTCCAGAATTCAAGGGATTTAAAGAAAATCTTCAAAATCTAAAAAATTTGATTCTTCGGCGAATAAGGAAATTTGGATCTCTCTAATTAAATGCGGAGATCTGCCTTGATTTCTCTATCAGATATTTCACTATAAATTAACTTCTTCCGTTCCGTTACTTTTACCATTCCTATACCCAATTCCCAAATTCAAAAGCTTATGAAAATGCTAAATCCAGTTCTGATCCTTGTCCTTATCCTTACTATCGTAACAATCATTCTCCTTTTCCATCTTCCACTAGAGGAATCTGCTTATTTCTACTTTGCCCTTGGGGTTATAGTGCTTTTAATTCTCCCATGTCTTTATGTTGCGATCAACATTGATATACACGGTTTGTAATTTATGTGTTGTTATCGGGCTTTATATTCTGCCTTATATTTCGGAGTTTCATACTTTTGTTTTCTCTTCCCGACTTTTTGTCAAGCGAATAATGGTCCAGAATTTGTAGATATGAATTTCAGAATGAACACTATTAATGTTCTAAGAAGAAAATTGTAATGGCATGATCTTGACTTGTCAAATTACTAGAATACCTCGGAAAAAGACCGAATCATCAAGAAATATTTTCTTTATATTTTAGAGGTTAAAGAGAATATAAGAGTCTTGTAACATGACACATGGTGACGTTATGATCTGTGAATCATCACGTTCCATTTAGAAACTCAGCATGAATTACTGTAATATAATCACGTTGATCAAGTGTCATTATATTATACTAATTCATGCTTCAGCTCCTAACACTACTTCAAAAGTATTCCTATTTTAAACTCGAATGTTTCAGAATTTAGAAACAAAAATAGTTTCTTTTATGATGTAATACAGATAATGCGAAGAGGTAAATGATTTCAGATAAGAATAATTATGGAAATATCTTCAGAAATATGGAGGATATTTATAATGAAAGATACGATGATATCTTAGAATTTCTAATATTAGAGGATGATGAAGAATATTGTCTGTAGGGGTTTAGTGTCAGGAGCAAGGTATTCGTTAATGACTTCAGCAGACACTGAATCATTTGGATTCTTTGAAGGCAGGTTCAGTCTTTGTGATTTGTCCACAGCCTCCTTCATACTTTGCTCAATCCGTTTTCTAGTTCCAAAACTTCTCTTTTTCTGAGCTTTGCCAATGCACTAATCTTTATCATCAAACTTTTTACTGCTAAGGTCGTTTACAGTTTTTGTTGCTTCATCAGCATTTCGAGAACTAGTTCGCGGTTCAGGGTGTTTTTCAGAAACTTCACATTCGAAGTATGTAAGCCTTGGAGATAGACGTTATATGTATAACTGTTGGCATCAACATGCTGCTAGATTTCAAAATACTGATTGCTAATTCCCAATGATTCGTATGGCAATTCTCGTTACAAGAGGCAGATGAGTAAATGATGAGGTTTTGATAAATATAATGACTTTTTGGAAAATCTCAGATCATTACGGTTAGGGATAAGTTTACTGCTAATGTGGCGAGATATGAAAGGTTTCCTGGTAACAATGGCGAAAGGGCAACATATATATCAAGATTATGATAAGGCTACTTCGAATGAAAAATCAAAGTTGTCATGCTGGAGCTGTGATAGAATTTGCTACTTTGAAAAGGAATTGCAAAGTTATTTTTGCTAATAAATGCCAAAGGATCTGACACAGATATGTGTTGAACTATGACTTTGGTTTCGAGAGCTTATTAAGTACATAACTGTGGGTAATATGTGGTTGAATCATCATCTCGATTACTCATTATTTGAAGTGTCTTCAGAAATTTTAGAAGGGTTTGAACACAAATTGTAATCGTTAATATACATTTGATGTTCTAACATAGTTTTGAAGTCAAAGTATATCTTTGAAAGATGTAAGAATCTAAAAGTGATGGTACCGATTATATCTCGAATTGAATTCTGAGGTTTCAAAATCAGAATATGTAATTGAGTTTGAATGAGTATGGTTGTTTTGATTTCTATAAAGGAATGTATATTATTGTGAAAGTAGGAAGTATAGTTGATAATTTACTTAATCTGATTCGAAGAATGTAACATATTAATTGTGAATATATATATATATATATATATATATATATATATATATATATATATATATATATATATATATATATATATATATATATATATATATATATATATATATCTCGGGTATTACCTACCCGTTAAAAAAATTTCACAATTAATATTTTGTACATAAGAATTTATTACAGTCTTTATGAAAATATATATGTATATATTCTCCTCAGATGTAACATATATTTTAATGAGTTAATACTAAATTAAACTCATTCGATTTACGGTTGGAACTAGAATTGAATAATCCCTTGAAGACTTTAGAGATTACATAACTATTTCTTCAATAATATTGAAATTATGAATCAATACTTCGTTATTTGTTGAGGCGTGATGTTGGTTTTCGTTAAATTCTTGTGAACTTCGCAAAGTACGAATGATGTTATCTGAAAAGTTTCGGTTACATCGATGATGAAAGTGTAAAATCAAACATATATTTGAATAATACACTTGATTTATTATGAAATGGAATTTATTGAATTGAGGCAGAGATTGTAGTTAACGATGGTTAAGTTGCGGACGAAGGATGTACATCATTGCATATTAGTAATATTAATTAACCGAGTAGTTAAGATTCACACATAATAGTTTAGTATGGAAAAATTTATTGTGGTTTAGAAATTTATATATATAAGATATACATATAAATCCTTCAGTGGAAATGAGTTAATACTTCATAACTCGTTGATATGACATACTTGTTGTTGATTCGTAATGATGTCCACAATGATTCTTGAACTGACGGAGTTTGTGATGTTATAGGTGTTGTTGATTCTGATGTTGACTGTACTGACGATGCTGGTGACGCTGACGGTACGGTTGATGCTGTTGGTAAAACAAGTTTAGTTTGTTAATCACACACCTATTTTGTCAGGGTTTCTACTCTTCCTTCTATCATTTTGGTTCGCTTAACTAATATATGGTTAGGGCTAGATTAGATAATCTCTAAGACTTTAGAGATTACATAATCGCCGCGGAATGTTTCTCCAATGAAGTTATGAATTTATACTTCGTCAGTTATTGTTGTTGGTACTCCTTGGTATCTATGGTGCGTATGACGTTGATGCTCGTGGGACAGATTATGAAGTTGAGGTTTACGACACGGTTGTGGTTGGAGGTGGTAATGGTACTGTTGGCATTGATGATGGTGGTACTGGTGCTGCTGCTGGTGTTTGTAATCTCTGCACCATATTCTCCAAAGCCACTACCCGAGCGCGAAGCTCGTTGACTTCTTCTATTACACCGGGGTGATTGTCGGTTCGGACGAACGGATAAATAAAATCTAAAATTTGATGTAATATATAATCATGACGAGATACTCTGGAAATGAGAGAGAAAATGGTGTTTCGGACAGGTTCACCAGTAAGTGCTTCAGGTTCTTCGTCAAGAGGGCAATGTGGTGGATGGAAAGGATCGCCTTCTTCTTGTCTCCAATGATTGGGGAGGCTACGAACCCATCCCCAATTCATCCAGAATAGGTGATGACTGATTGGTTGATCCATTTCGGTCACACTGCTTTCGAAGCTTGAGTGAGATTCCATTTCAGAATCCGAGTGACTTAATAGGTGATGACTGATTGGTTGATCCATTTCGGTCACACTGCTTTCGAAGCTTGAGTGAGATTCCATTTCGGAATCCGAGTGACTTGAACTGATGAAAAATTTCATTTCGCACGATTGGATTGAAATGTCCCGTTCATATTGATTATAAACGATCCATATTAATTGATTTCGTCACGAGGTTTTGACCTCTATATGAGACGTTTTTCAAATACTGCATTCATTTTTAAAACAACCATAACTTTTATTTGATCAATAAAGGTTTAAAAAGCATTACGTAGATTATCAAATAATGATAATCTAAAATATACCGTTTACACACGACCATTACATAATGGTTTACAATAAAAATATATTACATCAAAATAAGTTTCTTATATGCAGTTTTTACACAATATCATACAAGCATGGACTCCAAATCTTGTCCTTATTTTAGTATGCAACAGCGGAAGCTCTTAATAATCACCTGAGAATAAACATGTTTAAAACGTCAACAAAAATGTTGGTGAGTTATAGGTTTAACCTATATATTATCAAATCATAATAATAGACCACAAGATTTCATTTTTCCATAAATATACATCTCATATCAGGCATTTCGAAAACTGCATAGAGATAAAAATTCATTCATATATTGAACACCTGGTAACCGACGTTAACTTAATGCATAGAATATCCCCAAAAACAGAACCTCTCGTCTGTATAATAATCTCGAAGTACTAAACCATCCATAACCTGAATGGGGGTTGTTAAGCCCAATAGATCTATCTTTAGGATTCGCTCAATTAGGGGCCATTTCCCTAATTCTTAGGCTACCAGACTTGAAGGGCGATATTCGGTTTAATAATCCAACCATAGAATGTAGTTTCGCATACTTGTGTCTATTTTGTAAAACATTTATAAAATTGCATGTATTCTTGTGTCTATTTTGTAAAACATTTATAAAACTGCATGTATTCTCATCCCAAAAATATTAGATTTTAAAAGTGGGACTATAACTCACTTTCACAGATTTTTAATTCTTTGAGAAGTAAGACTTGGCCACTGGTCGATTCACGAACCTATAACAAATATGTACATATATATCAAAGTATGTTCAAAATATATTTACAACATTTTTAATACGTTTTACTGTTTTAAGTTTATTAAATCAGCTGACCTCGTTAGTAACTTACAACTAGTTATCCACAGTTAGATGTACAGAAATAAATCGATATATATTATCTTGAATCAATCCACGACCCAGTGTATACACGTCTCAGGCTAGATCACAACTCAAAGTATATATATTTTTGGAATCAACCTCAATCCTGTATAGCTAACTCAAACATTACTGCATATAGAGTGTCTATGATTGTTCCAAATAATATATATACATGGGTCGATATGATATGTAAAAATATTTGCATACGTGTCTATGGTATCCCAAGATTACATAATATATTAGAACACATGTATAATACAATATTAGTTAGCTAGGATATGATTGATATAGATTTGTTACCAATTTTCACGTAGTTACAACAAGCAAAATTATCCAATCTTGTTTTACCCATAACTTCTTCGTTTTAAATCCGTTTTGAGTGATTCAAGTTGCTATGGTTTCATATTGACTTAAGTTTATGAATCTAAATAGAAAAATTATAAGTTTATAATCGGAAATACAGGTTACAATTCAATATTATAAGAGGTAGTCATTTCAGTCGAAAGAACGACGTCTTGATGACCATTTTCAAAAACATACTTCCACTTTGAGTTTAACCATGATTTTTGGATATAGTTTCATGTTCATAAGAAAAATCATTTTTTCTAGAAGAACAACTTTTAAATCAAAGTTTATCATAGTTTTTAATTAACTAACCCAAAACAGCCCGCGGTGTTACTACGACGGCGTACATCCGGTTTTACGGTGTTCTTCGTGTTTCCAGGTTTTAAATCATTAATTTAGCATATCATATAGATATAGAACATGTGTTTAGTTGATTTTAAAAGTCAAGTTAGAAGGATTAACTTTGTTTGCGAATAAGTTTAGAATTAACTAAACTATGTTCAAGTGATTACATGTTCAAATCTTCGAATAAGAAAGTTTTATATGTATGAATCGAATGATGTTATGAACATCATTACTACCTCAAGTTTAGTAGGTAAACCTACTGGAAGTGACAATAAATGATCTAGCTTCAAAGGATCTTGGATGGCTTGAAAGTTCTTGAAGTAGAATCATAACACGAAAACAAGTTCAAGTAAGATTATCACTCGAATTATGATAGTTATAGTTATAGGAATTGAATCAAAGTTTGTATATGAGTATTACCTTGATTTAGAATGATATATTACTGTAAAAAACAAGGATTTCTTGAGGTTGGATGATCACTTTACAAGATTAGAAGTGAGCTAATAAACTTGGAAGTATTCTTGATTTTATGAAACTAGAACTTGTAGAATTTATGAAGAACACTTAGAACTCGAAGATGGAACTTGAGAGAGATCAATTAGATGAAGAAAATTGAAGAATGAAAGTGTTTGTAGGTGTTTTTGGTCATTGGTATATGGATTAGATATAAAGGATATGTAATTTTGTTTTCATGTAAATAATTCATGAATGATTTATAATATTTTTTTATTGTTTAATCATTCATGCTAGTTGCCAAATGATAGTTCCCACATGTTTAATGAATCACATGGGCTACTATGGAGATGATGATTGAGTGTATATACCAATAGTATATACATCTAGAAGCTGTGTATTGTACGAGTACGAATACCAGTGCATACGAGTAAAATTGTTGATGAAAATGAACGAGAATGTAATTGTAAGCATTTTTGTTAAGTAGAAGTACTTTGATATGTGTCATGAAGTCTTTCAAAAGTATATTAATACATCTTAATACACTACATGTATATACATTTTAACTGAGTCGTTAAGTCACCGTTAGTCATTACATGTAAGTGTTGTTTTAAGACCTTTAAGTTAACGATCTTGTAAAATGTAATTAATCCATTGTTATTATACTTAAATGAGATGTTAAATTATTACATTATCATGATATTATAATGTATGAATATATCTGAATATGATATATATACATTAAAATGTCGTTACAACGATAATCGTTACATATATGCCTCGTTTCGAAATTCTTAAGTTAGTAGTCTCGTTTTACATATGTTATTCATTGTTAACACACTTAATGATATAATTAATTATCATTTTATCATGTTAAACATAGTGTATCAATATATTAATATGATTCATATGTATTTAGTAAGATGTTGTTATAACAATAATCGTTATATATATCGTTTCGAGTTTCTTAATTCAATAAACTCATTTTTATGTATATCACTCATTGTTAATATACTTAGTGAGATACTTACTTATCATAATCTCATGTTAACCATATATATATATCCATATATATATATCGTCATGTAGTTTTTACAAATTTTTAACGTTCGTGATGTGATGACCCGGAAATTTTCGATCAAATTTAAACTTTAATCTTTATATGTTTCCGACACGATAAGAAAAATCTGTAATTTTGAGTCTCGAAAATTTTGGAACTATGTTCATATAATCATTTACCCTGTGACTATTTCCGACGATTCACGAACCTTTAATTGTAAATAGAAATATATGTATAAATAATTAGGTATGTAAATAATTATATATAATAAACTAAATATATTAATGTACTAGTATGTGATTTAGTTATTATGAACGATAATTAAAAATGACTAAAACTTATTATTTGAATATAGGGAGTAGATTGAATATACATAATCTATCAATAATAACAAAGTAATTAAATATTATACTTAGATATTAATTGTTTCAATATATATAATTAATATAATTATCTACTTAATACTTAACATAATTGTATATATAGTAGTATATATATATATATATAAATGAATTCTATTCATAATTAGTAATTATATGGATATAATAATATATTAAAATATATAAATGATAAGTGTTCAAAATATGTTATTTTAAGTTTAAAGTATAGTTGTATTAGCAATATTATTATTACATTAAATAATAATATCAATATTAGTATTGGTAATAAATATATATCATATAAATATGAAATTGGTATATAAATTGTTATATTATTATTATTATTACTAATTACTAATATTCTAATATTCATTATTAATATTGGTATGATTATAATTAATATTATTATTAATATTATTA